>NW_025335142.1:1889349-2519133 GCF_018152115.1 Drosophila rhopaloa | reverse complement strand
TGAGCTGCTGAAGCGCCGTGTTTACAACGTGACGGCCATGTCCTTCACTCCCGAGGAGTTGGTGGCTGAGCTGGGGAACCACGTGCCCAATCTGCACGTGATCTACAAGCCGGACAGCCGCCAACTGATCGCAGACTCGTGGCCGGAGGTCTTCGACGACTCGGATGCCCGGAAAGACTGGCACTGGCAGCACAAGTACGACCTGACCAACTTGGTGGACTTTATGGTGAAGGATGTCCAGGAGAACTACATCAATGTGCAGCCGGAGCAGCAGAAGCTGCAGATCTGATAAACAGGGGAGTGGATCAAGCCGAGCAAACAACCGCAACTAGTATTCTTAAGTAATGAAATTCTGTCGCATTTAACACTGCATTTATTTAGTGGATACCAACACAACACTCTTTACTATTTACCTTTGAAAATACAGTAAGGCAGTTATTGGAAAAAATCTCGAGAAAAATTTATTGCTGGGAAAACCATACCATTACGTTTGAAAATTTGAACTTTTCCGACTTTATATCTTTCTATATTTTAAGCAACAATTAAATGCCTTGTGGGTAAAGTTTATACTAATATTTAATATCTTATGATATAAAAATTCCAATGGAAGTGTTTCTTTATACAGATTGCATGTCAACTTTAAAACAAGGTTATATAGTGTGGTTTCATTGAACCAAAATTTGAAAATCACTTTTGAAACATAGAATAAAGCCCATATCAATAAATTCGAAACTTAATGTGAGCATCGCAATGATAGCTTATAGTTTATTAGAACTCAAATACTAATACTAAGCACCTTCAAGTTGCGATTTGCGAATGCTTATATTACTGCTTAGGTTAGGATATACAATGCTCGTTTGGAGTTAAGTCGGGTCTACAGACAACCTTATATTTTGTTCTTATTGTTCAGATATCAAACTCCTCTTGCTCCGCCCCGCTGAGCTTACGGAAGTGATGCAGACAACCGCCGTGTGTGGCTATGTACAAGTCCGCTTCGGCTTCGCTGCCTATCGATTTTGATTTGATTTTCTTGAAAGGATCTAGAGATTTTCTTGAATTTTTCTGCGATGGCGGCAATCGGTGCTCTGCGGATTCTGTAAACGAGCAGAGAGTGGGTAGAGTTGTCTATCAGTTTTAAATTTGTAATTTCGCTGTCGTCGCTTGGGCGTTTGCTCTCAAGATCTTTCACAAAGTGTTATCTTCTTAATTCAAACATGTTCTTGTTTCAAAGTTTGCCTAAAGTACATAAAGTTTTTAATTGTTTTTTGTGGCGTAACTAAACTATTTACTGGGTTTAAAAAATCGTAATCTTAATAAATGTTAAATTTGGATATTTAAAATATTTTTTTCATTGTATTTTCTTCAGTGTATGTAATTGAGTTTCTTTAGCTTAGAAACTTTACCTATTTATTTTCGTACATTACAAAATTCAATTTTTAAGTTTGAAAATAATTTTAAAGAAATCATGTTATAAAAAAATTGGAAAGTTATATAAAATTATAGGTTATAGGTAAAAAATTATTTTAAAAAATCGTACAAAAAATATTTATACACATGCCGTCTTAAAAAATTAACCATCAATATGCCTGTAAACATGATTTGATGAAAATTTGAACTTATGGTCATAAGCCTTAAAAATAACTTACTACTAATTTTAATAAGCAACTTCACATTTGTCTACTTACATGTTAAATACATATATCCAACACTTTGTGAAGGCTCTAAGCAATCGCTTCAAGCTGATTGAACATATTACTTAAAATTGTATTGCTTTTGTATTAGCTGATTGCAATGTTTTGCAGAGTTAACGATTACGTATTGAATCTAGTTAAGTATTTCATTTCTTTAGGTAATTAAGTAAAGTATTCGAACGTCATTAATACACCACTTCGTTCGAGTAAGCATTCGTTTGTACAGTGGGATGTGTGTTCAACAATTTATACAGAATACTTATTTGTTCTTTCGTTAGCTGATTGTTATTTTTACAAATTTCATTTTTGGTACGTGTTAAGTATGTGCATTGCAATTCATTTCAATTCAATTGTTTGTTTGCGTTAATTTGGCTTCTGAGAATTAATATGCGAACATTTTAGGATACATTGGCTGTTTGGCAAATAAAGAGAGACGCGTCGCTCGGTGAACTGTTGCATGTGTTACTTGTGCGCTTTTCGCATTTAGAGTATATGTTCATTTTGGGTTATGTACATTTAATATTTTGTGTGAACGAGGGCCCCTAAATCATGTGCGACATCATGCAACGACTCACATCACGGTTAGCGCGATGCAAATGACCTTGAAAATGCTGATTAATGCGCTGATGATGATACTGCTGCTGCGGCTGATGATGGAGTTGCTGCTGCTGCTGCGCTGGAAAACTCGTCTCTGATTCCATCATCATGCCGCCGGTAGCCTGCATATCGTAATCCATCAAACAGGCCTGTGTTCCAATTATTTGTGTGGCAGGCAGTGAAAAGAAATCTGCAAAGTAAGAGAGAGAAAACGTTTAATAAGTACAATGGCACAAACAAAATATTGACCTTTTTTGATCTTTTAATATCGATTAAACATTAAAACGTTGGGCCTTATATACATTAGAAAATTTATTTTTCCTTAATATTTATATATATTTCAATGGATGATGTACTTTTATAAGAATTTTTGTATTATATTAAGTCCGAAAATTGAAATCTTATTTTTCAGTGCAACAGCAATGCAAGACGTTGACACTATCGATATTTGCCCCAATTACCGATCGTTTATTTATAGCCAATTCGAAGCAAAGCAGTGAGTTCATTCGTTGTCATTTCTTATCTCTAAGTTTGTTTTTTTTGCTTTTTGTTTGCTCTGATACCTTATCAAAACAATAAGAAACTGAAAGGTAACGAAGTCTAAATGGAGAGCACAAATATATATTAATTTTGAAATGATTTTTACTAAAAATTAAATTAATTATCTATATATTATAAGAAGACTATTTACATTTTATTTTTTTTTTGCTTATCCAAAAATAAAATGTAAATACTTAATATTATTTCACAAATGAATGTTTTGATAAAAATGTTTTGTTTTGATAAGTTCATTTCAGTTTTTATGTTTTTAAAGTTAAGCAATTACTCATACATCCCCCAAGATTTCATTTTTTCACTTTTTTTATCATGTCCATAAATTAACCCAACCAAGAAAACCGATAATAAAAATATTTATGTGACCCAAAGCCATATAAACCAAAAAAAAATATTTATTGTCTTTCAAACATCACAAAAGCCTATTATACCCTCTGCAAGGATATATATTATTGATTCACTTTTGCTAGATATACACACTTTTTTTACCGGCTGTGCATATATCCACCCACACACTGCCTCCTGCCCTTTGTTTTCTTGAAACACTTTTGCCAAAGCAGATTGATTAAACTTGTGGGGTTAAAAAGAAATCAAGCCCTTCGCTGACCCCTTCATCTCCACAAACCTAGATAACCCACAACTGGAAGTCTTGTGTTTTGTCGAGCAAACACAGCAAATGACTGTCAAGCCGGTTTGCTTTTGCTGAAATTAAGCTGCTGTCAAGTGCTTATCGTTTTGAGTGCGGTGGTTTCTTATGTCGTGATAGCACAAATCACACCGAATAAATGGGAAGAGATAACACAGGTCACTGAGAGCCAAAGAAAAAACGAATTGGGCCACAAGGTCAGATAAGTTTGTACATTTTCAGGTTTTACAACACTTTTCACGCAACGCCAATTAAATGTGCGAGTCAAGGTCGAATGATTAATAACGAAAATTACAGAAAAATTACAATGTGTGTTCCGGCTTATAAATTTACATTGTACTATTTGGGTTAAGTTGGTCAGTATCTGATTATTAAGTTATGTTAAATTATTTTAAAAAAATATATTAACAAGAATTATACATATAAGGTATAAGCCATTAATTATATGTAAATTACATTTTATAAAATGCTAATTAACCCGAAGTGCATGCAAAACAACAAACCTTAAAAGCTTTTTCTGATTTAAGATTTTTTTTTGCAAAAGATAGCATTGAGTGAGTTACTTAGGTGAAGTCTGTAATTTACTACATTTACTAGCGAATAAAGCACAATATATACAATTGCAAAAAATAAACAACACAGATAACTTAGGATAATTTTGTTCGTTTGTCATTTAAAAAAGTTGCAGTTTTTTTGGAATTTATCTCTCAATGTAATTTATTTAGTTTAGTATTACTCCAAAATTATCGTTAAAATTTCAAGATTGTTTCTGGAACCGCAATAAACTAGTGCTAGATATAATAATATAAATAACCGATAATAAAAAATTAATTATAAAGAATTTTATGGCTCTATTAAAGAGAGGTAATAAAATAAATGGGGCTGTAAAACTATGTATTTTACATGTTTTAATATGTTGAATATGATACACAGTGTGAAATCGAAACAGTAAAGTAATAAAAACCGAAGGTGTACACTGTAAAAAATGTATTAACTGAAAAAAACAGCATTTATAATCTCTTATCTAGAATAACCCTAAAGGTACTTACCATTGCAATACTGGGCGGCCAAATCGGATTCATCATAGCGACACCGCTTGGTGTACACCGGCTGGTCCACATCTGTATCCTCGGCAGGATGCTGACCGGGATTCACGCGCTTCTTGCAGCGCATTACTTCCAGGGGCAGGACATCCGGCATCGGTTGCCCAACCTCAATGTGATTGTTATTATTATTGTTGTTGTTGGCGTCGGTCATGAGAGTGACAGCGCGTGGATTGAAAGGATCCATCGAAGGACGCAGTAACCCGGTTTCGAAAGTGGCGGCTGCCGACGGATCGCCATGTGCCCAGCACTCGAAATTCGTCAAAACCATTGCGCGCTGCAGTGGAAATTCCCCAAAAAACGAAAGACCAAACTGTACGAAATCGTGCGGCTAACTGCAGGCGCGTACTTTATATGGACTTTGCGGGCTCTCGTTTGTTAATTACCGCCGAATATACGCAGCAATTGGCAATGGCTGAAATAAATTTAATTAACACACGCAAACGGGACGCGCGAGCTATCGGCCAAAATGAGACTGCGATGACGGCAACTGTTAAAAATAAACCAATAAGCAAGTTTTTACATTTTGCCGCGTGCGCCTTTTGATTCACGTTTGCTTTTGTTTTCTTTCGCTCCAGTGGGACCGCACTGTCGGTGTCGCAATATGCCCATCGACCCTGGAAGGAAAATACTAGATAGACAATGAATACAAATGCGGTCAAAACCATAGTGGCAAACTTTTTAATAATTTTAGCTTATGGCTATTTTAAAATATTTAATTTTTGTGGTTTTTGATGGGTTGGATATGTCTTATTTAATTCATAATTTTGACCGAAATTATAGATTGAATAGCAGTATATAGACAATTTCTGGAAAAATTGCCAACTAAACTATTTGTATAAAATCTTGATTGAATGTTATGTTATTTTGGGAAAAATATCATGATATCTGTTTAAATATTTTACGAAAATTGTAATTACTATATGTTTAAAATACTTTTCAATTGCCTGGTAAAAAATAAATACGAATAGTTTTTTTATATTTTTAATAATATTCCAAGATTTTTGGTTTTCTGCTTTCATTTCTTAAAATAATGACAGTAGTTTTTTGTCTAACATTAGTAATTTAAAAAAAGGGAAGAAAACCATATTTCTTTTGACTAAGGGGAGGATCAAGCGTGATTTAAAGCAAATCGTTTTATTGGCAATATTGCTACAATTTTTTTTAAATTTTTTTGAGTTTTTCCGGCTCGAGGTCAACAATTGAAAAATGTTATAAATAAAAGTTTTTAATTTTTATTTTTTATTATTTCCAATATATTTCGGTTGCACTTCGGCAACCGTCTTCAGGGCAAATAATTTTACACGTCTGCACCGTCGGACGTGGAGATTAATACTTTTTTTTTTATATTATGATTGATTGGCAATTTTAATTAGAAATATCCACTGGCCTTATTCCACCCCATACGACCCAATTAGCGTTTTATTTATTTTTTATTTTTTATTTATACTTAAAAGAAATAAAAATATATAAATCAAATAGTTTTTAAATAAAAAACAATTTTCAAGACCCAAACAATAATGTATTTTTAATTTTGTGAAAGTTAAAAATTATTGCAAATTAATTTCGATAATAGATATATGTTACAAAACGAATAGTCGAATATTTACGGTATATTTTAGTATTTTTGCATTGTGCAAACGGTACTACAATTTTATCATGTGATTTGTGATTTGTCAAATATTTCTGATAACCGAATGGCAGGTCAAAGCAAAAAACGAAATTAAAAGAAATTATTTCTTTTTTCAATTAACCCTGGTTCAATTCAGATAGTAAAATGTCTAACAAAACTAAGAAGAGCACCGGTGGCAACGGGGGTGCGCCGAAGCAAACCCGCCAGCAATCCCACGTAAGTAAAATCATTAGTTCAAATGCCGGCTAGCTAATCCTTTGTTTATTTTGGATGCCAAGGACTCGCAGGACTATAGCTCTTTCAAGACAGTCCTATTCTACTGCATGCTCATTGTTTTCCTGCCCGTGCTGACCTTCTTCGTCCTGAAAGGCTTCGTTCTGGATCGATTCCTCGACATTTCTGAAGTAAAAGTCAATATAGCAGCAGCCGTGGGAGCGGTCGTATCATTGCACATTGCTCTGGGACTTTATATCTACAGGGCATACTTCGGGGCACCCGGCTCCAAGGCCTCCAAAGAGGACTAATCCTCATCTACCCGGACTGTTTTCCCCATTTCCATTAACCATAAGTCGGAAAAGAACTCTTGTACATACATACTATATATACAAATGTTTACATGCCATCGAGGGAGGAGAAAGTTGCCTGTAAACCGTGTGTAATCGTTTTCCATTGCATAAGTTTCGATAACAGCGTGGAAAGCGTGTTGTCAAGTGTTTTGTGTGCATAATTTGTATTAAAAAAAACATAAATAAGTGAAAATGCGTGTGCTGTTAAGAAATTATTCCCTGATAGAGGCTGTCAAGAGACTTCTGCCAAGGCCCCGCAAAAAGATTTACAATCTGGGCGCCTGCTTCGAGCTGGGGGATATTCCTAAGGTTAGAGGTGGGCTTTACTTTACACTTTAGTTTTGCGGCCCTGTTTATTTAGGGTAATATTTTTCGTATATTTAATTCCATTAATTTTTATTAAGATGGTATCAGAATTTGCCTCTAACATACATATATTTAAATTCATAATAGGGACTCCAGTTAAAAACAAAATTGGTTTTTTATTATTTCATTTTAATTTTTCTATTTAATAATCTTGGTTAATAAGATAAGATATTTTTTACTGACACGTATCTAAGTTTATTATGTTGCCTTTAGAAAAACATATTGCTAAAAGTTCCCTGTAGTTAAATATTTAGTGCGCCTGTGAACTTTTCATAGAGCTGCCACCTGCTTACACCTAGCGTTGCCACCTGTTGGTATCACCTCCAACAGCTGTTTTATACAGCATGGGCTGGCGCATAACTACTTCGTTGGTGGGGGTCAACTTAAAATTAAGTTGGTTTTCTAGAAAAACAAATTGTTGATTTCTTATAGGACAATTCTAAACTTATTAAATATAATAACTCCGAAGACTGAGTTACCAAAAGTGTTTTTTTTATGTGTTTATTAATAAATAATGGCAGCCAATTTAATCCCCCTTTGTTACTCCCATGTTTTGTTGTGTTTTGCCCCACAAGTTGGTCCGAAGAATTTCATAAAATGATAAACTACTAGACCCGCCAGAGACATCACAGCACATGCCGCAGTCTGCCGCAAGTTCGTGCCGCAGACGCACGTCCTTGGAATTCTGCATACCTGGCGCTATTGATCGGAACCACCTGTTGGGGCAGAACACTCCCACTCGTCAAAACAAAATACTCAGCCACGTAGTCTTTAGTCAGTCGGTTCAATATGCTTCAACGAGCCACAAGAATTTGGACGCTGTGCGTGCAGACAGCTTTAATAGCCACCTTGGTCAGGAGTTCCATGCAGCAGAAAGATAATCTTGTGGGGCGCTCTCAGGTTAATTTAGGTTACAACTTACCAACTGCCTCTTAAGTACCCTCCTTTCTCTCAACAGATATCGTACAATCCCAGCGAGCTCTCGGAATCCCGCTTTTTGGAATACAGCAATCTTTCCGATAAACTGCATTTAAGAGAGGCCATCGAAAAAATCTTAATACCCCGAGTTGTGGGCTCGGGAAACCATACTATTGTACGAAGGTATATAAGCCAGACCTTGAGCGATTTGGGCTGGGATGTGGAGGTGGACAGTTTCCATGATGAAGCTCCCATCAAAGGAAAATTGCATTTTCACAACATCATTGCCACCCTAAACCCAAAAGCCGAGCGATTTTTAGTGCTCGCTTGCCATTACGATAGCAAGTACATGCCGGGTGTGGAATTCCTAGGGGCCACCGATTCTGCAGTGCCCTGTGCCATGCTCCTTAACCTGGCCCAGGTGCTCCAGGAGCAACTGAAGCCACTCAAAAAAAGCAAACTGAGTTTGATGCTCCTATTCTTTGATGGAGAGGAGGCCTTCGAGGAATGGGGACCCAAGGATTCCATTTACGGAGCCCGACATCTGGCCAAAAGGTGGCACAACGAAAAAAAACTGGATAGAATAGATATGTTGGTGCTACTGGATCTTTTAGGAGCCCCCGATCCCGCTTTCTACAGCTTCTTCGAGAACACGGAATCCTGGTACATGCGTCTGCAGTCCGTTGAGGCTCGACTGGCCAAGTTGGAACTCCTGGAGCGCTACGCCAGCAGTGGAGTTTCCCACCGCTATCCCACGCGCTACTTTCAGTCACAGACCATGCGATCCTCCTTCATTGAGGACGATCACATACCCTTCCTGAAACGGAATGTGCCGGTGTTGCACCTTATTCCGGTGCCATTTCCTAGTGTCTGGCATACGCCGGATGATAACGCCAGTGTGATCGATTATGCGACGACGGACAACCTGGCACTGATTATTCGGCTTTTCGCTTTGGAGTACCTGCTGGGCGGAGGGGAGGACAAGTAGTCAAGTCATGCCCCTTGGTGACTCACAAATGTTGTATCTAATTACGCCTTATCTAACTGACCTGTTCGATATCCAGACGCTGTTAAATGTTCTTATACCCGCCGTGGAACCCTTGTTAACTGACTGTGTGCTTCAAAACTACTTAAGCAGATCTGAAAAACACGGAAACCAAATATTTTTATACCCATGTATGTATAGTTCAAAGAAAAGATTGTTCAGCTAATGACACGTCAAATTGATATATTTTTTGTAATCTTTCGGTTGTCAATATTTAAGACTTATATAGTACAACATATACATAGTAAATGTAACTTAAAACAAATTTTTAGTAAACTAACTGCACTGGTGGGCAAAATTTAGTTCGTTTCTTGTCACAAAAGAGCGGAGGAAACAGCACCTGGTTATAAACTGTCCTTCGAAAAGTTATCATTGTATCCTGAGATTTTAGTTCAATGCAATTAGCTTTGTTTCTAGAATATAAAACGTAGTTGAGAATGAAAAATGTGCCATAAAATGTTCACAAAGAAAATCTTAAAGTTAAAACAATATGGAAAATGGTCCAATGGTTCAGATATATATGTCTATACTGAATTCTCAGCTGTTGTGATCAAGTTAGCCTACCAGTGCTATAAAGCGTCTCGTTTAAAAAAGGAGCTCCAACAGATATATGGCAAATTCGTAAACTTACTTAAGAGCTAGCTAAAATCGTTAAGCCTTGATTCAATACTATAGTTATTTAAGGTGAATCAATCGCTAGTCGTTAGAGGAGGTGGACTGTCATTTGATTCGAATGTATCTTCCTTCGATGAAGATGTACCCAAACAGGTCGCTTCCGTATCCGATGGCGTATGTTGCAGTTTAGGCATAGATTTTGCCACCTCCTGATCTTGACCCTTTAACAGCTGTGCTGCATTCAGTTCCTTGGGTTTCTCAACAACCACTACACTCAGTTCGGCGCAGGATTTCGATTTAACCCTGCCATGATCGTGGTCTTGACATTTGTCTGAAGAAGATGACTTTCTGCCTCCGGGAGTATCACAAACCTCACGGAGATCGGAACGGGAATCCCGGCAACAAACTTTTTCGATGCATTCCGCCGCTTGACATTGCATCAGGCATTCCAGAGAGGCAGAGGCGTTTTTGTTGGTGGACGGATAAAACTCCGGTTGAATTGTGACCGCTCCGATTCCTTGATCGTGGAAATATGCCCGCACCTGTTCGATGATCTTGAGGTAGAGTTTGGGATTCTGGAACTGGATGTGTATTGTGGCCACGTATCGATGGGCGGACAACTGCCATATGTGCAGATCATGGTAACTGATAATCTCCGGAAATTTAGTGACCAGTGTTCTCTCAAAGATCTCCAGATCGATGGAACCCGGAATGGTTTGAAGTAGGATCAGGCAGGATTCTTTCACTGTAAAAGAGAATGAAAAAATTTTAGACTAGATCAAGATTCCTTAATTGAAATTTTTTGTATTCTTTGATAATGTCACTTATTTAGGGATATACAAACATTTTATATTTTATTTCTATGTTTTCATTGTGAATATTGTAAATAAAAAACTGTTAAAAGTGGTCTAAAATTTTCTTTTTTTACTATTAAAGGAGAAGTTGTGCTGCTGCTTAAATTAGTTTGCTATAAATTAGTTAGTCCGAAAAGCTGTTGTGAATAATTAGTGATAAGGGCCATAGGGCCATTACCTTAATACTTTGGAACTTCTAAGATGTTATATTCATATATAATTTTTATGGTATGTACTTACTGTAAGGGTAACTGAGCGTCACCAGAAGTACACAGGAGAAAATGGAGAGCACGGGATCAATAAACTTGGCTGTGTGCTGCTCATCCTCGGCCACATATACGATTGCGGCACAAACAATCACAAAGATAGTACTCGACACATCGCGCAGCATTTCCACGGCTCCCTGGCGTTTGGTGGCGAAGTAAACACTACCCACCTCTGCCTCCAATTCCTCGCGTAACTGACGATCATTCCGGGATTTACTGAGTTGCTTTTGCATTGGGGTGAGAGATAGATCCAAATTGCTGGACATGGGTCTGTCAAGTACAACATTTCCTCCAGGTGTCAAGTGCAGAAAGCTTCCCTGATGCAACGTGTATCCTCCAATCAGCAGATATGTAAGTCCATTCAGGATTAGTCCCACAAAACCGAGCATCATCACGGGTATCGGGAGATGCATCGTATCCTGGTGGTCAATGTGGACTAGAGTTTGCAGAGCCTCCACAACCAACGAAAAGGATAACGACGCCAGGATAATGAACACAATCAGCATGGTCAATATATCGATCCTGGCCCAACCGAAGGTATTTCGTAGCTTCTGCTCCCGTCTAGCCTGGTTTTGTGCATCCGTTTCGGCCAGGTTGACAACCACCCCCGCTCCATTGCCATTGACCTTGGTCTGAATAAGAGGCGGATTTTGAGACTCCGGTTTTTGTTTACTATGCTGCAAGATTACAAAAAGAATGATCGGTTAAAAAATGTAATTTTAAAAATTATACACTTTACTTTGCAGTATTATAAATGAAAATACAGCACTTTATAAAATTTCCGAAAACACTTTAAATTAAAAAAGAACAGTTTTTAATCTCAATATAAATTAGGCAACACATCATGCCTTAAAGTTTATTTTCAATAAAAAGTAATTATAAGGTCACAATTTCGAACAAGTTTAATTAACGTATATTGCATTCTTATAAAACAAATTCTTCTGTGATTTATGGTTTGAAGTAATTTAAAAAATTCCCTTTGTATTTTTTATAATTGATCTAATAATGCCTGTGTTGAATAGACAACGTTAATTGCTTTTGTACCATTTTTTACAATGTTGTCCAAAAATGCCGAATGGAAATAGAATCAAATAGAGAAGTTCAATCATCGTCATGCTTTCTAAGCCAAATCATAACAATTGGCATTGGCCCATCTACAATGGCTGGCAGCTATTTAAACGCTCTGGTGATCGTCCGTCTGCCCCATTATATAAGCTCGGAATCGGCCCACACCACTGTCCACACCTACAACGCCGTCAACTGTTGGGAAGCTTTCGATTTCTGGTCTGTCACTCCGCGATTTTTGGCCAAGTCTTGTTTGGTTTCTGCCGTTTTGGGCCTCGTCTTTGTCTTTTGCGAAACGTGCTTGGCACGCTTTCCCATGGCGGCAACGATTTTTGCATCCATTCAATAACAAAATATTAGCTTTGGCTGCTCCATAAATTTGTAGTTGGACACTTTGCCTTTGGAAGTATTCACCTTGAATTTAAATCAATTCGTGGCAAATAGAAATGAAGAAAGAGATTTGAAGCGATGTCACGGCATTTTATTGATTATATATCGTTTGTTTAGATTGTAATATTAATAATAAAGTTTTGAAGTTACAAATACTTTTTTACAAAACAAAAACAGGCGGAATAAACGGTTTTGGAAAAAAAACAAAAAGTATTAAAAGAAGAAAAGGATTTAAAAAATGTTTTTTAAATTGTAATAAATAAGCAATTAGATTTGTGTTAAAATGCAAAAAATATGACATTTTATAATGGTTTCTTTTGAAACCAAACTTGTTTACTAAAAATAATAAAAGCTCTAATTGAATTAGCAATTAAATTGTAATTCCTTACAGAATAACACCTTTACTGCAATCTTAACAATCCCCAACTATCCAGATCTCATATCTATTGCCATTTTAGCTCTCCACCTAACGATCACCATAATAGAAGTGCTCTATTTCGACGTATCTTAACAAAAAAACTAAGGCAAAGTGAGTGTGACTGCAGTCTGTCCGATATCTCCGTGTAATCAACCTGATTTCATGTCACCAGCTGTGTAGACAGAGGCATTACACTTGAGTGGGCAATTACACAGCTAAATGCTGATAAGGCCAACGAAAAGGGTGACTAAATTGACCGATAAGCCTAAATTAAAACCAAAAAACCACTCCCTACCAAAAAATTTCAAAAAATGTTCGTAAATTATCGAAACAAAGTCCAAACAAAACCAGTTTTCCGCCAAATAAAAAATTGTGTTTGGAATGCGATCAATACATTTTTTGTTGTCCACAATAAAAGTTCAATGCACCAGCATCTGTTTCGACTTTGCACCAGCACGCGTCATTTCCTGGCCAAAAAAATGTAAAGCCGGCAAGCAAAATAAGCCAGACTAGTCAAACAACACAATTATTTTTTAAAAACAATCACAGAAAATATTTACTGTTGAAGATATTTGTTTTGAATCGAAATGCTACTACGCTTCGCGAAAACATTCAAAATGTTAGTTAAAAAGTTCAATAAATATAATATTATATATTGCTTTCCTAGGACTTTACATTTTTTTTTATTTAACAAATTAATATCAACGACATATCTTTCAGTGTTCAAACTGGTTGCTCCACTTACCTTAATCGTGATAACGCAGCCGCCGAGTGCAAAAATGTTGCACAACATGTGATGGGATGCCATCAGTAGAGTGAGTCCGTGCGTCAAGTGGCTGAGGATCAGCTGGAGCACGAAGTAGCAGATCGATAGCACCAGCACAGTGTACAGGGGGATCGGCCTGCACCGCTGGAGTATCTCCTTTACCGGCATTATCTGTTGGAAGAAAAAAGGGTTGATCGTTAAATATTTGATAATTTCGGAAATGACGGTCGGAGATTTCACCTACTTGACTTAATTTATTGCTTGAATAGTTTTGTAAATCGAAGAGTAGTTACAGAAATTATAGTTTTTATTTCAGATCATAAATAAATTGATCTTTTATTATTTGAATGGTATTTAATGTTAACCTTTTGTATAAATAACTTGCTGAAATTGAAAAAATGTTTCATTTATAACTTTCTTTGAGACTAAAAGGGATGAACCCCAAATTATCACTTATTGGTAGAACATTTTTAAATGTAGTAAATATCCCGTAAAATTTGTCAAAGTATAGAACCTCTATTTAAAGACTTTTTATTGGTACACCTTATTCGAACTGTGTCAAGTTCAAGTGTCCTAAACGGGTTAAACGAACTGAACCGATTTGGAGCGATACTGCACTGAACCGAGCTGAACCTGCCATATTAAGGGTTCAGCCCATGCCAACCTCGTATGCAAATCACCATCATGATCATCATCATGTGGGC
This sequence comes from Drosophila rhopaloa, assembly GCF_018152115.1. Lineage (NCBI taxonomy): Eukaryota > Metazoa > Arthropoda > Insecta > Diptera > Drosophilidae > Drosophila > Drosophila rhopaloa. The sequence continues at coordinate 2,504,935 of NW_025335142.1, read as the reverse complement.
CTGGGCCTGAGTATGAGCTCCTCCTGGGTTGCATGCAAATGAAGATGCTAAATGGGCCCGTTTTACCTGTGGCTACCTCAGCGTATCTCATCGAATCGATCGCCTCCGACATTGACGTAACTTTACGTGATCGTCAATATATGGCTACTGATTGTTTGTTGGCCGCCTCCCCCGTTTTTGTTTGTCGTAATGTAACCCCAAGGTTGGACCCTATTCGGTTGGTCATTTGTAATGGTTAAATGCCCCCTAGTAAAGTAATTATTGGGGTACATGTCGCGCTTTAATGGTCTTTTCGGAAAATCCAAATGGATATTAAAACTTTTCAAGGATCAACTCATTGTTAATGATTGGTAGAATTTACTACAAAGTTAAAAATGTTAATGTTGATCAAGAAGGAAATAATTAAAATCAAGAACAAAATTAAAAATATGACTAAATCAGTGGGTATTATATGAGATCACTGTCTTCCAATAAATATCAGCTTAAGTTATTTACGTTCTCAACAGCATTAAATTCCATCCAATCTCATATAGCAATTCCTGATTTATATCTGTCGCTTACATTTGGAATGCTTAATAAGTGTAATACGCAAATGAACATTATCAGCCAGCATTCTATTTTTTTTAATGATGCAACCTCCCCTGCACGGCGTTGACTCCTAAATGAGCCAATTGCATTCCAAATTGTCACACGTGCAATTGCAAATAATTGGAATCGATCAAATGATATAATCTATTGTTTTAGTACCCCCATATATTAGGCATGTAATTAAAAGGTAAGTACAAAAGCGCTAAATGGCGCCTCGGGGGAACTAGATTGTGCACCCTAACAAACAATCAAATGTTTCCCATAGTTCCAGCAGAGACATTGTAGAAATAACAATTAGCAAGATAATGCTGGACAGGTAGCAACAAACAATTTAGATACTCCCCATAGATACATATATATTTGGGGACGGCTACATACTGTATCTATCTCCCAGTTGTTCCACTTGCCACAGCCGCTAAATGTTCATTTCCTCAATTTGATTTCATTTTCATTGGAAATTGGACGAGGGCGGTGGGAGGTGGGAGGTAGGAGGTAGTGGAACAGAGGCTCGAACACGAGATAACAAAAGATAAGCGGAGATACAGATACAGATACTGAGACATGGGAAACCTTTGTTCGCCTATTGTTGCTGTTGTTGCTAGGGGATAAAGAAGATAACAAAGTGATCCTTCAGATAAAAAATGGTGTGATATGGATGGCATGCGGCTGTTAAGACTTGGACTGTAGGCTCTATAAGTCCACTCAAAATAAATATGTCTCATTAGGCCTAAAAACGAAAATGAGCTTAACAATCTGTGTAGTTGAAACCTTTTTTTTTCTGGTTACCTTAAGTACAAAATGTAACCAGAATTCGTTTTATCTTAAAAGGAAAAACTATTCTGCATAAATGTTGATTTTTTTTCAACAAAAAATAATAAAAATAATAATTATAAAGTTTTTATTACTGACAATTTGTTGAAATAAAATTAGGAAGTTAGTAATTCACTAATTTATTTTCTTGTTTTTTTAAAAATAAGGTAATAGAAATTTTAAATTCAACTTAATTTATAAAAAAAATGCTATATCTGTCCAAAAATTCGTTAAGTATTTACACTTTTCTCGAGTTGTCTTTAATCTTTATGGTCTTCCAAAATATTTTATTATCCTCGGAGTCCGATCATTGTGGGCTTGCAGTAAAACCCAGATCGTAAATCTGCGCCAAAAGTTGACAAATGGATTGTCAATTAGATCAATGCTACAACTCACTTCATCAATTGAAAAGCAAAGCTTGCAATAAAATTCGGGACCAATAACACTTGTTTTGATTTGCCATCAGGTGCATTAATTCTGTTTGTTGGTTTGTTTGATTTTTTCGTTTTGGGCCATTGCCTGCATACAAATTAAACTTGGCAACAAAAACCATTTGTACTTCGATTTTTGCGTAGATTTTTAAAATTGAATTAAAAAATACTTCCTATGCTGGTCCCTGGCCTGTTTTTAAAGCCAGCAACCGCAGCACCAGTTTATATTTTTGACCATTTGAGACACAATGACAAGGTCGCCGATGCCTTTGGAATTTCTAATTGGCAAGGGGAACAGATAGTAAGCTCGATATATTTTTAAATTCTACAAATATTGTTATTGTCTATCACTGGGCCATAGACAAAGTGTGATGCCAATATTTTATTACTTTGTTGTCGCTGGCAATTAGCTATAGGCTATAGGCATATTTGAACACTTTTCAAACGCGCCAAATGCAGACACCTGATAAGCAGACAGAGATAGTTGTCTAACCATCTAGCGCTATCTCACTTTCATGTGATTAAATGGAAATTGGACAGGTCTACTGATAAGACCGATTTTGAAAACAATATCGAAAACAACTCGGCATGAGGTGGGTTAAAATACCATCGCTAAACGGGGGATTCGATGGGGAATGTTGATAAGAAAACATGTTGCTACGCGCAAATGTTGCTAGGTTAGATAGGAAAATTTCTACACTAATAGGGGAGTGTTTTTTGATTCTCCAAGAATTTATCATTATGAAATAAGAAGCAAATTTAATACCATATTCGTATTAGCATCATAACTTATGAAGAAAGCTAAGACTTAACTAAATCCAAACTTGTATTTGTACCTCAAGTATTTTAAAATAACAAACACGACATCTTGGCTATGAAAGAATTATTTTTAACAGAAATCAATACTGTTGACAAAAATATCAATAAATAATAAATAAGTTTCGTGCATGGGTTGAATTATCTTTCATTTTTAATACAGTTGTGTTTCTGTAATAAACGTACTTTCGTCTGACTTCTGTCTGTCTTAATCAAAATAATGAAATTCAATACGTTTCTGCAATTTCTTTTCTTTATATATTTGTAGAGAGGACTGCACAGCCCTGACCACCTGTACATATTGTAGGCTGAGGCGCACAATTCAATGAAATATTTCCATTAAAATAAACAAAGAAGTGTAAATATTTTAATTACAGTTTTATGTACCACGATCTACGTGAGATCTGCGCCTACAAATCCATGAATGAGGCGCCTGGCCAAGCACTTTCCCTGCATCCTCATCAGAAACGTGATCAAGTGGAATATGTGAGATTTTTTGATGATATATAAACCCATTAAAATAATACTCAAATTGATATTAATGCTGATTACTAAAGACCCACTTCAATTACACTTAATGACTCGCCTTTGCAAAAAAATTTAATAAAATATAAACATACAGATGCGGTCGACAGATGTTATATATAAAACTATAATGGGATTTATTTTTTAGAAATTACGAATGCTTAAAAAACTTTTATAAAAAAAACTAAGTAGCTTTGTTATTAAATTAAAAATAAGTACATTTTTTGGTAATCAAAAATTATAAAAAGAACTTCCCAAAAACATAACATTTAGCTATTTTTATAGTCCTCTTTAGTGACCCTTTGATATTTTTAGTCTTTTAATTTAATTATGATAAAGTTAGTAATCTTTTATAAACGCCTTTTGAAAGGCAACCACTATTATTGTGACCAATTCTGTTTGCTTATATTTTCAACGACTAACGGATGGGTAATTGTTTATAATAACGCGTTGGGAACACGGCTGAGTTCTTCAGTACTTGAGCCAAGGCCCGGATCAATTTGCATTGAATTAGCTTAGAGTGAGAATTTGTTTTAAGCTCAATCTCAGCCCCGAGACGATTGGATCGTAGACAGATATAACCTTTAATTAGCGTTGTTTTCGATCAAATTTATTTTTATACCCCGCAGATGGTGTTATTTTAGCTTTAATAATTTTTTGGGATAATATTTTTTCACATCGGTGCCAAGGGGCGCGAGGCGTCTTAATAATCACTTGCTAAATGGATTCACAGTCAGGCTGCTAACGAATCAGTCATCTATGTATATATGTCAATATATAGCTACACATATCTAAAACTGCGGCATTAAGGTGTGTTTTCGATTCCTGTCCCCAGATACGCATCCAAATAATAGTCACACAAGGCCAAAAACTTCTTATCAGTCTAGACCCGTTAGTCTAAAATTGGGATTTTGGCAAAGAACTGGACATTTACCGTCGTTTGGCCTGTGATAACCGGAAAAATGCGTGCGTTCCTCGTACGTTGGCTATTTATAGAAGCTTTACTGTAAATTGCTTGTGAAAATTAGCTTTTCCTATTTTATTATTATTATATTCACACACACGCACGCACACGATTTAAACTATTTCGAGCACACGCGCGGAATTTCGGGAGCGAATTATCGAGCGTTGTTTACTGCAGCGCGGCTCAAAAACGAATGATCGCCAAAGCCGACGCAAAATATATAGCACACTAATTTGAGGAACGACGGAAAGGCCAGGTGAATTTGGCAAGCCGACTACTTTGTACACTTCCCGTTAATGTTATAAGTGTATTTAAAAATGGAAAAACATAGCTCGGATGATATTTAAAAAACTTTTTGATAGTTAAAACTTTCTTTTTTATTTTTTTTTATTTTTAAATTGTTAAGTTAAGTTTTACTTGCAAAACTGATAGACAGATTTTTAAAACTATTGTTTTATTACTAAGATACATCAATCAAAATTATTGTTCTTATAAAACTATTACTTGAAAGCAACCTATTATTACAGCAAGAAAGTTAATTTTGCTTTATTACTTCCAATTTCACAGAAATTAGTTTCAAATGGTATAATACAGCAAAAAACAAAGATTGACTTTCATTGCTAATGTTAATATGTCAAATCTAAGCATTTTTAAAAATAATTTTTAATGTTTTTTGAAAGGGTATGTTCTTGAATCTAACTGCCCCCAGCAATGTTATCAAATGCAGAGATGTATCAAAACCATAATACCCATTGTAACGGTATAAAAGACAAAGAGAGATGGTTAGCAACAAAAGCAATGACCACAGCCGGCAAAACAAAAACGGAATGCCCGCGAATTGAAAGTGAGCGTAAAATTGCACGTGTATGTGTTTTTATTGGTGGGTGAAGGGGGAAAAGATAACGTGAGGGAGAGAGCTAGAGGGAGAAAGCAATAGCGATAGCAATTGTGTGGGTGAAAAGTGCGTGAGGTTGAAAAATATCAGCTGATAGAGAGCAATAAGAGAAATTTAGGTAAAGAACAAAAAAAACAGGTAGGCTTGTGTTTTCGCGAGAGAGCTTGTATGTGCACGTCTGATCAAGTGTGTGTATGTATGTGTATACATTGATGTTATCTGGGCAAGTTTATGATACTTACATATGTATGTATAAACATGTATATATGTACATACATTTGTTTGTATGTTTTTACATCACTGCGAAATTAAATCCGCAATTATCAAACGCACTGATTTAGCTTATCAAACAAACAAATGAAACCTACAAATAGGGTGATTCAATAAAAAGAATATCCAGACGAAAATATTTTGCGTATACAAATCTGTAAACATTTATACACATAATGTATTTTTAAATTTCTTAAGAGCATAATTCTAAGCGACTTTTCGGGAAAAGATTAAAAAATTAATTTCACATTAATGATAAAAAAGGTATTATATATGTATGTACATACATATACATATTTATGTTTTTAAGTCCATGTTCCCAATTACAAATAAAAAATTCTGCATTATAAAAATAAACCTATTCAAAACTGAATGCTCAGACAAAGGAAATAAACCCGGTTCTAAATACCAATACTGTTATGTACATACGACGACGTCAATTCGCTAGAAGTAGTGTTATTTGTGACCTCAACAATGTGTATCCATATCAATAATTTTACCACAAGCTCACTTTTATTCAAATGCTTATCGGAGTTGATAGGAGGGTAATTAATCCTTGGTTGGTAGATTTTGAATAGATAGCACTCTGATAGTACGATGCTCTCGGGTTTGCAGCTCGAAGACAACTAACTAAATTCGTTGTCCACAAGCCGTGCCGAATTAAGCGATCTGCGGCCTGCAAATTGCAATTAAACCACGCACATTAGATAAAAAGTCGGCGGTTTGACTGGCTGTCAAGGCAGTTCCATTTCAAGTGGGACACGGTAAGCTTACGTCTTATTTGCCCAAGAATATTTATAAATTAAGAGCCGAGTGAGTTTATTTGTCCACTATGATATCAGCATAGCGTGTTATTAAATAAGATAACCATGACAAGGTCGTTAAAATACAAATTAAGAACCTGTAAGTTGTTTTAAAGTTTGTTAACTTTTCTTTATCAAAATAAATATATAAATTATTTGTAAAACAAGTTTTATGTAAGAATATTTATTTGAAAATTATGTATGTATGTGCTTAAATAATGTAATCAGACCAATTTTACTTAATTTGCATTATTATAAACTTATTTATTAAGGTTAAACTTTAAATTAACATAACAATTAACATTGTTTGCTAAATTAAAATATGGTACTTGAAATGATTAATAATAAATACAAAATTGTATATGAAATAATTAATAATAAAAACTGAAATTTTATTTCTTAATCGTAATAAATGTTTAATTTTTAACCACATTTTTGATAACGAACATAAATATTAAAAGCTCGTTATTTTTCAAATCTGATCTTTTTCCAAAGTATGGCAGCCCGTTTTATTCTACATTTGACATACGAGCCGCTTTTCTGTGGTATGCTTGTACTTTATCATGAGTTGTTCTAGTATATTTTTGAAAGCCAAAGTGTTACCATGCTACGGTATGTTTTAATGGATGAGACGCGGTCACACTGGCTTGGAGCAAAACTGCAAGAAATAAAATAGGATTTTAAGCGTTTAATTTACCCAATCGAGTTGGTTCAGTGCGCCGGTAGGAAATGGCCGCCATAGTACTAACCCGTAATCTCCAGCTGGCCAGTGAGTAGCGTCGCCTGCGGGCAAAAACATCCTGGCAAACAAATTATGTAATATGAGTTCTACCACCAATGTTGTGGCTAATTTTTGTTTCATTTTCGGTTCGATTCCGGATATTCAGAGCACCATGGCAGTGGCGTGGTGGGAGTTTTGTGCCTGCGTGGATATGCCGCCGCCGCTGCTCCGCCGGAGGATGGTCCGCGTCCGCTGAAGACCACAAATCCGGCTGCCATGAAGCGAGGAACTGGCGGACGAAGCAGTTTCAATGGGATTGTGGCCACGGTTTTCGGAGCCACCGGATTCGTGGGTCGCTATGTGTGCAACAAGCTGGGCAAATCCGGCAGCCAGATGATCCTACCCTATCGCGGCGACGACTCCGATGTGATCCGCCTAAAGGTCACCGGCGATCTCGGCCAGGTGCTGTTCCACTTCTACAACCTGGACGATCCCGCCTCCATTCGCGAAGCTGTCAAGCACTCGAACGTGGTCATTAATCTGGTGGGCAGGGACTTCGAGACTAAGAACTTCAAGTTCAAGGATGTCCATGTCAATGGAGCTGAAAGAATTGCCAGGTGAGTATCATAAAATAAACCTATCGTAAATTTTAAGAGATGTATGGAATAGCGAATTGTCTCTGTAATATGGATTACTCCTAAAATCGTATGAAGCAATCATATACTAATTTGTAATTAACAATTGTATGTATTTTTCAAATGTATACCGTACACGGTTTTAGTCATTCTGATCGCAATAAGATCAGATCTAAACGCTCGATATGTATATGTTTATTAATATATAGAGCACATGAAAATATGTTAATGTCATAACTCCAAGATTAATGGTCCCTTGGCGAACAATTACTAACATAATTCTAATTAAAAACATAAAAGTTAATATCAAGTTAATATGGAGCTTAAATTAATTTTTATAAATGTGGTCAAACCTACAGGAATGTTTTTATTTCGTTTTAATGAATACATTTATAATCAATTATTAAGGCGGTGTCCTTAGAAAAACACTTTTTATTTTTATAAAGTTTTAAATCAATAGAGTTTTTAGATAAATCGCTGGCTAGAACTTAAATTGTAAGAAATAAAACCTGTTATGAATAACAGTCTTGTAAGCTCATATTAATCTATTTTTGTCTATTTATTCAGGATTTCCCGAGAGGCCGGAGTAGAGCGCTTCATCCACCTGTCCTCCTTGAACGTGGAGGCCAATCCCAAGGATCTGTTCGTCAAGGGCGGCAGTGAGTGGCTGAAGAGCAAGTACGAGGGTGAGCTGCGCGTGCGCGACGCCTTCCCCAACGCCACGATCATCCGTCCCGCGGATATCTACGGCGCCGAGGATCGCTTCTTGCGCTACTACGCCCACATCTGGCGCCGTCAGTTTCGCTCGATGCCGCTGTGGCACAAGGGCGAGAAGACAGTGAAGCAGCCCGTTTTCGTTTCGGACGTGGCCCAGGCCATCATCAACGCCGCCAAGGATCCGGACTCCGCCGGTCGCGTCTACCAGGCCGTTGGGTAAGTCACCCTCTAATGGAGTAACTTATTATTTAATTACCATTAAATACACAGTTATTTAAACTATTTAATTGGTAAAATCGTATTTCTTTCGTACATTTTAATTCCAAAATCCTAAAATTGACCACAAAACAGGGTTCTTGCAAAAAATAGTAATAGATTCACGATTTTTAGTTTCTTTTTATGAATTAATTTGTAATAATTGAGTTTTATTTTTTGTTTTTATTATTTACAATAGCCCAATTCTATAATATAACTTATTATTATTATCGTTAACCATTGTGAAGAAACTGTATCCCTAATCTCTGTTAACCTTTTCAGACCCAAGCGCTACCAGCTGAGCGAACTGGTCGACTGGTTCCACCGCCTGATGCGCAAGGACCAGAAGCGCTGGGGCTACATGCGCTACGACATGCGCTGGGACCCCTCCTTCCTGCTGAAGGCCAAGCTGAACAGCTGGATCTGCCCAGGCACCCCGATCGGCGGTCTGCACCCTGCTCGCATCGAGCGCGAGGCTGTCACCGATAAGGTTCTGACTGGAGTGCCCACGCTGGAGGATCTGGGCGTCACGCTGACCACCATGGAGCAGCAGGTGCCATGGGAGCTGCGTCCGTACCGCGCGGCCCTTTACTACGACGCCGAGCTGGGCGAATTCGAGACGCCATCGCCACCCAAGTGCATCGAGGCCCGCGACGAACTGCGTCTGTTTGCCTAAGCGGATCGTGGCTGATGTCTGTGTTGATTGGAAATTTTTAGTTGGAATTGTTAAGGCGATGCGTCAATAAAGAGAAGTCGACAGATTAAGAGTGATTTTTCTAAAAAATTAGTTGATATCAATTAAGACTACAATGTGCAATGTAAAGAGCTATTATGGGAATGGAATGGACAACCTTACGAGAGTATCTATTAATCAATCCCTTATGAAATTAAAACATATAGTAATTTCAGTGTAACCTGCATTAATAACTGTTTTCAGCGAAATTTCATATTATTTGCCAATCTGGGCAGTCCTTTCGACTCTGGTTGACTTGTTGGATTAGGATTTCTTTGCCCCAATGGCCTCAAATCGAATTTTGTTTTGGACGTTGGACGGTTCGCGTTCTAATGGTTTTGGAAAATAAGGAGAATTTCGAGAATCCAATTCAATAGTAGATCTCTTACTACTCAAGTGTAAATTAATCATACCGAGACTACGGCTTATATGGTCTTCCTGGTGTAAAAGGTTTAATGGACATAACCACATGAACGAGTTTTCTTTGGGGTAATCTTTTCAACTCCTCCCAATATTATAATGTGCCTGAATCAACACTAATTTTTTGGCTTCGCCCCATTTAAAACAATCCGGAAAAAGGCCTCTTATTCTGATTTCGAACCCATTCGGCGGTGGAGCCATTGAAACATCCATAACCATGAGCATTCAAAAGACACATTTATGAAACCTTGGACCTTTCATTCGTCTTAAATAAGAAACCTAGCTTAACACGTTGGATTGGGGACGAACGTCTAAGTTTGCTGGGAATTAGAAGTTATAAAGACTTCATATATCCAGGATGAGTCCGCTTTTCTGTTATTGAGTCCAGTATAATTGCTGTCGACTACGAAATAAACGTTGACCCCTGATTAACCTTTATGCGATCCTGAATTCGTGATATATTTGTAATCCTTGCCAAAGCATATTGATAGAGCCTGCTTCAGGAGTTTTCTTTGCTTTTATTTTTGCTATCTATAGGGTCAATATATGATGGTATTTCAGATTATTTAGGATTTGTTTCCTTCCTTCTTAAAAGTTGATGCTTTCTGAGTTAAAAGGTACTCCTTAATAAAGGATTTTGCATTAATCTCTGTATTTAATCAACAATAAATAAAAACATATGATCATAAATATATTGACTAAGTTTAAAGCTTACTAATTAACAGCCAAAAATTAATACAACAGTGGTTACATGAATACATATGTGAATTTAATATTTTTTACAGGGCAATGGCTTTACAAGCTATTGACAACTAACCTGGTATTTGGTAAGAATAAGAATAAGATTTTGGTAACATCTCTATAGTAGGGCCTTCAAAAGTATAACATGTGACTGATGCTCTGAATAAAATTACAAATTAATCGTGGGACATGTACTTCATTACATGAAAAGATTCACTTGGGGATCAAAAATAAACATGTAAATACCATTTTATTATTCAAATATATAATAAATATTAAATAAAGACACGATATTGCCATTTATTTTTTTTTGTCTGAAATAGTTTTTTATTTTTAAGGAAATTTAATTTTAACGCACAATTTTGTGAGCTTAACGGAAAATTAACAGAAGTAATTCATAATTATAAACTCATCGTCTTAACCATTTCTTAGTGCTCCAAATGAAAATAACCTTAAAAACCAATATGCCAAACGCTTTTTTCGAAATCTGCTTTCAAAGTGTAGTAAAAAAGTTTTAATTTTTTTAAAAATAAGAAAAGCTAGAAAATAGTAATGACAATAACTAAGTTGGCAGCACAGGCAATATTTTAGTATTTTTCAGTATCTCTCTTGCATGTGGCAACGCCCCGGCAGCAAAACCAAAACAAATGACATTCCTATCCCGGTCTGGCAACGCCCTGTATAGTCGGCAAGCTTCGCATTTTTTGCTCTCCGTTTTTTCTTCCTTTGCGACCAGGAGCTTTTCTGCAGGCCAGCAGTTTTCCTCGAAACTTACGCCCGTGCAGATTAATGGCCGGAAAATCACAGTACGGAAAATTCGATTTCTCAACTTCTGTGTGTGTGTGTGTTAAGATTTTTAACTTTTCAGCTTGGTTAAACAAAAAAAAAGAAAACAAGCGCGCGCCCGCCTCTCTTTTCGCGTTTTTGTGCGTGTGTGCGTGAGAGTGAGTGAGAGAATTATGGCATAAGTGCATAAAAATTATGATAGCAGAATTCCCACGGTCGCCGACGATTGTGCATAGTGAAAAGCGGAAAGAAAGGAAAATCACCGAGGGGGTAAATTCGCAGAAGGAAAGCCGCAAAGGCGTGAAATCGATCAGAGCGAATTCAGCGTTGTCCTCGGAAATTAAGGCGAATTGTAGTTGGTGGGGACAAGAGAGTGTGCAAGCGGGCATCAGCTGTGACGTTGGCAGAGGCAGCGACTGCGACGCCGGCAGAGACAGAAAGCTTGGCCAAAAGAAAAGGTCAAACAAGCAACAACACCCACCAGAAGGAGGAGCAAAGGGACAAGTAGTGGAAAAAGGAGAAGAACAGCAGAGAGTGCAACAAAAACAACATCAACGAGAGCAGGAGGTCTGTCAAAAAGAGAGAGTAAAGAAGAAGCACCAGCAAAGGGCGAATAAGAAGAAGCATCGCCCAATAAGCGCAAACAAGAAGAAGCACCATCAGCATCTTCTCATACACAGCGAAAAAACAAGCCCTGTCCTATTTTTAGATTATTTACGCCAGTGTACCGCCGTCGAAATTGTCGCTGTCTCCCCAGCCGGCTGTTGTGACGTCCGAGCAGGCTGCAATCACGCTAAAAGTAACAAATACGCCGCTAATTACGGCAATTCGCGACATTTCGAGCATAAAACCAAAATTTATGCTCTATATCGTCACCTGGAGATCGGTGGCCCGCTCGAACAAGTGCAACAGCAACAGCAGCTGAAAGTCGGCCAAATCCAGATCCGGCTGCGCTTCGAGATGCTCTTCGCCGAGCCACCGCCCCCTCCGCCCACTAAGGGCCACACCCCCACCACCCACAGCCATGTCCATGAGTCGGAGGATGTGCAGGATACACATGCGCCACCTGTCGGCGAACAGGTGATGCCGATACTGCAGGATCAGCAAAATGGCGATATTTTGGCAGGTATGAATAACTCTTTACTCAAAAAAAAATTTATAGCCATATTATTACATTTACATTTTATTCATATAAATAACTTAAAAAATTATAACATCCTCCTGGAGACTACCAAAATATTTTTTGAATCAGAAAAATTATTGATGTATGGTTTTTTTTTGCATTATTATAAATTTCTGCTGTATATAATCTAATTTCCATTGGAACATACCTAAGCTTATGCCTTTAAATTCAATCTAAAACAGATTTTAAAAAATGCAAAAGAATTATTTAAAACTTTTTTAAAAGCTCTGTGAGCTTCTAAAATTTTTAATTCATCATGAAAACTAATTTTATTTGTGTCATGCGAAGATACATGATATGTCTAATTTAAAAGAAATGACTGAAATCACTGATTAATTGTATAACGTTTTATTTTCAAAATTTATCATCATAAAAAACTGATTAATAATTTTTTAAATACATATATGTAAATATGCATACACATTTCTTTGAACAATATGTAGTTTATTTTCAGTGAACTTTTTGAAATGCAAATTCAACTGTTAATTTGCAGTTATATTGAAATATAATGTATATAGATACTGCATTTGTGTATTGTTCACATGTGTATACACATTCCAACAATCTTTTAGGGCACTGCACGGAAACATGCAAATTATTTGTTTATAGCTTACCTTTAAAAGGTTAGGCAACTTTCTGAATTTTAGAAATTTAACCATCTTTTCAACCGTGAAAAACAACGAATTATCGTGCAAATTTGAAGACTTTTTTCTTAAATTAATTTGTTGTGAGTGTCAAGAGAGGGCAAAGTTTGGCACTATAATTAGCTTGGATGACTGTTCTTAAATCCTAAGATTTTTTTGCAGATATTTGAATTTAAATATCTGTTGAAAACTTGTTACACAAAGTAAGTTTTCTAATGTAAAAGTAAGTGGATTTGCGTCTCTATCGTAATTCGACAGAATTGTGGTTCTCTAAATACACAGAATTATATTGTACTGTAGATATTGATGAATCAGAATAGAAAATTGTTTTTGGCTTTTGAAACAAATTTAACCCATTGAAGCTTACGGTGCCTAGCTGAAATAAATAACTTTATTTGACAAAATCATAAAGTAAAACGAAATATCGGATTACCTTCGAGAATATTTAAAGAAAAATGTATTCCAGATTAAGATTAAATTTTGTTTCCAGTGGAGCCATACATTTTTTGTTAAAAGGCGTATAAATTAAATTTTAAACTTAAGTTACTAAACTGTCGTCAGCCAGTTCGTGTGTGGAACGCTTTTAATGGCGCAGCTCAAGTTGTTAGGACCCATTGTTAAAATATTGGTCAAGCGCTCTGGAATCGGAGCACCCAGTGTTTGGCATGCAGTGATCGTGACCTTCTTGCACTACTTTGCCTGGGGCCTTCTCACCGTTCCCTTCATGGAAAAACTTTCGAAATCCTTTGGAAATGGCGTGCTCCTTGTAGACGGTTTGGTTTACGGAGTCCGAGGAATAGTTGCCTTTGTGAGCACGCCTGTCATGGGCGCCATATCCGATTTCCGTGGTCGCAAAGTGGTGATGCTCTTAGCGGTAGTGACTACTTACTCCCCGATTCCTTTCATGATGTCAAACAGCTGGTGGTTCTTCGCCTTACTCTCCGTGAGTTCCATCTTTGGCAGCACTTACTCCGCATCTTTGGCCTATGTGGCAGATGTCACCAGTCTGGAGGACCGATCGAAGGGATATGGCATCGTGGCATCCAGTTTTGGTGCCGGCATAGCATTCTCCCCACTGTTGGGTAACTTTCTGATGCATTCCTTTGGACCCGCACCAGTTATTCTGATTGCATCCATTACTGGCTTGCTTAATATTTTGTTTATTATTTTTGGAGTGCCAGAGAGTTTGGTTTTCAAAGAAATGAGCCTTGTGTTAGAGGAGACTTACGATAACCAAATGCTTATTAGGGAAAATTGGTGCCAGAGAATGGAAGATCGGGAGGAGGAGGACTTAAACATAGAGCAAAGAACAATCATTAATTTCAAAGAAACGGAAACCATGTTGAAAGAAAAAGGAAATTATCATATCGTAAACCCAAAAGTAAAGGAGAGATTAGATAACGGTATATCTAAAAACAAACTGGAGAAACCCATCCTTGATCTGCAGGATATTTCTGAAGAAGAGCCGACCCTTAAAAAAGTTAACACTAAACATATCCAAAACTTAAACAATAACGGGACAACCTTATGGTATAAGAATGAACTTATACCAGAGGTGGCTGAAAAGGAAACTAAACTCACAAAAAAAGGGGAAAACGATAACGGTAACAGCAGATCTCATCTCTGGGCAGTATTACGCGAAAGTCGAAAAGATAAAAACATGTTAGTGGTATTTCTCATATCATTCCTAACATGTTGGCCCTTCGCGGGCGTCGATTCCACTGCTCCGCTCTACCTTAAAACCAATATGGGATTCGAGTACGAAGAGGTGTCCTTGATGCTGGGACTGCTATCTGTGCTAGGCATCACCTCGAACCTCCTGTTGGGGTATCTTGTGAGCCTAGTGGGTCCCAAGTGGTCGATCCAATTCGGCTTAATTTGCCTGCTGTCGCAGCTGCTGTTGCTCGGATATGGAACCCAACATTGGATGTTCTGGCTAGCCAGCATAATGGCTGCCTTGGCCACCATTATCCCAGCTGCTAACAATTCACTGGCTTCGATTTACGCCAGTCCTAAGAATCAGGGTGCTGTACTTGGCATTATCTCTGGGATAGAGTGTTTAAGCGAGGGATTGGGACCCGCCATGTTTGGACTAATATTCTACTTTTTTCAGGATGATTTAAAGATTGCTCAAAAAGTAAAGTCACCGATTCCCCTGCCCTTTATCGTAGGTGCCATTATGGTCTTTGTGGCAATCATCTTGACCAGTTTAATACAAAATGAGACTTGTGAAAAGAGACAAAAGCTCTACAAGGTGGCGAAAGATGAAAATGAACTGGAACCACTGACGAAAACAATAAACAAAGTTGGAAAGGAAAATGCTGGTTATACGAAATTAGTGTTTTATGACTACGATTCGGAATGTAATGGTTTAAAATAAAAATAAAATGCTTAAAGATACTTTTTATACCCTTGCAGAGGGTATTATAATTTTGGTCAAAAGTGTGCAACGCAGTGAAGGAGACATCTCCGACCCTATAAAGTATATATATTCTTGATCAGGATCACCTCCTGAGTTGATATAGCCATGTCCGTCTGTCCGTCTGTCTGTTTCTACGCAAACTAGTCTCTCAGTTTTAAAGATATCGAACTGAAACTTTGCACACACCCTTCTTTCCTTTGCACGCAGTATATATGTCGGAACGGCCGGGATCGGACGACTATATCCTATAGCTGCCATATAACTGATTGATCGGAAATGCCATAACTTTGGTGTTTGTAAAGTTAGGAAGCTGGGATTTCCTATGGGTTTTATATTTGGCTAATCAATCCGACCTACCAAATTTCATAAGGATCGGCCGACTATATCCTATAGCTGCCATATAACTGATTGATCGGAAATGCCATAACTTTGGTGTTTTTAAAGTTGGGATGTTGGGATTTGTTATGAGTATTAAGAATGCATCATATGAATAATTTTGGAGAATATAATTTACAGAGTATTCTGCAAGGGTATATCAACTTCGGCTCCGCCCAAAGTTAGCTTTCCTTTCTTGTTAAAATTAAAACCATAATTAGACGTCAATTATCCGTAAATTATTTGAAACAATATTATTATATATATTATTTAAATATTATAGAATTACGGTTTTAATTAAATTAGCTGCCATAGAAGCGATGGCAAAATGCAGCGCAAAATCGATATAGCTAACTTCATTGTTTTTAGTAATATAGGCATAGAAATGGAAATGTAGTCGACTTGTAATAACTGCAAGGGTATATAAACTTCGGCTTGCCGAAGTTTGCTTCCTTTCTTGTTTTCCAATACATTTGGATAAATAAAGTGATAAATATCAGCTTTCCCTTTAAATTATCTTAATTAGCTACGCTCAAAGACCATATAAAAATAGTTTCAGTCAAACTTTGCCTGCTTTCTCAAATATGTATTCCCTTTGTAAAGATGGGTCTTAATAAACTACTCGTAACTCTCGCCTCTATTTCGGGTATTGGAAGCCGGGTGTTACCCTTTGAAGAAAAGTATTTAAAGAGTATCGGACATTGCTAAAAAATATATATACCATATATATAGATCTCTATACTTTTGAATATATTACGATATTACGACCGCCTTTGGTTTAAGCAAATTAAACTGTTTATTCGTAGTCATACTCAGACTATTTGTGTACATACATTTAAAAATATTTTAGGGCATTGCACGGAAATGTGCAAATTATTTGTTTATTGCAAATTGCCGAACATTTTTTGAATTTCATCCATAGTTGTAGTCTTTACAATAAAGAAAAAACTTAGAATTAAGAATTACCGGGAAAATTTTAAATATTTTATATATGTATTAAAACAATTATTTCATAAAAAAATATTTACAAAGTAAAAAATTAAACATTTTTTAAAAAAAATTGTTTTCCAAACATTTCTGAATTTTATGTCTGTTTTCTAGATTAATTGTTTATATTTATTCCAAGTGTCAAGAGGGGGAAATGCTTGGCTCTATTATTAACTTAGATAACATTTGTTAAAGGAGATTTTCTTGAAAATTTTTAAAAATATCACATAAAAAATGTATGTTCAAAACTTGTAATTAAAGTAAGTTTTCTAATTTGAAATATTGTGTGCATTTGCATATCGTTTGAAAGTTAGATATGTAGATATTGAAGAATCAGAATTAAAAATGGTTTTTGTATTTGAAAACAAATTTAACCCATTGAATCTGAGTCAGTTTAATATTTGTTGCTCAAGCTGAAAAAGAAAACCCTATTTGACAAAGTGATTAAGTTGAAATCAATTTTTTTTCAGTGCAATAACATCTTTTGTTAAAACACTAGACTGTATAAATTGAATTTAAAACTGTAGTTACTAAACTGTCGTTAGCCAAAACGCTTTTAATGGCGCATCCCAAGTTGTTAGGACCCCTTGTTAAAATATTGGTCAAGCGCTCTGGAATCGGAGCACCCAGTGTTTGGCATGCAGTGATCGTGACCTTCTTGCACTACTTTTCCTGGGCCCTTCTTACCATTCCCTACATGGAAATACTTTCGAAATACTTTGGAAATGGCGTTCTCCTCGTCGACGGTTTGGTTTATGGAGTCCGAGGAATAGTTTCCTTTGTGAGCACGCCTGTCATGGGCGCCATATCCGATTTCCGTGGTCGCAAAGTGGTGATGCTCTTGGCGGTAGTGACTACTTACTCACCGATTCCTTTCATGATGTCAAACTACTGGTGGTTCCTCGCTTTACTCTCCGTGAGCTCTATCTTCGGAAGCACTTACTCCTCAGCTTTGGCATATGTGGCGGATGTCACCAGCCAAGAGGACCGATCGAAGGGATATGGCATCGTGGCAGCCAGTTTTGGTGCCGGCATAGCATTCTCCCCACTGTTGGGCAACATTTTGATGAATTCTTTCGGACCCGCAGCAGTTATTCTGATTGCAAGCATTACTGGCTTACTGAATATTTTGTTTATCATTTTTGGAGTGCCAGAGAGTTTGGTATTAAAAGAAATGAGCGTTGTGTTGGAGGAGACGAATGATAACAAAATGGTCATGGAAAGTTCGTGCCAGATAACAAAAGAGGAGGAAGACTTAAACCTGGAGGAGGAAACAGTTATAAATCCTAAAGAAAAGAAAACGATGCTAAATGGGCAAACAGATAACCATGTCGTAAACCACAAATTAAAGGAACAAATAGAAGCCGGTATTTTTAAACTGGAGAAACCGATCCTAAAGATGCAGGATATTTCTGAAGAAGAGCAGACCCTTCAAACCGTTACCACTAAACAAACCCAATATTCAAACAATAATGGGAAAACCGTAGAGGATAAGAATGAACTGATACTAGAGGTGACTAAAAAGGATACTAAACTTACGGAAAAGGGGGAAAACGATAACGATAACAGCAGATCTCATCTCTGGGCAGTACTACGCCAAAGCCGTAAAGATAAAAACCTGTTAGTGGTATTTATCATATCATTTCTATCAATTTGGCCCTTTGCGGCCGTAGATTCCACAGCTCCTCTCTACCTTAAAACCAATATGGGATTCGATTACGAAGAGGTGTCCTTGATGCTGGGACTGCTATCTGTGCTAGGAATCACCTCGAATCTCCTGTTAGGGTATCTTGTGAGCGCAGTGGGTGCTCAGTGGTCGATCCGACTTGGCTTAATTTGCCAGCTGTCGCAGCTGCTGTTGCTCGGATTTGGAACCCAACATTGGATGTTCTGGCTGGGCAGCGTAATGGCTGCCATGGCCACCATTATCCAAGCAGCCAACAATTCACTGGCTTCGATTTACGCCAGTCCTGAGAATCAGGGCGCTGTCATTGGCATTATCGCTGGGATCGAGTGTTTAAGCGAGGGCTTGGGACCCGCCATGTTTGGACTAATGTTCTACCTTTTTCAGGATAATTCAAAGATTGATCAATCAGTAAACCAACCAATCCCATTGCCCTTTGTCGTAGGTGCCGTTGGGGTCTTTGTGGCCATTATTCTGACCAGTTTTTTAAAAAAGCAGACTATTGAAAAGACGCAAATAAAGACGAAATAAGTGTTTAATGACTACCACGATTCAGAATGTAAATGTAGTTCTTGTTAAAATGCATAAAATTAAGTAAAACGTGTAATAAGTTTGCAACGCAGCTTTCAAAATTAAAATTGATAACTGATAATTACGAAATATTGAATTTTTTTTTTAAATTTTAGTTGGGGCTGTTATGTTCAAATAAATCTAAAAATTCCCATAAATTTTAAAAAGAATTGAAACTCTTTTCTATAAAGGATAATTTAATTTACCAATACTGAAGGAAGGCAAATTAAATAGTACAACATTTATTTAAAACTTTATTTTATTTGATATTTGAAGATTCTGGAGACCTAAAATGTTTACAAGAAGTGGTCCAGTTCTGCGACTAATATTGAATTAGGTTTTTTCAATATTTTCGGACTAAGTTAAGCGATAAATATCGATACCCCCCTTAAATATATTAGCAGCGCTAAAAGACCATAAAATTGTAATTTCAGTTATATATTTACTGCTTTCTCAAACGGTGGTTTAGTGTGCTTTTTAGTTGTTTGCCCATCATACATATATGGCTAAGTTTGGCCTGAAAAAACTACTTGTAACTCTCGCCTCTATTTCGGGGATCGGAAAGCCGGGTGTTACACACATTCTGGTCGTGGTTTTCTTGGAGTATTTCGCCTGGGGCCTGCTGACAATGCCCATGATAGCCACTCTGAAGGAAACCTTCCCAGATCACACATTCCTGATGAACGGTTTGGTGATGGGAGTCAAGGGAATACTCTCGTTTTTATCAGCCCCTCTGATCGGAGCATTATCGGATATCTATGGCCGGAAGTTGCTGCTGCTGATCACAGTGATCTTCACTTGCCTTCCGATCCCCATGATGACGATCGACACTTGGTGGTTCTTTGCGATTAGCGCGATAAGCGGAATTCTGGGAGTAAGCTTCTCGGTTGTCTTTGCCTATGTGGCGGATGTCACGACAAAGGAAGAGCGGACCAGATCTTATGGATTCGTATCGGCCACATTTGCCGCCAGTTTGGTGATTGCGCCGGCTTTGGGCAATCTCATAATGGAACTTTACGGAATCAATACTGTGGTGTTCATAGCCACGCTTGTATCCACCACGAATGTGATGTTTGTGCTGCTTGCTGTTCCAGAAAGTTTGCCCAGAAAAGTAAGATCCACTGGACTGAGCTGGAAACAAGCGGATCCGTTTTTAGCCCTCCTAGGGGTGTGTTCAGATCCCAATATCCTGCTTCTGTGCATCGTGGTCTTTATGTTTCTGCTTCCCGAAGCTGGTGAATATTCCAGTGTACCAGCTTACCTTAAATTAACCATGGGATTTGACTTCGTGGAACTGTCTATGCTGGTGGCTTTTATGGCCATTTTGAGCATATCTGTGAACGTGACCTTGGGATCTATTGTGAAGACTATAGGTGCCAAAAGATCGATATTATTGGGCCTGTTGTTGGAACTGCTGCAACTAATACTGTATGCCGTTGGAGATGAAAAGTGGCAAATGTGGTTGGCTGGAAACGTGGCTGCCTTGAGTTCCATTACTTTTCCGGCCGTGAGCGCCTATGTTTCCCTTTATACGGATGGTGAAAGTCAGGGAGCAGTTCAAGGTATGATCACGGGAATGTCTGGATTGTGTAATGGACTTGGACCCGCTATATTTGGGATCGTATTCTACCTATCTGACATGGACTTGAGCGAGGATCGGGTTCTGATAAGGAGTGTAAATGGAGATCGAACTGTTGCCGGCCCCTTTATGTTTGGAGCTATCTCTGTGTTTATTGGCATACTACTAGCTTCATATATTCCAGATGAAAAGACCGCACGGGGCAAGAAAGAGGAATTTTCTGCCTTGAAATATATAATCGAAATGGACGAAGGGGTGGCAAAATCTTGACTTTTAGTTAAATTTATTAAAAATAAATATATAAAATTCTAAAGATTTTATTTTAAAACTCTAAAGCATATTACATTTTTTAAAATTTATTTTCATGATATTTGTTTAGGCACAAATGAATGCAAACGGTGTAATGTTACGAAATGTATAAAAAATCATTTAGAAAACAATTAAAATAAAATCCGCATAAAAAATATCTTATTCTGATCCTTTTTTAAAAATGTGGTAAGAAAGTGTTCGACAGTATCAAGTTCAATTTTCAGTCTTTTCTTATGTAATTTTTTGATTTAATGGGTTAAAGTATAGACGCTGTGTCGTCTGTTTGCGTCATTTAATCAGCCACTTTTCCGCAGCCTCTCAGTCGACGACCGCGTCTGTTTATTTTGGTTTTTGTTTTTATTTTTCTTGGCATTTTCCTCCTATTTATTTATACATTTTGATTTTGCTCTTTTATTTTGATGGCACAAAATTCACGACAGTTTGTTGACTCTTACGTAAGAGTCTGTGGTTTTGTTTGTTTTTCTCATCAACAAAATCTCCCAATCAGTAGCAAACAAAATTTGCCAAAAGATAATTTATTAACAACAATTGCAGGATTCCAAAAATAGACCAAGCTCCCCTAAAGTCCCATGTTGCCCAATCATTTGGCAAACGTATATCTGTTCATGTTTGGCAGATGTATTCTCTTATTCTTTTGTTGGGTTTTGTTCAAACACAGTCACCGCCGAAAACTTTCCATTTGAAAAAGCAAATCCCAATAAATATGTACATAAAGCCCCGACGAATGAGAGTCGTAAAAATCAGAAAATAGTGTGATTATACCGAAACACGTGCAGGCAAAATCGACTCATTCTCACCATATTTTCAGTTCCCTGAGAGAATGCTCTCACTCACTGGTGAGAATGAGTCTCACTGGCGTCGTAAGAGTAAATATTATTTAACCGATATCCAGGGGCGGATTAATTAAAGCCAAGGTACCGGAAAGGGATTAAATTAGGAGGTATTAAAAGGCTTTCAATGAAAAGAGAAAATTTAAGACAAAATTCATACAATTTTACCACCATTCAAAAACATTTGAATTATTATTACGTTGTTGACATTGGTTAATCCAAATATTTCATCAAAAAAATAATTTAAAAATTGATTTTTGATATTATGTGTATTATTTATTGTAGATTGTTACACCCCTTTAAATTAATTTGCTCCTGGGACCAATTTTCAGATACGCATAACTTGTATCTCACTATGTGTTTCCAGGCTCACTGATTATGTTGTTTTGGTTTTGTATCTTGTTTTTGTGGAATGCTTTTTTCTTTTTCAGCCTTTGTCAAATGTGCCTGGGTGTTCTGGCATTGGCCTTCAATTTCAATTCTTTGCCGAGACCAGAGGTCTGCCAATGTTATCACCCAGTCGTATTAATATCTTTCTGTATGTACATATGTATGTGCATATGAAATATTTGTTCCGCCGAATCCGCCAAACATACCAACTTGCATATGTACATAAAACGCGAAACTATTCCGTGATTCAAGAGCGAATTGCTGACAACACTTTCCATGATACTTTGTTGCTACACAGGGAGAAATATTGGGGTGGTACGGGGTCGAAATCGATAAGCCTTCCCTTAATAGGATGTTTTCGTCCCCCATCTCTCTTTTTCGCTATTTCACTTTACGCTAATGCGATGCGAATTTCTATGGGTTTTAATTAGCGTTACGAATGTCTGATGGAAAGCGAGTACAAAGGGAATCTTAAGTTTCAGAAGCCTAGACCCATACTAACTAATCCTACAGTTGCTACTGTACCAAATTCCACCTCTGAAACGCAAAATTATGTCATTGAACTGGCATCAGGCGTCTCTTATCAATTATCTTGGAGCCAATCGGAATTTGAGCGTGTTACCAGGCGAAGAAAACGGAAATAATTTCCCCGCTGACCGATAACACTTTGACCTTTTGCAATAGACGATTTTGATTTAAAAATGCCCTCGAATCTATTGCAAATTTAATTTCCTCCTGCCACTGAACTTTGCCAATGTCAGACGAATTTGTGCAAAAAAAAAATTGGGTCTGGTTTTGTTTTTGCTTATGCTAAAAGAGAAATAACAAATAGTGAGAGTGGCTTTTTTCTAATTTTGATACCCTTTATCAGACCTGTCTGGAATATGATTTCTTCCAAAAAACCCATGCTGAGATACGATTTAGTTATGCGATCTAATAACTTAAATTTTCATGGAATATTCCGTTTGTAGAGTTTATATCATTAAAATACATGTGTAGATCTGTATAGCTAGCAACAACAAAATTAAACAACATATAATTTAAAATGACGCGTATAGCTAATATTAGGCAAACCAAATTATACATTTATCTTATTTTAAAAGCCTTGGTTATTTAATTCCATTAAATAGAGAACATTTTAATTTGTAATGTCTCAATAAAAAATAGGATTAAAAAAAAATTTATTAGTACTAGTAGATTTTCGACAGAATATTGTAAATACATTTTTATGCAATTTCAAATCAATAAAGTTGGGTTTCTGGTTATTAATTTAATATACCATTAATAACTATGATATAAATATGAATATCCACACGAAATTGAAACTGAATTGAAAGCTATGTTAGGGTACCTAGAGTGCTCTAGCCGCTCCGAAAACCGATTTCCATGTGATAGAGCGATAGCGCGAACACGTGAGAGAGCGAGAGAAGTGTGGGACAAAGCATAGAACGCGATTAGTGGCGTTCCTTTTTCTTTGCTTTCGTATTCGTACTTCTCTTTCTGCCGGCTTTTTCGGAATCTCCCATGCATATAGGCCCTCATTTCGAAAGCCCACGTCGTGGAGATCGGATCGCATTAATTCCCCAACTTAAAAACCTGTAAATTCAAAGACATGTCCCGTTACTTAATATATAAACTAACGCCTAGAATATTTTTCCTCATTACAGGCACAACCAGCAACGTTGAGCTAATGGAGGCCATGAAGAAATTGGATGCAGATCTGGTGGCTCTTTTTGCCACGGCCGCCTCTGCCGAGCCGCTAATGCAGAAACATCAGAAGGTCCTGTGGCCGGAATCCGAGTCGGAGCAAATTGCCCAAGACTCGGAAGATGAGCTGGTAATCACGCCCGAGATATTCCGCAGCTGCAACGCGTTGCAACTCCATTTGGAGGCTCTAACCTTGCAGCCGGAGGGAACTCAACGCATGGAACTGGTTCAGAACGAGGTGCGACCCATTTTCACCGTGGAGTGCCAACTTTCTGGAGATTTGGTACGGAAGGTGCCGCGCTATCCGATGTTCCACATCATGCAGTTCGAGTCGGAGAAGTTCCAGAGCCTGACGCAGTGCACCAGGTTCGGGCAGACGGCTCAGCGGCAGGTGGATATGGAGGATAAGAGCCTGGAGGACCAGGACCAGAGTGCTGGACATGTGGACATTACGGTTTGGTGGCGTGAGCCGGGCACCTGCCTCAACGAAATGCTCGGCATGGGGCGCCTGGAACTCCGGGAGCTCTACAGGGCATCGCTGCTCGAGCAGTGCAAGTGCGTTGCCATCAAGCGCCGCGATGTCCATCTGGGCAGCGTCTATGTGAAGGTCAGTCTGCTGCAGAGCTTGAATGGAAACCCGGAGCAGCAGCAACAGCAACAGGGTCAAAAGAACGAAAGTGGAAACAAGGCCGCAGGTGAATATATATGACTAATGTCGTGTGGTTGCCAATCGCAAGAACCACTGATTCTTGGGCTCCCAAATCGAATACAACTGATACAAGCTGAACCACACGACTACAACCACAACTTTCACCACGACCAACAACAAAACCAATACCAAATCCACACGAGCCGCCCACAACCACGCCCACGCCTCCTGCACTTACTCCATATATTATTGATTGCCGTTATCCAAGTGCTGCCCATCATTCTGTCAATAAATACTTTTCATTTTCAAAAAACAAAGCAAAACAAAACAAATAACAACCAACAAAATCAAAAACAACAATTTTTTTCGTGTTTTATGTTTTTTATCCCAGCTATATTTTTAAACATGTATTTTGTTTTCCAACAGCTTGTTTGTGATTATGGGACACAGTGGGTTGATCAAATTTTTGAAACCCTTTGTTAGTTAGCTAAATAAGTAATAAGTATTAGAAAAACTTTTACTCCATAGTACATATGCAAATACCCCAGAAAGGTTTTTAAAAACAAATTGAAAATAGGGATACGTTTTAGGTACTTAAATTTCAAAGCAATTTAAAATGTAGTTGAGCATTAATTTTTTTAAATATTTATTTCTTAGTTTCAAGGCTTTAAAAAAAAGTCCATATTTAGAAAATAAATAAACAAGTTTTCTGAGTTTAAATTTTAAGTTTTTTGTATCCAAATTTTTTCTTTGGCTCTTATAATTTTAATCACACTTTGCCCACTGTGTCCACCGCTTATGATGCTTATAATGCGTCAATTATCGGGCCGATTTAAGATCTAGTGGGGATATTTTTAGCCCACTCGATTCCAGTGATCGGCCAAGTTTTCAGTTGTCCGCTTCTTGAGTACGTGCTATAACCGATTCAACCCGGTTTCACCCGCTTGTTGGGGCAATCTTTCGTTACGCTTGATTCGATTTTTGGATCCGATCGTCTGTCGTCAAGGCGATAAGGCCCCGGATCGAAGATCGCTGCTGATTTCGTTCTTGTTTGACTCACAGCTTGAGGGTTCAAGGTCTACTTGAGAAGCTTGAACTGTGATTAATACAGCCTAGCATGTGCCTTACTATCTGCCGTCGACTAAATAACTAATCCTCTCTTGCGTGCTTAAATATTTTTCAGTTAACTGCAACTCAAAGGCCGTCTTAACGCCCTCTCAACCGCCGCCCCCGCTACCCCCTCCTCCCAAAGCCAACAACAACAACAGGGCCATCTTGGACTGTGTCAATTTCATGGCGGAGACCAATAAAGTACGTCTCCTGAGGGGCTATTTGTATGCCGGAGAGCTGCGTCAATTAACGGCGGAGAATCAATCGGCCTGCCAGGAACTATCGCTTCAGCCCTTCTGGCAAACGCAGCCACTGCTGGTGAAGATCGGCGATGGGGGATCTTTTGAGCTGCAGGAGCAGTTTGCCATCATCAACGATGAGCGATTTCTGCAGAGTGTCGAACGTCAGCAACTGCTTCTGGAACTGCGTCCTCTAAGTGGTCTGGTCCGGCTGCCGCTGCACCAGTTCTTCATCGCCTACAGAGATGCCAGCATCACCAATCATTTGTGCAAGGGAAAGGTGCGAGTGGGTTACTTCAAATTTGGGGTGCCTAACCAGTAACTTATAAAATGCGATCCTAAGATGATAAAATCTATTACAGCTGACAACTAGTTTTAATCAAATCGACTGATCCAGAAATATTATTCTTCGGTAAGCCGAAGTTTATATACCCTTGCAGTTATTACAATACGACTACATTTCGATTTATGTGCCTATATTTTTAAAAGCAATGAAGCTACATATGTCGATTTTGTGCTGCATTTTGCCATCGCTTCTATGGCAGCTATATGATATTGTTGTCCGATTTTAATTTAATTAAAACCGTAATTTCATAATATTTAAATATTACCAAATCCCAAAGAACAACAAAAAAAATTAAAAACAACAGTTATAATTTTTAAACAAAATTTTCCGATTGTTCCTATGGGAGCTATATGATATAGTTGCCTGATCCGGCTCGTTTCGACTTATATACTACCTGCAATAGAAAGACAACTTTTGGGAAAGTTTCAAGCTTTAAAACTGAGGGACTAGTTTGCGTAGAAACGGACGGACGGACAGACGGACATGGCTAGATCGACTCTCCTGGTGATGCTGATCAAGAATATATATACTTTACTTTAGGGTCGGAAATGTCTCCTTCACTGCGTTGCAAACTTTTGACTGAAATTATAATACCCTCTGCAAGGGTATAAAAATCAAGTTAACTAACCCATATCTAATTATAACTTTTGAGAACAATCTTTTTTTTGATTTTATATTCCAAAACTTATTTTGTTTACTTAATAAGCTGATCTAAATTAAATTTAATATTAAGCAGAATATTATTCTAAATTAAATTGTCTATATTTCGAAATTTTTTCCGAGTTATTGAAGCATAATTTTCTATTAATGTATACTTTCTATTTATAAATAATTCAAGTTCAATGTCAAAATTTTTATTAAACTAGCAGATGAAAATTATCAAATTTAAAATCGGAATAAAACTGAATATTTCTGGTTTTTGAAATTCAATAATTTGCAATAGGACTGATTATTTTTTATCAATGTGGAAGAACAGCTTAAGTTTGGTTTGTTTTAGTTTAAACTAAATTTGCTTTCTTTTATAATTTCTTAAATCTATCACTAAATTGTTTTTTTTATATATTTTTCAGTTACCAGTTATTTCTATCGATGGTTGGGCACCCATTGTCAGCAGTGAGACCCAATCGCCTTTGGGGGAGCTCAAGGTGCTCCTGGCCATCGGCAGTGAATCCCAGATTGCCCAACTGAAGCAGCAGCGCGGCTTCGACCAGGACAACAATCAAGTGTCGGCTCCAAATAGCACCACAGATTTACTAGATATGCTCCAAAATGCCATCACTGCTCCCGCACCAAGTAGCTCAACTCCCGCAATGCCGCCGCCCCCTGCTCCTCCAGCGCCCAGTAACTTCAGCTTTCAACTGCGCATCGTAGGCGCTGCTGGATTGCCCCTAAACCCCGGCTATGGTAAATCAAAGAAGCAGGCAAAACGCCAGTCGGCCGCCAAGCGATTCCCACCCAACGAAGCGCCCAACACCTATGTGACCTTCCAGGCCGTCAACTGCAACAGTCAGACGTACAAGTCACACGAGGGATTGGTCTATGCCACGCCCATTGTGCCGAGGTCCACGAAGCCTCAGTGGCTCAGCAAGTTCCGGGTGGAAGTGAGTCGCGATTACCGCAGCAATGTAAGAATATTTGGATGCCCGTTCATTGAAAACTCAAGCTAATATTAATTATTTTTTCGTTGTAGCCCCAGAAGCTCTTCATCTTGAAGCTATGGAAGAAGGCGATTGTCAGCCCAAACGGCATCACTGAGCCGTCTCCCCACGAAGATGCCATTATAGGGTTCGCTGCCCTCAATCTCAACCAGAAGCAACCGGGCGGAGGTTTTCCCAGCGGATGGCACAACATAGTGGACTTTAATGGACGCGTGACCGGAGGAATAGAGGCGCATGTGGAGCCCACACCGCCCAGTGTGGATACCGTGATTGATCAGTTTGAAAGGTCAATGGAACTCGGCCATTTGCAGTTGGGCCAAGCCATCAAGCGAAAGTACACGGAGCTGGAGGAGATCTCGCAGAGGTTGCGATCCCGTTTGGTGGATGTGACAGGGGAAACGCTAAAGTTTCCAGAATTCGATGTGGATAGTGCATTGGACAGTTGGCAGCAGGATGGAGATGATGATGATTTGGCGGAGGATTTCGAACGCGCTCTGCGCACTCCCACGCCCCCCGGCTCACCAAGCCCCTCCACCAGCTCCGCCGCACAAAATCCCAGAAATGCAAACGGCCAGGAATAGCCCAGGGCCAAAAGTCAGTTAAGCGTGTTTTTTCCTCTCTCCGCATCTCGATGTCGTCTCTGATATTGGCTCAAACGGTAGCTATAGTTAACCACCTAGTTGTAGACTATAATATAATACACGGATCTTGATCTGATATTATGCTGTACTTAAATTGGCATCCCAATTTTGCCTCGATTCACCGTCTTATGGCTGTCTATATAGCATAAAATCAAAGCTAACAACGATCACCCAGCGATCGTTCCATTGAGTTAAAAATTATCGATTGAATATTGTTTTAAGTCATAAGAGGATTTTCCCCTGCAACCACACGGAATATGTATTAGTTTCGGAACTGTGTTAATCACCTAAGTATTTAGACACTATTACTTAATAAAATTTAAATAAAAACAAAAATGCTAAAGCTAAATAAATGTGTTGGCTGTTGGTCCTAGGAAATATTTGTTTGATAAACTTGATTGTTTTACAAAAATTACGTTAGAGTAAAATATTTGCTTTATCTTCAAATGGTTCTCGTTATTATAATGGTAAATTGTGTTGTTTACGTTGCTTTCGCTTGTTATTTAACAACCATTTAGCTCAACTGCGGAATTCAACAAAATCGATTAGCACAATCTGATGAAAACCAGCATATTCTGACTCACGGACTGCAAACTCAAATAATAAATGTTTATGACAAAAGGCAAAAACTTATTGACAAACAAAACCAATATGGCTTCATATATAGAAAACTGATTCGGTTGTGTGAACATTTTGAGATTATATGAGTCCCCAGCAAAAGGCTAACAAGTACCTTAAAAATTATAACTAAACGATTTACAAAATATATTTCTATATTTTTTTGCAATAGAGATCATCCATCTTTTCCAAAAATAAGAGGTTTGCTTAACCAAGCTTACTAGGATTACAAAAAGAATAAATCCAAAGAAAATCCGTAATTCCTTGGAATCCCAGTCAATCCACCATTGAAAAACATTTGAACATTCTTTTTAAATAGATATTGAAAAATATTTTAATATAAAAAATCGTTACAACTATTCTGTGTTTTGTTTTTTTTTTGGGGGCTAACCCCTCCCTCACATATCAATACATATACTTATGTGTGTTTGCCATACATGGGTTTGTTTCTATTTTATCGTTTTTCTATTTGCTTAGAAATCAAATCATTTGACGATTGTTCAACAAAAAGTACGATCTGGATATACAATATGATTCAACTACAATATTCCCTACAATATGGATGTTCTTTATGAAGTATATATGATGAAATTGAAATTCTTAGAATGATTGATAGTTTGACGTACACTTGTATTGGATAAAATGTACGAGTGGGTGCTAAGACATACGGCTAAAGCAACGAATATAGAGCAACGGTCTCTATAAATGCTTTTCTGTATTGTTAGATTTGCTGCCTTGATATATCATGTTATCTATATAAAATTATATAAAATACGTATTTCAAAACTGTTCAACCCATGCCCAGCGGTTTTTTTTGTTTGCTGTCTTACAAATTACATAGTTATAGGTATGTACTGAATGAGAAGGTGTCGAAAATGTGGACTTCCGATAAAAATACAAATGAGTTGGAATACGGTTTGCTGTATATATGTGTAAACTTCGACTTCTTATATGGAACGCTTCGTCTTCTGTTTTCGATTGATGTGCATATTGATAGATTGAAAACGTTTATATATTTTTTGTTTCTCTTTTTGTTTATGGCATCTTTCAGTCAATGACCACGCGAGTAAGGAGTATGCCACGCTTGCTCAACCACAATCTATAAATAGAACACATTTTATTAATTAAGAATATCTAAAAGATTGCAGAGGACACTTACCCGAAGCCGGCTCCGAGCAGCAGAGACAGGACGTTGGTCACCAGCAGCGAGTAGAGAATTTCGCGGGAGAACAACGAGTTGGAGCCCAGACGCTTCAAGCGGATGGAATAGCCTGTGTTAGTCTTCTTTTTCTCGTCCTCATCCCCGGCATCACCACTGACAGCCTCAAATTTCCAGCTTCTATAAAAAAGCAATTATAAATTAATCCAATATTTTAAAATCATACGATAAACGCTCGAAAATTTAATTAGAAAGTTAAGCCTACTTTAAGCACTTTTACAAATTTTCTTGTTACTTAAAGTACTAAAAGCTAGTTCAATCGATTTTCCATTTATTATTAGGGAACTAACAAATATTATTTTTAAATTTGAGAATACCAGTTTTTACAATTTTCGTGAATTATGTTTGTTAAAGAAAAATCATTTCTCTAAAAAGGTATCTTGTTTCTTAATTTTTGAGCAACAGAAAACGAAAAGGGAGAAGTTTAAAAAAAATGAATGAGCTTAATTTAATAATTGCAATAAGCTATTGTCTTTTAGCTGCACCTAGTTAAATTTTAAGTATAAACACTTAATGCCCGTCGAAGGTTACTTTTCACATAATCGCAAAATATGTAAAGAATAAAAAAAGTCGTTAAATAACTATATCGATATCGTGTTCGTACTTGGGTGGTTGCTCCTCGGCGTTACGATTCCAGTTCTTCAACCAATCTCCATTGTCTGCATTCTGTTTATCTCCTCCCTGTTAAAAAAAACAACAAAGAAACGCATTGTTAACAAGATCACCTCGGTTCCGCCTCGATTCTCATTGCTTACCTTGGTCCAGTAGTTGATGTAGACGTTTCTGAGCTCATCATCTGGACAGAGTTCCGACTGGGGGCTGTTCGGTGGACTTTTCGGGCTATCACGGGGCGTATCACGACGGGAGCTGGCCAAGGAAACGACACGGCTCGACTGGTTCGATTCGCGCTGGGCCTCGCGCAAAAGTCTCAAATACTCCTCGCCATTGTTAAATGGCAACGGAGTGATTCTGTCGGGGCTCTTGATGCCAGCCATCGCAGCTGTTGTGCTCAGTTCAATCCAAGATTCTGAAAAAGTAAAGGCAAACGAAATGGGTTAGCATAAGATAGCAGCAAATAGTAACACAAATAGATCACTTCTTTCACATCAAAGCAGGCCTAACGAAGTGGGTGAAAGCTAGAGCCAAATGGTGTGAAATCGAATATTTAGTTGGTTGCGTTTGGTTGTAGGTAAATATAGAGTACAAATCTGTGTTGCTACTTTTTAAGGCAGGTTAAATAAACATATCGAATCAAAATATATGGAACCTCCCTTTGAACAAAAATCATAAATTTCGTCGGTTGTGTTGGAAAAATGAGAAACCTTAGTTTAAGAACTTTAAAAACATCAATCAAATTTAACAACAAGAACATTTAAGATCATTAACCTATCAATATGTATTTATTTAATAAATGATCAGGAAAGTACAAACAAATTCTCTGGCAATAATTTTAATAAGTGTTAAGAATACTTTCATTAAAAATGTAAACTTTGTTTTTTAAATATTTCAATAAATATTTTCGGTAAATCAAATTAAAATAGAACATCTTTGTTTGAATATAAATTACTAGATGACTGTTAACTAAATTTAAGGCCAGACTTGCCTTAAATCAAATAAAACTGTTATTTAATATACTACTAAACGTATATTTTAAGTAATTACTTGTCTGAAATTAAACTCGTCGACTAAAATATGTATTTTTCTTGTTTACTCAGGTAGACAACTACAGTTTTATACGGAGGCAGTGCCTCTAAAAATTTGCCATCGTCACCCGCTTTTGCGTTTGTTTTTGTTTGCCTAAACGTAACAACAACTGAACCACACGTTCAGTTCGGTTCGTTAGCCCATGCATATGTTTGTATATATCTGTTCAAGTGCTCATGCCCCATTGATAAGGCTAAAAACCCCACAACTCGTACAATTTCCGTTTCTTTTGGGCGGATTGTATATATAGGAGCACACATGTTTTGTTTATATTCTATAGTCGATGCTTATCAACGCGCCACGGAGAAAATTTCATTTTCAAAACAAAACAAAAAACTGGCGATGCAATATGGGCACGAGAAGCGTGCAAGTTACATGTCAGCGATGCTCGACTTGTAGATAAGGAGCACAGTCTAACTTCCCTAATTTAAAAATAAATTTAATAGCAAACAATAAAGGAATATACAGATATTTTTTAATCGGTGTTTTCAATATTTTTGAAAAGGCATTTCTGTTAGCTTTTAAATTTCTTGACAGGAAAGTTTTTCAGTTGATTAAAAAACATACGCTTAAGACTTGTTTAATTGGTTGTAATAACATATTTTATACTCGATGTTTTAAAATGTCTATATATTTAGTATATGGAATATATTATAATACAAGCACTAATATTTAAAGGTGGATTCAAAAACGAATATAATTTTTTTTTTTAAATACAACACAATTTTGTTTAAACTTGTAACCATTGTAACTTGAATTTTTGTAAGTTATTGGTGGTTCGAAAGTCACAGGTTTTACTGTAAAAGCAACTAATTTAGACAATTTCACAGTGCGAATCAATTACAGAATAGTTCACATCACTCACGTGGCAGACCAATCATGCTGACAATCGAATACTAAATGCGACGTCTAGACAAAAAGGATGATGCATTTATGATGAATGTTGCGAAAATAGAAAATGGTAAATAGAAAAACCCGCGTCGACAGGTAAACGGATAACCTGCACAGGTAAACAACATTTGAACCGTTATCGGGAATCCGGGTTACAGGTACGAAAATGTGCAGCGAAAATGGAAACAAAAACAAAGAAAAGCGTATCGAAGGGTGGCAAAAACAGAAACTTGGCTTGCTGACTCACGGCACGTAGGCCGCTGTCTCCCTCTCTCTTTCTACCACTCACTCCCCCTCCCTTTCTCCTTACTTCCCTTCTCTTTCTACTCACTAACTCCCCCTCTCTTTCTACCCCTCTTTCTTCGGGCTTTGTTGTGTGCATCTTGATGCGCAGCTGTCCAAAAGACCCTGAGTTGAGCCCATTGAACCGCTTTTATTATTGTATGGATGACTCCTGAGTATCATAATACAATTTCTTACGTAGTATATAGCCCCAATGCACAAAGAAAAAATAACACCTAAATTGGTCATCCATTTTGCACAAATTTTGGGGTCAAAAACACCTTTCCCGGCGTATTTTTAACTCAATTACAAAAAATTTATTTCAATGAACTTAAAAACATATCGGATTTTTTCTTAAAGTTAAATATAGAACTATTTCAAAAATGTTTATGGGATCCTAGTAAAATTGTTCATAAATTGTAATCCAGTTTTCATTTCAAAACAACACTTGGTTATGGGATAGTTTATTAGCCTAGATTTATACCATCACAAATGTGATGTATCTCGTAACATATGGTACGATTTTGGTTCAAACTGATAAGATTAAGATTACATATTTTTATGGGAGCAAATTGATAAAAACAAATAGAGGTTGAACCGGCATTATTTTGTGAATGGCTACCCAAATCATAATATAATTTTTAAGCAGTCAACAACCTCGTGAACAAGCAAGAGTCTTTAAAATGGTAATCTATTAAGATTATACTTTCGGCATATTAAGGTGACATTTTAAATACATTTGAAGAAACGAAACAATATTTTCACAATATAAATATTGTAATTGTGATTTGGTAAATTTTGAATTTAACAATGATATATGTATGTATGTGATTAGAAAACTTAAAATTACACTTGCACCAGCCAATACTACTTTAAAATTTTAAAATATTGTAACTTTGTGAAAAGAAAATAATATAAATAAATAAAAAATAAAAAAACTTTCAGAAAATATAGATATTGTATTTAAAAGTGCAAATATATGATTACTAATATTACCTAAAACATATAGTTGTTACCTCATATATGGTTTTAACCTACTTTTTTTTGGCAAAGTGTAGTGTGGATGTTGATAAAGTGGGTACCCGAAATACAATTGCGGCTAATGCCAAAGGCGCAATTTCTGGAAACGACCGATAGGGAAATGCCCTCCCACAAAATATATTTATTTACGAATTATTTTTGCAAGCCAGACGGAAGGAGCGAAAAAGGGACAGCGTAAAAACACGACTGACGTCAAACAGGCCAAGTGCAAAGTAAAGACCTGACATGAATGAAAGAGAAGGAGGGGGGAGAAAAGGAGAAAGAGTGCGTTGGCAGCTTCTTTGTTTTCATTCGGAGTTTTTGCGGATTCTTTGTTGTCTCTCTCTGGTGAGCAAGAACAAGTGCAAAGTAAACAAAACAAAATAAAAACAAAATCAAAAGCAGACAAAGTAAAGCCTTGAAATAGAATATGGGATGCGGATACAAGAAAACTACAAATCACTCCATATGTCCATATATATACATAAACTTACAACAATAATGCGGCATAACGGGTTACCGTGTTATTGTTATGATTGCAAAAAAGAGAGACGCAAAAAAACACGAATGAAAGGGCAAAGCAAAGCAAAACAAACAACTTACCACCCAGCAAATCTTCGCTTGATTTTGGTGTCGTAGACATTTTGTTTATATATCGTCGGTATGTGTTTTCAACACGTCAACACCCAAGATAACTTGGTTTTATTGCTATTAACTCGGTTTTAGTTAAACTTTAATTTTTTCTGAATTCGCCCGAGTTATTTTGGCCCTTTTGTGTCTGTGTGTGTGTGTATTCGCTTTTTCTGCTTATGTATGCGTAGGAAAATGCGTTTTACTTTTTGTTTGGCGCTGTTTTTCCACCGCTGCACTCGATTTCGCTATAAATTATTGTTTCGATCTATAGCTTACTGCCACAGCTCCGAAATATTGCAACTTTGTTTAATGCTTCGACTGAAGCGACTGGCTAGTACTAAAATTAAACACGAGTCGTTCCTACGCACAAGCTTAATGCGTAGTTTAAATCTTTTGTTGCTGTTGCTACCAGAGTGGCTGTTGCTGGGCAGTGGAAATATACCGTAAAAATATACTAAAATAATATACTATCAAAAATTTGCTGAACATTTTAAACTGTTTTGAAAACTTATCAGACGTTGTAAATTTAAGCCTGGGATATTATGAACGGTTGTTATCTGTAAATATTAATATAAAAAAAATGCTTTTTCTTTTTTGTTGTATTTTTATCTGATTTTCTTAAATTCTAGAAGTCGTCCTAGATCTTAACAAACGCCCATAAAAATATTTAAACAAAATGTTGTAAAAATTTAGGTCTATTTGGCCTCTGATATTTTTAAAATACGCCAAGTTATTTTTTTTCCAAGTGAAAAGACAAAATGTTTTTTAAATATTCAAAACCTATTTTATTTTTATCTCGTTTTTAAAAAGAGGTCGAACGTTTCCAAATCACTTTTAGCCACATTTCGCACGAAATAAAAGTTATTTCCTTCAACAATTGTCTTGGGTGAAATATACAGATCTTTCTGAGGATCGTACTGAGCTCGACCCAGTAACTTGAGAAACTCATGGCGTTCCCGTAAACGAAATTCCCGCGATGCCAGCAGCTCCGGGCACTGGACAATCTGGGCATGAGAAAGGCCCATATCCTGGTGAATGTAGCTGAACCGCTCGACAAGATCATCGGGAGCTGTTAAGGGTGAACAAAATGGTAAATCTTAAAATAGGGGATATCTTTAGCTACACTTACAAATCATCATTAATCGGGGTTTGCGAACCACCAAAGCACTTAGCTCCTTCGCATTAAATCCCATTTCCTCCTTGAGGGTGAAAACAGACTTCCGCAGATGCTCCATGTTGTAGGTAATAACATTAGGTTCCCTGGTGGCCAGCAGGCGAAGATCATGGCCACTCAATCGGAATTCCTTTTGGAAGTAACCCAATCGACGATCTACTCGCCTTGTGGAGAACATCAGCCAATAAGGATTGTGCGTGAAAATCCTTTGCCGGGCTTCATCGGAGAATCTTTTGCTTTTCAGGTACTCCACACGGGTCTGCAGATCCTCAAGATCTTCCTTAAACAGCAGAGGGTTCTTGGTGAACATCCTTCCAAAGTCATCGGGTGAAATTCCTTGATCCACTAGGAAAGTTATATGGGGTTTTACATTCTTCTCGAAATCCAGCTTGAGTACGAACTCCCCCAATCCCTTCCTCTTTTCTATACTATGCAGATCAACTCCCAAGCTTATGAACTGCTGCAGGGTGTTGGAGTTATTCACATAGGCTGCCAAATTAAAGGAGGGCACATGGGCCTCCCGTTTGCCGAAATCCAGAGCCACTTCTGCTGTAGAAGTTTTTTGGGATACCGGCTCAGTTTCCTTGTCATTCTGTTTGGTGGGTATATCCGGTGGTCTAAACACATCTACCTCGTTTTGGTTGGTTCGTTGTCCTCGTAGATTCCGTAAGTGTGGTGTAATTGCCGTATATTTGGCCGCATTTTGTGAATTTTTCAGAATCTTACGTATTACTGAGGAAAACATGTTGGCGGCGTTGCCAGACTACGCAAATGTGCCCAGCTGTGTAATATGTTGCTGGATTCGATGTGTTAGCTGGAAATAGCTAGATTTATGTGATAATATATAAATCACTATTCGATTTTGGTGTATTACATTTTAATAACAATACCGATAATCAATGTATAATATAAATAAAAAACAACAAAGGAAAATATATTTGATAAAAAGTCTTTTAAAATTAATTAAGTTATTAATATACTATACCAAAAATGATAAGTAATACTTCTTTTAAAGCCTAGTATCCAGATCGACAAACGATTACGCTAGCGTAAAAACTTTAATCTTTCAGTGTGACCAAAAGTTTGAGAGTTCATCAGATTTAAGCGTGCTACGGTCGTACTGTCAATCAGCTGGGTTTGTTGACAAGCAGTTAAAATTCAAATATCGTATTTGCGGGAAAGAGCCTTTAAAAGATATTATCAAATACCTTGGCAAGACAAGTCTGCCGCTGTACAAAGAAATTAAAAAACAATACAATTTAAATTTAACAGTTGTTTTTTAATTTACTGATAATTATTTGCTAATTTAAAGTTCATAGCTGCACTTTTATTGTGTTTTTCGTACATTCTGGACCTAAAAACATTTTGCTCTGACAAGAGGCACCCCAGATAATATTAATGTTATTTTGTCATCACATGTAAACACCTGAAATCGACTTTTGTGAGTTTTTGAGTTTTCCCTCCATTTCTTATAATGTTCAGTGAGAAGCGCATGCCAAAAGATTAAATTTTTAATCTTTTCGCTAGGGTTCACGTTTCCGCAGACTGGCAACGCTATGGAATTTTCTGGTATTTTTTCGTCGATCAGGAGACCGACGTGAAAAAAAGGCCCGACGAAAAGTGAACGCCAGCTGTTTGCCTCTCGCTCTCTCTCATGACTGGCGTACAGTTTTCGTCGATCTGGATACTAGGCTTAAAAGAAGAAATTTCAAACAAAACATTTAATTAAACGCAGTTACACTTTATCAAATGCTAATTAGAAGAGAGAAACACTTGTTGCACTTGCTGTCATAAACAAATAGCCAAATTATTCAACATGCGAGTATTGCCCGAAAACCATTTATATTACATTTCTTGTTATTTCAATATAAATTATACAATTTTGGAGCTTTTAACAGTTTTAGCTACTTTTTTTGGTTTTTGAACACATCAAAAATTTATAAAGAGTATTTTGGTATATTTTTCTGAGCCCGACGGTATATTTTAACGGTTCCGGTTATGGTCACGCTAGATCCGATCTTGGTTTTACTATATGTAAAAAATTCTGGAGCATAAATACAGAAGAAATCTTTGTTTATTGTTTTGCAGAGTACAACCAGGAATCTTAAGTCTGCCACCTGTTGAACACTATTCCATCAAATCATCATGGACAAATTACGCCGTGTTCTGAGTGGAGATGAGCCCACTCCGGAAGAGGAGAGCAGTATCATTACACAGGTGAAGTTGCTAATGGGACTGATTTCATTAAATATTTATTAATCTTTCGAATGCGAGGATTATCTTCCATTTTTTGGAACCCTTTGGGAAACGCCCCCACGATCACATGGCGTCAAAAGCTGTGTGACTCAACGCTTATCAGTGAGTTTAGATATATTGATATTGATCCCCAATTATTTATGCAGATTAACGAGATGTCAACTTTAAGTTGGTCCACCCGGATCAAGGGATTTATCATCTGCTTCGTCTTGGGCATTTTACTATCCCTACTTGGTTCGGTTGCCCTATTTTTGCACAGGGGAATTGTGGTCTTTGCGGTCTTCTACACCCTAGGAAATATCATCTCTATGGCCAGGTAAGCGAGTTCGTGGTTTATTTAATACTTCACACAGGCCGGCTAATAAGTTTATCTTCTCCGGTTTCAGTACTTGTTTCCTAATGGGGCCCTTCAAGCAGATCAAGAAAATGTTTGCGGATACCCGGCTGATAGCCACCATCGTAGTGCTCGTGATGATGGTCCTGACGTTCATAGCAGCCATTGTGGTAAGGCATGCCAATTCTTTATGTTATTCATGTTTGGTTCGATAGTTCACATAATTAGTTTAATTTCGATTTGGTAAACTGCACGGATTTTGTTTTGTTTAGTAGTCAACTTTTCCAATTAATTAAACTTGAAAAATTTCCATATCCAAAAGTAAAATTAATTTGTAATAAGGTTTGATCAAATTTTACCAAAAACACATGTTTTTTAATATTAAACTATTCATTTTAATTAGCCCCATGTGCAGGTTATTATTTAGGAATTCTAAATTTATAATTCAATTATTTTCTGCAGACATTCGAATACTAAGAGCATATAAGCTAAAATTAGTTTTTTTATACCCTTGCAGAGGGTATTATAATTTTGGTCAGAAGTTTGTAACGCAGTGAAGGAGACGTTTCCGACCCTATAAAGTATATATATTCTTGATCAAGATCAATAGGGGAGTCGATATAGCCATGTCCGTCTGTCCGTAAAAGCTAGCGATCTGAAACTTTCACAGTCGTCCTAAAACAAGTGTACGCAGATCAAGTTTGAAAACCGCCCCGATCGGATGTCTATATCCTATAGCTCCCATAGGAACAATCGGATATAACTTGCAAGAATGGAAGATATTCGCGCAGTGTAAAAGCTATTGACATAAATCTTCCAAATCTTATTTTTTATGCGTACCTTGATCAGAGTAAAAGCGCGTGACGATCGGACGTCTATATCCTATAGCTCCCATAGGAACAAAAGGGTAAAATCGGTTAAAATTTAATGATTTTTAGGATATTTCACGCAGTATACAAGCTATTGACATGAATCTTTCCAAATCCTATTTTTTATGCATACATTGATCAAGGTGAAAGCGCGTGCCGATCGGACGTCTATATCCTATAGCTCCCATAGGAACAATAGGGTGAAATCGGTCCAAATTTGATGATTATCAGAATATTTCGCGCAGTGTGTAAGCTACTAACTTAAAATTTTCCAATTCTTATTTATTTACGCATATCTTGATTAGGGTAAAAGTGCTTGCCGCTCGGAAGGGTATATCTTAAAGGAGATAGGAAAAATTGTTAAAGGCTGCGAGAGTATCCCTTTTGTATATGACATTTTTGCAGTATAAAAGCAATTGACTTGAAACGATGCAAATCTAGTTTACTTATGTATACCTTATTCCTTTCGCTACTTTTTCACTTTTAGCAATTTCGTCAAAGTCTGCAAGGGTATTAAAACTTCGGCTTGCCGAAGTTAGCTTCCGTCCTCGTTTTTTTTAAAATCGAAGACAAGAATATTTCACCTGTTTTATTATTTTAATTTTTAATTATTTTTAATTGATTGGCAATGTTTTTCGTTTTTAGTGGAAAAAAGCTGGACTCACGCTTATATTCATTATCATACAATCTCTGGCCATGACCTGGTACTCACTGTCGTACATCCCCTATGCACGGGATGCAGTAAAAAAGACCGTGTCCACATTCTTGGAGGTCTAGAATAGATCGCGTCTCTGTACATAACTCGAGAAAAGCTTGATTGGTTTGTAATTTAAGCTATGACAATTAAATCAATTGTATTAATCTAACACTAGAAGACAGAAACTCTTTTATATTCGCTTATTAACAAGTATTTTCTTGGTTTGTCCTTTAAATAAATATATATATATTTGTTTTATACATATATATCTATTTACATTTTATGTATTTAATTTAATCAGTACAGTTTTTTTAAGTGTATGTACATAATTCTCTTGTTTTGGT
The DNA here is from genome assembly GCF_018152115.1 of Drosophila rhopaloa. NCBI lineage: Eukaryota > Metazoa > Arthropoda > Insecta > Diptera > Drosophilidae > Drosophila > Drosophila rhopaloa. The sequence continues at coordinate 2,464,440 of NW_025335142.1, read as the reverse complement.
TTTTCTTTTATAGAATGGCCTGATCCGCTTTGTTTCTGTAGCTTTCAAGTGTTTTTATCAAGATCTTATTTTATTTTCTTCTCTTTTTGCGGCGTTAATTTACCTAGAAATATGAAATAAAAACAGTTTTAGATCAAAAGTTGCAGATATAAAAGTTAACAATAATTAGTTAGACTATTTTAATTTTAATATCGTAGTGCGCGGGGCTGGGTGCATCAATGGATTTACTCCTTGGCACTTGTGCTATATTTTTTGTGGCAATGCAATCCGAAGATAAATGGAGAAAGAGACAGAGAAGGGGAGAAACGCAAGGAGAATTCACATTGAGAGCAAAGAGTTGAAAGAACGGTGTGATAAACCATTAATAAAGCCAATATTAACGTAAGTCAGTGAGTGCAAAAAAGAAAGTTAGTAATGAAGCAGGCAACATTAAAGAGGGTGATCGTTTTTATTTGCTATGCCAAATATGCCGAATATTACTGATATTAATTGTTTAATTTAGGGTATTGCATGTATCAACGGATTAATTACTATGGAAACGGTGATTTGACAGAACTTGGTTTAAACTATTTAATTTTAAACGTCAATTTTAAAAGAATCCTGGTTCTTAATTTTAATAGTTTATCATCCTATTTAATGTTGTCTGCTATTTTTAAAAGACGTTACATACCTTTAGATGGCGATGATGACTTGGCAGGGCTTCTTTCTTTACTTTTTGTAGGCGTTGATGAAACTTTTTTCAGCTGCCGTTGCTGAAAAGTAAATCACGGAAATTAGCATGGAGTTCTAGTGAAAAAAAAGTTAAACAACTCACCTGCCAGTAAACCGCTACGTAGACGAATGCCACCGAGATTATCACTTGGATAGTCAGCCACAAGACAATGTTGATGGCTTGCGTGCGCTCAAACAACTCCTTGCCATTCTTGATACACAGAATGGCTTCGGAGACCATGATGGCGCCGTAAACCCAACACTGGGTGCCGACTCTCTTGCAGCGCGTATCGGTGACATATACGTAGTATTGCCTGAAAGTAATAAAATGCATATTGTTAATGTCTCAAATACTTAAAACATTTTATGATAAAAGTGTGTAAAGGTTTATTGTAGTTCTTCTTTTAAGCCTCGAGCTCAAAAATTAAACAACCGATCTGCGCTCATCTTTTAAAAAGCTAAAGCTATCAAGGACTCAACCTTTGTTGTTTAATATTAATTCACAACGGAATTGAACGTTGATCACTAGTTAGGGAGTCTTTTTCTAGTAGCTGCATAATTTAACAAAAACTTACCTAACCGAAGGCGCCACAAACAGTCCGATGAATATGAGACGACCAATCACAATGAAGTGATCAGGTGGCATCTCAAAGATGTGCTTTAAGAAGAATGTGTTGAGCTCGGTGACCTGCCAGAAGATCACCAGCTGAATGACGGCGGCGAACCTCATCGCCGTGGACTTGGGATCCAGCCAGCGGATGGCCGACCAGCTTTCCGGTGTGAACTGCAGCATGGCACGCTTGATTTTGCCGGTCGTGGTGGATATATCCTTGATGCTAGCCCACTTGTATTCGCGCATCTCCAGGATCTGGCATATTTTAAGACCCATCCAAATACCCAGACCATTACAGACTATCACATCTAGGATAAGGGCATCCCACCAGCACTCGATGAAGTTGGGCAGCAGATGAGCAAAGGTTATCTCGGTTATTTCCCACATCACGGAAATGGCCCACAGAATGCCCATGTGACGGATCAGGATGGCCTTAAAAGCCCAGCCCAAGAAATGTCCCCAGGCGAACACGTCCAAGTGACCCTTAACACGATCCCAGCTGATGTCCGAGCAATTGACGCCATATTCCTGTAAAATCAAAAAATGGTTAACATAAAATAGTTCCAAAGGTTTCATAAATTCAAGTGAGGTAATTTGTTTAGATTTCGAAGTTAGGTCTAAAAGGTTTTAAATTATAAATGGATTTTTTTTTTTTTCTGAATAAATTTTAATTTACGACAAAAAATTTAATACAATTAACATGGCCTAAACAATAATATTAATTATCAGGAACTAAAATATTTTATTAAATATACATATTTTATTTTACTAAAGATTATTAAAAATTCAACTTTCGGTTAAATATATGCAAATTCAGAACAATAAGTTAACCCATTGACAGAATGTCCTTACCTTCTCCATGTCGATGTGGAAGTTTTTCAACTTCGGATCAATCCAGTAGAATATGCTCCTGATAGTCGGGTAATTTTGGAACATCAGAAATTGTAGCGTCAGCAGGTACAGCACAGAACATCCGAACAATATCCGCCAGACGGCGGGATGGGGTCGTGTGAAGGGTCCATTGGGAAATGCAATGACCGAGATGATCAGGAAGAAGAACACAATGCAGAGGAGGCCGGCCCAGAGGTTCTCATCCACGTTTGCCTCGTTTCTGTAACGATATTGCATTGCTAAGTGGATGATCTTGGATTCCATTGTCGCTACTATTTCAGTCATAGTATTCCTTATCAGCATAGCACGTTTTTCGAGGGGTTTGGGGGTCAATGACACGATGAAGTGAACGTCAAGTACATTACGTCTGTATTTTAGTCGATTCCACTTCTATATAGTGTAGGTTAGTATAGCGCATATATATTGTTTTGGTTTTTTGTACCTTCGGCTGTCTGAGTTGACACATTTGGCAAAGTATGCGTGATATTTTTAAGTGCTTAACCCGCTAAACAACAACTAATCTATGTAAGAAGACGGCACGTGGTGCAGATTTTTTATTAAAAATAATGATTTCCTCCAAAGTTCTTTCAAGATAAGGGGAAAAGGGCCTTGATTGATTAAAATGAGTTAGGATGAAAGATTAAACATTCAACAGATTTATGGTTTTGTATTAAAGGAAATATCAGGCGATAGTAATTATTTATTATTTAATAGATTTTCATGTAACAAATTAACAAATCAGATAAAATAGTTTTTTGATTAAAATTTTGTTTAATTTACTGTTATAAAGTTGTATGATTCTGTTATATTTGTATCACACTTTATGGTATGTTGCTATGGGATCTTTCACAATTTTGTTATATAAATGGAAAATTTGTTATTTAACACTGATAAGGGTAACACATTGAGCACAATAAGCTGAATATGCTTGTAATTAAAAGCAAAGAAAACGTTTTTTTTTTGCATACCATTATTACTTATTTAGGAATTACTGTTATATAAAATGGATAAAGCTTACATAGAATCGGATACAATAAGTGTCATTGGAATATTTTTTTTTTTAACTTTTTATGTTACTTTATTTACAGCACACAAGGTTTTACTAGGGTTAACTGAAATTTCTGCAAAAGTACAAAAATGCACAGCACAGATATTGCAGTTTTCCCACCTGACAAAGGCAAAGTACATAAGGTCACAATAGACATACATAAGCTTACAAAAAGCAATGTTAATGCTACCAAATATGAGTGAATGAATAATATGGGTTTGGGGAATTCCTAGGGAATGAGGTGATATGGGTATCCATTAAGACAATTCCCAGTATTTTAGCCTATAGATCTGAGGAGTGGGGACGCTCTTCTCACCTGACAAATGCAAAGTACATGACGGCCAGCACGGAAACAGCCAGCAGGGTGATGGTATGTGGTTTGTAGAAGAAGTCCAGCGATATGTCGTCCACAGGACGTTCGTTGACGATCACGAATGTCTGTGCGATCTCCTCCTTTCGCTTCCGCCTGGCGCCCGCACTGCTGCCACTCCCGTCGCTTCCATCCCGCCGCTTGGTGGGCGTGGCCGGTGCACTGGCCGCCCCTGATTTCCCGAAGGCGGGGTGATCCCCATCGGCATCGCCGGCGAAGGAGGACCCCACATCGCCCGACGAGGTGGGGGTGCCACGTGAATTGGAACGCTTCTTCATCGCCTAGCTAAATTCGATTATCAGATGTAAGTGGATGGCGATGGCGTGATGTGGTTGTTAGGTGGTTGGTGGTTCGGAATCGGATTCGGAATTGGTTCGGCGGCCAAGTGCATGCGGGGACAGAAGGTTGCGCAACATTCGATTCGATTCAAAGCCTCCACTTTTGGGTCCTCGCTGCGGTTTCTTCGGCGCGCGGTTCGGGAAACCTCGATTCCTATCGCTGGTGTGCGGGTCCTGGATCCTCGATTTACGTTCGATCGGCGCACGTTTATTTTATCATTCGCCAGCTACCGACCGTTGTTGTCAATTAACATGCTGCGCGCGACTTGGACCAATAAAAATCGACACTTGCCGGCGGCGGCGTTGCCGGATAAGCATTATTTGAGTCTTGATAACAGGGCGTTGCCAGGCCTTGTGCGGAATGTAAGGGGTGTTCTAGTTTCCTCTTTACATATTATTTATTTTAAAATATTTCACATTCTTTATGTTAAAAAATATAAAAATATATAAAATCCATATATTAATATCTTTCATTTTAACATAGGTTGACTTCATTCCTATACATTTTTTAGCTTACTTAAAAATTATTCGTTGCTTTAAAATATTTTCTATTAAAATTTTGTGATACTATGTTTTGTTACTCGTTGATTTGACTCAAATAATATAACAAATTAATATGGGCTGTTTAAAATGTACAACCGTTTTGCTATCCGAAGTTAATAAAAAAAAATGTATTACTATTATTATTAGAAAACAAAAAGAAATTTTGTATGCAAATAAATAAATTATAATTATTTAATAATTATTTTAAGCGGAACACCCCATACATAGTTACCGCAGCCCTCGAACAGCTGATGGCACTTGTTGACCAAAAAGCAATCCACGATTTTTTATTGATTTCTTAATTTACTTTAATTAAAGCGACCTAAAATGCTGGAAAAGGTAAAAAATATTATCGTAGTGCTCTCCGGAAAAGGAGGAGTTGGAAAATCTACAGTGAGCACTCAATTGACTCTGGCACTGCGAAATAATGGATTTAAGGTAAGCAAATCAATTTCACCATAAAAACATGACACTGGAATTTTCAAGATGTTTATTTATTTGACTAGATTGGTCTGCTGGACATAGATCTGTGTGGACCCAGTGTGCCATATCTATTGGGATTGGAAGGACGTGACATATTTCAGTGTGATGAGGGATGGGTTCCGATCTACACGGATGAAAGCAAAAGTCTGGCCGTGATGTCCATTGGATTCCTATTGAAAAACCGTGAAGATCCTGTCATTTGGCGCGGTCCCAAAAAGACCATGATGATTCGGCAATTCCTCACCGATGTAAAATGGGAGGAACTGGACTACTTAATCATCGATACTCCGCCCGGAACTTCGGACGAGCACATCACCGTTATGGAGTGCCTGAAAGAGGTTGGATGCCATGGAGCCATCATTGTGACCACTCCGCAGGAGGTTGCCTTGGATGACGTGCGCAAGGAGATAACCTTCTGCAAAAAAACCGGCATCAAAATCATTGGTATCGTCGAAAATATGAGTGGGTGAGTGTGACCTATACCTCAAATTGTGTCTTTCTCTGTTTTTAGATTCAAAGACGTTAAGTTTAAATAGGATATACATTTTTTATATATTAGGCAGGAATTTTAAAAAGAAACCGTTTTATTTCAACGATCTCAACAAAATATTAAATTAAAATTTCAACTATTTTTGTGTGTAATAGATGTTGTACGGCTATCGTTCAACAATATCCAAGTATATTCCAAAACTTTTATAAAATGTATTGAGATCATAGGACTGTTAAATTCTATCCGTCCATATTTATAATGTCTCGCGCTGAGAAGTTCAACTGTAGTTGGATGCTGACTAACTGAAAATGTAAATATAGATATTTAATTGGACGTTTCTCTGGGCTTTAACCAGGTGATAATCTATCTGATGTTTGATTTAATTATCTTTTATTTGATTTCCCCAGGTTCGTGTGCCCCCATTGCACCTCATGCACAAACATCTTCTCCTCGAACGGCGGCGCTGAACTGGCCACTTACACGGAGGTGCCTCATCTCGGAACTCTGCCGATAGATCCACGTGTGGGCGTTTTGGCTGGCACCACTGCATCCGTATTGGATGAGTTACCGACCTCTACGACGGCAGAGGTATTGAGAAATATAGTTGAGAAATTGAAATTGATTTCAGTAACCTGAATATAATAAGAAAAATAAAATTCTTTTGAAATTTTTTTTAAACGATAAAAAAAAATTCGTTGTAAAAATTATTACAATAGATATTTTTCTGTGAAATCGTTTAAATTTAGGAAATTTCAGTGATAGAAATAATGTACTGACTTTTTTTGCTTTAAGTACCTACCGAAAGGATTAAATAAAATCTCCCCCCGAAAATAGAAAACATAGTTTTTCTCAAATCCAATTCAAAATTAAATATAAAACACATTTTTTGTTTTTGTTTAGCTTTGGTTTCTTTCGCTTTATTTGTTATGCTTTTAGTGTCTTAAATACATATAATAATAAAATGGTTGTAAAGGAATGAATGTAGTTGATGCGTTTTGGGGAACTAACTATGTACGTATAATAATTTATTATTGAATGAGTGCGCTTTTGATATATATCACTCTTATGCTACAATTCTGGTATTACGGTAGTTATAATTAACAATCAAAGAGTTTCCTACTAATACTTTCCAATTACGTTTACTTTTGTGTGTTCTTAAATGATTTTCTTGCTTTTGCTATTTAAAACTATCACATTAACGTAGGTTGTCTTACTGCTTAATTTAATGGCTTTACTTATTAATTTGAGCATAGTTTTAAGATCAATGTGTATTAATGCATGAAGTATCGCTAATTAGCCGGAAAGGGTCGTCATTGATCGATCGGCTCGGCTGCTTTCAATGTCTGTAGATTGTCCTTAAATTCTGTGAAAGCCATAAACAATGCCCTCTTGACTGACGACGAAGTTAATTTCTTTTCCTAAGTATTACTAACATGCAGACTTCTTCCACTATTTTGGTATAATTTTCCCTAGTCGGAACTAGATGAAAGCTTTTCAAGATCAAAAATCAGTCTGCGGGAGGATGGAAATCACACAGAGAAAAATATCTTTTCGTATTAAAATAGTTCCTATTTGTGGCATGTCAAGAAAATAGGTTTTCATGTCAAGAAAATAGGTTTTCACTTTGTCATAATGAAATGATAAACTGAGATGGCAATCTTCAACTGATACTACGATTTTCTCTGTGTATGAATCACAACTAATGCTTCGTTATCTCTAGTATCATTTCATTTTCTAACCGGATTTAAGAGTGCAACTATCTCACGGGGCTGTTGGGATACTGTAGCTGTGGAGTCCGCATTATATTTGTAATTTTTGCTCACGAAATAGTTTTTATAGATGCAGATAATTATAAATATAGCCACCATTATTATAACTGTAGCCATAACATAAGCCCAGGTGTAATCGGTTTTGATTTGCTCCTGAGGCACATCTGCATAAGTTTTGGGTGTAGATTGTGCTAGGGGGTCCTCCGTATCGTTGGTATCCTTAACCTGACTGGTGGATTCAGGTGCCACAGCTACAGCTGCTGGCATAAGGGTAATGGGATTATCGGTCATATCCGTGATACTAAATTTATTAAACGAAATTTCAGTGGGCATGTCTTCATTTTCTTCCTTGGTGGTCTCTGCTTTCATATCGCTTTTTGTAATATGATCCCCCATTGAATTTGCGGGTTCAGTTGATGTGGTTGAGTCAGTGATAGATTCTGGATCGTTGTACGTGGTGGGATTTCTGGTGGTGTCTATGGAAGAATCAGAACTAGAAATTTCTACGTCGTCTGTTACATTCCTGAGATCCGGCGATTCGGAAGAGACAATATCTCCAAGGGGTTCAGAACTGGAATCGCTATTGGTACTGGGTGTGCTGAAGGATTCGCTTGTTTCCGAAGTGGATGTGGTACTTTCGGTTGGATTGGTGAAGTTATATGCTGTCGTGGATTCACTTGTATCCGGAATGGGAGTAGAACTTTCAGATGTTATATTTAAGCTATTGCCTGAATAAGAAGATTCAGTTATGTTCGGAATGAGAGTTGAAATTTCAGTAGTTGTATCCTCCTCTGCACTATCATCTCCCCCTATAATTGTAGGGCCCTTGGTTGTGCCACCCATTGGTGAATGACCAATATATAAACCACTTTCGTCCAGTTCGTCAGGACAAATTAAGCAGCATTCTCCTTCAACCGAAATTGGATTACTGCATGCAACTTGATTGCATTGATATGTTTGACAGGAAGTTTTTCCATCTAGGCAGGCGCACCTTGTACAACCATTATTCTCGGTCCAGGTCTCACCCTCTTGTTTGTATTCCTCGTCATCGGTTAAACAGTTGGAAAGGGGTTCTTCCAGTTGGCAGATTTCCTTGCATTGTACGGCAAGCGGTTCGCAGGGATCGCAGAGAGTGCATTTGTTTTCTTTGTAGAATCTCAATTTGGAGCCACTGCAGACGGGTTGCTCATCGCGGCATTCGTAGCGAGGGCAACAAGTGCCGGGCACTTCATTTCCCCTTTCCACCTCAACGATAAACTTGTCGCAAATGGGCCAATCCCAATCCGTCTGACAAGGCAGGCAGGTGCAATTCCCTTGCCGATTCACACTGTCCGGTGGACACAGTTCTATGAGGGATTCATCCGGATTAATTATTGGCAAAGCTGAAATAAAAGAAAACACAAAAAATGTATCACAATTTTATGTTACAACTCTAACAGCAAGTCAAAGCAAGTCTTTAATTTCAAATTGTAAATCTTATTAATAAGCAACAAAGGCAATCATGTTCCCAAACAGAGCAGAAATTCCCCAAGGAGACGATAAAATTCCTTTCTGATTTGAATGCCCTTCAAGTTCAATATTAGCATATCGATCGATCTTGAAAATCACATTCCACCCCACAGCAAACCATATAGTCATGATTAGTTCAACACATCTATAGGTAAATTTATAAAAATGGCAATTTGATTAGGCACACTCTTAGGAAATTTCACCAAGCAAACAGAAACCCAATCAAAACAAACAAAATGAAATTTATTTTTGGGGGAATACAAAGTACGGGAGTGACACTCTCGTTTATCATTTATTTATTGTTATTGATTTTTGACATTTTATCATTGAATTATGTATGTATAAAAGGGGGAAGAAGGCGCCAGAGCGATAAAAGGGATGGGAATGGCAAGGTACAATAACAATGCGAAGACAAAAAGATATACAATTGCACTGCCAAACAAACCAGAAAGATTTGAAGCCCTCCCTTATTGGATCGATACGAATCGATCGTTTCATTGAACCAATATTGCCCCAATCGCTGATACTATTAATTTAGTGTGGTAAAGTTACAAAAATGCGTCGCATCAAAACTTGTTACAAACTCTTCCCTATCGTGATCGAAGGTTATCAATTATTTTCGATATTGACGTCACACTGTCGCAGACTTTGTAGGTGAAGCGCATTTAATTGAACGTAATTTAAAATAGATATAAGTTGTTGCTTTCGTTGTTGTGGCTTTATTCTTCGGCTATCAGGTCGGAGCGATCTATATGACAGCAAGCAGACGGGGCAATTATTCATATGTGTAGTTATGTGTGCGTGACCGTACTCGATTGATTGAGAAGCGCATAGAAGGGCGCCGAAAATGTCAGGGAACTGTGCGTGTTGGGATCAATAGGAATTTTTGGGGTACCTTGAAATTTGTTCTCGTTAATTTGTCTTCTATTTATGATCAACCAGAAATTTCGACAGTTGAAATGATTTCATTTTATTTCTTGGATATGTTGCGAATAAAAAAGTATAAAGTATTAAAAAGTATACCAACAAAATAAAGTCATGAAGCCAATCTAGAATTTAATGCACAACAATTTCATAGATTTTCCTCGAAATAACTTTGCAACGCCCAACAATAATCGCTCAATCTCAACGCAAAAACTTCATTCTGAATATAGATTCTAGGTAAAATTGTTTTTCTTAATATATATACATATATTTAAATGCTGAGCTACACAATAAATTGCCCATGTGCAAGCTATTTTGCTTTCTTCTGTCTGCTTCATTTATTTGTTAAAATATATTTTTTTGTTGTTTTGCACTGCGGGTTTATTGACCCGAATGGATAGTGGTAATTTTTTATCGCCTATGGGTCAGCAAAAATAAAAACGGGAATAAACAAGAGACATGAGACGGTGGGGCGTTGGAGAAGGTTTCCAGGTTCCAAAGGTTATAAAAATTCGATGCAAATTACCTAAGCACATATCCGCCTCACAAATGGATCGGGGCTCATTAGCGGAGATCTCTGGCGACGCGATGATCATTATGGGTTGCGATTATGATGATTGTATAGGGGAGCACCAGCAGAAGTGCTACTACTACTGCCCACTTACGTCACCGGTCTCTGGCCATACAGATAGAGATACACAGATGTGCAGATACGGATACTTTGAAGCTGCGAACGAGGCGATCCATATTTCTTTTTGATTGATCTACAGCCGAAGGCCGGCATGCGAAAATGCAGTCCAGGAGGAGCAGCTCACAAAAACCGATACATATACGGCGAAATAAATTCCAGTACAATTAGCAGTCGCTTATTTTCGTTTCGCATTTATTTTTTTCCTGACACGCTCGTTGACATGCAAAGTTACTTAAACCAAACAAAACGAACATTACACGACAAAATACTAAACAAAAATCAAGGGGAGGAGGTCGACGTCTACTTTTAACTACTATCTAAAAGGTCGTCTTCGGGGTTCGAGGGGGCCCAAGATGTTAGCCGTTACAAACGACAAAGACCAAACAGTTGACGGAGTAATTAGACAATGTTCAAGTTAGCTTGAAGCCAAAAACAAAACTACAAACTATTTATTTTTACCATTTTTCTGCTTGTTTCAGCTTTACCCATTCACGTCAATCACCGTGAACATTGAAAAAGTGTCTCTTTGATAATTTGCTGATGGCGAATCTAATTTTCTGTCGGGAATTATCATATTTTCGTACATTTTATGACATTTTAAGCGAACTTTTGGTCATTACGGCAGTCATAAAATGGTGACTTTAGTAACCTGAAAACCAGGAAGACAACAATTCGTTAAACTGTGATTTACTAGCTATGAATCACAGTGATGAGCAAGGGTGAGTCACGTAAAAGTGGTGACTTAATCTAGGATGAGAAGTTGAAAGTTATCCTATCAAAACTAAATAATTAATTAAAGTTCCTTAACAAGAAGTGCTATTACACACCAAAAATAACTGCCCATGATTAAAATAGTTGAAAAACCCAAAAAACACTAGATGCTAAAGTTTTTATCGTCTGAATAATATTATAATTAGTTCTTTGTTTGTAAGTTTAAACTAAGTTAAAATATTCAACAATATAAAAACCATTGAATAAATTATAAGGTTAGTAATTGTTAGGAGAATCACTCAATCAAAATATATATCCATCATATTTATTTTCGAGTTAAGAAGAATCACCCAACCATGTATGATAAATTAAATAAAACAATTCCATTTAAATATAGCTTATCGTCGTGTTAATTATTTTATTAACTGAACTGTATTTTGAGCACACCCATTGACTTTTGTGATCGTAAACAAAAGCTTTCAAAATTAAAATAAACTATGACAGATGTGATTTAATCACACCCGAATTAAACGGCAATATAATCAATGTATAGCCGAAAAAATGTGACATCAGACCTGTGGTAATCAGTACTATGTTTTTTTTTTAGAATTTGCTTCATTCTAACAGAACAAAAGCAATCAATCTTTTTGCCAACGTCTCTCACACGTCCTAAGTAAGCGTAATTTATGCGATTTAATTTAATCGCCAGCATGTAGAGCAAATAATCGTTCGTCACTCCAGATTTGGTTGCTTTCCGCATAGCTACCAATTAAGAGAGTTCTCCGATTGTTCAGTTCACTTCACGGCTGGCATAACCATTAGCCGGCCACATTAACGTTCCGTCCTTTTGCTAATATTTCCACCATTTGATATACCCTCTGAGTAACCTCCCAGCTGGGGACCAAAGTTTATAAGTGGCCAACTAATTCGTTAGAATTGCGTAAACAAAACATTTTCGTACGCTCAGCGCTTTCTATTTTTTACTTTTTTGGTCCGTTTAAGCCGGCGGCGACAGGCGTAGTAAACCTTATCTTAATTATAGATCAATTATAGTAGTGGGGCTACCATACACTGGGCATATATATTCAACCGCACATCATTAATTATAAGTGCAAACTGAAGTCAGCCATATGTGAAAGGTAAGCACGCCAAATGGAACAGAAAATTAACTAATGCGTGTCGCAACTCAATTCAGTCGCCCTTTCTTTCACATGTATTAAATGTTGTTAATTAATTGGTTTGGAATATTTAAAACTAGCTAAAATTATAAAAATAAATATCTATATATAGCATTTTTATTTCCACTTGTGAAACAAAATTATAACTACTACGATTCAGCACTTCTTTGTAAACAATTCAATACGTCATTTGGAGCTTACCCATTTTCTCATTGAATCAATATTTAAAAAAATACTGCAAAAATATTTTAGCAATTCAATAAATATTCTAAAATAATCAAATCCACATTTCTCTTTCTGGCTAAACAAACAAACAAGGCAATATAACCGACCGCGACACGACTTCACAAATTATTTCATATGCAAAAATGAAAACAAAAAAGCAGACCTGCCATGAATTTTGATGGGGGGATGTATGTCCCCCGGTGATTATTTTGTACAAATTGCACAATTACAATTAAATTATACGGCACAGCGTAAAATGCCTGATTAATGACAACCACCCCCTAATTCCGATCCCCTCGCTTCCCAAAAAAAGGCGAAACGAGAGCAAGCAAACAGATGTGCGGCGATATTCAATTTATATGTTTTGTATACAAAATAATAATAATTATTTTTTAATAATTACTGCACTGGGGCCTCAGTGTGGTGTCTTTCGATGGCCATCGTTAGTGTGATGACTGACGCCTTTCTGCTGGGATTATTATGCTGCCTACTACTGCCTGTTCTATGGCAGCCATCGTTGGCAACCGTACGTAACAGATGTGATTTATTCTATTAGGAACATAATCAAATTCCATATACCAAGAAGTTGCTTGATCAAATTGGTTAATTAATATTTTAAATTATAATAATATATTTTTTCCTTTCAAAGAAACCTTGCAAGTCTGTTGAAACTCTATGACAAAAATGTTGGCATTAAAATTAGTTTCGTTTAAAAATATTACAAAGGATAGAAGCTATTGCGGCTCTTTCAAATAATCTCAACCTACTAAATTTTTAAAAAGTGTTTAATAAATGCTTATTAAATTGTCTAAATGGTGTAGAACATGTAAAGAGAAAAGAAATCAAGTATTTTAAATCCCCGCAGTATATTAATTTTTTCGTTCGAATATTTGTACATATTTTTTAATAAACCAATTTATAAACCATTTCATTAATATGGAGATTTCAAAGAACAGATCCACTTAGAAATGAGCCAACAAAGAAAATGGGATGCAACTTTTGTTTTTCTCGGCCAAAAGTAGCCCCCGTGACTAAGTCTCTAGGTTTATAAATTCAGCAAATGATGCGCATTTTATTTAATGGGCTCACCCACTTGCAGCGCGATTTCGAGATCCGTTGGCGGGACATCAACTGTTCGGTCATTGACCCCACGACTGCGGAGGTCTTTAAGTGCGATATTGTGGAGATGCCGAGGAAGCAGGGAAATTTCCTGAACACATTCCTCTTGCTGCGCCGACCTGTCCCAAAAATGTGGGTGGAACTGAGTGTGGGTCAGATCGCCGACAGAAAAGATCGATTTGTTCAGCAACTTCTGAAAATTCGTGTGGATGGCTGTCACCTGATCGGTTTTCGCAGCAAGAATCGCATTATAAATGCAATTATCAAAAAGCTACTGCAATCGGGAAACTATCCAGACTCCTGTCCCCTTTTAGCGGTAAGTTAAGTTATTTTTCTAATCCTACACGATAATCAGATATTATTGGTAAGTCAAATCACGTTGCAGTGGAATATGCAAATTACTAATAGATCATAGGAAAGCGATTTTCGGGCGATGCATTTCAAATACAATTTGTTTAAGACTTTTATTTCCATTTAGTAAAAACCTGTTTTTCTGGCCTTAGTAAATAATACGTTTACCGCATGGTTTGGTTTTCAATTAAATCTTTTAGGGCTTCAAATCAAAGTACAAGAAAAATTTATTATTTGTAAAGAGAGCTAAATAATTATTTGCTTTTGAAAAACCGAACTGATTGTATAAGGAATAATATTTGTACTTCATGGATAAATAGTTAAGTGCGCAGTTTGTTTATGAAAAATTGAACTTGGGTCTTTAGTTTTTTTTGCTATCTGCATAAAAAAGAAAACAAGCCCTAATAATAATAATAATATTAATATTTTTCGCCTTTGTTAATGGTTTATTTCAAGTTTATGGCAGCAGAAAATAGAAGTCACACCCAAAAATGAAGCACCTGATTAAATATAAACAAATTTCTGACCTACTCAAAGCCGAAATCTGATGAATATTTTCCGTAATCTTTTTCTTTACGAGCTGAGCGTAAATAGAGCAACAATTTAGTCAAATGTTCTCGCAAATAAACAGAGCTATCTATACGATTGTTCGAAAATACGCCGCTATCATTAAAAAACGGAAAATAAACAAATGAAATAAATAAGCATGTATACGAATAAACACATAAATTGCGCATTAACCGAAAAACCAGAGCGGTTTCGACGAAACGAAAGTTTGAATGAAACCCAAATCGATTTCCCAATATCATTTTCATTCGCTAACAGGTTCTGTGTGTCTCCATCCGCAGAATGTCAACTATACGTCCACACGTTTTGCCCTCAATCCGGATCACTTTCCGGCCTACATGCCGGAGATGAAGTTCAACACGAAATTGGTCTTCCAGCTGGGAAGGAATACTGGCCTGATCAGGGCCAGTGTGGATGCCGAGGTGATGAGACGATCGTAAAGAGAAATATTTCAATAAAGCACACATGAAAAAGTACATTAACCAGGGGCAAATACTCTACTCTTCCATATATAATATATTTATGCGTTTCCATGACTAAGTCGGTGGCAGTGACTAATAGCATTGGCATGGGATTTATGCCTGGTACACGTTCAGATTAGACGCCTATCTGGGGCATTCGGTTTAAGGTGGAAATGCCTTGTGGATATCTAATGGATATCTATTTTTACCATCGAACCCTGAGATACTGCTGTTCCCCCGAAAAATTTCACTGCCATGACTTTCAAATTATTCGCTCCACATTTAGCCACAATTCCATGATTCATGGCTGTGGAATTTGGCATCAAACTGGTTGACTGATTTCTGCACTTCACTGTTAATTAAACATAAATACAAAAGCACTATCCATAATTTATGAGCTTTAGCTTGTACCAGAAATCAGATTAAAAAAATAAATATGTTTATACAAAAAATAGGGGGATTAACTGATTTCAGCACTTCATTGTTAATTAAACATAAATACCGATTAGCCGCAACCATAATTAAGAAGCTTGAAAATGTAAAAGCAATCAGATTAAATACGAAAATTAAATAATCGGTTTTTATAGAGTGTGAACTGGTTTTCTGACTTTTGCGAGTGGTTAAGAATTAAGTTTATGCCATAAGCTAGATGCAGACACCATTTAAAGTTAATTATTACTTTTTTAACTCATTTTGAATGAATTCCTTTGGTAAGACGTATTTATAAACATTAACTTTGAATTTGTAATATTTAAATGGAAGGACAGAAAAGTATAGAGTGTCTATCTTATTGTCTAAATCCCCACCAACTCTTTTGTATATTATACAAAGACTTATTTGTTGATAATGCGAGTGCAGAAAAATAATAGATTAAGAAAGCTCAGGCCCCTATTCGAGTGCCGGCCAATCAAATTAAGAAATGACGTGAGTCTGCCCACAAAAGAAATTTAGCAGAGCATAATTAGAACAGCGTTTATCAAGAGCCCGGCAAAAAAAAAACAAAAATTAAACCGCACGCCTTTCACTCGCACATTCTTCAATGTCATGGTCACAGAATCTTTTTCACATTCCTCTTTCTTTCTTTTGAGAATTGCCCCTGATAAATTCCTTCTCACACCGCGAAAAGTCAAGTGAGCAAAGTCTATTTATCATTTATTGACGTCTGGATTCGTCATCAATATTTTTACCAGGGCAAATGTATACTGACTTGAGCAGAAGGAAAACCTTTGTCAAGGCCAGCCAAACAAAAAAAAGAAAAGTGTTTCCGGCCAGCCATTTCCATTTGCATTTGGCACAACAAAGTTTGGAATGGTGGGGGTACGGTGACATAACCCAAACCAGCAAAGTCGGGGAATTCTAGGTCAAAATATACCAGCCACCCTTAGCAACTAAAGGAGGGGAGTTCGGTCTAAATAGCTCACTTAGTGGGTTAGTCAGCAAGCACAATTCTAAGCAACTGCACTTGGAATAAATTTTTCAACGGAAACACACTTTGAAAAACTGATTAAATTTATTAAAGTTTTATATTTTTACAAAGATTTTTCTGAGAACGCTTAATTTGAAAAGCACATTTATAAATTGTTTTTAAATTTGAGGAAAAAAGACAAGTGTTAAAGACTTGGAAATGGGAAATTATAGACAATTTAGTTTGTTTTCTTAATACATTTTAATGCTTAAGAAAAGTAACAAATTTAACGTAAATTTATTTAACATTTAAGAAAAAGGTCTTAGCAATATAAAAAAAGTTAATGACTTAATTAAATGTTGATATCTTTAGTCGTAATTATGTATTTTGAATAAGTTTCTTTAGCAAAATATTATGCAAAATGTAAGCTCTTTTTATTTTAATAACTTAATTATAGTTTTCTGCAAAGTGCAATCAACCTTTTTGTGGAAATTCCTCGCACGAAAAGCGGATTACAATTTCATCAGGTAATGGAAAAATATTCGAGGTCTGGCCAGCCTAAGAGAGTTATTTTTCTTAATGGCCCGGGGAAAACGGCTAAAACCCAGTGGCAACTTGCCTTTGTTCTGGCTGTTCTAAGTTCACTTATCGTATTCATCTGGATGGAATTTGTTGGGCAAACACGGCAACAACAACTGGCAGTTGGACTCCCTATGTCTGTGTGTTTATATACGTAACAAACACGCTCTACAATAGACTATCTGTCGTTTGTCACCCATTCGCACCAATTTGATAAGAGCGCCGCAGATTAAGATGGAATTCCACACAAAAGTGTGCGTTGCCACTCCTGGGCTTTCCATAAAAATCAAGACTCCACTCCACCACCCTCAAGGTAAAGTTCATTAGATTTCAGTAGATTAACACATGCTTCCACCGATATCTGGAGTGAGTTTTGTGGAGCTAGGAAATACTATATATCGAGTGAATAAGCGGAAAGTGCGCCCCAACTATTTTCAGCATTATTCACTAAGTCAATAGGGGAAATAAATGGGGCTTAAGAATATATTTTCGTGTTCGTGCGATAGTGTTATCTATTTCTGCGTATTTGCCATTTCTTTTTGCCAAAAAAAATTTGACCATGTCATTTAGAATTGATATTTATATACATAGTTTATAGTAATCAATGTATACTTGTTGAAAACAATTGTGAGGAATTGGATTTGGTTGTCGATAACCTAACTTATCGGCAATCTTAGAATTATAACAATTTAATTCTAAGTAGTTCTTAAAATAGATAGATTAACAAGTGATTTAGTTTTTTTGTATTAGAACGCGTAAAACTTTTCTTTTTCGAAATTGTGAGAAGTTGTTAACGCATTTCGACATCAAGGAACTGATCTTTATTTTATGCTTCTAAAAACTTTTCCATTTTGGATTCCCCACAAAATGTAGTGACGCACTTCAGGTAATATAGTTTAAACAAAAGCTTGCCCATGCCCTTCCATATCCACTATCAAGGTCAATTCGGCCAAGGCCAAACAAAAACGAATCGAATAAAAACAAACAATATTTTGAGAAATGCCAAAAGAACAGGGGGAAAAGTAAACCAAAATACAACCGAAAATACAACCGAAAATACACATACTCAGATGATACGCAGCCATTTGAATTATCAATGAAATTCAGAAACAAAAAAGAACAAAAGCAGAAACCCCAAAATTAGCGCAACACGTGTTTTTGGATAGGAAAAATAAGCAAAACAAAAAGTCTGTATGCAAAGAATGAAGAAGGAGAGATCCTCATGCCATATGGTGAAATCGTCGCTATAGATAGTTTCTGACACGTCATGAGAGAGATCGGATCGATATATATAGCCCCATGTATAGCTGCCGTGACGTAGGCTTTCGACTTCTGTTTTTCTTTTATGGAAAGTATCTCGATAGGGTCAAAGTAAACAAATTCGAAACATCTGAATTATCAGAATACAGATATTCACTTCATAATCGAACTAATTTTGGCACAAATTACTCACCACTTGATTCGAGAATCCACAGGAAGCAGCAAATTATTATTATTAACTTGTCCATCTTACGTGAGCACTTCGATCAGAGTCCAATTGGTTAAATATATATAAACGTATATATAACTTTATTTTATTGTGAAACTTTCAGGAAACGGGTTTCTCTATTTTAGTTTAGCTAAGCTGCACAGAATCTCTGAAAATGCAAGAGAACATAAAATACAAATTAGTTAGAAGTAGTTAAAGTCCAAAAACTTAATTTATTGTAAGTGAAAAGTGCCTAAACATTGCACTTCGTTTTGAATTTTACAATGCGTCAATCATCACTTGCAATTTTACAGATTTTACATTCTTATCTAATCTTATTTTGGATATTTAAATAAGATTAGATAAGAATGTAAAATCTGTAAAATTGGCTTTGAAATGCATTTTTTCTTATCTTATAAGCTTTCTATTTGTTTTTGGACAAAAGTCAAATGTCGCAGTTTTTATTCGCATCTGGTCTATTTGTCTGCCGAAGATCTGAAGTTTTCTGGTTTCCACCCGAGGTTGTAACCATTTGCCAAGTACACTCTGATTACCGCTCAAACACGCTACTTGCGTTGTTTTCTTCGATTCGCACGATAAGTGTGTTATAACATATGCCAAAACTGATTGCCTGATAACTCTTCATTTTTGATACCACACACAGGGAAAGGCACATGTTGAGCCAGCCGATGCACACAGTTTGGGCCAAAATAATAAAGCTGACTTGGCAGAATGGGATTTTCCCTTTTTTGGTTTCAGCGCTGTTTAATGGTTGTGAAATATAAATTACACAATTACAGCGCTATGCTTTTAAATCAAGTTCTTGCTATGCTGTAAAATGTTTACTCATACGTAATTACTATTTAGTTTAAAATTAAATAAAGTTAATAACTTTAATTAATTGCAGCAATATACTTTTTTAAAAAGACTGATAAATAAATGTTAATATAAATTAAACGAATAAATTAAAATATTTTTGGGAAGCGTCATTGTGTCTTTTTCAATAATTTGTAAAATAAACAAAACTATTTCATATGATTATCACTTGATAAATATATATATCTTAAACACAAATAATTTAAATAAAGTTAATATCGTAATGGAATGGAATATTTTTTGGAAATGCATATTTTCCCAGTTTTTGGATAGTTAAACTTTTTCTATTTTTAAGAAAATTATTTTGTTGTCCATATCTGTGTTTGAGTGCAAGCAAATGAACGGTCGGTCTGTGCGACTAAATGCAGACATATTTGTAGTAATTAAATTTCCCGTGGGCGTCAGAATGGAAAGCTTTCTGGCGCGTCTGGAAGGCGACCGCAAAGGAAATCAGATTTTTCCATTATTTGGCAAAAAAAAGCAAAAACGGAAAAAATCCGCCGACACCTGCATTAATGCAAATGCATTTGACCGATTCGCCAGATTTACCGCAGAGCATGAGCCACAGCTAAAGCTACCGCTCATGCGCAAATTTCAGAGCTCAGACTTGACGTTTTATCAGTTTTTGCCATAAAAGGAAGCAGCGAATGAAATTCCATCTCTCGCACTTGCAGCACAAATTGCTCATATTGGCCAGAAAAAATACAAAAATAACAAGAGAGCGAAAACCAGAAAAAAAGGCACAAAGCCAGGGGAATTACTTAGCGCCGAAATTAGGTCGATTGGCCTACGCAGATTAGGAATATATGTATATGCGGACTCGATTTGGCTTTACCTTTACTTGCAGAGAGTCCAACTGATCCAAAAATAAAACTTCATTGTACTATTTGTTTTCAATTGACGGTTTGTCTGTCCATTTTGTCTCTGTTTCTGTTGTTTTTATTTCTTATTTGGCAATGCTCTGTATTTTCGTTTTGTTAGGGTCGCCGCGTTTTGGTTGATAATATTATTTAAGCGGTTTTTCACTAGCGCACTGCACGGAAGCACAACCGATTCGTTTGGAGGTTCTCAGCAAACTGAGAGCAATCGTTGGCCAAATCTAGCCTTTTGTGTTTGCCTGCGTTTGTTTTCATTGGACTCGCGCTCTCTTTGTGCTTAAATGGGATTTTCTCTTAGCTTCTGATCGTGCTTGGTATTTGTTTTTGTGTACGTCTGGTGAATAAATGTGGGTACATGCGAACCGGCTAAAGGCAAACGGCAAAGTAATCGTTGGATAACTTTACTTAAACGCACGCTTTTTTAGCCAATAGCTCACTATACATTAAATTCGGTTTACAGTTCAAAAATGTTGACTCTTTCTCAAGCTCAATTGAATTGAATTCATTTTTGAGGCTTATTAATTAAATCTATGAATTTTACAAAAAAAGGTAAGGAACTATTCGCTAAAAGCTATTCTTTAACTCAAGAAACTTCAATTCAGTTCTTTTTAAACATAATAGATACGGTGTTCCTACAAAAACATCAAGAGCTGATTCATTTCCTCTCTTTCGTAATTTGTCCTCAAACCTTTTTTAATAAGCGTTAAACTAAAATATGATTTTGATAATTTTTGTGGGCCATATCGAATTGTATTTTATTTACGACGTTTAGACATTGGGACATACATTTGTCTATCGCTTCTATTGGTACGCGGCCGGTTCAATTCAGAAAAAGAAAGAGATCGGAAATCCAAATGGACTTCTGTGCGTAGATGATATTCTGTGGACTGTCCCACGAATCAAACTGATAAGAAAACCCTGTCGACAACCGTTGCCGCTGTAAAATCGTTCTTTATATTATGTGCGCGATCTAAACGTAATTTGTCATCGGTTCTTGCGGAAGGAAGTGCAATATATTTCAAGTGGGACTTGGTCGAAGTCATCGCTTTAAATAGATCCAAAGAGCAAGATAAGAACTAGATTATGAGCTCATGTTGGCCAATGATGCATTTTCATATGCCCTTATAAGTACTAACATATATCCGTCTTCCAAGTGCCCTTGCAAGTACTTAACTATATCCGCCTTAGATCCACATATACACATATTTGCGTTATGATGTAACTTAAGATTGTGCTAAAGGGGATTTGATATCCGATGATGATGATGAACTTACGCCGGTGCTTTGCGGTCTGGAAATTCTGTCTGTCCTGTTTTAGGCTTCAAAGGTCGCTATTCCAAGATTCGCCGAGCAGTTGTAAAATTTGTGGGTCAAAGAGAAGCTACCCAGAATCACAACGCGGAGCAGGTGGCGCGAAATGGCGAAGCCCTACGAGTCATCTGTCTATTTGGCAAGAGTGTTCCAAAGAGAGTGTTCCAAACAAATCCCGACTCTTACTTTTGGGAAGAGAGGGAAAAAAGAGAGTGATATACAGCGTTTTCTACAGATTCTTCTGCCAGCGTCGCAGTCGGCAGACTGATGGAATATGACGAGATGGTGCAAAATAAAAAACCTTGTAACACCAGTTTCCGGTCATTTAAAATAAAAGGTAGAAACTTAGTGATACACATTTCTTTCTTAATAACGTAAATACTTAAATATATGAAGTTCACAAGTTTATATTTCTTATCTACAATTCTACATTTGCTCGGTCTCTAGTATAATAATTCCCTTTTTATTTATATATGGACAAAAATAAAATATGTAACTTGAACTCATATAAAATCATGTCACATTAATTGTTCTTTCTGCAATATTTATCATATTTAAAAACAATAAAAATGCATGTACATATAAATAGATTAGTATCAATGCACTTCATACAACTTGAACAAAGCTCAGCTGAACTCAGCAAATTAATACTTAATTATTTATATACATATATTTATGTCATTATTTATAATATTCACAAGGCAGCCGAAAAAAAAAATATTTTGGTGCTCTATTTAATGTGAGAGGTGCTGTAAAAAACATATTTTCTTAAAATGTGCGATTCAACTTTTCGTTGCACCACCATTCGTATGCTTAATATGGACAACATTTTTTACATTGCGTATACGGGCTTTTTGAAACCAAACGCCCGTTGTGGCCTATCGATTATTTTAATAGCCGGGAATATCGATAGCCCAACCAGCAGCGGTTTTCAGTGTTATAAAACACTACGATTGCAGAGTTACCAGACCGGGTGAAAGGGAACAAGTGCCAGCTGGAGTTAGTGCATCTGGTCAAACTCTGCCAATCTGGCAGCGCTGGCAGTACAATGCGGAATTTGTAGTGCACTTATGGGATAAAATTCACAAGCTTTCTCAAAAGTACGTTTAAAAAGTTAACCAAGTTGGTTATAAAACAAAATGAGTGTTTTTGTTGAAAACCCAAAAAACAAATATTTTTTATGGAAATTATAATTATTTTGTTATTACCTAAAAACGCATTAAATACAATAAAAAGATCAATCATTTAAGGCCAGGGAGAACCTTGCTTTATTAAATTAGGACTAACACATCTATAAGTTTCTTTACTATATTACCTCATATGCATATTACATTATCTGCATTAATATTTTATTTATTTATTTGGCAAAATAAAAGCCAGTATACAAGACTAAACTAGAAATTTATTTAAAATTTATAAACACAACTAAAAAGACAGGGGTTTTTCAAGCAATTATAATACACCTATAGGTGCAACAAATTGTCTTTCAATTTGAATTTGTTTAATTTAATTTACTTTTGTTATGATATCTTTTTTAATATTTAATTGTTTTATTCTTACATTATTTCGCTTTTAATTGCAATTTCCCTCGACCAACTTACGCATCTTTAAACATGTTGTGGCGCCGTTGACGTTGACATTTTCCCGCCTGCCATTTCTCATTGTTGTTATGGCCGCTGTAGTTGCTGCTGAAGTTGATGTTGCTGTTGCCACTGGAGTTGCTGCTGCATGTTGCTGCTGTTGCTGTTGCTGCTGTTGCTGTTGCTGTCATTGGCTGCACTCACAACTGGCATTGGTAATTAGCACGCGCGCCGCTAATTAACACTTTCTGGAAGAGCGGCTCTCCACTCGGTGTGTTTGAGTTTGAGTTTGTGTCCAGGGGCCGCTTGCAATCCCAATCCCCCGACGACTGCAAATTGCACGCGTGGCGGCTGCAACACCGCTCCAACGCGGTGCAACACTCGGAATAAAAATTCCATTAAAATCCAAGAAAATAGCACAAGAATCAAATAAAAACTATGTTTAATTTGAGAACCAAAAGTTTTTTTTTTCTACTTTTGACATTACTTTGCGTAATCGATAATGTTATTAATAATATTAAATCGCAATTAAATGAGTATTGAACATTTTAATATAATCTTTAAAAACATTAAAAAGTTTTATATGTTATATTTTCAAATATTATTAATATAAAAATAGTTTCAAATATTTTAACATATTATTAATATAATAAAAGTTTAAACAAGAATAAAAAATAAAATATTATTAATATAACAATATTTTAAAAGAAAAAAAAATTAAATTAAGCTTAATTAAGTATTTAATTTATTTGTGGTCAGAGAAAATATATTTTAATTTTTTTTATTTTATTGAAAACTATTTATATGTCTTCGTTGCCATTTTTAAGGCTTTAAATAAATATTGACATAAAGTCCTTGGAAATTAAATGTTTTATGCAAAAATAATTACATTAAATACAGTGTTTGTATGAGTTAGAAAAATGCCTAAAATATATATTTAAATAATAAGTTTTGTATTATTAAAAAATTCATATGCAATTAAATTTATTTAAATAAACATTATTTCTAAACATATTTAAGTAAACTTTCTGGGGTCAGAAGGGGTTACGCTTGGCAACTTTGTGGGTCAGTCTTTGTTCCGAGTGCACCGCCACTGAAAGATTGCTCCTGGGTTTGCCTCAAAGCGAAAATGCCGCCGCACTGTTTTCGTTGGCTGGCTAAAATGCAAGCCCAAAAATGGTCAAGGTGTTTTTTTTGGCTCCTAGGTGGTGTCTTTTTTGGTCCTGACCGTCACTTCGGCTCCCCTCTGCCGCCCCAGAAAAAAGCGTGAAATTTTAATTGTGCCTTTCGGGGCGTTGTCGTCTTGGTCGATCGGCCGCCGCCTCGACCCGAAATAAAGATCTCTCGCGGCGCACACAGCTCATCCCGGGGAGATTCCTCCTGCCTTCCTGCCATTCTGCCATTCTGCCCACTACCAAAAGTTGTTCATGCCAAAAAGGTGCAAAAGGCCAAATAGTATTCTGTTGTTTATGTTGTTACATGCCTCGTTGCCTGTGTCTTTTTAGCTCAGCAAAAATGTCCGCTGGAATTCGCACAAGCCACACAGTTGGGATTATGCGGCTGTCTTCACCAAAAGAAATAAACACAGTGGTGTCACCGAAATCTCTCACAATCTACCAATTGTAAATGTGTCATAGGAATCAATATTAGGAAATAATGGAACATTTTTTGAGATTTGGCTATTTAATAATCTACTAAAAACAAATCACCTCTTTGGACATTGTAGATAATGAAACGCCAAATAAAGAAACAGAAAGTTCCAATGTATGCAAAAAATTAAAAATATAATTTAAATATGTATAGGAAAATATTTTAAAAAAATTCGAATATGTTTTTCTTATTTTTTTAATAATTAATATTTAAGGTATTTGCTTAAAATTATATTGATTTGATTAAATGTTTGTAAACTTAAACTTATAAACTTAAGTTTAAAAAAAAATGTAAGTATTTATTGAAAATACGTGTGTTTTAATAAAATTCTTTAAAAATAGATGAGCTGTTTTATTAAAATATTGTATTGTTTAGATAACTAAATTACAGTTTAAAAGGAATTTTATTATATTCTTAATAGAGTTCCCCTTAAGAAGTGCCCACTGTGGCTGCACCTGATGTCATCCACTGCGCCTGCAGCCAGCGATCATCCAAGGCTTTAGGGTTGCTTTGCTGTTTGTACTCTCTGGCCAAAGATGAGTCCGCGGCTTTGTGGCTGTTAATAGTGGCTGCGGGCCAAATCAATTCCAGGTCCAACATGTTGGCCTGTCCGCCGGATTGCCATTGCTCCCATGGACACCTTTTGCCCTCTGGCCGTTCCATTGGTTGACAATGAAAGTGAGGCAGGCGAAGTCAAGCGCCTGCTCCGTGCCATGCATAATAATTATAATCCATTTAATTTCCGCAGACTCCTCTGCCAGCAATTCCATCGATCATTCGGGGTCACCTGTGTGCGGTGACCCCTGCAGTTTCCCTCCTGCCTTTTGCTTTTGCTTTGGATGGGACGTCAGTCAGTGGAAAGCCGAAATGCCAAATATCTAATACGCTTCCACCGAAATGATCAGATTCATGGAATTTTCGCATAAAGCTGTGGACCCAGCCAGTTCCATAACCCCCCACCATTGCCCCACCTCTGCGTAAGGCAAACAAAACGACGCGACAGGTGAATCGGCCGCCCGTCGACTCGCCCCATACGGGGATCTTCGACAGACGGTCGGTCAAGCGGATTCGAATACTCCAAACTCGGTCCGGCTCTTCTGGGCAGAAGATCGGACCAAGACGGGATCGGGATCGGGAGTGGTCAATGGTCGATGCTCGATGCTCGATGCTCGACGGTCGGTGGGCACATCTTTTTCGGTGTTCACATGTGCCAAATGATGTCGATGGCGGCGGGCGAGGCAAATCGACGGCACAGTGGGCTTCAGTTCGTTAAAACTCAATTTAAATCAATGAAATTGTAATGAAATTGATCGGGAGAGGTGTTTGTATAGTACTTTATTTGGGACTTCAAGATTTAACTATATTTTACTGTAACAAAAACCTCTGTAATGTGCCAACAAGAAAATAAAAGTAGGATATTTTTATAATAAAAAACTTTTGTCCTATTAATTTGTTATCGTATTGAAAATAAACTTAGTATTACATATATTTACTCTAATAAAATAATTATAAGATTTTCTTAGATTTTGTTGTCAAATTCAATAAACAATTAAAAAACGTAACTTTTTCAATACTACCTTTTTTATTATTTTATTTTTCTACTAAGTAATTTATATGCTATAATTACTCATCAAGAATTAGTTTCCAAAACACCAGCTATTAAACTAAACATATTTAATGCATCAATATCTAACAAAATAAAAATTTAACAAAAATAAATTGACATGAATGACATACTTTTGTTTTTATGGAAACAAACTTTTTACTTTTATAGATGTTAATCATTCTTTGATTACATTATAAATGGCGTACAAACAAGTTGTTTGCTCGTTAGAGCTCCTAATTATCTTTTACCCATTTTCCAATTAAGTTTAGAGCTACATATGAATTTTATTACCTTTTTTTTCAATCGAATAACTTTCCGATAAGTTCCACTGTTTCTGATTTTTTTGTCAGCCTACGTGTGTGGGGCTGTGTTTGTTTCGGCCACCCGCCTTCAGCTCCTGCCTCGCTTCACCCACTTTGCTTTTATTTATTTTTTTCTCGCTTTTCCCCGGTCCAAAGGGGGAGGGGGAGGGTGGATCCTCGGGTGACTCTTGGACGGCTGCTGCTGGATCGACTGCTGCATCATCTAACGCAGCGGCGGCTGCCAAGATCGATCGTCCTCCGCCCGATCCCTGCACCTCGGCTCCTCTGGGCCTTCCTCTTTTCGGTTTTTCAGTTTTTTTGTTTTTCAGTTTTCTGTTTTTCAGTTTTTCTGTTTTCAGTTTTTCAGTTCGTCTATATGGGCGCGTTGTCGTTTCGATCGATCGTCGATGGCTCGGGTCTTCCGTCTCTGGAAGACTGGCTGGAAAATAATAATAAAAAAACGTCTGGGCTGTGACCGACCATTACCTGGCTTTGGTCAATTGATGACCAGCTCGATTAGTTGTTGTTGCCGGCTTGGTTACAGCCTTTTAGTCTTTACACCTTCTTTTATTATTTTCCTATTTTCTCCCCACCCGACCTGTGGTGTTGTTGTTTCGATGTATTTAAATTGGCAACATAAATTTTATTCGCAATATTTGCTTTAATGAAGTTTTTTCTGCTGTTGCATTTCTTTCTTTTCGGGTTGCTGCAATTGCGCATCATAAAATTGTAAATTGGTGAAAATTGCGCACAATTTGTTAGAAACATGTTCATGTAATGGAGAAAGGAGCGGGTGTATTTAGGGTCAGTGAGTGACCTCCGATATTTGCTAAATCAGATTCGTGCTGTTCATATGCACTCCCAAAATGTCAAGCTATTAAAAATATTTTGTTCACTTAATTTTTTTAATGTTTACTAATTTTGTTTCCAAAACTTAACATAAACTCATTTTAAAATATGCAAAGATAGAGATAGGTATAAACATAATTGTTATTATCTATGTTGCTTATTATGACTCATACTGTATCCAATTTACTTATATTTCAACCAAATTATATATTATGTTGATACTTATAAGCCATAATTAAAATTTAATTTTTTTTTTTTCATTTTTACGGTTTCTCTACCGATATATACATAAATTTATTACATTTTGGAGTATTTGTTTTCTTAGCATCAGAATTTAAATTAACTTTAATGTGTAGAACTATACATTTCCCCATTCTCTTTATTTGAGAATAAGTCTCTTTCCTTACTTTCCCTTTGAATTTAATCTGTGGCTTGTAAATTCATTTCCCTATTGAGGGTTAAATAAACCGCAGAATGAGAGGGACTGATGTGAGAGATAGAAAAGGAAAGAGAAGGACAGAGGTGAGTAGAAAGAGATGGACAGTCGCCATTTGTGGGCACCACCCATCAGCTATGAAGTTTCATCACGTAAGACTAATTAACAGCAAAATAACCTGGCGCACTTGTTTGTGGAACTCTCCATCTCCATATCTCGTACCACCGGCCCCTCCCCCCTCTCCCCTCTCCCCTTCCCCTCTCACCTCTTACCCCACCCCTCACCACCCCAATCCCCTCCATATTTTAGCCAGGCTAACCGCAGTCATAATTAACTTGCTGCCGCCTGCAAATTTTAGTAGTTGTTGCCTTCGCGATTATTTATTTTTTTAGCATCGCTCGACCTCTGTTGGTGAAAAATTTAATTTTCAATAAATCACTTCGAAAGAAGCTGATCTAGTAGAAGCAGCGGTGGGTCGATCGGTTGGCGGTCGATTGCACATTAATATCTAAAGACAGAAGGGGGTAAGGCAACAAAAACCTTGGCATCAGCTATGGGCTAATAGCACACCTCTTCCCTTTATCTAACGATATCTCTGCCCAGTTACAAATCATTATATAAATTTGTGGAGTATGGTGTGTTTTGTGGCGTCTGTTGTTGTTCTAATTACCAATAGAGGTTTTATCGCTTTTTTGGTGGCGCCTACAAGAAGTGTGTAAAGATACTCTTTCGATTAGGGTAACCTAACATTAGTGACTTTCAAAATCCTAAACTCTAATATAATAATCAAAATTGTCAAAATTTATTAATAATTTTTTAAGCCCCTAATTTTTTAAAAACTTTATCATAATTATCCAAAATTTAAGTGATTTGACACCGATTTATTTTTCAACCGATATATTGTTACTGTACTATAAATCAAATGTTAATTTTTGCTTTGATTGTTTATTTTACGATAGATATAAACTAGTCCTAAGACAGTTTGACTTTAATGCCCTTAGAGTTATTTATGCCTCTAGAGATTTGGTGCAGGATTAATATAATATCTCAGTAACATCAAAAGCTTAAAGTGATGTTAAAATGTTTAGGCTTGCCTTAAGCAAACCTTCCAAAAAAGATTTAATACCTATTTTTAACCTAAATAACAATTGTTTCCTTTAGCGCTAAACGTTTTTTAATTATGCACTAAAACGAGAGTTTCAACTCTGTTTGAATCCCAAATCGCCTGCAACAATTTAAGGCGCCCATCGGTTAAGTGGGACATGGGAGTGGACCTACAATTTGCGATGAATCCCCCAAATAGCAGCATTTAATGGCCACTATCATAAAGATTTTCCAAAAAACACTGCCAACTTGCAATTACGGTTTCGTGTAATTTCCCACATTCGCAGATCCGTTTCAAAGAGCATCCAATGCGACTCTAGCCAAGGGTTTCAAATTCCATTCGCGTTTTCCTTTGCTGGCCAAATTGTTTTCTCCTTTGATGGTTTTGTTCGGGCATTTTAATACTCTTTTCTTTTGTGGGTTGGCTTGGCTTTTGTCTTGTAAACTTTTATTGGCCCACAGAAGATGGTGGGGGTTTGGCCAGTGGGTTTGGGGTTTGGGGGTTTGGGGCTCTCTGCAGCGCCCATTGCGCAATGTGCGTCGTTGGCACAGTGGGGCACCGACGCGTTTTATTGGCGCTGCAATTAATTGCTACATTTTCCAAAGGAAAATTATGAACTAACATCAATTAGGATGCGGTGGAGTGTGCTGGCGTGTCTGCCGGGATTTCTGCCGAGAATCTCCGCTGGGATCTCCTTCGCTGGCCGGGAAAAAAAAAAAACGTAGAGCGCTTAATGATTCAGACTTTTTAATAGGCCATAAAATCTGAAAATCGGCATAGGCGCATCGTATCCCTGCCCGAACATATTTCACATGTTTTTATTATTTTGGGGCGAATACTTTTTTCGCTGCCAGCCTCGTTTTATTGCTAATTCTGTTTTTTGCATTTGGTCATGCTTGGCTTTTATCCCGAGTTTGTCCCATGCGGTTTTATTTGGAAGTTGAGACATTTATAATTGAAATATGTCAACAGTTTGGGCGGGGGGCAATTGATTGAGGCCCGAACAATGACGACAATCGGGTTTTGAATGCAACTTTGTGGCAGTGTCATGTGCTGAAAGGTTTCTATACTGTTTCCCGATGCGGAATTCAATTTCGTCCGACAGCTGTCGAAATGTTTTTGACAACGATTATAAGAACTTTATTAAACTTTACACAGCTCTAACAAACCTAAATGCCGGTTTCATTTATGAGGTTTTTACGAAAGTTCTTTTGGGACTATAGGATGGAGTCGTACCGAAACTATTAGTTTTTGCTTAATTATAATAATATTTTAATTCGTTAAATTTAACTCTTGTTTCTGAGTATTCGAACTTAAAGCAACACTGTATATTTAAATGTTTGTAAACTTAATAATCTTTTTATCTTTTTTTATCAATTGATATAAAAAATATTTTGTACCCAATAAACCAACTGAACATAAATGTTTTTAAAATGTTTACTCTAGGAGAGTTCTTTAAACGTTTATTTCATACATGTATGTATTTTTGTACTCTGAATAATCATTAGCAAATCTAAAAACTATCATTACATTTTTTTGAGAATTTTTAAAGATAAATATTGTGTTGTGAAGACATATTTTGCAGAAATAAGGCTAGAGGAATAATTCTTAATAATATTTGTATATATACTAACAATTATTATATTTTTCAACGCTTCACATAATAATTAAATGTTACTATTAAATTTATATGCATCATATTTTGATTCCAAATTTAAGCTAATTTCATGGCAACAGCTACTTAATACAAAAAATGAAAAAACAACCGCTAATCACTTTCTGGTTTGACCCAAAAGGCCAATTTAGATTAGTTTGGATTTTAAGCAATACAGCGAAAATTATGAGCTCACCTCATAAAAATAACGCCACAAGGAATTTCCGTATATATTCATGCTTAAATATATATTTAATCGGAGGCCCAGATTCCGTTTGATCGCTGGTGCGTGGCAAGTACCGCAAAACGCAAACCTCCTAAAAACAACATTTGCATACTTAATTAATTCAAGCAAAGACACGGACTCACATACAAAACACCGATAAATATGCAGGCAAAAAAATGAGATGGAAAAAGATCGAAGAAATACACAGAAAAGGCAAAAACAAATATCACAGTATGTACTCTAATTTGGTTGTCAAAACGACTTCACTCTTAAATGAATTCCATTTAAAAATGGATTTCGTTTTTTCTGTCGTTTTTTTGTGGTTTCTTTGGGTGAGTCAAACACAGGCGCCAAATGTTTTGCCTATTTAAAAGTTAATAAAATCATATTATCAATAAGATTTATGGGTTCAGTCGCTGAAAACACGTAATACAAAAGATGGAGAGAGACGATGACGCTCTCAAACGAGAAACTATGCGCCTTAAAATATATAAATTTTAATTAGGCGAACGATATTTGAGAGATCAAGATCGAATCGACTTATAGACGGTGCTCCACGGTCAGGGGAAAAGGGGAAAGGGGAAAGGGGAGAGGAGTGCCGAGATCGTGTCCAAGTCGCAGTTGCTGGGCTTGTTTCACTAATTAAGCCAAAATGGGCGCGTGTTTTTCAAAAATCTCTTTTGGTCTTTGCATGATCTTTAATAATTTCGAAATATTTGTGGCATCTTCTGTTGGTGTTGCTGCTGGTAAAGTTTTTTTGTGGCGTCTCCTTCCAGTGCAGTGCACTGATCTTGATCTTGGCCTGATGATATCCCGCAGTGTGAAATATTTTTTGATGAGAATTTATCATTTTTGTATGCCAACACCACATTGCCTCTGTTTCGGGCTCGATCCTGGTTTTTATATACACTTATCCAAGGGGAATTATTCATTCACATATTTCGGTGACATAATAAACACTGCCTAAATTGGTAAGCTTATGCATAAACTTAATTGTATTTTAAAATTTATATCGAATTGTTTTATTAAGTTATTTTTAATATCGTGTCGTTTTAAAACATTTTATTTGAAGGTTTTAAAGTTGATATTATGGTTTAAATAGTTTTGGATAAAAAAAACTTGTAAGTCAGTTTGTAGACAAAATTATATGTTAAAAACTTTGCGCTTATGCATAAACTTAATTGTATTTTAAAATTTATATCGAATTGTTTTATTAAGTTATTTTTAATATCGTGTCTGTTTTTAAAACATTTTATTTGAAGGTTTTAAAGTTGATATTATGGTTTTAAATAGTTTTGGATAAAAAACCAAACTTTGTAAGTCAGTTTGTATGACAAATATTATATGTTGAGTATAAAATGCGCTTTTCTTAAATATATTTTGAAGATTTACGCCTTCTTTCAATTTTGTATTTACTATTACTTATTGTATCCTTCTTAAGAGTCTTAAGAGTATTTCCAATTCAGTCATTTTTATCAAATTGTTTTCCAGCTTGTTTTCGGTCTTCTGTCGATCATAAATTGGTGCAGGTCCCTCGCCAGGTTGACATGCCAAACTGCAGTCAACAGTCGCCGGTCTTCAGTCTTCAGTCTTCTTGAGTCTCCAGTCTTCGGTCTCCTGTCTCCTATCTCCCGTCTCCTGTCTGCCGCTGATAAGCATCTTTAGCCTCAGTTTCAGCATCAGCTACAGTACACAGAAATATATATTTAAGAAATTAAAACTAAGTAGAAATCATATGTGATTATATAAAACTAAATGTTGTTTACCATTTTGGTTTACTAAAATCATAGACAAGAAGATTATTAATTATTAAAAAATACAATCTCTTATCGAATGTCCATACTAGAAATTCACAAAAAAAACTATTTTAATTAGAAAACTGCTATCCATTAAATATTTTGCAAATGTTTTTTCCTGTGCCGAATTCCACCTCCGAAGCTCCGGATCGAAGTAAGTTCTTTCTGGCTGTTCTTGGGTGCTGATTACTAACCTGGATCATAATGATGCCGATGCTGTTTGCTGTTACAGCCATGGATGATGATGAGGATTGAAGGCGAGGAGGATTCTTGCGGATTGGCGCTCAAATTTCATGAGCTGATTGTGCTACTTATACCCAAAGGCAACAAAGTCTACTTTTTGATGATCTACAGAGATTGTAATTGTTGGCTGTGGGAAGTTCTGTGGAATTGGCAAAAACTATATAAACTAGCGAGAAAGTATTTGGGTTGTTATTGACTTTTTAATTGGGCGAAGCAGTAAGCAAGTGACATTTTATTAGTTTCTTAGTATTGACACTAAAATATAAAGAATGCATGATCTTAACACATTTTTAAAGAATCTGAGCTAAAATTGTATTCCAAATATTATGTAATGAGTCTGATTTGTGAAGTAAGGGTCTTACGTCATATTACTACTATTTAAAATTACATTTTAGATATTTTATTTTATTAGATACAGTACATAACATGCAGAATTACATTTAATAAATAATAATTTTCTTGGCCATTATTAAAATAATTTCTATTAACAATTATTTGCTATCCATTGACTATATTGTTAAACTCCCATCTGTTTTGTGCAACAATTAAGATACTGTAACAAAAACCCATTAAAAACACAAATTCTTCCAGCAATTCCCCAGAAATGCCATGGGAAAATAGTTTCCACGTTCCAAATATATCCATTATACCCCCCTGGATCCACCGTTTATTGTTCTCTTTGGTGGGCCACACTTTAATCGACGGTATTAATTTTCGCCAGTTGCATCTTCATTGAAAACTATTTAAGCCAAATTGTTGCGCTATTTTGTGCACATGATTGTTACAAATTGTTCAATTAAAGGCTTAAAAGAGGCTTAATGGGCAGCGGAAAGGCAAGACCGGGTTCCGAGATCCCAGGTTCTCTTGGGCCCGGTCTGCAGACCTGGGTTTGGAGTTGGTAGTTGGGAGTCTGGGGTCTGGAGTCTGGGTAACACTCCTGATAATGGATGTGCGTTTAAGCAGGTCCGTGATAAATTATCGCCCGAACAGCAGGTGTCGCCTCATTGTGTGTGTATGTGCTTGTTTGCAGGGGGAAATCTCTCAGATTTTTCTCCATTTCTTTTGTTCGCACAATTTATTAAAAAGCGAAATTTTTCCTATGCCACATGGAAATAAATAAGCCACAGTTGGCAACTAGTTGCAAACCCAACTGCCATGACCTAAGGCAATCAACTTTAGTATCTCCACCTCATTGTTGGCGGCGATGGGCAATTAGGGGCGTGATTTTCCAACAATTTGTGCATTTTTAGCATAATTGAAGTCGCAATAAAAGTGTTAATTAGTTTTTGCATTTCATCCACCCCGCCCCCCCGCTTCCCTTGCTTGATTTAGTGCAACGAGCCGCATAATTTATGACAAAATTGTATAGCATCCACTGATTGAATCGAACTGAAATTGTACTGCGGCAGCACTCATAAATTTTATTCACATTTTGTGCGCAATTAAGCGTAAATGCCCATGCTGATTATTGTGATTTTCAGCGTTTACTGGCCAGGCAGTTATATTTATCAAAATTAATTATATAGTTTAAGGGAAATTGGGAAATTGGTTGCGGAATTTTCTGTCACTTTGGTTTTTCATTTTGTGGCTTAACAATTGGTTTTTTTTTTGTGGATTGTTATGTTATGAGGTAATAAACTTATATAAGACAATCTAGAAAAAAAGTTACAAGCTATGTAAATATTTAAATTAAAACTTATCGTAGCCGTTTCTGGCTTAAAATTAAAATTAATTGTATCAATGCAATTATAAGCTCTGATAAATCCTGTAAAATTTTAAATAAATGATCATTGGCTTTTGTCCAATATATAAAATATATGTTAAGTGTGTTAAATTTGTTGTATATAACGATGTTATTAAAAAAATTAAAAGGAACGATTTTTTTTTAAATGTTCTGACAAAACTTAATAATAAAAATATTAAACAATTTATTAATAAATCTTTTTGGATACATAAACAACATAAAAATACTCCCAAATATAAAAACAACTCTGTAAATGCAATACCATTGTCTTTTTAAATGTTTTCAGGCTGCTTGAAAGTAACACCTAAAACTGGTAACATTTTTCTTCCAACTTCCTGCATTTCTGGATTGCATTTCTGTCTTCATTTTTTGGGTTTGTTATAGTTAAGAGGGTAATTTGTAAGGCTGTCCCAAGGGACAGTTGCAGTCGTCGCCACCGCCATCTCCACTTTCGGTTCCAAACTCCATCACTCCATCATCAACTTTACCATCCGGAGTCCTCGTTGAATAATTGACAGCGATAAGGTATCGCATTGCGCTGACATGTTTCAGGCATTACAAAGGCATTGCGTCGGATGCCCTCCTCCGGGTTCTTGATTCCCGGTCCCTGTTCCCAGTTCCCCGTTTCCATTCTCGGCTCATCCCCAAGACCACACCTTCCGCCATCCTCTGGGTTGGCACGCGAATTTCACACCAATTCCAATTACACAGCGAGGTGGCAAAGGGGAAAGACCGAGGCACTTGTCTATGTAAACATGCTCCACCTACTAGGCTCAGCCCCTAAAACCATTTTGTGAATTTGATTAATAAAGCCCTGCACCAGCCAACAGATGCAAGCCAACTGATAAGGAACTGGGCCTACACTTAGAATAAACCCGTATATGTGCCTTCGTAAATTGACAAAACTGCCCTTGAGTTTTTTTTCTGACAAATTATAGAGCTACATTTTTTTAAAGTGTCAGATATTTAGTGTTTTTGGACATGGAAAAAAAATTAATTTAATGACTTTAAATCCGAAAAAGTGTTTTATATAATACAAACAAATATAGAACCCTATAAATAAAAAAATTAATTTAAGTTAAGGGATCTTTAACATTCAACAATCAATATAATGATTACGAAATGAAAAACAAATACTTCCAGCATTATGTTAAAGACTTACATTAAAAGAAATTTTACAATGTATTTTCAAAATATTAATGTAAATGAAGTGTATATATATAATAATATAGCCTTTTAACTGGAACTTTTTTAGTACTGAGAATCTAGAAAACAGAAAAAGGTATCATTTTATTGAAACTCCAAGTTAATTCTCAGTGTACCTTTCAAGGAAAAAAAGCGAACCCGAAGGGGGAAAGCAGGAAGACCAGACCAGGCCAAAACCAGACTGTGGAACTTCAACCAAGTCGCCGCGACGTGTTCTCATCGTCAACTTGTTGTCTGCTTTTGCTGTTGCCGTGTGCGAGGAAAGCTAATCTTTCAATTATAGACAATTTGTCAAATGCCTGGGAGAGGGGGAACTGACAGCAGGGAGGGGGCTAAGGGGGGATCCGATGTGGGGACACTTTATATAGGTATAGGGTGCAGCAGCGGGAACAGCAACAGCAACAGCAAAAGAAACAGAAACAGACGACATCGACATCGCTGACGTAAACGAAGTCGTCTGCGCTCAATCATAGACCCATTTATAGGCGTCGAATTACAAGAACAAACTAATCGAAATCATTTATCACGTCACCATGCAGGCTCTCCTTACAGATACTCCCATATAAATATATATTCCCGATGTGTTCCCCGTGTTCCCGATTCTGGTGGGGGCAGAGCAATCAGCACCTATTGTCAGCCCCGAAGTTCCAGCATTCTCCGGAGCTGCGTGTGCCTGCTCTTCGCCAAGGAGACGTTGAGTAATATGATTAATTGGTAAATTATTGGAACTAAAAGGTGGCCCCTTTTGTTGAGCGATGGCTTGGAATCGAATCCGGAGGGTTTGTGTGGGCGGGGGTGATCGGAGAAAGATGAAAAACATTAGCTTATCACAAGATGCTGACAGCTAAAGGTTTTGGGGCGGAGTTTATTGATGCGATCGGGTCGTAAAAGGTATATCGGAATGCTGGTGGTATTGTTATTCGGTTACTAAGGCCATTTAGCACACATTTTAAGATACTAATGTTCTTATGTTCCCGTAAGAATTGTATTATGTATTGTAATCTGTTGTAGCCGATCACTATTGAAAGCCATTTATTTTTAACAAATTTAAAAAAATATTTTTACTTTTTAGTATTAATAAAATAAACATATTAATACATTTTAATTGCGCTATTTCTATTTAAATCTTAGATATAAGAGTATTTGTTAAGGTAAAGATTTCAAAATTTGTATAAGACCGCTATTTTTGTTCTTGTATGAGCATTTAATATATAAATGATTTAAGTATTTAGCAATATGAAGAACTCCATTGAAACCTATTCAGAAATCGGCATTAATTGTTTTTCCAGCTAATTAGTGCCCCTTGAGTAGTAGGTCGGGGGCCATAGTAACTCCTATTTACTAACCACTCTGGCAATTGTATCCCGACAATTTTACGAACTTAGATTCGAATTTATAGGCCCTGGAGCGGTGTGCAGATCCTCGTGCCCCCTTCAGAAATCCACACTAATTGCTGGCAATTTGTTACATGCCAAGAGGTTGGCCCAAGTCAGCCAGTTCCCTTCAGCGCGTTTGGCTGTAATGAAATTTAATTATGTTGTATATCAACTTATTTGCATATCGAGGCACAGTTAAAGGTTTAAGCCAGATAACGACTCCGCTGGAGATGATTCTCCCCAGAAACAAATGAGCTTCCTTTTCTTGTTCCTCTTTTGCGGTGTCTGCTTTGGTTTTCGGAAAATGTTCTCTTCTTTTTTTCGCAAACCACAAAATCATTTTAATTGCCACTGAAAATACCGAAAAAAATTAGATTTCGTGTGCAAAAACAAAACAATTCTAGGTGTAGTTTGCAAATATTTTTGTACTATTTTTTTCGGCTTGTACTTGGTAAGCGGAAATAGTTTGTAGTGAGCAGAAAAGACAGTCCATGAACAAAAAACGAGGGAAAATAAACACCAACTGTAACAAGATGATGATGAAGAAGCCAAGTTGGCTATAACTGTGCGTTGACCTTTTTTTGGGTGATTGTGGCTCGTCTTGGGCTTCTTTGATAAATGTGCAACATTTAGACGCGATTTGGGGCCAAGATACGAGCGATTTTGTAAAAGAATTGCGTGAGGGGTATACTGGGTATAACTGAAGGTAGATTAGGTTTCAGGCTTGAATATCATTATATTAATGGAGATGTCGCCGTGGAATTTTAAAATGGAATTCCTATATTTTGATCAATGGTTTGCTATGTAAAATAAACGATAAAATAAATAAACAAATAAACATGTAACATAATCTTGTTACAATTCATTTTTATCATAAACTATTCAAAACTAATAATTTAATTTAAAAAAAAATTCAAACGGGCAATAATTTTATATACTTACCTTTTTTTTATCGAATATTGAACAATAGACAATACATAGTATTTATTTGTATTTATATTTTTTAATTAAACGCCAATAAACGAAGTAAAAGGTTAGATCTAGGGTATCCCCAAACGTATGCCTTTAATGCCGTAGCTTTCCCACCTTGAAGCTTGCCAAAAAAATGTAAAAAGGGGAGAAAGAAAACAAAATCTTTTTGTTCAAACTGCCGCTGCTTGTTAAATGTTTGTTTTAGCGTTTTTAATTGCTTTAATTATTTATTGTTTGGCTTTATTCCGGGTGCGTGTGTCTGCGTGCCTGTGCTTGTGCTCTTTAGGAATTACCAGTTCAGTTCAGTTCGCAACTGGGCGCCATCAAAACGAATGACTTAGGCAACGAACTTGGGCCAGGCAATTTGTTCGTATGCGAAAGCCAAAGAAAAGCTGGCACAAAACGAAGATGCTGTCGCTGCCGCTGACTGGCTGCGAAGATTTCAATCAATAAATCAATCAATATTTGTGAAAGCTGAACTAAGAGAGTGTCCATCTGCGTGGCAAGATGTCCTCTCTCTGCCTCTTTTGCTGTCCAAATGTCCCCGTCCATCAGTCATACGCATATTTCAATTAACATTCAGGCGAGGCATTTTTTCCCGTTCCCCAACAGATGCGATCCGGTTCGCTTCGGTCTGGTTTTTTATTGATGGAGCACCCCGAACACCATTTTTGCGCCTATGAAACAATTACATTTTGTCAGCCTTTTGATGCTGGCGCCATTGTCTGTAGTTTGTGGAAACGGTAGCCGGTCGGCTGTTGCCCATGTGAAGCACAGCTGGCGGGCTTTTAGGGCACAAGAAAAACAATCCAATCCAAACCAAACCAATCCAACCACCCACCATCATCGCCGAAACTCCAGAGCCACACAATGTAAATCCCCTACTTGGCATACTGACTCTGACAATCACATGTGTCCGACGGTTAGGATAAACCCTTTTATGTGGATAGCTCTGCATACTCTGGTTGCTAATGGAGTACTTAAGGTTCGGGGTAGACTTCATGAAACTTACGGCTAAAAGTGGATGCTCAATTTGAAATCAGCTTTGAATTCCCTTCAAAATTGCCGATGGAGATGATAAAGACATTATTTCTAAGCTAATCGTTATTATTACATTTTACCAAAAATATCTGAGATAGAATATTATATGCCAATTTAAATGTTAATATCTAACGCAATACCTTAAAAAGCAGCAATGTATTCCTTAAAACTATTAATTTTTCTGACATCTTTTCATAGATTTAAATCTTTCAAATCAAATACAATCAATTAAAAAAATGTACAAATGATTTGGTATTTTGCAACTCAAATAACAATGATTTTAGTGCTAACCTTGTAAAAAATATTTTAATGTAAATGTTCTAAGTTGTAACAAATAAACTTGTTTTGACGTATATTGCTTAATAAATATTTTTAACAACAGATTATTTTTCAACATATTGAAATGCTTATCTAGGTGGTTAGAATATCCATATCATACGAGAATCTTTATTACATGTAATAAATTGTATTTTTCCAATGTTAAATAAATTTAAATTGATAATAAACATGTAGGGGTTTATTTATTTTTGATTAAATTTGTTTTAATGCAAATGAGCTTAAAGCATTTTATTATTCTTTGTGTTCTACAGCCAATGGGTTCTGCAAGGGCATATCAAGTTCGCTTTTGCACTTGGCCACCTTCATACCTCCCCCACCTCTGTAAACCGCCACCCAACTTATCTTTTGTGTTTTTATTTTTTATTTTTTGACATTTTTGTTAAGTCATCAACGCACACGGCGGGACGTCGCCTTCGCTTGGATCTGTGCTCGGAGTTTCGAGAGTCTCGTGTTGTTACCTGTGACTGATTAATTTGGCTATTATGGCATTTGGCTTTTATGCGCACAGTTGCCCAGTTTTACCCCCGCCAACCTGGCCGAAAAAAAAAAAACCGAAAATCTCCAATAGCCGTTGGTTTTATTTTCCATTTTGTCTGGGCGTCTCTGCGATGGATTCGATCGATTCGTTTCGATCTTCTTCTGCCTTGTAGCATGTCAAATAGATTTTTGGTTGAGGGGCTTCGGCGGAGCTCATAATAGACCCAGTTAATTGCTAATAGCCGACGGTGCAGATTTCTGTGTCAGTCGAACGTCAAATGGAAATGCTTATTAAAGATGTTTTCGAATGTTTTCGGTGTTTCGGCGCTGTTTGTTGTAATTTGTAATTTGTAATTTGCGTTCCGCGTTCGATTCATGCAAATTGTGCATGACGCTTCGCTTCGGTTTCAGTCTGATGGCAAACCATCAAGCATTGACCCAAAATAGTTCGCTGGTTCCCAAGATCCCAAAGATCCCTTAATTATTGAACGCAAGATTTCTAATGGTGAAATCCGTTTTTGATTTAAATTTGGGCGCGGCTAATTTGTCCATCATTAACATAGTGCCCCGTTTCCCTGCCAAACTGAACTGTATAATTAAATCGTTTGCCGAATTGCCAAAATACGCAAAAAGAAAACACGACCGAAATCCGAAAATCGCTTCATTTGTCAGGGGCTTTTGGGCTGCTGCTGGCTGCTTTCCTCCTCAGTTTGCAATTATCATAAAATTTTATTAAACTGCTCCACTTTATCTGTCTCCCATCGCACCTCCATTCCATTTTTCCGTGTCTGGTCGCTTTAAGCGCTAAAATTATTGCAGCCAAACAATAAAAACGCATAAACCTCAAAATAATGCGACTTATAAACATTTTCAAAATGCTCTTCTGATGCCTTTTCGGCAGTCGGGTATAGGGCGTATGTCATTGTGTTTTATTTAAACGTATTTCTTGTTTTGAATACCTTTTTCGATAAATATATTTTTTGATATTTATATTCATTATAAAATAAATAAATATAGTTTTTGAAATACACTTCATTATTTTATATAATTTAAAAAAAATACATACATAGACTTTACAAATTATTTTAAGAGCGTCATTTTGTGTTTTCATTTTTTAAACACAAATATAAATATTTAATAATTAGTTTTTTATCTAATGTTGACTCTTTTAATTTCGATTTGAGAACTTGATAAATAATTTTTTTGAAGCTTGAACCAGCAAATTCTATATTTCCGTGTAATTTAACCTATTCATAGTTAAAAAAAGTATATTTGAAACATTCAACATTTATACTATACTGTAATATAAATTACTGCAGAGTATTTACATTTCGATAAGTCTACGCAAATGAAGAACCTTTTCTTATACGCCAGCGCGTAAATCACGACGGGGAACAAATATTTAGTGTTAATATCATAAATTGTCACAAGTTGGCCCCAATTTGCCGTGCGTATTATAAATTTGCATTCCCAGAACTGGCTGAGGGGAAATTCCGGGGCGGGATTCCATGGTATTAACCGCTTGTGGGCGTCTCTGTCTGCGGCACATACGACTGGCAAATTGAGTTCTAATGGGAACGAGATGACTTCCCTTTCACCTCCCCTGGATTCCTTTCTCCCGCTCACCGATTCTCCACCTAAATCTCTCTTAGCACTCTCAATATTTTTAAGGTTTTCAGCATTTTCAATTAGACCTCTGAACTCAACCTGGACTTGAACGCTGCGCTTTTGCCTGCCACGCACAGCTGGCCCCCACAAACTACTTCAGCTTATCCTCCTTCACCGATATACAGTTTAAAAAAATCTATTAAATATAAAAGAACACCTTAGAATTTAATTATAGTTCATTTTTTATTTGACACATTAGCTGAAATATTTTAATGATGTAAAATAATAAGTAACAGAAATTACTTTCCAATATTATTATAAATTACATAGTTTATATTAACAAGAACTGATTACGAGCTCACAACTGTTAAATGTTTAAGCTTATTAATTGTAAGATTTTATTCTTAAAAAGATTCAATAATAATTCAATAATTATTTGAATATTAATTAATATTAATAAATGTTAAGTAAAATGTATACAATGAAATATATTAATTTATTAACCTGAAAGCTTTTAGCTACGTTCTCTAGTAATAAATAAATGATGTTCTATAATATTTGTTTCTCTCTGTGCAGAATTCAGAGTCTCTCTGCAGCTCTGACAAGTTTTCGGTGCTTAAACTGCTTGTGTTTCGAATATTTTAATGAAGTCCATTGAAGTTTTGTGCGAGCGAAATTGCATTTATAAGCCGAGCTTAGATCTTCTTCTGCTGGCTGTTGTTTT
Organism: Drosophila rhopaloa; assembly: GCF_018152115.1. Classification (NCBI taxonomy): domain Eukaryota; kingdom Metazoa; phylum Arthropoda; class Insecta; order Diptera; family Drosophilidae; genus Drosophila; species Drosophila rhopaloa. The sequence continues at coordinate 2,421,998 of NW_025335142.1, read as the reverse complement.
TATGTTACTGTCAGTGTTTTGCTGGTTGTTTGGGGGCTGTAACCGAAACGCGTTTATTACAATCTAATGAAGTCGAGAGCCTGGCACTTAACGGTACGAAGAAGCCGCCTGTTGCTTGTTTGCAGTTTGTAGCTTGCAGTCTACTGTTTTTGTTGCATCCAAGTGGCCGAAGTTGAAGTTACGCAATTATCGCGGCAGATGGGGCATTGAATTGGGGGTATCATAAACAGTTTTGCCAGCTGAATATATGATTTTGCGCCGAAACGTCCGAATGGTCATGAGCTGCCGGTCATCGACTTTTAAGTTGTCTAATTTCTGCAAATGGTAAAAAGAATTTGACGGGGAAACGAGCTTTAAACTTTGAATATAACAAATTTTGTTGTTTTAAAATTACTTAGAGAAAAAGTTAGATTTTAAAAATATTTTATAAATATGTAACTAATGATTATATTTGCTTATACTAAGAAATGATTAAAATGCAAAAAGGAATACCAAAAATGTGAAATTAAAAAAACCATAAGAGTATTGACAAATACATTTTAGAAATTAAATAGTTTTGTTATCAACGGGTAATTACTTAAAATCTTTAAATTGTATATTTACACAGACAAAAACAGAATCATTATTAGACCATTAAGTATACAAAACTTATTGATAATTTGTACTTTTAAAATACCGAAACAAAGTTTTAGTATTGAAATAACATAGCAGAACATAAATTTAACTTGTCAGCTTAGAAATTAAGTATGGACTTAATATTATACCTTTAAAATACCCATGGTTTATTTTTAGCAGATAGGTTATTTAATTTAAATTGTGGGCTATTCAATTTTAGGTTTAGTTTGCTTACAAGTGAAGAAAAACAAATTTGTATAAGTTATATTTTATGATAAAACTTACAAGTTTACTGATGATTGTATCTTCTTTTCTCCAGATGACACATTTGCTGCTTGGAGTTGCCTGAATATGCGTTTGGCTACCGTATTGCAACCACGCCAACATCCTAGTCCACGGCCTGCCCGCTTCCCCCATCGAACAACCGAAAAAATAAGCCAAGACATAATAAATAACCGCTGTCATTCATAATGTCAACAGTGCTGCCAACATTTTGTGCTGTTATCTGCGCCGCTCGCGCAATTCTGGCAACAGAAACAGCGACCACAACAACCACATTCTGCACATGGGAACGGAGTTTGGCGATCGGAGTCCGGAGACCGGAGAACATGGGAATGGAGCTGAGGAAGCCACTGCCCAGACAAAGTGGCTGTGGGTCTGGGTCTGGATCTGCGAAATGCAGCGATCCACATGTGAGCTATGGGAGAAGCCGGCGGCGGAAGGTGGTCACCATGGAGCAAAAGCCAAGAGCTACGGCGACCTCTACACAGAAAGAAAAGCCTGACCCTTTTCTCGTATTGAGCTCCCCATTGCAGAAAAACAACAGAATTTAAGGAAGGTCTTTAAAAATCATATTTAAAATACCCTTGAAAAACCTGCAAAATCTTTATTATTATAATTTAGTAGTTATCTTTATAACTGCTATTATGATTTTAAATTGAAGTAGAAGGGTTTCCCCGTTAAAGTAGCTCGCATTTCTTATGAAATATTATTCCATTAGTTTTTTATAAATTTTTTATAAATTGAAATACCAAACCAATTTTTTCATTTTTACTTGTATAACTACTTTAAATCAAAATGACATTATGAATTTCGAGACTTTGATCTTAACATTATGTTGTTTTAAATTTTGCTGTCTTATTTTGTATCTTGTTCGCCACAAATTTGGGAAAAATGTTTCTCTGTGTATATTGGCCATTCTTTTGGCTCTTTCGCATCGTCTGCGCTTTGACATCTTACAGATCAATTCATGATAATCGCTGGGACCACCATGGACCACAAAACGTTCAACTTCGTTCGCATGGTGGAAACGTTTTTCTCTCCCAGCTTCTTTTCGTTTACTTTTTTTGCTCATTTTTCCTTTTACCGGAATTTAACTGTTTTCGCTGGAATTGAGAATTTCCAAAGGCTGGAGTCACTGGAGTCTAGCATGTAATCGATATATTTCGAGCCACAACGACAAAGAGCAGAAAAACTCATAGGAAGAAGTGGGAAAAAGGGTCAACCTATGTTGTTTTTTGGCTTTGGCAACATGCCACCGCACTGCGAGATCTGTCTGTTTTTTCGGCTGGAATTATAGACTTTATTATTGGAGTGCTACTGGTCTTGCCACACCAATATCTATTTCGGTTTTAGCGAGTCGCAAATTTGCATAAAATTGCCAATATGGGCGAAAATTAATTACGAGCCGAAAGAAGGTCGTTACACGGCTTTTTCAACTTGACTTTTGCATGGCTGCGAATGTAAATCACTTCGCCATGCCACGCTTTCAACTACTCCGAGCTGCACACACACGGAGAAAATTAGTTATAAAAAATACTATTTAAATGTCTTGAGAAATATAAATAAAAGCCTCTTTATCTATTCGTTATATATAAATGTAGTTGCATTATTTGTTTAAAATTTAAAAAGCATCATAAGCATTTAGTGAATATTTAAAAGACCAATAAAATGTAATCAACTTAAACTTTTTCCTTGTGGATAAAATGAAAACAGCTTCTTCTCTCTCTGCAGGCTCTTCAGTTTTATTTTTTGTGGCCTCTGTCGTTTCTGTTTTGGAACTAACTCAACGCTCATCGAGGCATTGCGCCCTCTAACCCTCGGAACATAAATTCAGCAGCCTCAACGGCAGCAGCCCAGTCCAAGTCCAAGTCAGAGTCCCAGATCCAATGGACGAGCAGAGACAGACAAGTGGCAGCATTCCAGACCCGTCCAGAGTCGGAAAAGCAAATAGCAAAGGTTCGCGTTTGAGCCCAGTCCTTGGGTCCGTGGACTCAAGAGCACCCAACTCGGGCTAGGGCTCTTTGGGCATCGAGTGTGAATTGATTTTTAGCCATACCCTTTCATAGGATAGGGTACATCTAAATTTCAAGTCCACAAGAAATGATCCTATATCCTAAGATTTTGATTTAAAAAAATCAAAAATTGTGTTCGAATTTTTTGATCATTTTAGCTTATTAACAATATTTTTTTTAAATACGTTATTTTGACCAAGAATTAATAGTTTAAATAAACGATTCACTTTGTTATATAATTAAAATTTATGCTAGGATTTCTTTCTAACATGATTTCCATATATATTTCAAACTCTTCTTAATTTAAATGAAACAATTTTAAAATAAATAAATAAAATTAAGATGTCAATTGCTATAAGTTCTGAAAGCAATATAATATTTTGAAATATTCTTTTATCCATTGCATAATTGCTAAAAGTGGAGATGACTTAACTTTAAAGATAGGGCAACTATTATTCTTCTTCTGGGAAATAATGCCGATTGCTTATCGGTTCTTTTGCATACAAGTGCAACTGGGAAGTGCCCCAAAAGAGGCCGGTGCGACCCTAGCAAAATAATGAAAAGCAGTCCGGAGAGGAGGAGAACAAACCTTGCACCCAGAACACCAGAGGGACCAACATTTGGCTTCTGCTCGGGTAGCACCTTAACTTAGATATGTTTCGGCAATTTTGGCGGGGCCTGCGAAAAATGATTTGCTGATCGCTCGGTGCCCGGACACTCCATCAATTCGTGATTTTTACGAGCCCAATGTCGTCGACGGAGCAGTAGTTCCATTCCCATGGCAGGAGCATCTCTGCGCATGCGCAACGAAAGCATCATTTAACGCGCATTTAGCATGCAGACTCGCCAGCTTTTGTCTCACTCTTTTTTTCGGCCCATTTCTTGGGGCTTTGTTTTTTATTTTTATTTCACTTTTTTTTTGTCTTTTTCATTTTTATTTTAGCCATCATCCTTTCGGCTGTGGCTACTGAAGTAGCTCTCGATGTTTTGCCCCAGGGCCAGCGACTGTCAGTCATTTGTCCCAGACGAAGCGTCGTCATCCTCAGTTCTCAGTTCTCAGCTTTAAACTCCTGCCTCGGTAGCGAATCTCACCGTTTTGGAGGCCTGTCTTTATGTAAATTAGTTCAAGTGCATGCGAATCTTTCTTACTTTCTGCAGACACACACTGTTTCCCAGTGTGCGGTTGGGTTAGGTTAGTTTTCGTCAGGGATGCATAGTTATTATATATATATAAATAAAGAAGGATATTGGAGGTTTAAATATATTTAAATTGTTTTTGCTACCATTCAAAAGGTTTTAATTATAAAATGATTCAATAAAATGCAAAAAGATATTTATGCCACATATTTAAAATATAAAACTTTCCTTTTGGTTATTTTAAAATAAATAAAATACAAAAATTACTAACACATCGTTCTACTGTGACTTTTTACCCAAATATTTAGTAATTTTGCCTTACTTTTACTTTCCTTAAAAGTATGCTAAATAATTTTTCATCTCAATAAATCAGTAAATATATTTGTAAAGGGATCCTTCTAAATAACTGGTTTATTTCTGAACTCAATGTATAAGATTTAAAACATTTCCACGAAAAATCACACACTTTTTATATTTATATTTAAATTTATATTTAGTATATTTTCTTAAAATAATAAACATTTGTGAAAAATTAAATCCCTGCATAGCCAAATTAATACCATATCGGTTTTCGTTGCAACCAATTGCAACTTTTGTAATTAAGTTGTCATTGAAAACAATTATCCGACTCCTTTATGTAATTCAGTTACTGCTCTATAATTTCCATCCTCTTCCATTGATCCTTTCTAATGAGGTCTGCCTGGAGTTGAGCTTGCAAATGGATATAATGATTTACGGCTTGCATATAAGCGATACTTTCGCATCTTTGCGGAGACCCGCACAAACGTTTTAAAGTATTTACCCTCCTGATTTATATAACACTAAGCGCAGTTTTACAGCCTTTGCATTAATGTATTTTCTGTTTGCTCTTGGACTCTGTAACATAAAAGTAGATTGGGTGCTGTCTTTATTACACTTCGTCCATCGGGTTATTTCTTTACTTAAATGGACTATAAAATATAAATGTGCCTGGCGACCTGCCGCCACCCAAACATTTGGAGGATTTATGAGTGCATTAGCGGTTAAGGCGATTGAATTTGAAAATATTTATTTTCTTTCCATACAGTACCAGCATTTTTTCTCAGCTGTTTTCCGTCTTTGACTTGGCTTTTATGACTGGACAAATTTTTGTGCCTATAAAAAAATAGCAATAAGGCAAACGTTTAATTACGCCGCCGCAAAGATTCAAGTGAAAGAAGCTGCTAAAGTATTTCTAATGTATGCCAGACTACAGTAAATATTTTTTATAAAACCTAAATCATAAGGGAAACAAATATATGAGAAGGAAGAACCATTTCGTCTATATTCTGTTTATTATAAGAATATTTCTTCATTTAATATTATGAGTTTTAGATTAATTTAATCATTTTGTAGTTCAAAGTTTATTGCTTTTATACTAAGCTGATATCCATTAAAAACGAAATTTTTAACGACCTTTATGTTGACATTTTTTATTAACTTTAATTTTATTCATAGTCGATGAAACTTATCTAAAGTCTGCATATTCCCGGCATTATAAGCGATTTCTACTGTAATTTCTTCTTGCATTTCTACAGTATAACCGGCCAGAAATCGCTATCCAATTCCGATGGCAATGTCTTGTTGGCTTATTGGTGTTGGCGTGTTGTTTGGCCGACTCGGCAAATGATTTAAAGTGTTGCTTTGCATTACATTTATTGCCAATTGAAATTTGAAGTGCGTGAGAAAGTTGGAAATGGGCTCCGCTCGAGAGCCGCAGCCTCGGATTCATAGTTGCAGTCTGGTTCTTCTTGGCCGTCGTCGCATTTCCGTCCCGGTTTCCCGTCCCCAGTCTTTTGGCCAGGGGCCGTGTCCGTTGCCTGTTTTGGCCTTTGTGCTGCGGGTTAATATGAGCTGAAAATTGGCTTGCTTAGTTTTGTGGTCGCTGGTTGGTTCATCGCAGTCGTTTGTGTTCATTCGCCGGTGATTTGATAACATTTTTCAGTCGGAATGGAAAGTTTTGTATTTGCAGATGCTCCCACTCTCCGGCGCTCTGTCGCTGGATTTCTGAATCTGTGAATCTCTGGGTCTCCAGTCGCTGGTCTCCAGTCCCCAGCCTCCTGACTCCCAATCTCGGGTCGTCTGGGTGCGGCAACAGATTTGGGAATCGTTTATCGTCCTCTGGCCCCTTCCCTCGCTCTCTATTAACTGGTATCCATCGTTTTTAGCCATTTTCATTCAAACATGTGTGTTGCATGTGCGGCTATTTAAATGGGCTGCTCAAATGAGGGGTGGATTAGTTCCCAAATGGGTTTGCGTTGCGGTAAAAAATACTTTAAAATATTGTTTATTTAATTGTCTTTTTATTGTATGCAATTTTTGTGATTAAGATTACTTCTTTTAATTTCGATTACAATTTATTCCAAATGTTTTAAAGAATGGAAAAGATTTTTAATAATATTCCGAAATAGCTGTAAGAAACTATAGTTTATATATAGACTAAAAACGACATATTTTTAATACTTACCTATTAGGTCAGCTTAATATTATATTAGTTTAATTTTTATTTTACTTTTTGGAATTTACAAGAAAATATTCATATCCTTTTCGATTAAAAATATTATTTAAATTGAGGACTAATATATGTAGGTTTTAAATATATTTTGTAATGAGATGGGCTAATGATTGCTGAGTTTCAAGTCCTATCCCGGATTTGGTATATATATGTTTTTTGCATTTAACTACACAATGAAAATCAATTATATTTTTAAGAGATTGATTTTAATTAAGGCCTTTAGGGCTGGAATCTTTTCTTTGTAAAAATAATATTAAATACAAATACAAATATAAGGAAAATAAATATTAATTTTTCTGATCCTCCCCAGAGCTTATTCAACCCATTTCCCCGGCCATTCGCATGCGAAATACTTTGTAGGCTCCACCTACCCACAGGCAAATGAAGCCAATTAAATGCCTCGCTCGTACTCATTGCCTTTTGATTATTTTGCTTTTCTCTTACTTGCTTCCAATTGATTTGTTGGGGGTTTCCATGGCATAATCAGGTACATAAATTAAGGCAACCGTCTAGAGAGCTGGTTTTTTTCGCTTAGGGGCGGATCACCGGATTGGTCTTCTTTTTATTCTCATTTGGCGTCCCAGTTCTTGTTTCTGGTGTCTCGTTTGCAATTCTGGCTTATAATTCCATCATTAGCTTAACGCAAGTATCGGTCTGCGTATTGAGATCTTGCCAATTGGTTGTTTAATGGCCAGCACTTAATCTTCAATGGTAACAACGCGTTGGAACCAAGTAGGAGATTTGATTGTAGGCACACCTGGAAAAAAATATAAGGATGACATAAAAAATGGCAGTTTCAATTTTTTACCCAATAAATGGTTCTCAATAAAATTACTTTCAACGTTAGTTACATATTTTTTATTTTACATGTTAGTTAATATTAATCTTATAGTTTCATTTTAATTTATTTAAATTGAAATCAACAAACTTAAGCAAATTCGGAATTGAAAAAAACCGCATTAATATATAAATACTAATTTTCATGTTTATAAATGATACTCTCTAAAATTACTTTTAACATTTTTTATTTTAAATGTTAGTTCATATTAATTTTATAGTTTATTTGTAATTTATTTAAATTGAATTCTAAAAATTCAAACAATTTGGGATCCGAAAAAACCCGCATTAGTAAATAAATACCCATTTTCATGCTTTATGCTGTTGTTTGCTTATTTCGTCGTATTTCATTCCGTTTTGCTGTTTTTTTTGTGTAGGTATACAAATTTTTAGTGCCCGCCCAACTTGTTATATATGCACATGTTCGATATAATGGCAGCCTGAAAGCAAATTAACAGCGAAAAAAAAAATAAAAAACCACAAACCCAATACAACAAAAATCGACACCTTGCTCTGCGGATTGACCAATAAAGTTGCAGCTTCATATCGGTTGACGTTGTTAGTTATAGTTTGTTATTGGCTGGCTTTCGAAAATTCGCAAAAAGGTTGCAAAAAAACAAAATCGTTAAAATAAAACGACAACTAAATAACAAAGCTCCTCGCCCAAAAGTGAAACCAGCTTGGGATTCAAGTTAGTGGTCGCTAGTTGTTGTTAGTTGGTGGAGGCTGCTGCTGTGCTCTTTACTCAAACGGGGCCTCATCATAATTTCCATTTTTGCGGTCAGGCTTCGTCCAATCAGCGCTTTGCACATTAGCTGCAAAAAACGGCCACAGCAATAGCAACAGCAACAATTGCAAACACATGTTGATTGCATTTAGTTGCTGCTGTCTCTTTGTTGTTGCCGTCGTCAATTGCTAGTTGCTGCAGTTGCTGTTGCAGTTGCAGTTGCTGCCGCGACTGTCAGCCATTAGCGCAGCAGTGTGAAATTCGATATTAGTGCAATTCATTTTCAACAACTAATTTTTTGCCAATCTCTCAATCTTTCAGTTCAGCCATCTTCGCCGCGTTTACAGATTTTTATTTCGATTTTTGCGCTTCATTAGTCTAAAAAGTTGATGCCTTTGTTTTTTTCGTACTTTCCCAGTCTTCCTGATTAATTTTACGATAGAAATTATATGTCTACTGCGATTTGCACATTTCGGCAAAGTGTTAACCACTTGTGAGAAAAATTTACGTTTGGTTTTGAATTATCAAATGTGTTTGTAAGAAACAAACATTTACCAAGAGATTAAAAAAATGGAATTAAAAATAATTTTATGTGAAAAACATTGATTTTTATTGTTGTCTATATATATTTAATACATAGTTTAAAACTATAAAGCCATTATTATAGGCTTTCCATTTACTTACAATGTTTAAATATTGAAAATGAGTGAAGATAGTCCTTTATCTTAACATTTTTAATTATAATTAATTTATTAATTTAGCTGTTACTTATAATTTCGACCAATACTTATTATAAGCTTTGAGTTAAAATGCATTATTTATTTAGTCAATGAATTGTTTCTTTGGCTTGTACAATGAACCTTTCTCTAACCTCCTGATTTATTTTACGATTGAAATTGTATTTCTATTGCAATTAGCACATTTTCCGCATGATTGAAGGCTGCCAGAAGTCTGGTCGTCGTTGGTCAATCCGCAAAGCATATGAAAAATTAATTTTGGTCTTCGGGTGCGTTACGCCCCAGACACACTCTGAAAGACTCGGACTGTGGATCCGTTCTCAGCAGCAGTTTCTCTGTCTTTCCTTCGGTTTTTCTGGCTTTTTACGACCTGCGCGTTTTTAATTACAACTACCGGGCTATGCAGTTGCAGGTGATGGGATTCTAGGGGGGAAAGGTGGAGAGGGGCCTGGGGAAATGGACAGTCGTTGACGAGTTGTACGGATTGCACACTGCGCAAATCTTGAAGCACTTCGGCCACTTGTTTGCCTGCTAATTCCAAAAGTCTCGGTCAAAAGGTTTTGATTGGTGTTAAGGCGTAGCAAAGTGGCAGTCCATTGGATGTATTGCCTGATTTCTCAAGAGTAAACAACTGACGAACAGGTGCAAGTTGCGTGTGTTTGTGTAATCTAGAATTACAGTCAGGTCTTGGTTAAATAAGCAGGCACAGAGACAAGAATGGTCATTAATTAGGACTCATTAATGTCGGGTAACTAATGCTAATTTATTTCGAAAAATTCCTGCATAGCATAATAATTTAATTGGTAGTTACAAAATATTGCAATTATTGGTCTTATGCAATGATACAAATATATTGTATTAAATTCGACCTTAATACATTATCGATATAAATATCCCTAGTTCCAGTTTTACTTGTATTATATTATTACATATGATAAGTGAAAAAGTTAACCTTGTTGTAGAAATTATGTAAGCTTAAGTTCAAATTAAGTTATTGCAAAAAAGTTTAACAACAGCAGTTCTTAGTTTTGTTTATTGATAAAAGTATATTTAATCATAACCCTTATACTTACTAATTTAATAAACTATTAATAATAACTTTTATTTACACATTATTTTATTATCCCCTTTAATAAGTGAAAAATTGTTCTCTTATTATTGTTGTTATTTAGGAAGCCCCATTAAGTTATTTCAAATTTATTTGAGCCATATAAGCCATCATCACATTTTCTACCCCATTTACATAACCCCAATTACAAATGTTTAAATGTCGTTTGTTTCTTTGTTATCTGTGCCCTACATCGATATATCTCCTTATTAATCAACGGTCCACGCTCATAACAATTTAAATTGAGCCAGTACAACAGGTTGAATTCATAACGAATGTTTTACGGATTAACAAACCGATATCTGAAGTTTTCTATCTATCTGGCAGACAACCAAAAAAGAAACCGAAATGCCCTTTGGCCAAGTTTTTTTCCAACCGATTTTTGTTGTGAACAATATGGCTTTTGATTGCAACTAATTGTTGTGGAAAATGTAAAGAAATTTATCAAACGCCCATAAAAACTATATCAACAGCATTTTGACTCGGACTACACGCCATTCGTTTGGCTTTTGGGCTTAGGCCATCATTCAAAAGGGGATCTTGAAATAAGAGCCCCGAGCTTGAGCTTGTAGAATCGTTTATAAATTATGAAAATATATGTACATAATGCATATAAGCACGAGTTCAAAGCGCACCGTTTCTTTTCTCTCATAAAACTATGAAAAGCGTTTTTTGTTGATTATTAATTTATTAAAAAAAATGAGAGATCAGGGGTACAAATCGTTGGCTGCCGTTTCGTTTGGTATTTGGTATTTTGTTGGCTGCAATAATTAAATTTAGATTAAGTTTGGGAGCCGCATTCGACAGTAGTTTAATGTATGCAAATTACACACCATCGACCCCGAAATATCCCCGATCCCTGACCCCATGGGAGCATCATCGCGAGCGAACCGTCGAAACTGTCGATCTGTCGACATTGAGCCAAAGCCCTTTTGGACGTGACGAATCGATTTCCAAAACGAGACATTCGAGACCAACATTTCTCGGGTCTGCTGATCTCCTCTTGGAAATTTGTAACACACTTCTCATAGCATATTTCGTTTTTCCCCCGTTCCCGGCACTTTTGTTTATGATCCAGCAACACCCATTTTCTCAACTTTTCGACTTTTATCATCGACCGGGCTTCGGTTCGTTTTGTGTAATAATATTTTCCCCAAAACGCTTTCCATTTTTCCCCTTTGCCCGCCAGCCAAAAATTCGTGGGCGTTGCTAATTAGTAGCTTTTTCCATCTTCTGGGTGGAAAATGTGCTCGATTTGATTGTGGAAATTTATGTTGAACATTATCGTTTTCCTAAGGAAGGGACTGGCCTATCACGGATGGTTTTTGGTTTGGTTTACGATGTGCGAGTTTGGGGCCGAACGCATTTTAATGAGCCCAAATGAATTGGGTAAAACACTGTGAAATAAGGCGAAGGCGGCTTTCAAATGTGAGACCGAGGCTGCGGTGATTTCGATTTGGGGAAATTAGGCAAATTAATTGGGAATTTCAGGGGAGATCGCTTTAATATGAGGTGTTTGTAGGAGGGTTTATTAAAGTTATGCGCAATCATTTATAATCTTTAATGGGAGATATATAACTGCTCATAAAAATGAGTAGTTGAGTAAAGACTTTTATAGTATTCGAATGAACAATATTCATAAGTTGTTTGTAAATAATAAACTCTATTATTTTATGAATTTAATAAAATTTAAATTACTTTTCACTTTTTAATAAGCTTTTCTTTTCTGCCATTGCTTTGTAAAATATTAAGAAATATTTAGTAATGAGATACCAGAATTTTTCAAACTTATTATAAAATGTTTATATATATTATCGTATATCTATTAAGTCAAATTAATTAAAATGTTACACAATATTCGTAGATAAAATCAAAACAAATTAAATTTTATCTGATTTTGGATTTAGTTAGTTATTTAGTAGTTATTAATTTATTCAATCTGAACATAATAGATTTATAGACAAAGTAAAATAAATATATATTATCTATAAGGCCACCATACATTTATGTATATTTTTCCTGAGACTCAATTCACATTAAAGAAACTATCACATATCAGGTATCAGGAAAACAACGAGGTGTGCAAAATGCAAATAGTCGACTGATCGATTGACTAGTAAGACGAGAAATAAATAATACATATATATCTATTCATAGAGAGAAGGGGAACCACATTGGACATTCTGGTAGGTGGGCAATCATTTTTGGCCACGCTAATTTCGTTGACCTGCTGATTGCCCATGGAAATTGAAAATTATCAAATTATGATTTTCTTCCTGCATCGCCGATACGGCAACACATGCCAATCCGCGGAGATTGATACGTCATGTCAATCGTGATTTTGTTTGCTGGAACTTTAACATTTCACCGACGTGATGCGATGTGTTGCGATGCGATGCGATGTGATCGGTGCAGGAGTTGCACTTTTGAGTTGGATCGACCTCCTCCCACCTGGGTTCCAACTTCCAATTCGTCTGCACACACGTCATGCATGTTCATATACAAATTCGCTGCGCCTGATTACAAGATCGGGCTCCATGGATGAGTCCCCTTTTCTTCGTATTTTTTACTGGCCCCGTGTGACTTCTACGACTATGACCCGAACGTTCAAAATTTGTAGCACTGACCCCGGTGGAGCAGGAAGAGCCAGATGATCGAAAACCCATTCGCACGGCCCGCTCATTGGAACGATGCCACAATATGGCTTGCAAATCAATTGGCCAGAGAGCATAGCCGCAGATTCTCCCAAGAGCTATTTGTGCTTAAGGCTTAAAGGTAGTATTTTTTGGGAGTGTTTTAATGAATCTGAAATACCCTCTCTATGATTTATTTTTCTTATGCTGAATATACTTTATTAAATTAAAATAAGTTAATGCAATTTCAAAGTTTCTGTTATATATCAGTTTTAGTCAAACTTCATTTGTGTTAATCATTTAATGATCATTATATTGAAAAAACAATTTCATTTATATTTTTATATTTGTACTTTTATTTTACTTAGAATTTATAATTATTTCTAAACACGAAAAATGTTGTTTAGCCTTATGTTAAGAACAACAAATTTATTTCAAATATTTTAAATCCAAGTCATTTTTGTTTTTACACAATTGTAATATTTTAATATTTGTCTAATTATTATTATATTGGGACTCTCTCGATGTATTTAACCTCTGATTGACTTAAAACTGATTTAAGAATATATTCCTGATCTAATGTTATTATTAAATTATTATTAAGTAGACCATTCCCAATTTGTCCTATTTTAGAATTCAAAACTAGTGCATTTCGAAAGCAGATTTAACACATATTAGCCGGACCCTCACCTCAGCGAAGAGTATCGTTAACAGAGTCGAGCAAGTGCATACAAGTTCGCGGGAACATTTTGCGGCTGCAGTTGATCTTTAGCCATATTAAATTAACCAAAGGCTAGGCCGAGGCCTATGATTGATCTGGGCCCGCCGTCGCGGCCGATTATAAGTCAATGTTGGCCAGGTCGGCGATCTGCGGGTCGATCGGTGGGCTGTTCAGTTGGCCAGGTCGATTGGGTCGGGTCGGGTTTCGCGTCGCTGCGATCGCATGCATAATTTTCAATGTGTGCCGAAGATTTCGAGACCGGGAGACTGAATATTTTCGAATATACATTTTTCATAGCTGTTATTGAGTTATTGCTGGCAATCGAAAGCAGCTCGCTGGGATCGGATCGGATCGGATCTTTGGGATCTGAAAAGCAAAGGGTCCAAGGGTTCAGGTTCAGCCAAATGATGCGCACGTTCTTCGCTCAGGTTAAATATACCAATCAATGGTCGGCTAATAAAGTTATGAAGGCTGCGATACATTCAGTTTATTAAGTTACGCTTTTTAGGCTGAGTTGGGAGAGCTATTAGTCGATGTTTTCCCATGACAAATTGATGGAAATTTGAATATTTATAATAAATTATAATGCAGATATTTTAAAAGTTTCCCTATTAAAATGTATATTTGTCTATAACTAAAGCAAATTGTAGTTCCCATATTAGTGTAATTGAGAACTTGGCAAACATATATTCGAAATCTTTATGGGATTAGCATATTAATGAATGAACTTGACAAGTTAATTAAGGCAATTAAGTTATCGATACGGATTTTGTAATTCCTATAATTTTTCGAATTTCTTTATAACAATTTGGCTTAAGATAAATAAAAATTTGTGGCTGCTAAGCAAATATAAAAAACTAGTTAATTGAATTGGAATTATATTATAATTGATAAATTCTTGAAACATTTCTGTATAACAAGTTGTTTTATGATACATATTTATTTTTAGTGGCTAATTGAACATCGAAAACTTTAAGAAGAATTAATTGAACCTCAGTGCTTGCATTTTAAATATAATTGAACCATGCTTACAACCTTTCCATGCCATTAAAATCTCTCCGAAATTCGTTCCGTTACCAAGATATCCGTTGGTCAAAAGGAAAAATCACAGAAGGCAAGACACTGCTTCTACTCGCATAACATGCTCATATAATTACACGCAAAATAATTGTTCTATGTAAGCTGGAAAAGGGGGCAAGGTGGGGGAAGTGAATGCGAGAAGCACTATCTATAGAGGTCGCAACCCGTTGGATGCTACCTAAACCGAAGAAAGAACTCATGAAATTCAATGCCTGCCTCCGATTCTCAGACTTTTAGCCTTGAATTCCTTTTGCTTTTCGCGCTGCGGGCTCAGCTATCGAATTACCAGCCAACCGAATTCCCAGTCCGGTCCCGGGGCTTCCCCTCCTTGATGTTGTTGTTGTCTCATGTAATTGGCTGTACATTTCGACACCCCGGCGACAACAACCAAACAACAACTAAAACAACAACCGAGCTAGCGAGCAAGAGTCGTAATGAGCTTGTACACACACCACACTAAAAGCCTAGAAAAGCAACTGGCCAACAAAACCCAACAAAACATATCGAATGCCCTGCATAAGAACGTGAAACTTTGGATCACTTAAGGGCTGTCATCTCAAATAAATGCATTAGTTATTCTTTATTTTGTTGACATTGGTAAGACAAAAAGTAAGAATACATTTTGGCATTTTAAAAAATTAATATTTCATTTAAGGCTAAAATTATAAAATTGGTAAAATAAAGTATATTTAGTTTTAGTTTTTTGTCTGATACATTAATTCAAAATTTTGAAATAGTAGGCGAACTATTCTGAAAATATTTTACTATTTAAAAAAAATAAAGAAAATATTTAAAATAAGTATAAAACAGAATGTAATGTTATAACAATTAAAGCACTTTAAAATTTAAATAATTTTCTATTATCCTTAAAAAAAGTTGGGCTTATATTTCTTTCAAAAGTATTAAGCTACATATTTCACTGATATGTGGGCGCGTCTCTTTCTCTGACCACAAAAAAATATTGTTTATGTAGAAAGCACAAAAGCTCGTTATGTTTAACCTGGCTTATTACCAATAAGACAAATCCTAATTATACAATAAATTCCGTTTTGCATGCAGTCGCGTTGCGAGTTTTCACTTCGCGCGACGACAACAACGATGTTTGACTAGGCTGCTCTCTACGCCTCCGTTTCGTTCCAACTTGGCCAACCTCTCCGCCCGATAACAATCTCGCAAATTTCTTTGCGAACATTTGCCCAAGAGTTTCGGTTCCGAATGCCGAATGCAGCCTGCTGCATCAGCGGTTGTGGCTACGGGACTTGAGTCAGTGCACATTGGTTGAAAATTATAATTGATTATAATTAAAAAAAAATATTTACTTTTTGAATATATTAAAGTTTGTATATATCTCACTAACATAAATATAAAAAAAGAATGCAAATAGTTTTTAATCTGTCAGATATGTGGGAAGCAGTAGCTTAAATAACATTCCATAACAGACGTTAATAGTTCCAGAAATGTACTTAACATTAATCATATTTCTTTTAAAATTTTTTGTTTTGTTGCAAATATACAAAAGAACAACTAAAATTATAGAATTGGTACCGAACAAAACTAAATTTAATTTTGTTTACAGCCTTCTAATGAACCATCTTATCCTGTTCATATCCTTCCAGTCTCAACTGTATGCTTTTAAAAAAAATGAAAGTCTAATTGAAAAATGTTTTTCAACAAAGTACAAGTTTAGAATCAGTGTGCAAGGCTGCGAGGCAAGGCGGTGCGGCGTAATAAAAATAAAATCATAGACTAAACGATAACACTAGGTGCGGGGGCTTGTGGAAATTGGGTGGGGGAGGGTGGTGGGGCGGGTATAAGCCGGGAAAACACTTGATGGTTAGGCGTGTTGGCTGTTGCGTTCGGTGACTTGTAATTGTGTCTTGTTAATTTCGCATATTTGAGCCAACCGGCAGTTTACAGTTTGAAAGACAAGTCCCTGCTTTATCATCCTATTTTTGTGCGATAATCTTGGTTTATAGTTATAGTTATTTAAAGAAATAAACTGTTATTTCAATAAGTTATACGCACTTAAAGGCATTCATGTTTAATCAAATACAATAAAATTGGAATTAAAAATAATATTTAATTTAATGTTTGTTATTTTTCTTTAGACAATTTTTTAATTATTATATAGCTAGTTTAGTTTTAGATCTAAATTTCTCTAATTCACCTACACCTAGAGTCTGGTCTTTCTTTATCTGTTCGCTTTCATCTCTCACTTCTTCAAAGATCGCGATAAAATTCCCTGTAATTTGTTAGTTGTCCTTCTGAATAGATTTTAAGAAATCATAAGGAGCCTCATTAAAGCACCGATAGTTTTCCATGCTGATAGGACCATCATCGTCGCCGTCATTGCCATCGCCATCCCGATCATTGTGGTGGTGGCTGTCTGGTTTGGTTTGGTTCGGTGTGGTAGCTCTGCACGAATTTGTTGTGCCATTTGTAACCCGATGGGCTGCTGGATATAAAATCGCATATCTTATGGCATATAGCACGAGTTTTTGACAGGCGACTAGATAATAAAAAGCGACAAGTGGTTACCAGATGACTGGGCCAGGATCAGTAATCTTCCTGCAACCGCCGTCAAATTGCTCCGGAACGTGTTTGCAGAGCTGTTAATTAAATTAAATTAATTGCAATTTATTCAAATTGGGGTTTAGGCTGGAAAATAATGTAGGCTTGATATGCTTTTTATGGCAATGAGATCCAGCCAGATCCGAATTGATGGGGGAACGTAAAAATGATTCGCTGACACTCGATATGATTATGAAGTGGGCTGCGGAAATATTTTTGTTTGCTACCATCCTTTGTGTTTGTCCTCGGCCAACTCTCACACAATCGTTCGCTCCATTTCTTTCCTTTTTTACCCTTACCTTACCTGTGTCTGCATATCATATGTGCACTTAATTTATTCAAAGTCACGTTGCTTGCATGAGGAGTTTGGCTGGAAAATGAGGAATTCTCTCCGCTGAGTACACACAATTGTATAGTTTTCTTTATAGGACGAGGAGAAGCAGTGCCCATGCCCAAATAGAAGTGAGTGAGTCAGCTAAGTGCATCAATTTCCATTTAACTGTAAGCGATATTTTGCAGTCATCGAAATATTGCCAATATTTGTGCTTCTGCTGCTGCCGCTGCTTCTTCTGGGTGTTATTGTTGTTGCTGTTGCTAGTGCTGCTGTGCCAAATTGCAAAAGTCAAAGCGAGGAAACGAGCAGCAACTTCTGCTTCGACGTTGACGTTGTCTAAACAAAAGACTCAAGCGACGAACTTGGACGGAGCGAGAGAGATGGAGTTTTAGCCTGAAGTGTGGGTGACATCTTCAGCAAACACTTGAGGCGTTTGAGCTATTTGCGTTGATTGTCAAGCCATCGCCAAAAAGAGAGACACACAAAGTCACTGGCGAATTCTAGAGATGATAGCGGTATTTTTGTAAGTTTCTAATATTGGCAAGAACAAATTTGGCACAAGAAATAACACCGGTATTTTTTTTGAATAGGTTGCTAAATATAAATCATTCAACCCTTAAATGTTTATTTTAACAGCTATTCACATTAAAATACACGTTATAAATAAATATCATCCACATTTATGAGACGTTAAAGTCGTAAACAGTTAATGATGAAAGGTCAATTAATGATGATATCGAAAATATTAATTGTCAATTTAATATTGATTGCCAATTAAATCGATTTTTATTTGCAAAAATATTACATTTTTTTTTGCATTTTAATATTGAATCCTTGATAAAATATTTTGCATTGCAAGGCAGCATTTATAGAATAGGGAAGGAATAATAAAAGAATGTTGTTATCAAGCAATTAAATAATAATAATAAGCAATGCTATTCTAAAATCAAGGTCAAAAAAACAATGCTTTTAAGCTAGCTAATAAAAATGTTGAGGAATGTAGTGAATGTAGATTTATTTGTTTTATTTTGAAATTCATATCAACCAAAACTATAAATTTCTTAAAAACGTAAATTCGTTTTTCGTTCTCCATTAAAATAACTTAATAAGACGTTCAAAAATTATTTAAAATGTTATATTAAAAATTGAGGAGCTAATTCAATGAAAATCCTAGACACTCCAGATCTTTGGTCACGCTTCCACCACTATTCCCAAATGCCCCAATGTCTTCCCATCGGAGTCGTGTTACTTTTGTTGTTATTTTAGTGCTACCGTTGGCGGTTGGCGGCTGTTGGATGTTGTTGTTGTTGCTGGCCGGTGTCTCCATTGCCTGGATACCCCCTGCTGATCACCCTGCCCCCTCTTGAAAACCCCCTCCGATTCCCAATGGTGATGATGCTTCAGTTTTGTTTTGGTTTCAGTTGTTGCTTTGCTTTGTTTTTTGGCTTTTTTGTGGCCTTTTTATTTTGCACTGCAGCTCCCAGTTGGGGCTGTCTTTTGTTTATTTTCCTAACACTTCAATTGGCATTCCACACAAAAAGCGAAAATTGCAAAACGTGAGTAGTTTCGAGTTCTAATTTAAAATAATTTTTGTGTTGACGCTTTTGCAATTTCTGCCAGCCCCGAGACGCCCGGGCAATGTCTCAATGTCTTTGGAAGCTCCTCTATATATATTTTTATCCATTTCGTAATAGAGTCGTTAAGTGGCCCGTTGCGCTCTTTTTGGTAATTTGATGAACGATTTTTGATAATTTTGCACGTTTTTTTGCACGTTTCTGTTGTGTTCGCTGTGACCTGTCGAATCAGCAAGCGAAAAAATGGAATGGAGAGAGCGGGAATTGATTGAGGAGGGAAGGCCTTAACTTTTTGTCTGATTTTAATATCAAGTGCAGGCAAGTGGGTAATTATTGTTGTTGACTGTGTGTGCCATGTGGTTTATAAGGAGGTCTCATCGTGGTGGCTGTGAATGCTGTTCACATTCGACGATGCAGGCTAGAAAACGCTGACCACTCAACTGTCAATCCCTGAGTGGGTAAACCCGGTCCCACCCTCCCATCACATCATTCGCGATGATTCGCACTCCGAGAAATTAGTTTTACCCATTTAATTGAATTATTGGAATGTTAACCTGGAGAATTAAATGAATTAGTCGCTTTTGTTTTGGGGCAACTGGTGGAGCTTTTGTTGAAAAAGCTTAAAAACTACAGAGGTGATTAAATACATCATTCCATTTAAATTTAATTGAGAAAAACTAAATAAAATAAATATTAAGTAAGTGACTTCATTTTTCTTTTAAATTTTGTATGTTGTTTTTCTGTCGCCATTTAAGCCAAGTAAGTTTATTGTAAATTAAGTGATGCTTTGGTGACCTTTAAATTTGTTAAATGGCTAAATGGCTTTTGAATTTTAACCTATATATGTTTCGATTGATCGTCGGCAACCGCCTGAAGGGCAATTTATTTTAAACGTCTGTACATATTTTATTTTATTATATTATCTATTAGTGAATTTAATAAGTACTAGATCTCTCTTTTGTATCTTTTTGTAATGATTATAACTTAAGTTACCAAAAATTACTTGAGATTGTCTGTAAAAGTATGCTATGTTTTATTATAATTCAAAAGTACAATGTATGGAAATTTCCAATTTTATTTCACTATTTACTATTTAACATGATAAAGTCCTTTTGCTGAAGGCATGAGGTTCGGTTCAAATTCATATACAAAACTACATTGTCAAGGTACTTAAAGATTGTACGGGTTCTATGTTTAATAAATAATATTTAAGAAAAAAAAAAAAAAACTATTTACCATTGCCTTTTTGGAAGATAAACAACGAAGCCTGTTTTAGTTTTTTTCAAACTTTAACTGCTCATTTCATAAAACATTTTTAGTTTTTCTCAAACTTTAACAGACTTTAATTGAATCGTTTGGGCAGAGCATATTGCCAACTTATTTTATCTAAGGAATCTCACTCATTTCCGATATTCCCTTAATTTTTCGCAGTGTACTACCTGGCTGTGTGTTTGCTTGCCCATTTTGGAGTGCTGCACTTTTGGCCGGCCTGATTCGTCCGCCCCTTCGTCAGCCTGTCGAACTCCACCTGTGTGCGACTTGCGATTTGCATATGTGGCCCCACAGTTTGGGCGCTGCTTCTGTTGGGCAGCAATTCCAATTCCGAGCTTGACTCCGCGTCCGCGTCCGAGTCCAAAGCCGAAGTTGGGGCTGAAGTGCCCATGAATAGTCACAAAGCATTAAGCACTTCAGGTGTATTGAAGGCGGGCAGCGAGGGGGACGGGGCGGGGCCAGGGCCCCACAATTATCTACACAATATGGCAATCACATATGTAGATATGCACACACTCAGCAGCATCGGCAGCATCGGAGGCAGCAGCTTTTTTCAACCAGTTGTCCAATCTAGGAAGTGCATGAATTGCATTTTCCATATGGCCACAAAACCCGGCAAAAGCCCCCATGACTCCTCCATCTCTCGACAACTGCGTTTTGCCATTTCCTCATTACTAGCCGCAAAAAGTAAGAAAAGAAAAAATTCAGAAAGAAAGAAAAAAATAAAAACGGGTCGCAGTCATCGTCGTCGTTTGCGGCCAGCAAAGAAATTGAACTTTTTCACACCAGAATCGATTGTAATTGAATGCCTGAGGGTGAGCTGGCCGGCCAGGCCGAGGCCTCTGCTAATGCAAATTTTTCCATTTTGACATTGGCGAATTTTTCAAAAACTATAAACTTTCCCGAAAGTAACCCAATGAGGTTAACACCACCAATGGCGTACATTAAATTGCTTTATTTTTCGGGTAGCTCCCAATGATGATTGGGTGTGCGTGCGATCGTCATGATGATGATGGCGATCGGGGAACACCTGCTGCTAACATTTTGCTATAAATTGAAATTTGAAATAGCAAACGTTTTGGACATGCCCAAAACAAGGTAAAAGAAGCAGGTAAACTTTGCGAAAATGAAATGGCTTACCACATATAAGAATGCCCTAACAAAAAAATTTAATATTTATTTATCATAGCCTTTTGGGGAGGTTAAAAAATTTAATTGGTTTTATTTTGTCTTTTACTTTAAACACGTTGTAATTTAGACATTTTATTGTATAAATATTGAGTGTAAAGTCCGAATCCGAAAAAATAATTTTAAGGCACTAACGATCACAGTTACTTTTATCTAAATTTTGTAATACTATTTTTAGTTTAAACAAACAATTGTAAAATCTTTGGCTTTTCACAGCATTTGTTTACTTGTTATAGTTCATGATCTTTACATTTTACAACCATAAATAATGAATTTAAATATGCCCCATCCATCATTATAGATTCAAGTTACCTACGCTTCTCATCTGTTCCCATTAATCTGTGAAACTTCATTAGGCGATTCGATTTCGCCATAATTCTGCCCCACTAATTTCACAACAGGCGCCATACAAAAAATCAAAGTTTGAAGAGGAAAAAAATTATATTCCCAGGCCCCCACATCATGGTATAAATAGCCTCAGCGTAACCGAAATTTATGGCTTACAACGATTCAACATTAAAAAATGTTGAGAAGAAAAAATAAACGAAAATGTTTGTAAATGATTCATTTTCTCGGCTGACGAGATAGACATGAAATCAAAGCAGAGGTGTTTAATTACCAACAAATAAACAAAATGGAATCGATTAATTCAATTCGCCAATTCCAGACGAAGGCCCCGATATGGTTAAAACAAAACACAAATCACAAAAAACTGTTTGAAATTGTAGCTAAATTTGTGGTCGATCTCGGGTTTTTGGCTTTTTTCTGCCCTTAGGGCAATCAACATTGTATTTGGTAAGATTTATAAAAGAAGGAAATAAAAAGAAAGTTTGAATACACTTTTTCAAAATTTTGTCTTAAAAAATTGTAAAATCAAAAATTGATAGCATACAAAAACAAACGGTTTTTGGTAAATATAATTTTATTGGAAACATCGAAATATATTAAATTATAATTTTTTTAATCCACATCTATAAATACATACATTAAATCTTCATAAATTAACATTAACCATTAAAATCGAAAACGTGTGAAATAAAATAAGTATAAAATGAAGACTAATAATAAAACAATTTTTATAAGGCCAATAAAAATGCTAGAGGCTAACGAATTTTTTATGAGCAAATCAAGATACTCACTTTTAGCTAGGGTAGTCTGATATCAGAAAATAGAAATCCCACCATAAACACAAACACACGCAGGGGAGACAAAACACAATAATCAACCTCGAAAAGGTTGTGTGCCATTTATCAAACAATGTATAACTTGGCCATTGCCCATGCCCATCGACCATAGCTTGGAACTGAAACTGGACCTGGGTTTCCATCCGAGTGCAGGAGATGGAGCCCAGGCCACTCCACTCTGCCCCCATTGGTGTGAGTTTCATTTGGTGGCTCCAATGATGCATGGGCGCCTCCACTTCCACCACCACCAATCCGGCGATTCACTCCGCGATCCGCACCACTCGCACCACTCGCACCGCTCTGGGTCAGACATGTGAGTTCAAACTCATCCGTCAAGTGGTGCGAGGGCTTTCGGTCTTAATGGATCGACATTGAGGAGCGCACGCACTCGGAAAAAGGGAATTCTACTTCATTTAAGTCGCCCTTAGCAAACATAAAAAAGAATTACCTGCTATAACATTTTATTGTGGATAAATAAATGTAAACATAGACACATATTTGGGATTTTCTTATTTAATTTGGCATTACAAGACTTTAAAAAGGTTGGTTCTAGACATGTAATTTCCTAAAGGTCATGTTATTATTTTATTTATACTTATAATTATACTAAAACACTGGTTTTTAATTTTTGGTTCTAGAAATGTGTTTTTCTTAAGCTCCTGTTATTAACATTTACCCAGTACAACCAGCTGGCAATACATTAATTTATATATTTATTTATTATTTATTAAGTACTCATTATTTTTCTGAGTGCACACACACTGAAGATTGCCATGGACTCGCTGGCTGGGATTTGGGATTGCGATTGGAAATGGGCATAGGAATGGGACTGTGTGCCTGCCTTTCCTCTTCTTTCACTCCGATTGCTCGGATCTCATAGGCTAGTTGTGTTTTGGTGTTGTCATTTATCATTTGATTCGGTTTTGATTGTTCCACTGCCTCTCTCGCCTCTCGACGCATAATTGTTAACAAGTAAAATCTATTTAAGCCTTGTTCGTGGCATTGCCGTTGTTTCGTATTTATGTATCGCTGTTGTTATTGCCGCGCTGTTTAATTGGTTCACATGATTTGTAAATTAAACAATTGCGAGCGCGCGAGACTTTTGTAATTTGTAATTGAAAATTGAGCATGAAGAAACGGTGTGAGCTTTGACAGCTTTTCTGGTTGTTTTCCTCTTGTTTCTACGGTTGTTGGCCGTTGATTGATAATATCGTGATGATGATGGCGGGGGGTATGGCCTGTAATTATGGCGGGCAGAGTGAGTTCTGATTGAGCTGGCATTGGTTTCGTTTCTGTGTCTCTCCTTCGCGAACGAGACGATGCTTTTTGGGTGAATCGGTATTAGTGCAACTAAATGTTTTGGCTGAAACCTGACAACAGGAAGTAAAATTTGAATTTTGATAATGAATCTGAATATTCAATGTGTCGATGGCCGACACTTATTTGGAAATGATTGATGGGAGGACAGCAGCTAAGATCTTGATTAGATTGAGGGGCTTAAAGGCTATGCGGAAAGGTGAAAAATGTTAACCAACATCGGATTCGATATGGATAAGGTGACGATAATGTGATAATGTATCGGAAACTTGAGCACTTAGTTTGATAGTGTCAAATTTAACATTTTATTGCATTATAAGAAAGGGCTTTAAGAACACTAAAAAACTAAAACCATAAAATCTTAAATAATATAAATAGTTTTATTTAAACTAAAATAATTTTCAAGAACATATCCTCTTTATACTTATTAAGCAGGGAACAAAAAAAGTCGCTTCTTGTTACTTTTTAATGTCTGTTGTACTATATAAGTACACATTTCTTTATAAAAATCACAGTAGTCATTTAAAATTACTAAGAGTTATTGTTTAATATATTATTTTTGGACTCTAAGTTTTAGTATTTATACGAGGCACATGGAATTGAAACTACACCAGCTATGTGCAAAATTATTTCAGCTATATATTACATTAAATAGATTTAAAAATTAAATAAGCCTTTGTAATGTAATTTAATAAATTACTATTACTATTACAGCTTTACTGGCTGCTTAAAAGCAATTTAAATTATTTTTTTTGTATTACAAATAAAATCTAGTTTAACATATTAGTCTTGATTCACTGGCTTTCACAGTTGACTATTTGCCAGAAACCATGTCTGATTACGCCTTGGCAATATCCTGGTCTGCCTGGTGATTATTCGCTGTTTGACACCTTATCTTAATTTATCTATACCATACTTTCCGCTAAATAGGTCCCCGCATTGAATCGCGGTCTCCCGATTCCATGTCCATGTCCATTGTTTGGCATGCAATCTGCTTAAGCCCGGCCCGATCTCTCTCGCTCCTCGAACATCGCTTGACTCGGCTCCGGGTCTTGGCTCTGGTGTCTAGTCCATCTTATCTGGGCAATGCCTGTGGAGCAGATCTCTACACGCAGTTGCCCCCAGCACACGACCTCTCCGCCGATCGACCCCTCCATTTCTCCGGTGCAGCCTGCACAAAGTGTATGTGTATAGACTTTTCGCTCATTACTGGGAGAGAGAAAAGCGGACGGGGCTCGATCCAAAAGATTATAATTGATTAAGATGAATCAGCGTTGCGGTCAAAATGTTTGATGGGAATATAAATTGTTTGTGGTTTTGTGTAACGATGCAAAAGCGAAAGAGACGGCCAGATGGATAGATGGCGATGGACATGAACAAGTTGGCCTAACCAAATCAAATGCAGCGTTTTCGAGCTGCAGACTGCAGGCCAAACGGGCCACATTGCCGCAAGTGCCGCAAGTGCCGCTGATGATGATGCCGTCGCTCAGGGGTTAAGGCGGAGGGGGCTGAAGAAGACTTTGGGGCATCATCAGCACAATGCCAAAATGCCACTCGCAAGGCGGTAAATCTAAGCCGTGGTAAATAAATCAATCGCAATGCGCTAAGAAAAAATCTGCGCGCTCTTTTTTTCTCTTCTTCATTTCAGCTGCGTTTGATTTTGCTAGTTCACTGAGCGAAAAAACGAACGCAAATTTTGTTTGGTTTTCAGACGCCAAATATATTATAAATTAAGAAGTAACGACCAATAAATATTAGGAACAGATGTATTTAAGAAATTTGTCTTAATAAAAGATAAGCCCACCTTACGTTTAAGCAATTATTAGCTTTAAACAAGGTTTTTGACATTTTTAAATCTTAAATTTTACATTTTAAATGTCCTACAATTTGTGTGAAAGTCAATATAGTAATTACTACATTCGTTAAGCTTACATTTGACACTGATTCCTCAGCAAAGAAATAAGAAAAAAAATGCATTCTGGGAAATAGAACCCAAGTAAATATACGAATTTTAATAAATTAATTAATTACAAATTGCTAAGCATATTATAGAATAAATAAATGACGAATTTAGATTTGCTTTTATTGGTAAAAAAGTTAATCATGAAATTTTAATTTAAAAGGGTTGCATTAACAATATATTTTCTTGCCTCTTAGAAAATTTCTAAATGAAGTTCAATAACTTATTCCAAGTGTGATTGAGGTGGTATTGGTGGTGTTGCTGCTGTGGCTATTGATGAGCGGCCATCAATATTTGTCTAGTTCGGGTTTGGAATGTGCCCGGGCCAAGACCCGGACTCAGAGTTGGATGCGGACTCGGTTTCGCACTCGGGGATTCCGAGACCCGCTGCAGAGTCTCCCATCTCAGCTCATCTCGTCTCGTTTCTTGACTTGATGCTGATTGCGTGTGGCAAACTTCCTGTTCGGCCACCCAAAGTATTTCTTTTTTCGCGTTTCTGGCTGCACTGCGTTCGCAGATTGGGCCCAAGGCTTGGCCCGGCTAATTAAACGCCCTGAAATACACACCTTCGCCCATTTAGCCAATTTGCGCCCTCAGCACAGTAGCTCCTGGGGTTTATTTGTCTTCGCCTGCCCACGCCCGCCGAGTAATCATAATAATCGTTGAACTCTGATCTGATCTGTCGAAGGTAAGGTCTCAATGAGTGAGTTTTTTCGAATTAAAATATATATTTTTATTTTACGTATCGATCATTTGCATTTGGTTCGCCTGAGAGAATTGCTTTCGTGAGAAGAACTCCTGCCTCGAATGACGTGTCTCGGGCAATGAAAAAAAACCGATTGTTAAAAGAATGTAACACAAGGAAGGCAAAATACTCTAAATAAAATATAGAGGGATGCATAAATAGTCGCCTAATAAAAATTAATCGTCAACAAAAAATATTGTATTACAACATTTTTCCTTTGGTATAACAAGGTGTAATTTGTACTTTTGTTAAAATATAACATTTATCTGTACTCGTATTGTTTTTTTTTCCAATTGCACATGGAAGTATTATAATACATATTAAATACTAATTCAATAAAAATATAAAAAGCCGTTTAAAAAACACTTAATAAATAAATTGACTGGAACAATAAAAATACAGGCAAATTAGGTAAAACTGAACTTGGGGTAATATAACAATACTTAAATAATTTTCTTAATGAATTCGAATTGAGACCTTGGCACATAAAAAAATATATTTTTAAATTAATTTTATAGTGTACTAATATAAGCTGTACTAGATTAAATAATATTTTTAGGGAGTCGTCGCCATTCTACAAAATTACACATCTCAATCTAATCTAAGCATGGCTCTTATTATATAATTTAAGCTTGAAACTATTACGGTTACTCCTTTGTAAAAGAACCAACCAATTTAATGTGAAAGTCAAGGGACTTTTCTCCCATTCTGGCACACATCCAGATTCAGCTCATGAGTGAGGCAATCTAACAAGTCTCTGGTCGCCAGCCAACGCATGTGGGATGTTAAAGGTGAGGTTACAAGCAGCAAATCCGAGGAAACAGACAAAAGGCCCAAGCCCAGACGCAGATACAGATACTCATACGTTTGCAGACCGGGCCCAGAGACGCGAATTCAGCTCTTTAGGTGCTGCTCGCGTTGTTCCCGTTTCATTTCTGCTGGGCCCCGAATCTTGGCTCACTGTGCCACACACTTAGACTCTTAAGGCTTCTCAAGACCCCCAGATTTTGGGCTCGGCGATGACAAAGTGAGCGAATAAGCGACTGCGACGGAGACAGACAGGCTGGACAGACGTTTAATTGAAATAAAGAAGTTTAATTTAGCTAAGCGAGGTGTTGTTGCTGCCTCGAGTGCAATGGAGTGGCGTTTGGGCCACGAGTGTGCGTGGGAACGATAGGTGGTGCAGATAGGCATGGGCCTCCAGCTGCAGGAAAGATTATTGGCTTAGGTCCTCCGCTCCCGCCTCCGCCTCCGTATAGGTGGCGCCACTCACTCACGCACACAATTCAGAAATTCTTGGCATTTGGAGATTTTTACATTATTTAATACTTAAAAGTAGCTCCAATTTATTGATAATATTCCTCATGTTAAAAAATAAATTTGTTTTCTTTTATTAAATACTTAGTCTGCTATGGCATTTAAGAATATTTGATAAGTCCTTTAAAAAATATATCAGAAATAAAATTGTTTATTTGCTATTGATTTGATTATATCCCCATTTAATGTCTTGTGTTGGGAGATAAATTTAACATAAATCTTTAAACAAACTATATACATAAATACAAATTAGTTTCATTATTTTTACAATAAATCTTTATTTTCTTTCTTGTAGACTGTAATTTTAAAGAATCCTAATTGCAGGTCATGAGTAGACGTCATAGTATATGATAAATAATATTTTAAACGTTTAATTCTAAGCGATCTTTATTTACACACACTTTTTTTTTTCATAAAATCATAACTATATGTAAGCTTTACCCAATTATAATTTTATGAAAAGAAGCAAAGAATTAAATTTTAAGAAAATGTAAATGTAAGTGCTCTTAATCGGTCGTCTAGTCATGAGCCTTTTGAAGTTTTACCCCATATAATATATACTAGTTAAATTTGATTTTTTTATATTTCACTATGCATGAAAATCGTTCCTAATTTTTACATAAAAATTATAATTTTTTGAGTGTGCCAAAGCAAATTGGTGTCGCCTAAAAGTCTTGGCTCGGAAATCGCATTATTACGCCACAATTACACAAGTTTACTCGTATTTTTTCGCGTGGCGCCCCGCTCCCCCTCGTTGCCCCGCGCATGGGTAATTGCAATTGAAGCGCAATCAATTACTTACCATCCGATCGGTTTCGTTTCCCCTTCCATGAGACCGATGTCCGACTGGAGTAAAAGGTGCCCGCTGACCAGCCACATGCTGTGAGCTGGAGCTGCAGTTGGAGCTGGGATCTCGGATCCGAGCTCTGGCCAAGATTTACTCGCTCAGACTCGCTTAAATGGAGCTAAGCGCGCAGGTTGATTGCGTGCAATTTATTAAGACGCGCTAACAAGACGTGTGAATGACCAAAGCCGAGCAGGAGCGGTGTACTGAATTTGAGTCCGACTCCGTGGCAGGAGCACCACCTGCCCCACCGAGGTGTAATTGCGTCCCAGCTCGCCGGTGGTGCCTGCCTGTCATCCGACGGCTGTGGCCCCAATCGCCGGCATTGTGCAAGCCTCGATTTCTGACTCCTGACGCTCACATGGCGCTATTTAAATTGATTTTCCTGCTTACTTTATTCTAATCACACCGAAAGACTTGATTTTGTTCGGTGAAAACTGTCAGGGAAAAAAAGGATTTCTATCGCCCAGAGAATAGGATTATATGGGAAGATATATGGGTTGATGGTAACTTTGTAGCTGGCTTCTGAATTCGATGGCCTCTGAGTGCATTTTTAATAATTTAAGTGGTACTCTCTAAAAAGATTTGATCAATAACAAACGTGAAATCGCTATAATTATACCTATTATAAGCTTATTAACTTGTTTTTCTTTTCTGATTTAATTTACCATAAAGCAAAACAAGTTTCTAAAGTTATTCCATGTTAGCCTGTATGATTTTATAAACAAATCATTATAAGTAATTTCAATGTGTATCCATTAAAAATGTGTATTTTAAGATAGATATCCTTTTATTATTAATCTGATTCTCAAAAGTCTTGAAGTAATACGTAATAAAAGTATTGTTTATGCCAACACCATTAAGGAACAACTTTACGATGTCCAATGTCTGATCTTACTGGCACCTTTTACTCACAGATCTTCATCTAAGAAATATCCTTTCATCTGGTCTTATCCTACGATTAATCAAAAGCTTCATAATTAATTGTGAAGCCTGAATCGCGGTTAAAGAGCAGCCGCCGTCATGACCCTAGAAGGACTTCCAGGCTTTCCATTCCATTCACCTAGCCAACTTGAGCAACCTGACCTCCTGTCTCACTTTCCAGCGCACACATTCTCCAGTCTCCCATAGACTGGTCTCCTATCGGGCAGTTCATCTCCTCCAGCTCGGAACTCCGGCTTGAGGACTCACAATCAGTGTCGTCCGCTGTTACCACATTTACCACGACAACAGCCCGATTCCGATGCCAATTCCACCCACCCACGCCCCCCTTTCGGGTTGTCTAGTATCTCAACTAAAGAAGCCCATTACTGTCTCATTCCCGACTCATTCAGCTCGTTTAGCATTGCCCAGAGTCAAGGCTAATCTTCGTGGGGTTGACTGACTGCCAAAGGGGGACTATGAACAGCCGATGAACCGACAACTGAGACCCAGACTGCACTCGAAAAATATGCAATAAATTGATATATAGACTTTTTACAACATAGCGATTTCCTTGTTATCCATCACATGTTAAATTTGAATAATAGATAAAAATGTTGATTAAATTAAGAGAGGATTGGTATCTAAAAGTAGGCAATAGAAATTATTAATCATATTTGCAACTTTAGTTTAAGGTTTTTAAAAACCATCTTTTAAACTGTGGTTCTTGGTCCTTTAGAGTTTTTGGAAATATTAATGTTTAATTGGGGCAAAGTTATTGTAATTGAATATTAATTTTTTAGAGTGTATGAATACAACTCTTAAGACGACGACATTGGCGACAGGCCATTGTTTTGACTTATTGCCTGGGTTTTCTTTCTACAGCCACAAGATTGATCTCTGTGCAAATGTTTTCTTCTCTCCCCTGCTCGTTCTTTATAGCCCCAACTTATTTTTATTTTTTATTCGATTTCTGCACCGACTTCGACTTGGTCTTGTGCACTTGCCTCCGGTTATAGTGGTTGATGTGAAGTCTGGTGGACCGGCGGGATGGCGGGGAGGACCTGGCCTAGCCCATGAGTTGTTAAATGTTTAACACGTGATATGACAAATAAATTACATATGATCAACAGATGGGCTACACACAACAACTAAGATACAACTAAAAAAAAACTGATCACGGCTATGACTTAATAAAACCTTTTAAGCGATCAATCAGCTTTTAATGCTATTTGCCTGTTGTTCTACATTTATCATCGTCATCATCATTGTGATCATCATCGCAGTGGAACTCACAGGATCGATCAGTTGGCTTGTCTTCCACTTGGATGGCCTGTGCATCGTTTATCATTCGAGTTTTATGCGCAGAGATTGCAGTTGAATGATGATCTCATTCTGGAGTGATTGTAATTGATTAACCTAGGATAAAGTTTTGCAACATGTGCGAAGCTTTAAAGGAAAATCATATACATCTCTTTTCACATTTCAGAAACTAACGTGAATGGTATTAAGTTAGGGTTTTAAGACTAATCAAAAAACCGTTTACCTCTCATAAAAATAAAGATTCCTTCTAGCATTTATTTTTATGATTTTAGATCTAGACTAATGGTTATGTTCAACTGTTTTGATTGCAATAAATTATTTATTATAAACCTAAACTGATATCCGTGTCTTATTTTTGCATTCATTTTTAAAATTAAAAGTTGAGGTTTTAAAATGGTACAGATTTCTGTGTTTTCAGATACACAAAGAGTCTGATCTTAATTAAACGTCTTTTCACATCTCAATCTCAACCGAATCTTTTACTACCGTGTACGCATAAATCTTTAGTGTTCCTTTCCCAAATATTTTTCCTTGGTTTTTGTTTTCCTATTCGAATTTATAGAGAAGATCACTTGATGCAATAAAGCACTTAAGAGTCGGAGCCATTTGGCCCGCAGTATGGAAATGGCTGTACGAGACGGAAAATGCCTGCCAATAAGCGATGCCTTGCATGACGAATAGAAAAACTAACCCAAAAGTCACGCTAATAGTAAATTGAGCTCCATTCCAACTCCGACTCCGACTGCAAAAGCAACAGCAACAGCAACTCCCAGCACATGGCAACCCCAAATTGCGAATTTTTCATATGCAACAATTGACACCCTCTAGGCACACGTCGTCGTCATCATGATCGTGTTCCTGGTCAGGAAAGTTCCCAAGATTTGGCCAGTTGCCAGTTGCTGGACGGCAATGGTGGTGGTGGCGGCGATGATGATGATGGTGGTGGTAAAGTGGATTAATGTGGCATGAAATGATTTGGTGAAATAATGCAATGTTGTTGGCTAGTGCAGTGGACACCGGTTCGGTTCATTTCGGGTTAGCTTGGATCACTCAGAAAAATTCTTAGACATTTTTGTTAAATTCAATTATTCACAATTTGTTCCATTCAATTTTATTGATACTTCGTTTTTTGTTGGATGCTTCAAATTTGTTCGCATTACACCGCATTAGAATAGGCTTACTTCTTAAAAACCAAAAAATTTAAATGTAACACCAAAATTAATTTGGTGTTTTAAAAAACAGTTTATTAACCATCAATAGCATGTTAATATAAAAAGTATTTCAAAGTATAATTTTCTTTTTTCAAGAACATGATTATAAAAACAGCCGAGACGTTCGAGGAATATTTGAATGTACATTTTAAAATCATTGTCCGTGGTTCCTTTAATCCTTAAAATATTTATATTTCTTTTTTATATATTCGTGCTATAAATTCAATTGTTGTATAATTTAGACCACCTATTTTGTTTGAGTGCCCTGCTACGGTTTGGTCTTCAGCTGCATCTTCAACTTCGACTTCGACTTGGACTCTGGCTCTCACACGCAGACTCTAACGAGTTTTGCTTTCCCCTTTTCCAGCTTTTCCTGCAGCTTTATTGTGTTGTGTGTGCTACCTGTACCAAAAATTTGCACAATTTTCTAGGCCCGTATGGGGGTTTGGCTTTTGGGTTTCGGTAGGTGGGTAACTTGGCTGGTTGGTGGGCATGCAGGGCGAATTCCCAGGCTTTTGATAACACAATTTGGTGCCGCAGACGGCTTCGTTTACCGCAAAGTGCATGTGGGCTTGGGTTCATCGTGGCATCTTCTATTCTTTTCCCGATTCCCCGATGCGTCTGCGCTGGACCATATGAATTCTGACCATAGACGTGTTCGTGCAGAGAAAGAAAAGTGCATTGGGTTATTAGCTTAAGGAAATGTTTAAATATTCATGTATAAGAAGTAATTTCTGACCTGGATAACTCCTTAAATTTATAATCTGATCATGTATTCAAAATCATATCACGAGCTCATAGCAAGGTAATTTAAAAATACCGATCATTCTTGCAAATTTAAAATACTACTATTATTTTAAAGGGATTCTTAATTAAAAAACAAATAGAATAATGGGAGCTTAAGAGGAAAACCTATTAAAATTAGAATCGATATCAATTTCTATATAAAATCCCTCAAATTGATCGCTTTTTTCCAGTGAGTGATTTTTAGTATCCCGCGGTTATTACCTTACTAATAGCAAAACCGTACAGACTTGTAAACTTGTAACGGGTCAGTCGGAAAACAACCCCTCCCCTTCGAGAAATCTCCCTCTGTCATCTTGTCTTACCCGTTTTTTTTCTAGTTGGCCAAATGATTTGACTAAGCAAAGTCTGGCAATTGTGACTCACCTGGAACGTCTTACTGATCCCGCTCACCTGTCGACGAAAGAATGTCGGACGAATTGCTTACACAACTTTTTCTAACGAATTTCATTTGACTTGGCTTCAATTAGAGATTTATCGTTCCATTATCATTTGATGGCTGTGATTTGGTCTGTGACTTTCGTTGATGCTCTCATGTATTGATCAGCTTGTTCTAGCGAAGTGCTTTGATATAAAAATCTAATAAAAAGGGTAATAAAAAAGAGGAAAGGTTTATCTGGCGAAATTGTGGGAAATAGATTTTAACGACAATGTAACTAGACAGTCATAGATTCTAGGAAACTGAACCAGTATTTATCTTCAAAACTTTGTTATTTCATTATGAACTCATTTGCACCTTATTAATATAGTTGAATTTAATAAACTGATTTGACTGTTGATGTTGAAGAATACTGAATAAATAGTCTATTTTCCATTTATCCTACGATTTAGTTCAAATTTAATTGTATTTATATTTTGATAGTTATACTTTCTATTAAAAAAAAAAAGCCTTGTCTTACAAATCAGCCCAGTTTCAAATTCTTTAAATTTATATTTTGATGCCCTATTAAATATTTTCGAAAACGATCTGTGCGCATCTTTGTTTATTTTCTTTCTTCTTTCATTAAAATTCCTATAGTTCGTGAGCGATTGGCAAATCAGTCCAGCTCCCACACCAAAACTCAACAGCTCACCTCATTTCAGTTCGTTCAGTTCAGTGCAGTTCGCTTGCGATCAATTCCCGCCATCAGGCTCAGGAGGCATCATCAGCAATGCACTTCGCTTTTCGTGCTCTACATAATTCATCATCAATCCACACAGTCAGCGGCAAAAGTCTCTTCCTCCTGCGGACAGGGGGCAACAGAAAAATCTCTCGGCACTTTGGTGGTGCCTGCGATATTTCCAATCAGACAAAAGGCAAAATATTAGAGCAATTTCCTATCGAGCCGAGAAGAAACCTTTAGCCGTTTTGGCATATGACTTATTTGCTTGGCTGCGCAGACAGGCGGTGCATGGTGGTTAATGGTGGTTCATGGTGGTGCAGGGTGATTCTGTCCAGTCTGCACCTACAACTTAACGCCGCCAACTATCAGTGGAGATGAACGCCTTACACGCTTACACAGAGAAAAAAACCCTGAAAACTGTCGCTACTTGGGACTTTTAAGGTCAATTAAAAATTAAGTTTTAGTTATAATACAGTTTATGATTAAAAATATAAATATTAAATTGGAAGCTCGCAAATAGATTTGTATTCTTTGCTCTGATTTTAAAACCAATAGGAAACGAAATCATTAGCTAAATAACTAATTAGATCCCATAATATAATATTTGAATTTTATCTTATCATCGAATCCTTTGATGTTTGATTAATATATGAGGCATATTTCTTTCAGGTTAAAATGTGGAAATATTTTTTAACTAGCAACCAAATATTTATTTTTAAAACTTCTAAATAATATTACAATATTTCCCCCATTGACCTTGGATTTATAAGGACCTTTTATTTATAAGCTATATTGTGTAAAATAACAGCATAACAAAAATGATTTGAACAATTTTACTGCTAATTCATGTTTATATATGTAGTTTTGGCTACATGTATATTGAAAAGAAATATCCTTGTTATGATAAAAAATAAATAAAGTCATTCGGTCATAAATAAGTTTTTCTCCGTGTGACGTCGCACCTTTTTGCCAATTTAAGTTTGCCCGGCTTTACTTTGGTTTAACATTGCGATTGGATTTCGTATCGTATGTTTCCTTTTTCGAGTTCGTTTCGGTTTTCTCGCTCGCAGAGTCAACTTTGGCATGACTTTTCATCGCTGTCGATTGTCGTGATCAATTGAGAGCAATTTATTATGAAATGAGGGTGAATTATATGAATGAGCGTCGTCGTTGAGGGAACTCCAAACCCCGAGCCGAACTAAAAAAAAGCTCAAAAAACGCCAGAGCTCTTCTCATCTCTGCGTTAAGCGCCGCACAATTCTTTTGATCTCTCGGCGGTTATGAAAAATCTTTCCATTTTCCAGCCGTGCTTGGGCTGCCTTTGATGACTTGTTGCACTTTGCATTCGGTTTGAGTTGTGAGTGTGATTTTTAAAAGTGTTTTACATGGGAATCGACATGATATCCAACAGCCAGCCAGCCAGTCAGCCAGTCAGCCAGCCATTCGGCAGACAGTGCCTAAAATATCTGTAAATGCTCGGAAACGATATCTCCTCTTTTTTGCCTAGTTGTAAATTGTCTGTCGACAATTATTTTATTATGCTGTCAACACTTAAATGTAATAATGCCAATAATATTGTTTTATGACAGTCGCAATATCTTCTGTGCCTGGCTGCATTTTCGATATTGTTACCCGACTGCGGTTCTCCGGGGTTTTCATCCATCGTGCACCTCGGAATCGATCGAGAGATCGTTGGTGGATCGCAGTGTGGGTTGCTGGCCGTTTGCCTGGCGGCTCTTTTCGGCTGTTTAATGTCGGTCTAGTTGAGGTCTCCGCCGCTTTTCGGTTTCGTTTTAGTTTGGCTTTGAGGTCAGCCATGATCTCGGATCGGATCCCGCGCTATGCATATAGTTAGTCACTTGGTGACGGTGGGAATTCTAGTCTAAACCAAATCCAAGGCACTTAAGCTGCGCGCCCGCTTTTCTATTTTGTGTTCTGCGGCCGTTACTATTTTTTATGGCCTCCACTAGTAATTGGTTCATTAGCCCTGCAGTAGCCAGTAAGAAGAGAAAAAACCAAAAGCAATTAGATTGGTTTTTGCCTAAAAGAAGGTAGCGAAAAACGCCAAAAACTCAATTTCTGGCCTCAATCGGATTTTCAGAGTCTGCATTTAAGTAGTCCAAAAACGCTTTACCCTTTTGCTATCGTCAACGGTTGAATCAATTTAGAAAGACTTTAATTACGTTTTTATTGCTGTTTTGCACACCAAACTATTATTAACAGCACTGGAAAAAACGGAATATATAAAATACTTTATATTTTCCTAAAATAAACAATTAAAATTCAATTATCATATTGAAAACAAATATATATGTTTCTCCTGTTGTTAAAATCATTTCCAAGTTTACAATTTTTTTATTGATTATCAATTCTTTGATGATATTTATTTAGATAAACTTTTTTAGACTATCCAAGATTTATTAAAAGAACAGTAACGTTTTCGGTTCTTCTATTTAATTTTGTATCCAGTAAATTGTTTAACCGCACTTAACTTAGCTGAATTTCTTTAGACAGGTTCTTCAAAAATTTTACAAGCTGCAATAATGATAACAGTTAGAATGGCATGGTGAACAGAGCATTAAGTATACGACCTGTGGCAGCAGGTCCGAGACAACCGTCAGCACCCGATTTAAGCAGTTAATCACCCGTGGGTGGCTAAGAAAATTCACATCGTTTCCCTATCTGTAAATCTTCTTTTATGGCATTAGAGCATTTACCAGTCGTCCTTTCTCTTCGGTGTCTTCCCATCTTCTTCTTTAATTTTCTCCTAAACTAATATTTCACTGGAACCTCAGACTTTGATGTATTTGAAAAGCTAAAGGAACTGCAGTTCATTGGAGCTGTAAACCTAGTAGCCCCGAAAGCTCGGTCCACAATATATAATAAAAATCCATGAAGAAACTGCTGCACTAACGGAATTTCTAATCGAATAATTGCAAAAGCGGGTGAGAGAATGTGGCTAGTTACTTTGGGTTTGTGTCAATGCCTGCGGACTATCAACTCAGGGCCATCAGAAGTGGCTGCTACCATTGGATATAATAAATAAGTCTCTGCCCGTTGCATTCAAAAAATTGTTACTGCCGATGTTGCTGTTGTTCTGGTTGATGTTGCTGCTGCTAATGTTGCTGTTGCATTCAACCTCATTTCGTGCAGATGCTTTTCGTTTGCGGAGCGGCATGGAAATGTGTGCGCGTTTCAAACTAAATTGCTTTAAATTAGCTTTTCGATGATTTTTTGTATTTTTTTCTCTGTTCTGTGGCAAGTGGCAGGCCGAGCAGGTCTTCATTTGCACCGAACAGCAGCAATACACTGAACAAAAATATACAAAGCAGTATAGTTCAGTTTGTATAGAAACTGTGGTCATTTTCAGTATAACTCAGTTTAAGTTCTTATTTACGACAAATTTAATTTGTAGTAATAAAACTACTTTACAATTATTTTCTTAAATAATTGCTACCAACATGCTTGTTAACCTAACACAAAAATAAACAAAATATTGTGATAAAAATTAACGGTTTTTTCTAGAATTATAATATTTGCTGGCCAACTGGTTATAGTTGAAAATTATAACACAATCTATACTATTTAATACATTTTAAACAAATTATTTTTAAAAATAATTGGTTTGTTGGTTTTGAATAAAACTTTGATACTGTACAACAGTAAAATAAACTACATTTCGTTGAGTTAAAATGCGAAGGGAATTATTTCCATCTTATGTAAAACAAGAAAGGAAAGCTAACTTCGGGCGGAGCCGAAGTTGAAATACCCTTGCAGAATATTCTGCAAATTATATTCTCCAAAATCATTCATAATGCATTCTTAATACTCATAAAAAATCCCAACTTCCTAACTTTAAAAACACCAAAGTTATGGCATTTCCAATCGTTCAGTTATATGGCAGTTATAGAATATAGTCGGCCGATCCTTATGAAATTTGATATGTCGGATTGATTAGGCAAAAATAAAACCCATAGAAAATCCCAACTTCCTAACTTTACAAACACCAAAGTTATGGCATTTCCGATCAATCAGTTATATGGCAGCTATAAGATATAGTTGGCCAAATATAAAACCCATAGAAAATCCCAACTTCCTAAATTTACAAACACCAAAGTTATGGCATTTCCGATCAATCAGTTATATGGCAGCTATAAGATATAGTCGGCCGATCCTTATGAAATTTGGTACGTCGGATTGATTGGCCAAATATAAAACCCATAGAAAATCCCAACTTCCTAACTTTACAAACACCAAAGTTATGGCATTTCCGATCAATCAGTTATATGGCAGCTATAAGATATAGTCGGCCGATCCTTATGAAATTTGGTACGTCGGATTGATTGGCCAAATATAAAACCCATAGAAAATCCCAACTTCCTAAATTTACAAACACCAAAGTTATGGCATTTCCGATCAATCAGTTATATGGCAGCTATAAGATATAGTCGGCCGATCCTTATGAAATTTGGTACGTCGGATTGATTGGCCAAATATAAAACCCATAGAAAATCCCAACTTCCTAACTTTACAAACACCAAAGTTATGGCATTTCCGATCAATCAGTTATATGGCAGCTATAAGATATAGTCGGCCGATCCTTATGAAATTTGGTACGTCGGATTGATTGGCCAAATATAAAACCCATAGAAAATCCCAACTTCCTAACTTTACAAACACCAAAGTTATGGCATTTCCGATCAATCAGTTATATGGCAGCTATAAGATATAGTCGGCCGATCCTTATGAAATTTGGTACGTCGGATTGATTGGCCAAATATAAAACCCATAGAAAGTCCCAACTTCCTAACCTAACAAACAGCAGAGTTATGGCATTTCCGATCTATCAGTTATATGGCAGCTATAGGATATAGTCGGCCGATCCCGGCCGTTCCGACTTATATACTGCGTGCAAAGGAAAGAAGGGTGTGTGCAAAGTTTCAATTCGATATCTTTAAAACTGAGAGACTAGTTCGCGTAGAAACAGACAGACGGACAGACAGACGGACAGACGGACAGACGGACAGACGGACAGACGGACAGACGGACATGGCTATATCAACTCAGGAGGTGATCCTGATCAAGAATATATATACTTTATAGGGTCGGAGATGTCTCCTTCACTGCGTTGCACACTTTTGACCAAAATTATAATACCCTCTGCAAGGGTATAAAAAGCATTTTATTAAACTTTGATTTTCAACCTGTGCCAGAAACCAAGTAATTTTCAATGTCAATCTTTAAATTAATAGAAATTTAGTTGAAGCCCTTTGATTTTTCTCAGTGTAGCTAACAGCAACAACTACAGCCGCAATCCATCAATCCATCCAGGCAGGCATCCCATGTATGAGCTTCCAGAGCCAGTTCAAGTGCCCGGGTCATCGTGGCTGCCCCCACCCACCGAC
The DNA here is from genome assembly GCF_018152115.1 of Drosophila rhopaloa. NCBI lineage: Eukaryota > Metazoa > Arthropoda > Insecta > Diptera > Drosophilidae > Drosophila > Drosophila rhopaloa. Next base: position 2,382,503 of record NW_025335142.1, on the reverse strand, counting down.
CTCCTGCCCCCTCCCCTTTTCCCCTCCCCCTCCTCTCGCCATTTGGCAAGTGTATATGTGTGTCTGTGTGTGTGGAGCGGCCGCTTTGTACTTTGGCTGCTGCCGCCGCTGCTTTTGGTGCGCTTTTAGCCAAAGTTTATGGCACTGGGCGAATGCACGGAATGCATGCCACATGCAGCATCCCAAGCTGCAAGTTGCAAGATGCAACCTGCAACATGTAGCATCATCACTGCCTCTGTGGTCCTCCGCTCCCAAGTGCGGCCCATAAAACCTGGCAAATCTGCGTATTTCACATGTCAAGATTTTCGCGAAACAGAGAAGAACAAGTGCAAGATGTGCGACGCTCCCCGCTTGACAGATTTATGGAATTTGCAGCCACAGCAGCGGCAAGACCATCAGGATCAGCATCTGCACCAGCGGAGAAACAAAAGCCATCGAGCATCGGGCATTTTTCGTATTTTTCGTACTTTTGGTGCGGAAAGGTTAAAGGGATCTACCGCAAGATTCTACCTCGGAGCAGGCAAGATTAGTAGGTGGTCATGCAATTTCAGGGCAATTAAGAACAATCAACGAGTTTTGATGGATTTGAAACGATGCACCGACGGGGGGAACTGGGCACGGGTTACAGTTATTTGCGGCATGCCATAAGGATAGAGGGTATTCTTCCAGAGATTCTTCTGGAAATGATTATTTTTTCTACTAAGCCATAGCCATGATAATTATGAAATCGAGTTCTAAAGGAATTATGGCATTTCTAAATATCAATTGCTATAAATCTGACTACATTCTTGAAGTAAATTAAATTCTTACTTCATTTTCTACATGCTTGTTGTGAGGAACTACACAAATGTTGTACAAATATATTATGTCATAGCACTTAAAGATTTAAATTTTATAACTTTATAATTTCTTTATTCCCTTATTCAAAAGGTTGCTTAAAAATACGCGAGATGTTTGATATGTTGCAGGAGAAGAGTAAATTTTAATACCTCTTTATTTTATTTTGAAAAATTGTCGTTATACTTTCGCTTATGTATTTAAATTTTTGTATAATTTTTATATGGAACTTTATAAAGTTGTAGCGAAATCGGAATCCGTTAAAATAAAAAATGAACTCATTAACAACTATTTTTAAGGTACCTAGGAAATCAATAAAATAATTTACTTAAGCCCCCAATTACCATACTTTTTCTGTGACCTTCTTAAAAAATTACCGCACGACATAAGTTATTTTCCAAGAATGATTTCGGTTAACGCTTCACTTGATAAACCCCTTCAAATGTATATTTAACTGAGACTTCTTCATGGGGCTATTTCCAAACACATCTTCTTCTCGAACTCCCCTTTCCTCCGAAATGAATTTCTATTCTTGCCTAATTGTTTTCGGATCGGCTTTGTGAGGTGGATTGAGCACGTGCTCCCCTCCTAAACGGCCTCTGTTCGCCTGTCCACCCCCTTTGGCCATTTAGCGGCACTTGCTTTTATGGACCACAAAAAAAGAATATGTATTTTCGGAGCGTACAAGAAGCCAGACAAAAGCCGCGGGTCAGAACTGGTAGCAAGTTGAGCGCTCTTCGCTGGATCTGTAACAATTAGTGCTGCTGCTAGGAGCTTTTGTTTGGCTATTCTCCTTCTGGGGCCATCATTAAAAACTGCTTATAATTATTTGTAGAACGAGACTCGCGGACTCGCCCGCCGATTTGAAAACAATTAAAATTCGAAAATGGTCAGCCAGCAATTTCGGCCATTAATCAAAATTAACGCCACATGCGCTGAACGCTGATCGAAGTCCGAAATTGTGCGATTTTTGGCCAGAGATTTGGAGATGGCAACTGGCTGATTGGCTTTCCGCATTGATTTAAAAAACCCTCCGCGTAAAAAGCATACGAAAATCAGTGGGCTAGTGGATAAAAACGAAATCTGAAAAATTCAAACTGGAATTTTGATTTATGTTTCAATTTAAGCATCGGACTTGTGGCCGATTTCGATTCTGATTTTGGCACCAGAATTTTCCGCCATTTGTTTGGGGGCATCAATCATAAGCCGACTGCACCTAATGAACTTTGAGGCCAGGCAGTTAACGCTCATTAAAGTAGCCACCGCCACTAATCATATGGGGCCTACTTCTTCGGCTCGCTTTTAGATTTACACACGGAAAAATTTTACTGCAGTTTGACCATTTGTTAATAACATCCTTATCAAAATGACTCCTTATTGTGATGAACCCAAGCACAATTAGTTATATTTTTACTATAGCAAAATAGGATCAAAGACCGACTATATATGCAGCAATGAAATTATAATATAATTAAATATCGTTTTCGTTTTGACAGCGTTATATTAAATGTAAAAATATTTAACATCTCGAAACAATTTTAAATGTATAAAAAATCAGATCATCATCAACGTAGAGATATAACCTATTTATAGAATATCTAATGCACTTTCCTATAAACACTAGACAAATTTAAGTTTATTTTCATTGAAAAATTTCGAATTGGTGGCATTATGCAACTGATATTCTCAAATTTTTGCTCGGTGTGGTCAAGTAGTACAGTTCGGTAGTCTTTTTGGGTCCCCTGCCTGCTACCAAAGTTCGAACCGCCTGCTGGGGTGTTTTGATTAATGATCTTCGCTCTGCTCACTGGAATATAAAAAGCCCTTTTTTGGTCAGTCGATCCATCGATTGTCGTTTTCTGTTTTAGTCGGGTTAATAAACTCTCCGAAGTGGACTGTGGAGTGCTACGTATATGGTAATAATGTATAGTCATACTCGCTTATACATGTATAACTATAACAGTTTCATTAACTGTCTGCCACATTAATTAAAACATTTTCGCCAGCAGCATTGGGGCCATAGTGATTGTTTCTTCTTCGAAAAAACATCAATTTACAGTGGTCAACTTGGAATTGGATTGATAAATGGGGAGATGTTTAAAAGAAAGTTAGTATTTGTCATGGGCAGATTAGATATCGGTTTCACTTTGATTTAAATTCCATTATGCCAGTTTTTATTATTCGCAGTATATCTTGCAAAATCTGTCCCTAAACGTATTTTTCTTAAATTGTAGTACTACATATTTTGTGATTAAATTTTTACCTTTAATACCTTTCGACTTTCACATTCAAAATTAGTTTCAACGTGGCCCAGTGTAATATTTTATCATCTGGTTGGGCGGTTTAGAGGTGGGCGGCATTATGCTGGGGAAACCCATAGTTTACTGGTATTTATGGTAGCCGGGCGATCTTCGGGTAATAGCCACATTTTATAAACAACTTATTTCCTTAATTGATTGTTAACAATGATTGTCGATGAGGCCCCAAGCGAAGCCCCCGATCGCACACTTCTCCCAGACTGCATCTGCAGTTGGGGCTTTTGGCCACTGCTGACGTTGTATCTATTAACCACGCACTCCATTATTATTTAATAACATATTTCTTAAGTATCTGCCAACCCAGTTCAGAGCACAAAACGAGCCTCTGCCACGATGCTTGGCTTTCTTCGGCATCGTTCGCCTCCTGACCATAATTTGTGGGGCCTGCCTCAGATCCCGATCCCTCTTCTGCTCTTTGATTTATACACAGAGAGAAAAATTACCAGTTTTCTTATAGATTCTTATAGATTTCCACGGTAATATTTGTGTGGTAGGGAACTCAAAATTGAGTATACTTAAAATGTATTAAATAAAATGGAACAATTGATATAAATTCTAAAACTTTTATTTGCTTTGCTTAAACGATAAAATTACAATAAAAACCTTTAAATATTATAGAATGTAAAAAATACATTTGTACCAAAGTTTTAATTTGTTTAAGCTAGTGTTTTTCCAATTAACTGTTATTTGGACTTCGTATAATAATACTCGGCTTCTTTGACTTTTTATCAATGTTTTTGATATAGGAAAATGAAAACAATATTTAACAATTTTTGAAAAAGGATAATGGAATCAGTAATGTATAATTATTAATCTTCATAAAAATAAGAACCTTTGTATTACTAAAATTTGATTTTTGTGCCTTCGATCATTTTTAACGTTTACATTTGTTTTAAAATATGTCCTGAGTCCTATCATATATTAAGTAATATTTTTCCTGTGTGCAGGCTTTAACGTTCGACTCGTCGTCGCCGTTCAAAGTGATTGCCACCCCATTAAAAAAACGGCTGCGCCTTCTAGTTGCTGTTGGTGTTGCTGTTGTTGCAGCCTTGGCTCCTGCCACGATCACTCAATAAGTCTAGACAAAATGTACCTGGTACCTGTGATTGTCGCTCCTCGATGGGGACGGAAGGAAGGGCGGGGGATAGCTGCCGTAATGGATCAGCACGTTGCCAGGTCCGCTGAGTTGAGTTGAGCTGCCTGCCAGCCTGTTGCCTTTCAGACGTCGTCTCTACGTCATCAGCAACAATAATAACAACAGCAGCATCACCAGCAACAACAACCGATATTTTTTGGGGAAGGGGAAGCCCCTTCAATCGTGAAAAAGCCAGCAACCATCATATTTGTTGCATGATTATGTGGTAATTGCGGCTGTCAATAAAACTCCCCCGTTTTATTCTTTACAACCGAAAGCATTCTACGCCTATATTTTCCTCGTGAATATGCACACACCGAGAAAAATTCTTGAAACTATGGGATTCAAGGCGAGGTCGTTAAAAAATAAATTTCATTACTTCTAACCATGTTATAGCTTAAGCTAACAAGAAATTCCGTAACAATTATATTACTTATTCATCAGCTTAAACAATATATTTCGATGGTGTTTTATTTTTTAATGTGGGATAATTAAACCATTATTTGAACAGGGGTTTTTAAAAGAAATATTATAAAGTCAACATAAAATTTCATCACAATAATAAACAAATTCAGCAATAAAACTGTAGGTTTTCCTGCGTGCATATAGACACGTATTTATTTATAGAGAGAAAGATGGATTCACGATGGGTTCCGTTCCCTACTATGATTTAGTTTGACAAAGGAGTGACATCCAAGTACTTAAGTGATTTCTTTACACCTTTTATGGAGTAGTTAATGCGGTATGCGCATAAGACTCACATTGAGCAAAGTCATGCCGGGTGCCCCTTGTGTCCAGTGCTCCTCCCCAGCTACCCCTTGAACCCAAAAACCACCGATACACTCTATCCCGATCCATGGCACCCACCAAACCACAAAACCCATACAAAGCCCAAGCACTTAGCGGCGTTTAGGCTGCGGCTTTTGTCTGCCTTGTTTTTTCACCCTGGGAAACGATCGAACGCATCCCAAAACGCAACTCCTGTTTCATAATCGGTTCGGGTTTTGTGAATCACTGGGCTCAGAGTTCAGTATGTAAATCTCAAGTGTGGCTACTCGATGTTTATTGTGGTTGGAAGTTAGGAACGCAGAATTATGTGGCACTTGTCTATCGTTTGGGATTTATATTTCCATTTCTTATTCATTCATTCACTATAGGATTTTATTTTAAATATATATTATTGAAAATCAGTAAAGTTTGTTTTTCAATTTGCCATTTTAAAATTTTAAAAAAGAATCAATAAAACTTTTCACCTGTTCCTACAATAAGCCAGAATGCAATTTTTAAAGTATTTTTTCAAAACAACAACTGCTTATTATTATTTTTTTGCTTTATAAATATTTTAGATACTTTAAATAATAGTAAAATCTTCCAGCTAATATTCATTAAATTTATATTTTAAAAGTAATTATTACAATTTTTAGTCGCTAAGTCGGGAGAAATTAAACCAAAAATAAAAAATACCAACGTATGTGACGAATTTTCAGCAGACATCGCATAAAATTCATTAATTAAAGTTAAATGAGACTAGTATTATTAAAAATCGGTATATGTGTTAGTCTTAGTTTTGAACAAGTTTTAAATGGAAATAAATAAAATTAGATGTTTATGACCCGAAGCATAAATAGTTTAGGGGAAACCTAAGTGCGCGAACATAAATCTCCCCCATCGAAGCTCATTTTGATAACTTTGTTTGCCTGGCTGGCTAACAATTTCCGTTCCATTTGTGCAACTGTTAGCCCAATTGCAGACCCCCGGGCCAGTTTCTCGGCACAGTGGGCGTGTTATGCTTGTTACTCGCAGATTGCGGCAATTGCATCCAAAAGTGAGGCCCGCGACTGAGTTTTCAACGCTTCATCGCCAGTTATCGGGCCATGCCCCAATCCAGTTCGAGCGTTTAGTCTCCGACTGTCTAGGTGTTAAATATCGAGAGGCCCGGCCACCAGCTTCCTTCCTTTCCACAGCCATACTGCCACACTGCCATTTGCCATACCATACTGGCATATATATCTGCCGCGATGCTGTGGCATCCATCTGGGAGTTCCAGCGCCGTGGAGACATTTATCGCGCGTTGGTGTTGGCTCTATCGGGGCGATGTGTTGTTGTAGGTGCGGAAAGTGGTCCACACGAGATTAGGGTGTAGCTATCAAGTCGTCTTGCTGTTCCGCCTGCGACTCCCCGGCGAGTGGGTAGCAAATAAAAGCGCCAAAACACTTAATGCATTTGGAGCAGATACACACTGAGGGAGAAAATGCACACACAAAAATGCAGTAAAATCCATTTAATGGGTCTTAAATTTAAATTTTGCTAATTTTGTTGTTAAACTATTATTTTTATATTCCTTTTTATTTTGGTTAGCCATTAGTTTAGTAATGGTTGTAAAGGATTTAACATTTTATGCTGAACAATAATTGTTTGTATAGTTGATTGCATGATTTATAGGCTTGAAAGTTAAAATTTGGCGAAAGTATTAGGAACATTCGGAACGAATGAAGTCGAAAATATTAGAAGGCTTTCCTTTCACGCAACAAAATCATGCTTGTTTTTATTATTTTGACCAAAGGATAATTATGATGTTTCAATTTTAATTAAGCTTTTCCAGTGTAGAGACTCACAGCACCCCGGTTCCAAATAGCCCGTAAATGGAGCTCGAAGAGTTAAGATTGGTAGCCTGGGTGCGTCTTCCTCATCACCGTCATCGTCATCTTCGTCTTCGACTCCGACTTCGACTTGAGCGTCTGGCTCCGACTGTGTTGAGCTTGTTAGCAAAAAGGCAAAAAATGAAACGGTCGCTGCTGGGTGTTGGCCAATCTTTAAAGATCAAACAATAAACTTAAAGATCTGCTGGGTTTCTCTCCCCTCCTTTTCTCGCCTTCGACATGCAAATTGTGCAGCCGAAGAAGTGTCAAACAATGTCAGTGGGAGAATGTGTCTCGCAATTGAAATTTATTTGCACTACAATTCACTGCTGACAATGCGAGGAGGCATTGGGATGTACTACCTTACTTAGCCCGCTTTCCCTCCCACCGAACACCCAGTCCCCTTTTCCCCCTTGTTCCGCCCATGTCTCCGGGCCCCCTGCCCCCGGAAAACCCTCTGCCCAAAAGTCACAGTCGGAGCTAGCGATCTCTAACCCGTCAACTCGTCAAGCTGTGAGCGTCAATCCACAACAAAGTCAACGACGAAGACGACGGCCAAGCCTGCCTTGAGGATTACACTGGAAAAATGTGGTGGCTATTATGTTAATTACAAGAACAGTATTAACAAAAGTTTCCCCTTAATAAAAAAAACATTTTGGTAAATAAAGACAAATATAGTAAGAAACTTTATACTCTTAATATATCCAACATTAAATTAGAAAAATTTTTTTTACAAAGATTCCTTTTAATCAAGCTATGACAAATAATTTAATCCAATAAAAAAATATTGTATTTTAATTTTTATTATTTATGGTGACATACTTTTAAAAATATTTAAGTTGTTTAAACTTCAATGCAATTAAAATCAAAAGGTTTTCAATATCGTTTAATTTATAGGTCTAATTTTAGTTTAAGTCAATTTGGCACGAATATTATAATTATGGAGCTCAAAAAACATTTTAGTTTTAGTGATAGCTGTTTATTGAATGGTTACAATTTTACTTTATATCCATTTGTTGTAATATTGATTTAAATAAACCAACTTGCGAATCCAAACATATTTCTTTGGTGCTTTTCTAGTCCCTGGCTTTGGTCAGCGACTTTTCTCTCAGTGATTGATTGAGGCTCAGCCTCATTCATGAGCCCAGGGCCCAGAAGGCAGGCAGCGGCATCGAGCGGCAGCGTTTTGTCGCCCGAATCGCTCACAGCTTCTGTGCTGTGATTTTGCCAATTGGCAATTGCCTCCTCCGGTGCCGTGAGCATTTGCAAAATGTCAATCTGGTGCTGTGCATCAATTCAAGTGTGAAATAAATAGAAACGAATCCAGGTCCCAAAGTCTAGCATTTTGCTATAATTTTCGCGCCATTTGCTGTCGACTTTACCGTCTGTCAGTCGGCCGTCTGACTTTTTGCCGACCGTTCGGTGAAGAAAGAGGAGCTATGCTGAAAGTATTTACAATTACGCAAAGATTGATTGAAATAGATTTCGGATTGATTGGCTGCTGGTATGCACATCGCTCGGAGTTCTTTTTCGCAATGGTGGGAATCGCAGGTTGTGTGAAAGAGGTTAAGGAGGTTAAGAGCTCCGGCTCCACGGCGATGGGATAATTTCTAATTAAGCCGCTGTGTCCGCCGCCGCAAGGAGATACATTTTATGCGACACATTTATCCAGCAGATACTTTTTATTGATTGCCATCGGCTAAAGCAGCGCCGCAGGAGTCTGAGAAATCAGCTTTCTCCGGCGATCTCGTAGATCGTGGTGCTCCAAGCGAGAGCAAGACCAAGCCCAATCAATAAAAGAAACTCTTGTTCATCTAAATATTTATTTGTATTTATTTGTGGTGACAGCAATAATAATTTTCTTGATCATCATTTCGGCCGATTTGCATACCAAATCATCACACGAAAAGGAAAAATACTTATGCAACATTAATACTAATAATTTATGCTATTTGCTATACAACTTTGTGCGCTTTGCTTTACATTTACATTCATGGATATTCGTACATTTAAAATTTGCTAATTGTGACTAATAACTCGAGGGAACCTCAAAACGAGTAGGCTTACGCGAAATTTGTCTACCAGCGGTGTTTCTATAGAACGATTAATGTTTTTTAAACTAACAAATACTCTTGGGGGATTGGAAATGTCTAAGTAGTAGCTAGTCATTTAATATTAAGCTTTTTATATGGTTTATAGCTTAGAAGAAAACGAAACTTAAAGATTACAAATTCCACTACGATATTATGCATACACGATACAGATAAGCTGCCCTTTTTGCATATTTTGCTACAGTTTCTTCTCTTTTATCATTTGTTTAGCTTTTCTTTTATTTATTTTTGTGTTAACTTTAGGTTTCTGAACTTGTATTCTTGCCGCTTTGTAGACGACCGAGAAATTTGTTTATAATTCACTGCATAAATTATCAAAAAGATAACATTTGTGTTATACTTTTCGGTCCCAATATGCAAATACCTCATCGGGGGCCGCTCGACTTTTGCATATTTTGGCAATTTGGTTAGTTGTTTTAAACGATGTGATAACATCTAACCAAAACGGCACGAACTCGTATTTAGCGCTTGTTAATCAGAGTCAAACTTTTCTGCCCCCAAAGAGTCCATTTCATGTTTCGTATTATTTATATAACTCACATGCGTTTATTGTTTCGCATATTTTGTATTTGTTTGTTTACTTTGTGTTTTTGGTGGTGTCTTAGCGGGGGGCCAATTTTCTATTGCCTCAATCGATCTCCGGTGGCTGATAACTGTCATTTGGAAAATGTGTTCAGACCTTAGTGGTCAGATCCAAGGCATTCGAGATGGCCACCTTAACGGGGGCTTCCAGCCTCAGACGTTTGCCATTCTCACTGGAGGCTTCTATGAGTTCGTCTAGTTTCCTTTTGATCGTTTCACTGGCCTCGCTATCGCTTAGGATACTATTGTTGTTATTATTATTGTTATTGTTGTTGCTGATACTGTTGTTGTTGTTGTGGGTCTTCTCAATGCTGGTCTTCACTGTCTCCGTGGTGCTGTTGTCCTCCTCCTCCCGTGCCCCCTCCTCTTCATCGGAAATCTCCTCTTCAGGCGTTACTTTCAGATCCTCACCATCATCATCGTCCTCTGTATCGTTTTTCTCTAGATCGCTGGTAATCTCGGGCTCTGTTTCGATTTCAGGGCTACTACTCTTGCTGCTTAGCGAACTTCCCGTGGTTTTCATGCTCAGATCAATGGGATTATCTTGACCGGGACTGGGATTTGGATCCTCTGCGGCTGGGGTTTCCGCTTCCTGTTGAGCGGGTGAGTGAGGAGGCGTCATGGAGACCACCAGATCCTCCTCTTCTTCATCATCTACAGCATTGTCTAGTATTTCCTCCACCCTCGCCTCGTCATCTTCTTCGTTTTGGCCATTACTCTGCCGGCTTTTCACTCTTTCCCGGCCACTCTCCGAATTCGGTGTGACCAGAGCTGAAATTGAATAATCCTGCTTGGAGTGTGGCGGTAGTTTTGTTGTCGGCGGTGGACTTTGCTGTTGCGATTTGAGCACTGCATCCAAATAGAAACGTTTGGTTAGCTCATCGGCTGCACCACCGTTTGTGAGAAGGTGGTTATTGTTGGCGTGGTTACTTGGACTTCTGGGTGGTGCGGGTTGCTCTTCTTCCTTGTGGTGCTGCTGGTGGTTGGCAAATGGTGAATTGCCAGGGGCAAATCGCTGGGCTGCTCCGCTCGAATTGAAGAGATGCTGCACTGCCGCCGCAGCCACCGCCGCTTGTTGTTGCTCCGGCGTGGGTTTCAGCAGACCCTGGTGGTGCGAGTACAAGGCGGGATGGTAGCCGGGAAAGAGCAGGTGCGAGGGCGGCAGAAATGCAGGTGGGGGCATTACGGGCATGGAAGTGAGTCCTGTGAAAGGTAGCGGCAGGAATGGCGACAAGTCCTTGCGCATCTGTGGTGGTCTGCCGGGCACCACTCCCCCTCCGCCCGACTGACTGCCATCGGCACCGCTCGAAGATCCTCCCGAACTGGATTTTCCGCCCAAATGGAGCAGGGGATTTCCCCGCACCGAACTCACCTCCACGGAACTGTCAGAGTTGTGGGAGTCCGGGGAACTCACCGAGGGTGAGGCTACCACCGGATGCTTATGCGATCCGTATTCCCCGCTGCTCTCCAATCCCAGCATCATCAGCTCCTCCTTGCTCCGCACCGAGCCACCGGCATTGGCGACGGCATAGAGTCCCGGATAGCCACCCGGATGACCCAGCATTCCCAGGGCGGCTGCCGCAGCCGAGGACGGGGGCACTCCCGACATGCCCTTGACCCCGTTGGGCATACCTCCCCCACCGCCCGAGCCACCGGAACCCCCTCCACCCGCCTGTTGGCTGTTGTGGTGCGCCGCCATCGCTGCCACCGCCTGTTGCTGCTGCTCCTGCAGCAGGCAGTGGATCTTGAACCAGTTGGAGCGGCGACCATAGCGGGATCCACTCTTCGACATGCCCACCATGAGGCACTTCTTCAGGCGACACGCCTTGCAGGCGGTGCGGTTCTTCTTGTTGATGATGCACTCGCCGTTGTTCTTGCAGTCCGATATCGACGACAGATTGTTGTACGACCGACCGAAGAAGGACTGAAATTGGAAGAGAAAAATAATATTTAATCTTTCGATTATAATTTAGGTAGTCAAAAATAAAACTTTTCAGGACCAATTATACATATAAAAGCTTCGTTTAAACTTAAGCTTCTTCTATGTACATGTATTAATACAAATAAATTATCCGAATTTTTACTTAGCCATATAATTAATATTCTTCAAATGAGGTAGCTAATGATAAAAAGTCATGGCTAAAAAAACTTAAATACATAAACATAATTAATTTTCCAAAAATTAAGACCAAGTATAAATTAGACAATATTTTAGTTAATGTTAATCTCCTAAATAACTGTTTGTGATGTTATCTTAGTAGATACATAAAATATAATTGCTTTTTGCCTTTTATTCAGACTTGCATAGTGAATTACAATTATGAAGTGTATTTCAGACTTAAACCACTCCAGATCTTTCTTCTTCAACCTCAACCAAATCGAGCTTCTTCAGAAACTTCTTTCATCACAGTCCATGATGTCATTCAATAAAACGCTTTCAATGCTCGACAATAATATCTCATTATATTTTTGTGATGATTCATCGGCTGGCGGGGCAGCTGAGACCCAGACCTCTTTAAACGCTCTGCCAAAAAAGCGGAGAGCCGCGAAAAAAAAAGAAATAAAGCAAATCGACATGCACAAGCGGCAACCACCTACACCTCCGGCATTAACCGTTGGCTGGGGCACCACAATCAATTGCAACAAAGCAAACAAACAATTTAATTCAATGCGGAGGAGCCATGAAAAGCTGAGAGCCAAAAGCTGAGAAAGAAACAAAAAGCCCCGGACAGACGGCAACATGTTGCTGCTGCTGCTGCTGTTGCTGCCGCTGCCGCATGTTGCAAAGGTTATGGCTGTGCAACACTTATGCCAAGTTGCAATGTTGGCAGTAAATCACCAACGCTTCACGGCCTGCCCGCCTGCCTGGCTTTGCAATCAACCAAAAGGGACAGACTGCCTAAATGACTGACTGAATGAATACACTCGGAAAAGCGTGTCACATTTTTTGTTACTTTTCCATTCAGTTTTCGAGGGCTTACACTTTTCCGATCGCTAAGTCTACTAGATTTGGTTGAAGAGTCTGAAGATTGATAGTTAAAGGGAAATTTAAATTAAAAAATATTTCATAGACAGTACTTCTGACTACTTAGTTAAAAAATATAAACAATTTCTTTCATGCTTTTAATCATTATTTTCTATCCTTCACAATGAAGAGTATAAATTTAATAACATCTAGGTTTTGACAGCCTATACATTAATTTTGATTAAATTTTTTTTTAATAAAGAAATAATGTATTACCATTCAGAAAGAACATTTTACTCTTTTTGTTTCAAAGAACTTATTTTTCCAAATCTGACGTATAGTTTTGGCCAAGTGTAACTGGCTTACTCTCTGCCTGTTTGTCAGTATTCAAGTTGGTTGCCGTCGTTTTCTGATCGTAGGTGGAGCTTTTGAATGGAAGAAACACCGGTGCTGAGATGCTGACGACGAAGCGCAAAATTGAACCGAGACAGAAACAAAAACAGCAAAAGAAGCAGAAACAATGCGAAAATCCACTTTTAAGGTTAATTGGGCATCAAGATTACTGGGTCGGAAATGGAAATGGAAACGGAGGATTTCAGGCCCGTTCTTCTTCGTCTTCATCGTCTTCAGTTTTCTGTTTTCAGTTTCGTTTCAAGAAGCAAAACGGCAGACGGACGGACGACTATTTACAAGCAATTTTGTGCATCAAGGCAGATTCACTTTTGTTTGTTTGTTTTTTCTTGGGCCTCTTTACTCTTTTTTTTGTGTCTTCTTGTGGGCGTTAAATTAGCCAAGCGAGGCCCACGCCATTGCGAACGAGGCCCAAGCACAAATCAAATAACGCTGACCCACAAATTGTACGTTAGTTGACCTTTTCTCCTTGGCGTGGGCAAAAATAAAAGAAAAACGACAACGAAAAAATCAAACAAAAAAATAAATAAATAACAAAATCAAATCCCTCGACTGAACTCGAATCGAGTCGGCGAAGAAACGAAACGGAACGAACAAAAAATGATCATCCCACCATTAAAGGAGTATTCGTATTTAAATCAATTATTTGTGGGGCGCTTTGTTTAACTTTGACCTTAGCCTGGGGCATCCATTTGTTGCTGCTACTCCCCCTCCTTTATGATGAACTCAACATTCCAGTTTCGCAGAGAATGGCCTCATAACTTTTTCTGCTTAGTGTTTGCATCACGAAGGCGGCGAATTCGATTTATTGAAATCGATTGAATCGATTGATACGAACGACTTTAAGGTAAAAGGAATGCAAAGTTTAAAAGTGTTTGTTGCTACGGTAACGTTGTGTCCAAAATGCGAAGAAATTATAACTGGCCCAACTTAAATGCTACAGTCCATCACCACATTAAAAATGTTTGTTACTTAAAAAGCCTCGCTTTTAATGAAAACGCTCATATATATGTAAAATTTTAAAATTTCTTGCACTTACGTAATATTACTAAAATGGAAATCAATAGCAAACTGTTTTGACATCAATGTGATTAAATGACACTTTTTATTATCAAGCTTTACTTGGTATACATTTGAATAACATATACTTAGAATTTGACTCTATGCTAAAACTGACACTATATGAAGTTTTACTTAGAGCCTTCTTTTATAAGAGATTTTTTCGATTATTAAGACTTGAAAAAGCTTCTTTGGCAAGTGTTATTGTATCGAGTACCCACGGTAAGGACTATTAGATATTCCAGGCTAGATAAAATCGCTGCGTCCACCAAATCAAATTCAAATTAATTCGAACATCGAACTCACCTTGCAGCCCTCGCATGTGAAGGCTCCGAAATGGAATCCAGCCGCCGGCTCTCCACACACCTTGCACGTCTGATTCATCTGCAATGGGAACGAACAGAACAGAAGACTTGAGAATGGGATTGTACACTTTTTGGGGGGATTTCTAACTCCCTCGGCACCCAACTCCCCACCCACCTCACTGAAACTGAGGCAATAAATTCATAAAATTTCAATTAAAAGCAACAGCAAATCATGACACGAGCATCTGGAGCTCTCCATCTCGTTTCGAGTACCCCAAAGAGAATTGGAAAACCAGCCGCCAGCGAAATTCACACGCATTAAAAATTAAAATGCAAACATAGTTTGTCATATCGCGAAATTGGTATCAACGAAAGAAAAAGAGCACGGCTTAAAACGAAAAGCGAAAAACGAACGACGACAAATGGAAATGGGAAACGGGCCCAAAGGAGCCCCCAACAAATGGCCAACAAAGCCCGACCATGAACTCCCTACACAGGAAGAAATTTTAGGACGCATTTAATTTTTCTTACGTCAAGATAAGCATGATATTCATTGATAAGTAATTATATTTTTATATGCCATAGGTTACGATTCAAACATATGTTAAAAAGGGTATGTTTTTATGTCGGTATTGTATTATATAAGCCCAAATAACCCTATTTATTTCCTGTGTAAATGGCCAATTGCCTCTTCTGGGGCCCATAATAAAATATGAAGATGGAATCAAATGAAAAATTGCCTCAGAGCACACACACACACTCTGAGCAAACAAGCAGCATTTGCATTTATATGGCAAACTCTGTACCTTCCCCTTTTTCGCCCCCTCGCAAATAGGCGCAACTTGTAGCTGAGGGAATATTTGTTTATTTATTGCGAGCGAAATGTTTATCAACAAATTGCCATCAATTGTTGTTTGGGTGCCCGGCCAGGAGTTGGCTTTTTGGGTTCCCCTTGTTTTCCATAGTCAGGTTGAAAATGGGGCTGGGGATCAGACAGAGTTGCGTTTTTCTTATTGCCACTTGTAGCTGGAACTGGAGCAAAAACTCAGATGACACGCGCACATGCAAGGAGGGGAAAATGTGGCAAGGAGTGGGAGGTGGGTTTCATGGAAAAGTGATCGTGGGAGACTTTTTGATGTTTTTTGGCAGTTTACAAAAAACTTAATAAAACATGTTTATAATAATAAAATCAAAATAATATGCTTTTAGCGAACATTTAAAGGGTTTTTTTGTTTAATAAGAAACTGTTAATTAAAGCCATTACTTATAAAAAGCTCTTTCAAGTTTTGAACTGAAAAATCGACCAAATTTCACTGTTGTTTATATAGGCATTTTATAATACAACTTTATTACACAACTTAAACATTTTGGCAGTTCTTAGAAAAGAAAATGATTCTTACTGGAAACGGTTTGTACTAATATACGTTTCCAATAGTGATATCTTATCGGATAAATGGGTATAGGACTGTCTTCTAATGGGAACATGACAAATGGTTTTGAAACAGATATTTCTAGCCAACAAAATGTTATCGTTGATATTTTATTTTACGTACATGTAATAAAATGAGTTCCTATTCATTCAAATTAATGCTTTGAGCCCAGGCCAATTGAAATGCCTTCAAATATATCAAACTAACTGGAAATTGACTGCCCAACTAGTAGCCAATGGCCCAACCGCAGTCCATATCAGACTCATCCTCGAGCCAAAAGTTGGCCACCTTTTCCGAAGGCTTTTGTTATGTTTTATAGCACCAATTGCCCGACGGGCGATTCTCGGCCATAACTCTTGCAGGCCACAAACAATTTGGCACATTACAAAGTAGGAGAAAGCACTCAACACATTCACTTTTTTTATTCGCTTCTCCTGGATCGACCGTCCAATAAGCAAATCCCCGAGGAGGGGGTCTTATAAGAATACCATGCCAATTGGCTTAGTTCGTTCAGGTCTGCGTTCCTTATTTTTCCAGCGGTTGTTGTTATTGTAGGTGCCTTGTTTGACTGTAAAACATGCTAATCTGATTTCGTGTTATGTGTTGAGTTGGAGGTGAGTTTTGGCCCGAGTTTGGGTCTGGGCCCCCTCGACTTGGGCTGGAAATAAATTTCCTACGTTTAGGTTTCATAAAGCGTCGTCGGGTCTGGTCGTCGCTGCCTGCCGGCCTGCCTGGGATTAATCGACAAATAAAAATCACATAAAATAAATTAAAAATTATGAGTTTCAAGTTTCAACAACCTGCGGATTGGCAGCAGATTTAGTTTGATTTTAAATCACTGCCAGCCAGAAAGAGAGAGGAAGGCCCAAACACGTTGCAGATGAGCTTCGCCGTGAAATTTATGCAGACAATGTGCAATATTAAAAAGCCATAAACATTTATTTTACAACAGACAAGCGACACATTCTTACCAAGGCTCTGGGATAAAGTTGTATTGGGGGAATCGAAGTTATGGCAAAGCATTTCTATGGTTTAACAAGCCCAGAACTAATGTTCTTACTATGTCTTCCTAAGTCATTTGTTTGCTGTCACTCTTGAATTTAAGCCAAGTGCCCCTTTTTGATTTGTGAGTTCATTTTTATTTGCCTAATAAAAAAAGCTGAAAATAAAATTGTATAATTAGCCTGAAGCCTTAGAGGGCAGTTTAATCATTTTTCAACATTTTTATAATATATTTTATTTATTACGAGAATATTACTCCTTTACAATTGTAATTTTATATCGTTTCGTTATTAGGTATAATTTTTTATTGGGCATTAATTATAAAAAGTGTTTTATCGATACCTAACTCTGAGTGTAGAATCAAATTACATAGATAGTTTCACTTGAAATCTTTTTATTAACACAATTACCTAGAAGAACTGATTATTAATTCTGCTTTCGTGATTATTGTATTCTCCTTAATCAACCCTCTGAACTCAAACCCGTTTTAATATCTTTGTTCACAGCGAAAATACGTTTGTAGTATATTGCGTAATTTGCGTAAAACAACGCTGCCCCATAACATTTAAAGGCACAATTAGCTGGGATATTAAGTGAAAGTGTTATAAATTAGATAAAAGAGCGACAAATGTGCCGGCAAAAACAACAGCATCGTCTGAAAGATTTTAACTAAATACACATAATATTAATAACCTTTTTCTTTGTCAAGCAATTTGTTTTTTTGCGCGACTAACAAAATATTTGTCTGTGCGCAGGTTATTGATGGGATACGAATATTGATGAGATTTTTCGAATGCACAATGTCAATTTATTTTAATTAGTTGGTATATTTTCCAAAAATAAAATTCCCCCAGTTCCTCAGAAGTGCAACAAGTTGATCCAAGACAAATAGACGCCAGAAAAAATAAATACCTGCAAAAACTCCACCAGTCATCATCCACAATAGTGGATGCTGTTGATTTTGTGTGTGATTAATTATGGCGATTGCTGTTCTGTTTGTTGTTTGATGTTGTTTGGTTGTTAACCTTAACGCGCAGCAAAAATAGCAAGTAGAATTTATAATTTTTCATGCCACGATGATGCAATGAAAAAAGTTATATATATAATAATAAGATGCTTTGTTATATGGCTTATTAAGCTTGGCAAATAAAAGAAGCGACCGCAAAAAAAAAATATAAAATTATTAAAATTCATTTAAGGCACGTTTACTCCAGTTTTGAGCTCGGCTTGCCTCGCCTGAAGCTGTTAAGAGCTAAGTGCCATTAAGACCAAGTCCAAGCTCGGCTTTAGTTTCTGCTTATTTTCATTTTGCTTCCCTCGCTTCTTTTTGGCAGGCAAAAAAATTATGATAATTGCCTGACCTTGGCTGGCATGTACTAATACTAATTCAAATTTGCACATCCAGTGCGCAGATCGGATCCCCCCCCCCCGCCCCTGCCCAACATGGTTCGCATGCAATTATAAAAAAGCGCAGGCTAGAGGCAAAAACATAATTTAATTAAAATGAAATCATGCACACAAAGCAATTGCCTCGCTTTGTTCATTGTGCGCTGCGGCAAATTGTTCTAGTTTTTAACTTTTTTTCGCCTTTTTCGCTTTTTTAGATTTTGCGTTATAAACATTCATGACTCGTCGACACTGAAGACGGTCGTTTGTGGCGTCGTGTGTGTTGGTGTTGCCTGTTGTCAGTGATGAGCGGATAAAAAATGTATAAACAAATGCGGTCTGCTCGGTGCGATTAGCTCAAGACTGCACCTATTCAGACTTTAACAGTAGTGGGAAAATATCTGGCAACTAGCAAAAGGCGAGTGCAGCTGGCTTTTCTATTAATATTCTCATTTCTAAAGCACTAGAATAGAATTTTATGGATCTGTATATTGCCACTCATTAGAAGATATTAAAAGAACACCTTAGCATAAGCTCGATATTTAATAGTAATTTTTTATGAGTACTAGCCATGGGGTTTCGCTTGTTTGCATCCAATGTTATGAAAATACCTCCGGCAACAAGACGCACTTTTTATGGTCAATTCTTAATAGGAGTTACATCAGGTGTTCCTTGAATTTTTATTGATAATATAACTAAAACCAATTTACCCCTTTAAAGATTTCACAGAGATGGTGCTATTTAAATCGAATTAATATGCTAAGAGATGTGCCTAACAAGTCTTGATTTAATTGAATTCGTTTATAATTCAATTTAATAAAATATTTATGGGGTAAATGCATACACTCCCACAGGGCTCAAACAATGACTTTTATTCGCATTAATCTAAATCGATTACACTTTCCTATTGCAAACTAGTCCGATCAACTTCTGAAGGCAGCTGCAAAGTAAATAGAAGACCGCTCTAGTCGCAGCATCTATTCCAACCCCAGCCAATCAGATGAGTCATGTCGGCGATGCAAACTCGTTTATTCCCCAGTCGATCTGCAGAAGAGCAGCGAAATTTGTCAAAATGGTTATATCGCATGTTTGATATGTTTTTTCTGGCTTTCATTTCTTTCTTCTCCTTTTTTCTGCCGCATTACAAATACTTGAGGCGGTGGAGAGTCAGCTGCACACACGCATTTCTTTCGCTTTTCCTGACCCAGCACCAGCACTCCTCTTTGCTTAGTCACGCGGCCTTTATGCTTAGGCAATTTGTCAAAAAAATAACGCACAACAAATTTTACACACATTTTCGGGGGCCAGCCCTTCGAAGGCCCTCAGGGGAGTGATCAATCATAGGAAATCTTTCAGTTTGTTTCTGCGATTGTCTGTTGCGTGAGGAAATTATTCGCAGTTGTTATAGTTTGGCCAGTGAGAATTTTTTCTAGCCAATATTTCAGATTTTTTCGCAAAGCGATTTTTTACCGGTATGTTTCAAGCTTAAAAGTTAATTTAATTTGGTGATTGATTTATTCCGTGTTTGGCAATTACTGCGTATACATAACATCCATATTATCCCATTGTTTTCATTTCTTTTGATTTTTCATTTCTTTTGTCAAAGTTGCTTAAAAGACTTAAATTGGAACTTATCTAAATTTGTCCTTATTATAGCCAATAAAACTTATCATTTTATTCTTTCAAATATATCCCTTCAACCAAATTTGATATGATGATTGATGCATGTTTTGTTTGACAATTACTGAATGGACAATGAAAACGCCCTTATTTTCTGCCTTTGCTTTTCACACAGTTACTCCCCCTGTATTTCTTTTCTTTCGTCGTTTTTTGGGTCTCAACACCCCTGGAAAGTCAATCCATCATCATTTTTCGCCTGCTTGGCGGGGCGAGTTCGTTGCCTAAGTCTTTGGTTTTGATTTTCGTACTTAGCTAATTGTTGTCGTTGTCGCCGCCGCTGTCGTCGTTGTTGCTGTCTTAAGCTACATAACAACCAAACACTATAATTATGAGCCATGATGATCATGCCGCTGATGATAATTATCGCGATGATGAAAAGTGCTTAGCAGGGTTTGCAACTTGAAGCATCATCGCTGCCGTCTGTTTCTGTTACTGTTGCAGCTCTGAAGCTCTTCAAGCTGTCAAGCAGGAAACGTTTGGATTTATAATGCCCGTACCGCCCCTTCACTCCCCTCCCCACCTTTCCCCTTCGTTTCTGGTCTCGGTCTCGTCTCTGTTTGTCATTATAATTAATTTGTAACTATTTTTATGAGCTCATGTGAAATTTAAATTGTATTCTCCTGGCGTCCCTGTTTACTCTTTCTCTGTCTCCGACGAGAGCTGCTTTCAGCGCCCATGTGCCAAGTGTTTGTGCAATTTCCGTTTAAAATTTGAAATCTTCCGACAAAAATAGTACAAATTATGCTGAAAAATTGACAGGAAAACGTCAAGTGGGAGAGCTGGGCTGACCGGGGGAAGCGAGGGCACTCATTTTCCTGAGAACTTTAAGTGCAATTTGCAATGCTGAAATTGGAAATGGAAATATTTGCACAGCAATTTTGGTACCGTGGAATAGAAATTCTCACAATGTATGCATATGAAATGGGTTCACGTGTTAGAATACTCAATATAAATTTAATAAAAATGCCACCATGAAAATATTCTATTAGGCTTACGTCCTCCTTATTGTACAATAAGTATATTATATTTTAATTTTTTTAAAATTTACTTTCTATTTATTTTTTAATTTTCTGAACCATTGCCTAAAATCTGGGTGTTTTAGGTGATAAAAAATGGAATTAATAAGAATCAATATAATGCCAAAAGCTTTATTTTGGTAATTTTTGTACAAATTTTTTGTACTCTTTCATTTTACAAATTTCCATTTGCAATCACCTTAAAAATAGAACCGATCCCCAGTTAGTGTATTCACTTTTTCCGTATCGCTTTGGCATCTCTTAGTCATTTTTCTTGTTATGCAAATGCGTGCAAAATGTGCGAGGTTTTCTTCTGTTTCCGAGACTCAAATGCTCTGCTCAGTGTTGTAGCAGTTCCCCGATATTGTTGCCTTCGGTGTTGTTGCTGAGGCAGTTGTTGTTGCTTCGTTGTTGGCTGCCAGCCACACGTTCACCGATCGCTGTGGCATTTGTTACAATTTTAAATGTTAGCTCAGGCAAAAGCGAGGCAACGGCAAACTAACAAACTTGTGCCAATTGTTGCTTACAAGTGTTTGACTTGACATTTCGGCGTGCGCGTCTTTACGGAATTGGCTCCATACATATATTAGCCATATCTCTGTGCTTGTGTTTGCCCGTAGAAACTTGTATTTGCCCGAGCTTTTTCTCCGAGTGTATTCATATCGGTGGGGGCAACTGACAGCCGCTGCCGCAGGTGAAATGCTCAACCAAATTAATCACAGCCAACAAAATCCCACAAAGGCCACAAAAGTTGGCTAACAAATTAGTAAGCGCTTGGAAAATTTCATTTTAATTTGCTTTTTCTGATTTTTACTATCCATGATTTGGCATAAAAAGCTGGCTGCTCGATTCAATGAGCATTTGAACTGCACCAGATGCCAATGACTCGACTTGACGTATGCGAATCAAACGGAGGGGCCCACGAAAAAAACAAGTGCAGATAAAACTTTGGAAATAAATCTTATGCTCAGCATGGCAAGCAGACAATTCAGACAAATAGAGGATGCGACAAAATGAATGGATTGCACCATGAATGGCTGAACGGATGAATGCTTGGATGGATAGATTGCCGACTTGGTTGTCTGAAAATTGTCAGCTACCTGTAGGCAAAAGCTGGCCTTGAAATCTCAAGTTGGCTTGGACACGGCCAGTTGGAATTCGAAATTTCTTATAGACGAATAACAGTCAAGGAAAAGAGTTGGTAAAATTATGAATTTATGTATTCAATAATTCAAAAGATTTAGATTTTTTCGGTTTCAGCCCCAACCCAATCAGGTGTTTTTCAGGTGTATATCTTTAAAGGTAAGTCTAGATGTACATTTGTTTATTAAATTGTATTATTTAATAGTCTTAATAAATATTTCTACACAATTACTGAAAGTCCGCTGCATAGTCAAACGTTATAGCAATGTATTTTCAGTAAACGTTTTTATTTTCTTTAAAATAAATGTGATATGGTAGTAAAATTCAGATGCAATCAATCCTCCGTCGGTCTCTTTCCCTCGAAATCAAATCGTCTGTCACTTGGGTGAAATTCTTCCCACGCTTTTTGACCGCTGCAGGAGCCAAGAAATCCTCAAAATCAAATTCCATTTTAATTAGTAGACATTTTCACATTACGTATACGCCAGATCTGACGTCGACCACCATTCTCCCCACAGCCGCCTCCGCACCCACTGCCCTCCTTTCGGCCATCTCTCTCCCTGTGTGTGGTGGGGCCATAAAAGCCGAACAAAATTATAACAGCCAACTTGCAAAACATTTACACCAGCCCACCAAGCAGCAGATGCAGCGGGTGGAGAGTGGAGGTGGATTTTAGGCGGTGGCAGCAGCCGCTTTCTTTGCCTGCAAGAAAAATGATTCATGGCAGAGGCCCGAGACTCCTGCTGGCTTGGTGGCTCGGTGGCTTGGTGGCTTGGTGGTTCGGCTTCGGGCCGGCTTGGTATGTTGCCGTGGTGTGGTTGGCTTTTCGGCCAAAGCGTCTCGACGCCGGGCAGACTATTAACTTTGAAAGTTGTTTAAACAGGCGAGGAGCCAAGAGGCGAACCTCCACCTTCTATTTCTTATTTTTTTCTCCGGCCTTTGCATTGGAAGCTCCTCTTTGTCGTCGTGGTTGGTTGTCTGCACCAGCTGCCTGCTGCCTGCTGCTCCTTTACCTTGCAGCCAGTGTCATCGGCGTCGCGGCTCGTGGGAATTGGATCATTAGAAGCCGGCAAAAGGCGCAGGCGCAGGCAGAAGCAGAAGTTGGTCAAAGATGGCACTGAGAGAAAACTTTATCCCTTCTATTTTATAATATACATTGTTCATTATAATATTTACTTTAATAGAAAGAGCATTACAAGCTGGCTTCTCTATGTTAAGCATGACGATACCATAAGTATAATAAACCAAAGTCGTTAAAGTAGATTTATATTTTCATCAGATAGTAAACAATATATTTTCCGTTAATGTTTTATTGGAGACGAAGAAAACTAAATAGAATAAATATGAATTATTATTATTATTATTTATTACAAAAATTGAAAATACTAAATAAAATAATGAATATGATCATTTAAAGCGAACATTTAAGGTTTCCATACTAATTAATTTCACAACCAACCATTTTAAATTTTATAAGCCAATGAAAAACAACGAAAATAACAAAATTAATCAATATATAGTGATCAGAAAAAATATTTAAGCTTTATAAAATAATAAGAATGTTCAAGTGGAACTTTAATTCGTAGTAAAAAAGTAAAAGGCATTTAGAAATAACAGAAATGTGGTTATAGCCTTTTGAATAACTAGCCATCTAAGCCTATATATTTAATGGTAAGAAATCTTTGAATTTAATGTAAATGTGTTGAAGAAAGAAAGGTATATTTAATTAATGCCAAATTAATGGCTTTATAGTGCAATCCATTTGCGTCTTATAAACCTACGAGTATGTTCGACAATGCCAATTAATGTTATGCAATGTTACAATGACATATTTAAAATGTCTCTCAGTGCAGCATTCAGATGTTTTGCGAGTTTTCGGCTCGATCCGCCTGCCATGGCAACCCACCGGGTAATTTTGCATGTGTTTTGTTGCTGGCTTCGGCTGTGCCAGAGTTGCCACCGTTTCTTGTTGAAAAGAGGCGCGATAAGTAAATGTGTCCGCGTCTCTTGGTCGTTTTCCTTTTTTCTTTCGTTTTATTTGCACTTGCACAGCCAACAATTCTTTCTTTATTTTTTCCTTGCCGTTTTTGTTTGTTTTTGTGGTCTTTCCCCCTTTTTTTCTGTTGGCTCAAGCTTCTATTTCTTTGTATGCGATTTATTTGTTTGTTGTCTCGTTGTTATCTGAGTAAGCTTTGACTCAGTAGTTTTTCTCCCCCTCTTTGATTTTCTTGGCCCGATGCTGCAGTTGTTGTTGTTCCCGTGGATTTCGGGGGAGTCAAAAGTCAATTAAATAAGAGCAGTGCACAGTGAAAAGCTTGTACTTGTTGTGGCCTCAGCTGCCTGTTGTTGCTATTTTTGTTGCTGCTGCTGTTGTGTTTTTGCGAAACGAGCAATTTGTGCCTGTGCTATGTGGTTGACTGTTTTTTGGGGTTGGGGCCAGAAGTGCACTATGGGAACCATTTCACCAAAAAGTTAGCTAAGTTGAGAAGTGTTTGGTAGAAAAATTACTCGGGTGATTTATGAAAAAGGTTTCTGGCCGATGTCTTTTGTTTTGTGTGTCATCGTTGAGGAGAAATTGTAGGGAGTTTTTAGGATAGGAAAGAAAATTTTTGGAAAATAAATAAAAACATTTTGGGTGTTAATTTTAATGATTTTTTTGCTTGTCATTTTTTAATTTTTTTAAATTAGGGAAAAACAAGAATAATTAGAAATTCGACCTTAAAAAAGTGACGGAAATATATAACCAAATTAAATTTATAATAATCATCTTAAAAAAAGTTGTTTGCTTAAGTCATTCGATTTTATTCACTAACAAGAAAGTAAGAAAAATTAAACCATGTTTTGTCTCTATCTTTTCCTTTGAAACTGACTGCGAGAATAAGTTTCCCTTTTTATTGAATCAAGTTATTCCCATAGCCAGCCCATTCAAAAATTGGGTTTCACTTTCCATAAAACTATTAAAAAGGCGGTGAATTAAAATTGAATTAACTTGCGGTTTGCGTTGACTGATGGGAATCAAAAATAACAGAAGAGTCAGGGATTTGGGCAAAAAATGATCATTGGACTGGCATTGTTGATATTTACTTTTCGACTTCTGCCCAATCTCGTCTCAATGCCAGCTTCCCCCGCCGATTCCGCATAGGAGGGGGAATCATCATCACGTGTGTGCAAAATGGCATAGATATAACAATAACAAAGGCATTTGTTATTAGTAGCCGAGTGCGCTTTAAAATAAACAGCTAATACAACAATGGGCACAATTTGCTC
Source organism: Drosophila rhopaloa (assembly GCF_018152115.1). Lineage (NCBI taxonomy): Eukaryota > Metazoa > Arthropoda > Insecta > Diptera > Drosophilidae > Drosophila > Drosophila rhopaloa. The sequence continues at coordinate 2,357,217 of NW_025335142.1, read as the reverse complement.
GCTGCGCCACTGAAATCGAAACTGAAGCTGAGCCCGGAGATTCAAGCTCAGATCTAATGTAAGCGGACATGCGGGCATGCAATGATCTTCGATATATGTGTATCTATTTGCCTATAGTATATGCAATTTATATAAATTTAATTCAATTTGCCGAGCTAAATTGTTTAGTTTTTGTTTTGCTCACAATCGTGCAGAGGTCGTTGGTGGCGGCGGGGGTTTCTGTTAATTTCATGATTGGGTCTTGGCTTAATGTGTAATGCCTTGACTCGAAAACAATTCTAACAATTTGGCAGCTCATTATGCGGTGCGCTCGCTCGCTTAACCACGCCAACTTGACTCCAATAAACGATGCACAACCTTGACCTTAAGCCAAATGAAAGATAAACCACAGCGGGAAAAAAACTCTGCCTCTGCCACTGCCATTATATTTTATTATGGATTACAAACCGAAAATTATAACAATTTTGTTACGCTTCTTTGAGGAAAGGGCCCCGCACCACCTTGCTGGCTGCCCCGATCCACTATCGTTATTAGGCGCCAACTTATCAGCGTAATAAAGTGGCGGGGCAACCAGTTGGAACAGTTTCTGTGCGGTGGCAAAGTGTTGAACTTGAAAACGAAAGCAAAAGCAAAACGGGAAAGAAGCCAAAGTCGATTGGGGCGATGGGGGAATACTCTTATTGATTCTGTCTTCATCTGTGGAAACAACTAGGACCTTAATGAAAATATATGGGTCCTAAAATTTCTTTAATAAGAGTAGAATAATTAAAGATAAAACAATTTAAGAACTTAGTTATTCAAGAATTATTATAAATAATAAAGTGATCAAAGAAATTATGTGTATTTTAGTGTCTTTGTCTTTTTTAACCAAACAAAAATTCATGTTAATCAAAGTTTTTAAATAGATAACTTGAAGATGTCAAAAATTTGTAAAGGAATAAATTAATTTAAAATAATATTTGTTAGTGGAATAAACTATGCATTGATAGTTTAAATATTTTTTGATTGTATTCCAAATATTTTTAATATGGCTCAGAAGATTTTCTATAGTGTTTGAACATAACATTTGTATATTATATTATTCTATTAATTTGCTTAATTCTTCGACACCAAAACTAGCCTTTTTCTAAAAAGAACAAATGGGTAGAACGTCCTTTTTAATATTTATTCATATTGCAAAAGACCCTCTATAAGAAAGAGCATTACAGTGTTGTACCATATTTTGTGGGAACCATGAGGCATAAAGTACTTGAAGTTGGTTGGATGTCTTGTGGAGAGGCGGGCGGAAAAGGGGAGGGCAACCCTGCCCCAACTTATCTTTAAGCCACGCGCTAATTTGAAAATAATGCTCCCCAATCATTTCCACATTTTTTCACATTTCCAGGCACCTCAGCCTTCTTCGCGATCGGCGTGGAGTGAGCAATAAAAGCAGGCAGCCCCTTGCCTTTTGATTGCTGGCTGGCCGGCCCTCCCACTTGTTGATTGTCTGTATAATTACATAATATTGCATAATTTTGCAAACAGTACTCGGTCGCTTTGGGATTTCTGCTCTGTTAGCTACGTAGAGTCAGAGTCTCGGAAACTCAGAAACTCGGAGTCTTTGGGGTCTCATTATCGTCGGCTGACCGACGATCTTCTTCGTTTTCGCTTTCAGTATCAGTGCACAATGTAGTACTTAAATAATAGAAGTTTAATAGCGTTTTGTTTGGTGCCGGCCGCATTTGCAAGTCGTTAGTTTCTGCCAGTTGCTGCTTCTACTATTTACTATTTTTTCTCTGTTTTTGGACTACTAATGCATTCAGCTGTAGGATTTTTGTCAAGGTTATCCAGTTGGCTGTGTTAGCGGATATAATGACATGATGCATACGGTGGAAGCCAAAGTCAGCATCAATTTCGGTTCTCTTGTTTTTTTCCCCTCAAATGATTTTTTCTTTTTCGCTTTTCGGGAGGAAGTTCAGTTTTAAGATCGGTGTAATTGTGTGTAGTTCGTTCAAGTTCGCTGCCTAAGTCATTTGGCAAGAGCCTAACGAACTTTGCAGAACTTTTCTGCTGGCTGGCAGAATGCAATGTGCAATGTTCCCTCACATGGCTTAGGGGCTTTGGACTGGCTAATTTCGCTCATTAATCATCGAGCGGCGGCTGCGGGAGAAAATCGCTCCGAAAACTGATTACACATGTACGGCCCACCAAATCAAAGTTGTACCAAAAGGCTCAGCCACATGAAGCCATCTGTTCCATCCCAGTGAAATGTATCTGCAAACAAATGAAGTTGTCTGCCAGCCAACTCATTCCGATTCTAAGGCTCCTCACGGGCCTTCTAGTAGAGTCATCAAGTCCAGGATTGATCATTGATCTTTTGGCACTCAATCCTCCGCCTTCTCCTCGTCTGCTCACGAATTATAAATAGTGCAAATGCGTGCAGTGCATCATCATCATTAGTTTTCGGCCAAAAACCATGGCAATAGACTTGTCTAAAGCCTTGGTCTAGTCTCTCTGTTCCTCCTTTATGTTGCCCTACAACTTGGTCTGGCAATTATACGAATCCATGTGTCTGACTTTAGTTTCGTTTGCTAAATTGTTTCAATTTATTTTGTGACTGGCATAATTGCTGCAGCAGGGTACTTCAATATTTTGATTAGACGTAAGTGTATATGCAAAATGTAAAATAAATAATGTTGGAAAACTAAAGGACTCGGTGCAGAAAGCAAAATAAGTCCTTATACCCGCTATAATTCTTATTTACCAGAATGTTTTAAGTTTTTATTATTTTTTTTTAAGATTTAGCATCGTTTTAGGAAATTAAAACGTTCAGATAGATTGTTTTTTATATTTTTTTAAAATGATAATAATATAAGTATGGTCACTGATATATAAAATAAATTGTAATTGTAAACCATAAATTTTAAAACGACAGCAATTAAATCGATATTTGTTTATGTTTTATAATTTCAGTATTTTAATTTACTTTAATGTAAGGAATGTCTTTACTAAATTATTCTGCAATAATTTAAATTTCATTAATCTTAATAAAGTTGATTTTTGAGAGAGTATTTTGCCGTCCCCTTTCAACCCATCGACTCCTGCCTATCAAGTTCGTGTCCTAAGTCTTTCGTTTCGTTACGTTTTGCGCTGCAAGTCAGGCATTTTCTAATTGCAAGTTAATTTCTTGTTGCGAACATAAATTTAACATTCTAATTGAGTTATCAACCGCAACATGTACATACACACGCCGAAAAACAACCGACAGGCGAGGAAGACGAGGATGCGGTGGTAAAACAAGTAGGAGAAGGAGATGCCGACGCCGGACAACTTTTACAGCTTCTCATCTCATCGTCCTCAAACCGTGTTCGCTTTGGTTTTTCGCATCCAAACTGGCTACGCATGTGAAAAATTGCCTACACATGAAGCCACTGAGCTTGTTGTCCGCTCCTCTCCTCTTCTTCAGCTGGCTGCTTTTTCCGACCACAGAAAAATCGCAACAAAGCCACAAGCGTCCGGGTAAGTGCAGTAATTACATTTCGGTGTGTGTAAGATTTTGGGCCTTTGCTAATTTGCCTGCTGCTTCTGTTTTTCTTATTTAGTTTTGGGCATTTATAACTAATTTTTCTCCCGCCTTCTGCGCTGCCGTTGAAAGAATTCTCCAACGTGGAAATATGCACTTTGGCATGGCTCGTAATTAATTTACTTTGTGTGTTTGCCCGCTGGCAGCCGCAAAGGAGAACGACACACACAAAAATATGAAAAAAATCCATTACGCAAATGTTTATGACCAAAATGGTCAGCGTCCGAAGAAGCAGCGGTGGCAGCAGCCTCTTCATCTGCTGCCAATGCAAATAGAAAAGATTTGCCAAAGCCCCCAGATGCGTGTGCCCCAAAACTGAAGCTGCAGATGGAGACTGGAGACTGGAGGCTGGAGGATGGGAACCGAGTTTCGGTCCCGGAGTCAAGTGAGCTTCTCGCACATACATCATAACATTGTAATGCATTTTCGACCGGCCCCGCCTCGCAACAGCCCCCCCCCTGGAAATTAGTTTTCTTTTTCCGTAGCGTCGTGTCATCAACGGGATTTTGGAGGCGTGATTGTATCGAAGGTCGTGGCAATATGGAGACGTTGCAAGAACATTAAAATCCTCGAACATTTATGGCCAGCTAATGCAGATTTGTGTATCTTTCTAATAGTGTATCGAGCTTAAAGATTTCATTAGGAGAAAATATTTTGTGGATTTTTTATAGGACTTGCATGCTTGCAAACTAATGAAAATGCCCTAGAAAATATAAATGTACTGTGGATATATTTGATCAGTTCATACAAAAATAAGCACTCATGCAAAAACTACCGAACAAATACAAGTAGCTGTCTCCAATTTAGTTTTATAAAGTGATTTAATTAAATTCAAACTTCATTATTTCAAGCTATTTTTTATCTTCATCATCCATAGTAACTTGATACGTCGTTATATTAGGATTATTAAATATTGGAGTTTATTTTTATTAGTTTCTAATATGCATAAATAATTATTGCTATTCATATAGCAGATACTTTTTGCGTTTGGTTATTTTAGAGTCTTTGCAAATTATAAAAACATTGGTTTAAATTTATGTATATGGTTTCTTAATATTCGCTCCGATATATTTTCATATGTGAAATTGGATATGCGTTTAAGTCTTATTCCATACGTACGCCAAGAATGTGGCCAAGAAATTATTTTCAGATCCCCAAGTCTCGTTCAGTGGAATTTCCCACCCGTTCCCAGATCGTTTCATATTCATAAATTTATTAGCTAACGCTACCAACTTGCCGCTCGAAGACATCGTTTTCAAAAGTGGCCCAAATTCGAGCCGCTGTTGTTGCCTTCATTTTAATCAAACATTTAGTTTATCGTCTCACATTTCAACTAATTAACACTAGGACGGGACCGCCTCTTTTGGCTGTGAGATCTTCGACTTGGTTTATGTTTTTGGCTGGCTCTCGACTTAGCCAGCCTTCTTCTGTGGATCTTCGGTGCCGGCATTCGACTGATCGACTAAACGAAAATCAGCTTAAAATCATAAAAAACGCACTTAAATAAAATTTAATATTCAAATATTGACATTTAGTGCCATGTTAGCAGCAACTTAGGTGTTTTCTTCGCCTTCTCTCTCTTGCCCATATTTTTCGAGCTGCCCTCCTAGACAATAAGCCTTAAATTATGCATGTGGATTGCTCGAGAGACGACGCAATTCGCTTAGCATTAACTAATTGATCTGCATTAATTTCAAGCCGGGCCTCAAGACAAAAGACAAGCAGGTGAATCGTGTATGCTGGAAATACTCGACGTAGTTCGTATTTGTATTATGATTATTATGAGTTTTTTTCTCCTATTAAAATTATGACATCATTTAAATATTTTCGCCGTTGTTAGCCAGATTTTTGTGTAAACTGGTTTAGGCTACTAACAATTTTCGTCGCTCTTTCTGTCGCTTTTATTGTTTTTGGCCAATTATGCATGCCCCAAACCCCATAATTCATAAATACATTTTGCGCCCAAATTCGAAAATGCGGAAGCGCTTTGATTTGCTGATGCCTTTGGGGCCATATCGTACATATCTTATCAATGCTGCCAGATTTTCAACGCACAAATTGTCTTGCTCTCTTGTCGCATATGAAATTATTAATGTCATAAACTTTTTATGGCTTTGATCAATATTTAGCTCGTAAAATATTTATTTTTATATTTCTGTGTATGTTATTGTTTATTTGACTCAAATTTTTTGAATAAAGCTACCATACAATAAAGTCGATATATGTGAAATGCTTACCGCATACGGATTATCCTGATTCATCATTATGGTAATCTGGTATTGCTGAACTCAATGTGCTCAAACGGAGAATCTGCAAGAAAAAATTGGGATACTTTATTAATTTCATAGTTGTAATTACAAAATAATTTTTATTTTTGTCAGTATTACATTTTATAAAATTGAATGGTATCATATAATCATTTATTCAATCATCATATATTGAAAAGCTAATTGATAAGTATTGTTTGTCTGCAATCTCTTAAGGCAGTGGCCTAGTCTAGATATTTTAAATTTATATAATACTGTGACCAGTGGATAAGTATTTTATTTGGTGGCCTTTATTATAAAATATCGCTTAATTTAATCTGCATTCGCTAGTCAAAGCACAAGTTGAATAATTCCCCTATTTAGGAACATTGGTAAAATGAAGTTTTCATGCTCTTATGTAGTAAAGCTAGTACAACATTTTCACAAAAAAATGTCTTTCTGAAATCACCATAATTTTTCTTAGCTGTTATTTGAGCCGCACACATTTAATCGAGGTCTTGCCTTAAACTGATTGAAGATTCGCTCCAAATCAGCTTGGCGTTCTGACATTTAGCCAAGTGAACGCTGCCAGCTAATAACAATAATAATAATACCCATAATAATATCGATATTTATTGCGATGCAAATGCTGGGGAAGTGAGCTGCTTAGCTGCACCTAAAAACGACCGGCGAAGACAATCAGCTGCCTCACATCAGCCAGAACAAGCAGACCCCCAAGAACCAGCAGAACCCCCAGAACGACTCTGTAGCGCCGTGAGTCACCCTCCATTCAGACCCACTCCTGGGCAGAAGACTCGGCCAGGTCGGATCCCCGCCTTCCGCCCCCCGAAACGAGGTGGCATGTTAACTGACAACAGGTGTTTGCTGCTCGCCGTCCGTCTTGCGGCCTGCTTGCCACATTTGCATTTGATATTTCGCAAGCTTGTTTTGCTGACGCTGTTAACGCGCTCGTACTAAATACTTTCACACTTTGTCCCCGCTCTGCTCTCCTTTCGCAGCGATTGTGCTTTTCCGGCTCGGACCCCTTAAGGATGTTCAAGTCAGCACACGACCTTGATGTGTTAATTTCCCAGCCAACTCTTGCCAGTCACCCGTCCAGGTACACTTAAAAAAAGGACCACGATAGAAGGGACACCACTATGAAATCTATTCCTTACTGAATTAGCATGTTTCATTTAATAATACAAAAAATAGTCACTCATGTCGTTTTCAATATATTTAAGACATGATATGGGTTGGTATATCTATGTAAGATAGAAGGTATTCAGTTTTATTGGATTTTTTTGCCGCTTTCTTAGCTAAATTAATTGAAAACTAAATATAATACATACAAATATTTATCTAACAGAAAATAAAAGGGATTTCATTCAGTCAGAATTTTACGACAAATTTATAATGTTGGATGTGCCTTCTCACCATTTGCTTTTATTGACGAGTTTCGTATTTTTTATCAGTTTTTTTCAAGTGCTCTGGGACTAAGAAATGAAGTCAGGAAAAAGGCTTGGGCTTGTGAGCAAAACCAAGCTGTGAAGTAGATTGCCCTAGCTAACTAGAATAAGTGCACACTCTGCGACTTGTAGAACACAGCAAACTTACAAGGCACTTGCCATAAGTACGAGTATATGGGGTCTGTCAATATTTACGACAAATGCAAAAGCAATCCAAGTTAGATTCTTCATTTGCCTGCAAGCGAGTCAGGGCAAAATGCACTTGCAAAAAATTGCAATGAAATAGATTTGCTGTGAGTTGTGAGGCAAATGTTTAAGAATATAAGCATTTATTAATTGAAATCGATTAAATCATCGTAGATCCGTAAACGTTTTAATTCTTAAAATAGTTGTTATTAAAATAACTCCTTGATATTGGTATTCCAAAGACTGTTTCTTTGGCCATTACCCATGATTGACTTTATGATCTTAGTCGACCAGACAGCTAAAGCTTTACACTCTGGCACTTTCCACTTAATCATTTTATTGTCAACTAATATAATTTCTTTCAGTGCCGCAGTTAATGGCATTCCCATGGATCTTGCCAGGGTTTTCGAATTTTTGTAACAAATATTCTGGCAAATAAAGCTTTACACGCTATTTGCATTATAAAGCAAACATGTGCGGCGACTATATCTGGGCAGCCATCTCGCTCGCACTTGACTTACATTGATTCTGTTATATAGTCGTAAAGTTTATTTGCCCTGCCCTTGCTTTTGTTGTTGTTGATCTAGCCATGTTTTATGGCCACACTAAAAAGTGCACTGGTCAACAAAGCGGCGAGAGAAAACTTTCTCACCAAACTGTAGAGCTTGGGCTATAGCTTCCCTGGACTGTCGTATAAGTGTCATATAGGGGAGTGTGTATATGGTTTGTATAATTAAATCATACGAAACCCCGACAGTCGCAGACAGTTCGTCAGTTAGTCGGATTGTCAAGCGTTATCTGCCATCGCCATCTTCCTTTTGATTTTTTTGTTTTATGAATTCTATTCGTTAATGAAATTCACATGTTCCCCATCTCCAACTCCGATCCCCATCTCTATCCCCGTTTTAATGTTCGCATGATGGATGTGTCTCGAAAAAACTCTGAAATGTTCGTTCCGTTTCTTCGATATCTGTAGCCCTTTTGAACCTTTGAACTTACCTGCTTTTACTGGCTGATCAGCCGATCAAGTTAATCCAATTTATTTGCTTAGTGTTTCTATTTTGTTGCGCACTTAAGGTTTGCTTTTCCTAACATTGTGAACTTTCCATTTAAGGTTTGTGTATTTTCGTGTATTTTCCGTTGTTGTTTTTGTTCTGCTTGCTATTATTTCTGTTCACCTTGCGCCAATAAAACGTCACTTGAGCGTATAGAGTTGTTGCTGTTTTTGCTCAAATCGCACTTGACTTTTAGAACTTTAGGCGAGCGTGAAGCATGTTTAATATATATCTAGACATATATCTTTTGGGTTTTGCTGTGTGTTTGTGTTTTTGTTTTTAGCAGTAGTATATATCACAAGTAGGTATATTTTTCATAATTATGATTTCTTTATTTAAATAAAAAGTTTTTGTTTATTGTGGGTTTTAATATCATTATTTTAAGGTTTTATTTTGAATATAATTTTATTTGCGATTTTTGAATGATTTCTGTAAAAAACAGCAAGTTTTTTTATAGAGTGACCACACCTTTGTGTAAGGGCACTCCTGGCTGCGCACGCGCGCTTGCCCTGTATTTCTTTATTTTCCGCTTTCGTATGCCGCTTTTTACCGCTGTTTATGGTGAACCGATGCACACTTTTGTGGACTGATCTTCAGGTATTATTTGAGAATTACTATTTTTATTTATTCCATTTAATTATGTGCCTGTTTCAGCTTAATTTGCATTTGCTGATTTTAGCGGCGGCCAAAACAACGTAACCCCTGGGACGTAAGACGACGCAACGACGACGGCGACGTGCGATCGAGCGTGCGAGCAAGAAGCGCGAGCTATCACTAAAGACTGATGTTAAGCAGTTCTGCAAAGTGCTCAGACCTCTGCGACTCGGCGACTCAGATGCTTTGCAATATCATCCGACGAACGCTCGGTAGCAAACTGAGTTGAGACTTCGGCTACCAGAGAAGTAGCAACAACAACAACGACATCCGACTGGGGAGATGATACTACTATAAACAAAAACTACAAACTGGTCGAAGAAGCAGTAACAGAAACCGAAACAAAAACAAAAGACTGCAAAAGCGACAAACTCGAACGCTGATCGAGTGCGATTGTGTGTGTGAGGAAGAAGACGATTCCGATTCTCTCTAACGGTTGATACAACCGAACACTCATCCCCCGAAAGAGAGACAGAGAGATAGAGAGGCAGAGTGAGTTTTGAGACTTGGGAGAGCTGCTGTCTGTGTGAGCCACCGATTGAGTGATGTTAACTCGAATTGGAGTCGTTTTGGGTATTGAGTCGTACTCATAAACGTGAACCTAGCAGAATTTGAGTAAATTTATTCCGGAAATAAAAATGTTTATTTTATTGATAAATATATTTCTTATTATAACAAATAAATGTAAATGGTAATTTTCGGAGTTAAGTAATAAATAAGGGTCTAAATTATGTAAAACAGCTTAAGTTTTTACCTTTATATTGTAAATACATATTTTGTTTTGGCAAAATTAAAATGTAAAAGCAGTTTTTCCATTTTTTTTTAAAAAAAAATGTATACGGTTTAAGTAACTATAACCTTTGTTGATAAATGTGTTTGTGCGTCTACACTATATGCTAATTATATTTCATTTGTAATAATTTACTTAATATTTTTACTCATTATAGAACTCAAAATCCAAAATGTGTTTTTCGTTTTAACTATCTACTCTTACAGTTAATTGGACAGATTTGGTAATGACCTTCTTCACTATTTGCTTTCTATTTAAATATTTTGGTATTATGTAAAAATCATTGTTTTCCACTTTAACTTTGAGTGTTAGATCATATTATTGATAATAGATATTAATAATTGTCTATTTTAGATATAGTCATTTAAATATAAATAAAATAATCAAGCTAATTAAAATGAGAAAATTATTTTTAAACTTCAAATTTTGCAGTTGCTTACCTTTAATATTGCACTCACTCATTCTACACGCTCTCTCACCATTTTGTACGGCTTTTGAGTCTTTTTTCACTCAACTGGGACGCACACACGCAAACCAACGTGGACATATCTACTCGAATTCGTTACCACATTTGATTGGCTCGATTAACACAATCGGAGCACCGTTATAACCAGTATACCCACACAGGCAAGCAAAGGAGAGAGCGGCGTACTCATCCCGTCTCAAAGAGAGAGCAATCCACCAACACTAACGCATGTGACCGCGCTCCAGTCGCCGTCGTGTGTTATAGATAAACGAGCCGATCCCGTTCGCCGTGGGCGAAAACGAGACCGGACTATATTGCCGTCGCCCGTTTATCGGCCGGCTATATATACCGGCATATATGTTCTCGTTTCGCTGACCAATGCAGAGCAGCTGGCTGAGAGCTACCCATACAAACGAGAGCGATCAATGAGAGCGATCACTCACACAAGCGCACCCATCGAAATCGTATTAGCGGATGCCGGTGGGCGTGGTCTATCGATCGGGGGTATTACCCACCACCCACCTCCCCAAGGCCCCTTTGAAATTTTTTTACTCGCTGCGAACTGGATTGAAAGTGCGAGTGAGAGGCACTATGGGCTGCAGAAAGAGAGGGGAGTACGTAAGACCCGAGTGATGGAGTTTTCCTAACGGTCTGTTTCTTTTTCTGATTTTTTTTCCATCTTCCACTAGTTTTTTCGCCCGTTTGGCAGTTGTCAAGCTGTCATAGTTTCGATCATTAAATGCGATATCTGTTGATAGCCATAAGACATTTTACGATATTACTAACATTGTTGGCTGGCGCCCCCTAGTGCGAAAGAGAGACTAACTCGGGGAGCCGCCCGATTCCAGATACCGTCAGCGGGATTAATGTATCATAAATAGCTTAGTTTCTGCAAGTTATACTCCAGTCGTATGATAATAGTTAAGTATAAATTATAATTAGCCATCTTTATGTCCAAGATCTACAAAATTGAATAGTTGCAGTGCGGCGGCTGCATAATATCAACTGATTGCTAAATAGTTGCCATTGGTAGTACCGGCCATTAAGCAATCTATGAATATTCATATCTATAGCTCTTAAAGCGGTAAGTGCTTTGCGGCAAATAACGATATTTGCCCCTTTGGTGTATTACAAATAGATACCTATTAAATGGAATAATTTACATATGTTGGATCAGGTAACTTGTCTAGAAACGGCTAAACAAAGAATCTCGATGAGTCTATATTTAATTAATTAGAATACTTATAGCAAAGAAACATAAAAAAAATTGATTGCATCAAGTTTATGAAAAAATCGTATAGAAGCGTTTATAAACGTCAGACATATATACGTAGATAAATAAAACTTGATGTTTTTTTATTTATATTCAATATACACTTTTTAATAAACATACATATTGAATGGAATTGGTTACAAATTGTGCGTTCAATCTCGACTAGAAATGGTTTAGCAAATTAGCTTAAAAAATATAACTTCTTTGAAATCGTGAATGTTTACTTATATCCGCTAACAAATTATTCCTAATTAAATTATGCTTAACGATTTAAATCATTAAATCCTTATATCCTTTCTGGCTGATATTTTGTAAGAAATATAATTGGTTTTATTTTTAACTCTACAGAATTATATTTTGTTGTTATTTTTCCATTTCCATTTATGCTTTTCTAATGATACTTCTAATTCTCAGTATTGTTTCATTTGATTTTAGACAATTTCCACAACAACTACCCTATTTGCTGTACGAAACGCTTTCTTAATGAAATATTTTACAGATGTAAGTATTTTTCTTGGCATTTAAAAATGGGCGTGAAGCCAGCTTAGATAGAGGCTCAATACGATTTCTATACTAATTTTCCCACTTTTCCCGGCTTTCTCCTTGCGCATCGTCTTATCCCATTTTGACTTTCGGCTTGAAAATGTCACAGAAGTTAATCCAATTTGCTGTTTTACGACAGGGCACGGAAACAGAGAAAACCCGCAGCTCGTTATCATCTTGTTGCCTCTCGTTGGGAAGGGTAACCCTTTTGCCTTCGGTCGGGAACCGCCTCCGGTTCTGAGGTTTTCCTTTAGAGGAAAATGGGGTGTTTTAAACCCATTACAAGGGCCCTTACCAGAAGCAGTTCGCTCTTCTCCTTTTCCTCTTGCGGTTTTCCGATTTGCGGTTTCCTTTGCACCCGCACTCTCAGCCGGATACTTTTCACAAATTTTCACGCTTTAATTTTGGCTCCTGGCATTTGCATATGGTTAGAGAGAGACGGGGCCAGAGAGGGAAGGGGATAGATGCAGCCTGCTAATCCTTGGTGAGCAACAGATTATCCCCGACAATTGTTTGTTCTTGATTTGTTTGTTATGGGTGCACAGCCGGGACTAAGGACTGATTCTCAATTCCCGTTGCTTTCTTTCTATTATACTACACTCGAAAAATAAAAGGGTTGTTTTTAAAGAAAGGGAACATTCCCCTTATTTCTTAAAGAAAACCAATTATTTTATTAGTTCATAGTTTTACAAAATTGGTTTTTTAACTCAGCGAAATTTGCTACAAATAAAACAAATACTACAAATAAATAAAAAATTGTCTGTCTGTTTGTGACTGCGAATTCGCTTTGGAATATTTTATTACATATTTATTTATTTATTTATTACATAGAAAGTAAGAAATTTTTTAATATTCCTTTATATCTAAATCAATGTTCCTTTATCGAATAACAGCTATAAAAACCGGCTTAAAAGAGATTTTATTCATTGGTATCTATTAAAGCATGATTAGTAGTAAAGCATGATTTTTTATTTTGAAAAAACTCTATACACATAAGATAAATCTTAATTAAGAGTTGAACTTATTTAATTAAGTTTATGAATTTTTCGCAGTGTTTCTTTTCACGAAAACGCTGCCTTACAATTGCAACAATTGCAGTGAGAAAGGCTCGAGGGGTTTCCTCGTTCGCCGCCTTTCTTTTCCTTCGCTTTTCCGCTGCGGGCCTCGCCCCTTTCTGGTTACAGTTTAATGCGTTCTAATGTATGTGACTTTTGCCAGGATTTTCTCGTTTGCCATTTGCCGCCGTTTAAACTGGAAACTCAAGTGACTTGCAGAATGCAGAATCGGTGAATTCGGAGCGGAATGTGTATGAAAACGGTCTAAAGTCGTCCTGACAATCGGCCATCATCAATCACCCGCTCGATTTGTATTCCGGCCCAGCATGATCGGGCCCCTTTCGATCAATATAAATATTTCTGCTGAAATTAGGTTACAGGCAAATCGTATCCGTCCGCATGAGGCATCCAGTTTCGGCTCAAATTCAGCTCCAGTTTCAAAAAAGAAAAACTTATGTCATGCCAGGCTACCTTTATTTCAGTTTGAAGTCTGTGCATACAATAAATTAATTATAAATGCATTAATCACTGCCAAAATCAACAGTAACCGGAGCTGTATTTTTTTATATTTTTGACAAATAGTGACATGAGTGCTCGTTGTTCGTTTCATTTCATTTGGATTTCGGTTCGGTTTTTGGTTCGTTTTTCGGTTTGAGCTTGGTTTCGGTTTTGGTTTTGGTTTTGGTTCGATTCATTCTTTGAGGCGGCGCGTGAAATGAAAACAAAAATTTAAAACACGTTTTCGCGCTTATTTCTGACTAATTTATGCGTTCGATTTGAATTCGCCTCGTTGTTGAATCGATTCCGATTCGACAGAATTCTGTCTTTAAAATACTCTGGCACGTCTGGGGTATTGCTAATATTAAATAGTGTTTTTAATTTTTATGAGGAGTAATGAAAATGATTTATTTGTATATTTCTGAAATATAGTTCATATGAAAAAAAGGAATGAAACTGATTTTAAAAGTTTTATTGTGTTTTTGTTGACTATACTTAACATTAATTAATCTTCACTTTCATCACTCTTATAATAAATATAATAAAGTTTATCCTTTTTTAATTATAATTATATTATACACTTTGGTTTTAAAGGTCAATTATGATAATTTTAAATAGACCTTATAATACCTAATATCTTATGGCAAAGAGATGAACTTTTTAGAGTCAAGTCTTCCATACTTCCCTAATAAATTTAAGCACCTTTGAGCAATTTTAAACCCATAACCCAAAAGACCACCAATAAATTACCATCGCTCTTCGTTTTAGAGCATTTCCACTTCGTCAACTCGTTTATGAACCCTTAATTCATTTCTCAACCGAGTTTGATTTTGATTGAAAGCCAGCAAAGAAACGAAAGAAAACAAAATTGATTTCCACCTTGCGGCATTTCGATGCCCGATGTTTCACATTTGGCAGCCTTAGTGGTTTAATTTTATATTCGGCTTCGGCTTGCAGCTTTCCGTTCGGATGGTTTTTTATAGAGACACAGATGTATGCAAATGAGATCATTGATCTGTTTTTGGTATCGATTTGTTTTTGAAGAGTTTGGAAAACTTGAAACCAAATCATATTTGACCCTAAGGGGTCGCCACATGCCAAAATTAACGAAAACAGAAATGTTAATTTCGGCATATGAAAAATGTGAACTGTTGACCATATCTCTCCATGTATATTTATATTTGTTTTGTTTCGCTTGTTCGTTTTGGTTTCTTTTGCTCTCTGTCCCCGTTCTACGAGCGCGAATTTGAATTTAATCAAATTAATTATGATTGTCAATGGAGCGAACTGCGCGATGATCAATTTTGGTTGGACTCGAAATCGTCTTCCCCCTTGATTTCGGGGACAGTGATAAATTGGCCGATCAGTCGAGGCCCTCGGGCGATATCAATCAGCTTTGGAAGTGGTCCAAACAAATTGCTCCACAATTCAGGCTCCCCGAAAAGCCGTATTAATCCTACACTTTATGGCCGGACCAGTTTTACGAATCCCAATTTCTTAGCCCATCCAAGAACAGCTTCCGTTTTGTCAAAAACACACCCATTACCATTTCCCCTTCTGGCGTTGTTGCGTGCACAAAAGTCGGGCATTGTTATAATTTGTGTTTTTTCACTCTTTTCGGGAAAGATTTTCTCCAAATGTGGCCATAAAATGTGAACGAGTCGAACTTAAAATGCCATATTTAACAATTGTTCCACACATTTGGGATCGGTGGGAACCTGGCCCGAAGTTGACATCACACATCAGCCCCGAAGAAAAGCCCAACTCTGTCCGGTCGGACCCATTTCAATGTGTAATTGTAACGCCTTTGTTGCTGTGTTATTAGCACCTTGCAGCCAAATAGACTATGAAATTGTTGTTGTTACTGGCCAGGTGCGAAAGGTTTTTAACCCCCCCAAAAAAAAAAGAGCAGTCCAACGGTGTTCCAGAAAAACAAAGCTTTCGGTTCACTCTCCTCGCTCGCCCGCTGGAATTTCGTGAATTTATGCATAATGGACGTACATTAAATTCATAACATCACGTTGGACCGTCGGACCCACAAATGAACTTAGGAGGAGCCCATCTGAAGATGCTGTGAAAGAAGTTCGGTTCCGACCTGTGTTACTTTTCGACTCATTTTAGTGGGTCATAAATGGGGTAAGATTTTTCACAGCCGATTGCGAGAAACGCTCGCCCTGAATGGCCCAGCTCTGTACTCTGAATTTCGCCGAGTGGGTGATTCAGTTTACCAGTCCAAGATGGCTTGATCGGAATGGCAGCGATAAGCGGGGTGACTTGGAGGAATAAAGGCGAAGACGGTATGATCCGTTTCATGGAACTCTTTAAAATGGCTGTCAATTTTATATAAAAGAGCTATAAGTATCAGAGATGGTGATACCTAATTCAATACATCATATGGAATGAACTATGCAAATGATGTATTATTTTTACATTTTTGAATCTTTGATTAAATGCTAAGTGTTACTAAGATTGCATACTTTTAGAACTGATTTGATTTAAAAAGGATTCATATATTGGGATAATAATATAATACTTACTTATTCATCGATTATATTTATTTTTAAACATTAACTGCCAGTCCTATGGTTTAAATAGGTATCTCTAATGAGCTACTATGAGCTCGAACTCGCATTTCACACAATTTAAGAACAAATAGTTGTTATTTAAATAATTAATTTTAAGTCCTGTGATTACGTTGTATGTTATCTTCGATAATACAATTGTTTTATTTAGATATTTAAATGGATTTATGCCCTTAATTGTTGTGAAATTGGATCTCAGGTGCACCCAGGGCATCGCGAATTCGTTGCAGGCAGCTTTTCCGCATTTCCCATGGCAGGGTTATGTTGGAAAGTAGCAGGCCAACAGTTGGCAATAAAATGGCCAGGCCCACAAGGGGCTTTTGGGAGGACAAGAGGACAGGAGCTGAACTTCAAAGTGGGGCGATGCTGGCACCTGCACTGGGGCCGTGGCATAGCAAATCATTTTGAAATGAATCATATATCTCGGACCATGACACGACGACCCAGAGATGAACTGGCGAATGGGTGCTGGAAAGAGTCATTGACTGCGCCGACAATAAAATTATGAAAATGTATAAATCAATGTGCTGGCGGTTAGCGGTGAAAATCGTATAAAATATGTTTTCAATTTTCTTGCTGGCACACTGGAATCCAATTTAAAGATGGATTGTTTCGCTTTTCCACCATGGTCGGGCTGAACTTGACCCAATGATATTTAGTTAGCCAGGCGACTCGGGCCGAGACAAAGGCAATGTCGGCCAGGAAAGTGGCAAATTCAAAGGCAGTGGCAGTGGCATCTGCATTATGGCATTGCGGAGTGTTCGGAGCGCTGTGCTGCCTCTTTCCCAGGTTGCCACTTTGCCAGTTTGCCAGTCCGGGCTGACAAATGACTAAGGTCGCGCCGCGTTCGCAGCACAATTGGCCCGTTGGGGCGGTTTCTGTTTGGACGGGGCGGTAAGAAGGTCGTCGGATCGCTGGAGTCGTCTTGGCCTGTTCCAACTCTGATGCATCACACACCGCCAGGCAGCTGCGGTTGCGCCGGACGTCATAGAACACTTGGAAAAGCAATAATTAGATATAGAAATAAATATAATAGAAACAGGAAAGCAAACTACGACATAACTTAAAGAAACGTTGACAATACAATATATTATTGAATTTATTTCAGGAAATAAAAAGGGCCTACGTTTAAAAATGGATTGCAGCCACATCTTTACTTTTTCCATAATAGAAATGAAATCTGAACTGAAACCACAATTAAAGACTGTTATCAATTTTTTAGTTTTAAAATTAAATTTTAAATGTAATATACGAATATATTTTTAAAGAATTAAGATGAACTAACGTTGCATTCAATTCAGTATGCTTATTAAACTATAAGTTTTATTTTCGATAAATATATATTTTTGTTTATTTTAAATATTACCTATAAAAGTTATTTTTCTCCATTCTTAAATGTTTTGTTTATTTTAATTTAAGTGGGAGTATTGTAAAGCTTACGTTATTTCAAAATGGGTGTTGTGCTGACTTACATTTCTTTATGTGTAGCCAGAGTTGGAGAAGCCTCAACTTCGTATCCGAGCAGGTGTTCCGCTACACACAAAAGACACAGAAACCTCAACTGAAGCTGTTTGATGCGCACGAATTCCGTTTTTAGCTGAGGCTTAGGCGATGCCAGTTTTCAGTTTTCCATTTTGTTGCAATAAAATTTTAATAAGATTTTCCTCTAGAATATACATATAGCCGAATCGTGATGCAGCTCATCGCTCCAAACTCCCAGCTTTTCAGCGTTTTGTGTGGCAATCGATCGCAGCTCCATTTTTGTATTGCTTCGGCTGGCGAAATCCAAACAAAACTCCGCACTTTTGAAGGCTCTCCATCTGATGCCTCTATATAATATTGTTTATTGACTAGATCTGCACGTGTGTGTCAGTGTATTGTTAATGCAAATTGTGCTAAAAACGCTAAACGTTGTTAATGACAGTCGACGTCGACGGAGCCGAGTGTTGAGCTGAAAAGATGGCGATAGATGCACTTTGGGTGTGTCGACTGTTTGTCTAATAGAAAAAATCGCAATCAATATATTTGTATATTATATAGACAATAATTGCAAAATAAACGATCGGCGATTGTGTGGTTAATTGTTCGATTTCGTCAAATATGAACACGTAGACAAATAGGATTTCTACTACGCTTGATATCAGCCTAGGCTTGGTTCGCAATCAAAACAATACTAATTGGTGGGCAAACTGATTGCTCTTTTGAAAATAATGGATTGTATTGAAAACAGTAATAATTAACTATTATATAATATTAATTTCTATATTTTGCTTTAATTAATTCATTTTCCATTTAAGGAATTATATACTGGGAACATATTTACCTACTTAAATTTTACTTTTATCGCCTGTTCAGATCTGACATGCAATACTTCACCAAATGTAAAAGATATAAACCTTTAAGTGCCTCCTTCCCACATGTTATCTCCCATTTGTACCCAACTAAATCTTGATGCTGTCAAAATTTGTTAGTTTTCCGAAACGAAACTGGCAATTAAGATGCAGTTTAGCTGCCATAATACTGCTGTTGCCGAATCCCTTGGCGGATCTTGATCGGCGGTAACTGTTGACCCTCACGCTTGATCACTCAATTAGCCTGACCGCACACGGAGCCCCTAACTAATAACTCCAAGCCCCGTCTCCAGATGTTTCTGACATCGCCCACAGCCGTCAACACTGGAGTATAAAAATTTATTATGTACACCCGAAAAGGCAGGGGTGTGGCTGAAAAAAGGGAGATGCCCGAAGGATAAAGAAAGAAATCATTAAAATTTTCAAATGGCCAGAAAAAAGAACAAACCTGACTAAGCCGCAGATGATGAAAAGAGCGTGTGTCGCAGATTAAAATTTCCATGTTTAGTTGAAAAAATAATGCAGAAATCATGAATATAAACAGCAATTGTCATCGGCCGGGCGACCCAACAACCTAAACAAGCAATAATATTTGCCTTTCGGCAGTTTGCGCATTTAGAGCGCTCACGCATGTAATTAGGAATAAACTGAACTGAGGCAAAACTGAAAACAGAGGACTGAAAACCGAAAACCAAAATCCCTAACCGCTTGCCATAGATACTTGGAGTTTATCCCTAAGTCCTCGTGCGTGTGTACTTAGCAAAGTCGCTGGATTTTCGAAACACTCGTCGTTTGGGAAAATGTGTGCCAACAAAAGGCTTGGCTTATTTAAATGTGCATTAGAGCCCCTCGTCTTAACCCTAAGTCGTGTCACATGTCAACAATTTTCCAAAACTACAAGCTGGAAACTTCCTGTCCGGCGATTAAAGAAAGTTCCTGGCTGGATAGGAACCACGAATTTTCCCTCAAAAACGAAGACTACACAACATATGGTCGATTTCATGGTCAAGAACAGCAGAGCGATCGTAAATTGTAGCCGGTAGTTAGTTCAGGTTTCTCGGTTTTTAGGCCATTGATACAGTCATTAGGCTACCGATCATCCCCCGGTTAATTGCCCCGAAATTAGGCTGTCATCGTCGTTTAGTTTCAGGAAGTGCAGGAAGCATCGCTGTGGGTCTCGATCATCGAGCAGCCGAAAGGCTTCTGCCGTCAGCTGTTCGTAATCCCTAATAGTGCGATCATTATAATAGCATCACCGTCTATTTGCAATCAAACAAACTCACACAGTTTTTCGTTGATTAATAAACTGGGGATTATTCATAAGCCACAAAGTCAGCGTGGCTGGCAGCTTCTTGTTAATGAGCTCCATCGTGATGAGTTTCTCGAGTGTCGAAGTTTGATGTCTGAGGTCATGCCGTGAATTTATTTCCATCGCTCATAGATCATATTTCTCGCAAGGGGCGGTAGCCCAACACCTGCGTATTAGCCGATCCACCGTAGAAATTTCCGCATTCCGCAATCCGCTGACCCACAAAGTGGGCGATCCATTCCGATCCGATCGCTTCACGATCGCCCAAGAAACCGAAAAATCAAAAATCTTGCCTGATATATTTTCCCTTTTGTGCATAATAAATCACACACTTTTTCTTTCGCCGCTGGCGTGGGAATTGAAAACAGTGAAATGGTTTCAATAATCAACGGAGAAACAAAAACCTAATCAATTAAAGTCTCTTATCATTGCGGTGCATCAGCCAGCGCTAACGAATAATATTTTTTCGGTTGTTTCTCGGCCTCTTATTATTGAAAGTGTTTTGTTCAGCTCACGAAGTGCTTGTAAAACAAATCGAAATAGTGGAAGGGGTTGGGATGAATGTATAAGGTCGATATATAAGTACTCTGTACATTTTTGGATTAAAATAATAAAAGGTTTTAGGTTAGATAAAATAAATGGGTAAATACTTAACGATAGTTTTAATCAATATTAACTTGCATTATTTTAAAGTACTTAACTATATGAAACCGGAATTAGATTTGTTCTTGTTGTGTGAGCTATATAATATCAATTAGTATTATACAATATAGCAACCAATTAAATAAAATTATTTTTCGGTTTAGGCGTTCCAAATATTTATATGTTACTTAATTAACGTGTTACTTTGTTTACAACCAGCATTAGAGAATCAATAACAAAATTATTTCCATAATAAATATTGTAATGAAATCGGAAAGCTATCATTCATTTTCAATCTTCAAAATTCCCATCACTAGAGGGTATCTATATTTTTTAAGGCTATTCGAAAGGAGGTTTTGTCTGATTGAAAATCCAATTACCGATCATTGACAGTTACGTTGAGTTTGTTGTACTAATTTCAAGATGCAGAGGGGAGCGGCGGTTCGGGGTGGAAGGACAGTCATCAATCAAGTCATGGCCGACAGTCCATGCAAAATTATATCATGTGTTAAAAGTTATGACGGATCATCGGAGGTGTAAATGTAAAGTGTCGTTGGCACTGCCCTCCTTCGATTTGGCTCTTCCTTTTATTGTTTTGTTTTCTCTTTTTTCGCACAGCTTGAGTTTTTGGTAATACATCCACTTTTCCATCCATTACTCATCGCATTCAACGATCGGCGGAAAAAATAAATACGCCCAATCAAAGCAATCTTTCGACACAAACAAAAGGATCGTTCGAGATTTTTATACAACGCTTTTTGATTCGGAATTGACAGGCGGCATACAAATCCCCCGACTGTTGTTATAAATTAGCTCAAAACCCATGCACAATGCACTCGGCCATCAATCATACAAAGAACTTATCCGTATACGATATGTTATAAATGTTTTCATTTCACGCGGTTCGTTAAACCGAAGATTCTTCACCTCTGAGAGGGCACTTCCACCTGCGGATCTCCTTGGATTGGGGATCTAAAATTCTTCGGGAGTATAACCTTAATTGACTTGACGCAAGGTAAATGTTATCGGGCTGTGTCTATCGTATTTTCTGCTGTCAAAGCTCAATATCTGTGACTATCAATTGTTTTCGCATCTGAGTTATCTTTTTTAATTTCAAGCTCGGCTGTGCCCCCTGACCGGGGTCAAAGTTGAGTGTGTGCGAGTGTGTGTGGGTCTCCTTTTCTCCCCATGTCGCGTGTTTCATTAGAGGCGACAAACAAACACAGCCAGTCCGCAGATTTCCAGCAATGATCAGCCCGCGGACCTCAACTCCAAGTCGTTGTCTCACATCCACGGAGAAAAATGTAGATAGATTCGCAGAACTCATTCCTGAAATAAAGAGAATGGTAGAAGAATTCAATTTTAAAATGGGAAAACACACCAAACCGATATGTAAACTATATTTGAGGTAATTAATAGAACTACTATTAGCTTCAAAACGAACTTTCTTTCTGTGTAGCACCTAGCACACAGCATATTGTGACCTCAAAAATAACGAACGTGCGGTAAAAGCGTCGCCAACCTCAGAGAGCTCTAACCTGGCCAAAAGCAACACACTCGCACACTCTTTGGGCCAAGAGTCTTGGTCCAGTCAGCAAGAGTAGCAGCATCGCAGGCAGCAGACTTCTCCTCCTCCCAGTTTTTTTTTCTGTTTTTTGCGACGTGCCACACCTGTTTCATGTAGTCAAGCTCTTCTCTGCCCAAGAACCAGCCATCCAGACATGCACCGAAAAATAATTCCCGAAATTAATAATCGAAAACAATTATGTTTCGGAGTTTAGACTAGGGACTTACATATTGTTGAATACTTCAAAGCTTAAACTTAAAAGTTGTTTTTTGCTTAACAGAATGATGGACCTTAAATACAAATTCTAATTTTTTTTGTAGCATTAAAGGTTGTGTGGTTTGAAATTAACAAAAAAGAACCATAAATATTAAAACTGAATTTGGTTTGCGGTTTTTTTTAATGGAGCACAATCCGATTTTTCATTTCATTTTTTGCTATTTTTAGGTGAAAAATAGCTTAAAGGGCTTAAGTAACTGTTTATGGATATTAAGCACTTATAAATGTCAATTAAACATTTTTGATGGGTATTTATAAAATTTAAAAATCGGGAGAAAATTAAATCATAGCTCAGATGGCAAATCAGGTTGTATGAAGAGATAAGGAATACAATTTTTAATTGAAAATGATAATAATAGTTTTAAAGATATTTTATTAAGAACTTATAGTTTAGTTTAGCAGTTTCAATGTACTAGAACAACATAATATTAACAGTTTTACTTCTCATACCTAAACTTTACTTATTTAAGAAACAAAGTTTTCTATTAATAACTCTGTTACCTAATATTCCATCCTTTCTTTGAGTGCAGCCAGCGCCTTGTGAGAATTTTTGTTGTTTTGTCTTTGGTGGGGGGGTCTTTGTGGGCAACAATTTTTCGGTCTCTAAACTGACCTTAGCCAGAGATCTGGCTCTGGGAGCTGGCAAACGCATTTCTGATAATGATGGACTGTATTAACCGTTAGCCAAAGTTGAGGCCAGGCAGCTTCGGGCCGGGCCTTTACCTCCATGCATGTGGCCACAACAAGCTCCGGCAATCAGTGGACATTTTAAGATTTTCCAGCTTCGGTGGGAAATTGCTGGTCAGATTTTCGGCGAAAAAAAACACTAGAAGAAATGAAAATAGGGGGAGCGAAACAGAAATGAAGAAGAAACCTTCGACAGCTGAAGCTTTCACTCTCGGTCTTTAATGTCGCCTGTCCCTAAACAATTTGAACTTGTCAAGCGTAATCAGTTTTCCTTTCATTTAGTCTGACATTTACCGCCGCCAACGAAGCCGACGTTGACACATGGCCATGTCACCAGCTCCTCAGCCACCTTTCCAGCCACCAGACACCGGAGTGTCCGGCTTCTCGGCCAGAAATGCAGACGCAGACGTGGACGCAGCTCGGTGGCAATTATCAAAAAGCGCGCAACTTTTCACACGCAGCCGATGGCGATCGCAGTCGCATTGCTGGGATGCTGCCGTCGCAGTTGCAATAGTCGCAGATACACCGGTGGCACTAATTACGGCTCATTATAGTGACCAAAGTGTAACATGTTGTCAGCCGCGAGGACAACAAGCAAATGCAATGGGAAAAAATAAATCAAAGGGGCTACTAGCAGTGATCGTAGTCTGGAATACTCTAACAATCAATTAAGTATTTATTTTTAAAAATATATATTCAATTTAGATAGATGCTTATATTTAATTAAGGAATGGAACCCAACATAAATAAATTGGCAAGCAACAATTTATTATTTAGTTAGTTGCATAAAATTATTATAAGTTATAGTTCTCCGAAACCGATCTTAATTTATTAAAGTGGTTATTTTAAAAGAACTTAATGAAGTCCTTTTACAAAGTCGATATATATTTAGATAAGAATCATAACCAACACCCGAGAATATGTTTCATTATTTAACTAAGTAATTTCAACCATATTCTTTTCAATGAAATACTTTCCCATGGGTGTCGCTAAGTAGTGACTAATTTGTAATCTGCTTATCATATAATTGTCCTTATTTATAATACTTTTACGCAGAGATATACAATTTAATTTATCAGACGCAAACAAGACAGTTTGCTTAAAGTTACAGGGAATTTTAGTATGAGTCAAGAATCTCTATAAGTGATCATTTCTTAGCGCTCTTTAGCTTGCGGCTAATTGAGTTCCCACATTAGAAAACTCTTTTCTATTTATGGCCTTAACATATACTTCTTAAGTTTATCGTATAACATTAATTCCGTGGTCTGTGGCAAAACTAATCGCAAACTTATCATACCCACACTCCCTGTTTTTTGTTTTTTAACTACGACTCGTGGCTCACACATGCGAGTGGATGGAGTTGGATTTGAAATTGAAGCTGGAGACGAGGTTGAAGTCAAAGTTGGAGGAGATATCCAAACACCTGACAGTTGGCTGTTGGCGCTAACGCTGGGCCTTCGTGTTATTTCTGTTGAGTGACCATTTTTGGGCAGCCAAGTTTCGTGTGAGTTTCGATCGAAAGTGCAGCAAACGCAATTCCCAACTATTTGGCTTGTCTCTCAAATATTCTACGGCGTAGTGTTTCGAGAGCTTAACAATTAAGTTCTCGAAGAAGACAGCGCCAACCTGTTCAGAATTACGAAATTCATAGTCAAGCTAGGCGAATTGTCAATTTCAGAGTCGGTCTTCAAAATTAGCTCCATTACACAGCTCGATCGATCCATCGATCTTGGCTGTGAAAACCATTTCAAGTGGTTTCAGCAGCCCAAAACCCCCAAAAAACCTTTGTATATAGGAATTGAACGATACTCTCACTTGAGACGAAGCCCAGAGTCGTTTGCTACACGAGTTGCCCGAATCACTTATGAAAATCGCTTGAGAAACCCTTGAAAGCCGACGACGATCAGAGTTCGTGTCAACATCATCAATTTTGATCAATATGTATGGTCTAATGCTCTCCCTCTCCATCGATAAATATGCACAGCTGAGGGCAGCAAAATAGAATCATAGGTTAATATTTGGGAGTGTGTTCAAAATCTCTTTCGACAGAACTGTGTATTTGTGACACATAAATACATTAAATTTTAGTTGTAAATATATATGTAACCGTAAAAAAATTAGATCGTAGCCGCATGGATTTATCTTAAAATGCTGTCTAATTTAAAAAATGTTTCCCTATTTCAGTTGAAAAAAATAATACTTAGTTTAATATAAAAATAATCCAATTAAAATCTAAATATATATATTTAAGCTACATCACTATTATTTTAACAATTGCTGTCTATGTGCATATATCTTTCTCTATCTGCCATTTAAACGACTCCTTTGCCTTTGGGGCCCGATCGTGTTTGAGTTCATCGCATTCGTCTCCGATCGTAGACTCGACAAAAATATGGAAAATTACAATTATTAGGCATTTGGCTTGTTTGTTTATTGGTAGGTGTATTGAGGTTATACGCTAAATGATACATCGATCGTTTGAATAGAGCGATCGAGCAAAACGATCCGGCGCGATCAGCGCGATCGTTCAATTGATTGCCCGCCCGATCGGCCAGCGGACAAGTGAAAATCTCGGGACCGACTGGAAGATGAATGAAAATTGCTGCCTAAATGGCAGCGGACATGATCGAGCCGATCATCACTCCTGGCATGATCACTTTCTTTTCGGACTCTTCGGACATTTCGGACTGGCCGGGGAAAATCCCCGAGTGGTGACATGTGTTCGTATGGGAGATGGGTCGCCTCAACTCTTGACCCAGCTGCATAAGCAATTATGATCTTGATGATCCCCGGTGATCTTGATGATCTTCATCATGATCAATGTCCGAGATCATCTGGAGCGAGGGACTTTGGAGCGGGGACTTCGTCTAGTTAAGTGACGCCCTAGGGCCGCTCGCTGGCGACCCTGTTTAAGTTTATAAAAACTCATTATAATGTCTTATAAATGCACTTGTATCAAGTGGGATTTCTTGATTGCCGTCTCCGTCTGTGGCACTCCCCCTCTCCCCCCTCTCTTCTTCTCCTCAACACCCCCAACTTTGCTTTTGGCCTGATCTTTAGCTGCTCCTTTTCCTGGTCGCCCTGTCTTGGCACTTATAAAAAATGTACATGAATTTAGATTTGTTTTGATTCAATTAAAATGGGCTATAAATAGGTCTTTATAAAAAAAACTTACTTTTTCTGAAACAAAAATATTTATTTTAAGAGTAGTTAAGAACGCTTTGATATAATAAATAAATAGTAATTAAAATTGAATGTTCCATAATAAAATAAATTAAAATATTTTAATTAATTGTGCTTCTGTTAAACTAAATTTAAGATAATTTGTAATGCTAAAATTGACTACAGCTAATAAGCCATAAATATATATATATTTATATTTTTAAATAGATTTTTGGTATTTGAGTTAAAATTTTAATTAAAGCATTAAAAAGTAACAATTTTTTATTAAATAAACATTTTATGATTACGAATTTAATTCAGTGCTAGATTATTTTAACTGGTGAAAAGGTTGGGCAAATAGATACAAATGGCCCCTGCTCTCAGATCTCAATTCGATTTATTTTTTGCAGTGTGCTCGCTGGGTGTCTGTCTTTGAGACTGTGCCTTGCTCTCGACTCGAGTCGAGTCGAGTTGAATCGACTCCACTCGACTCAACTTTTTGTCGGGGTCCGGGCTCCCATGCTCTCATGCTTAGACACATAGTTCGCTCAAGATCATAACATGACCTTTTGACTGGCAGTGATTTCAACGCCCACGCGTATAAAACAGACCCAACAGCACCACCGCACCACCAAGGCAGAAAGGCCAAAAAGCAGGCAGGAGGCAACCACACCGATCTGGCTCTGTGGTCTCTGTATGTTTATGGAAAATGGGTTATGAGATATTTCGCTGGCCTTTATCTTTTGGCCATTTCTATTTTGACCATGGGAAATAAATTCTCGGAGCTCGGGTAGGTTGGTCCCTCCGCTAATCGAATGGACAGACCGCGATCTGGAAGGGGGAAAAGCCAGCCACGAAGGACGTTCGTTCTGCATTTTACACCTACGCCAGCCCGAAGGTTTAAGATTCCGCTTGATAACTTGTTGCTCTTTCCCTCCGCAATTCCTTATGTGCGGTAATTGAACTTACGCGTGTGGGGATAGTCCACCCTTGATGGAAAATCAATAGACCCCAAACCAAAAGCCCCGAACTGCCAGTCGCAGGAGTCTTCCTTGTTTTCTTGGTTGTCCTTTTAATTTCCACCAACAAACAGCAAATAGAGTGTGTATTTTTGGAACAGACATCGGGCACGCGATGATAGCTTTAGTTTCTCGGCGCCCCACCGCCCACATAACAAGTTTACCCGACTGCATTAACCCACTGCCAAAAGCGAGTGCAAGGACTGCCCCCACCGAAAACGGAAAAGGAAGGTTATCACGGAGTCGATGAATTTCGGATACCTTCACTTGATTGTTAGTATCATGCCAACTGTAAATCAACTTCATTTGATTGAGGAATACATAAGCTTATCGAAAAATCCCTAGTGAAATATAGTTTTTTTAATTCAATTAAGTGCCATTTTCAAATTAAGTTTTATTAATATTATTACTTGTTAAAAAATTCCACAAGCTAAATAAAAAAGTGTGGGAATACATTTTATTTTAAGAAGGTCTTTTTTTCTTTCTTTCGTACAAAGTGCTAAAAACCATTAAAAATTGATTATTCCTATCAATTTTAATTAAATACACAATTTTATTTAAATTTAAAATTCAAAGTATTCTGTAACATTTCTATATCTGGTAAACATCATATAAAATTCGCAACACCCCTTTAAAAAGGTACCAAAATTGGCTTTGTTTACTCCTTGAATGGGGCTCGTTGTTGCCAGGACGACCCGCTGGCATTCCAATGCAAAACAAATCGAATTTCGGCTGTCGGTGCCCCGGGTTCGAAGGAATTTCAGTGAGGCTCCTGCACAGCCTTGGTGTGGTGCTTCACCGAGTGCTAGGATTCCAGCCGACCTTTGATATTTCTGGTCTGTGAAGTGGAAGTGCAATGAACTGACATGATTACGGGACCGGAGGCCAGGCAAACGCACAGGTTGTTGGACTTGAAGAAGCAGCAATGGGCCAAGGAGAGAGGTTGGTCAACTCAAAGGATATATGTAATTAATTTATATAAATAATAAGTACATTTTTCAACAGAGGAAATAGCTCGCATGGATGAGATGTATCATCATCAGCACACCTCGCACCATAAGATCGAACGCACCTCCATTCGCACCTACTACTCCAACTTGGATCTCAGTCAGACCTCGACCTCCAATCAAACGTCCAGTCATTCGCGGCGAAATCAAGGCCCGGATATGCAATTGATCCTGCGCCAGCCGGAGTATCGGCATGGCAATCAGGCGTACATGAATCAGTTGGAGCGGTATATCGACGATCTGGATGTGGACGCCGACGCGGACTTCGAGGACGAGGATGAGTCCATGTACCGCAGGACGAGGAGGGGCAGCTATGCACCCGGAATGACTTCCCGTCAGATGCAGAATCCCGCTCGCTACGCGGAACTGGTGCCCACATCCCTGCAAACAGCCAAGGGAAGAATGCAGAACTCGCGACAGGAGGCGCAGCAGCACCTGAAGCTGCAGCACCAGCAACTTATGCTGCAGCAACAGCAGCAACATCTCCAGCAGCAACAGCAACAGCAACGCCTGCGGAGTCCCAGTTTGCCAGCCATTAGGCAGAGGGTGAGGCACCAGGAAAAGACGGGGAAGCCAACTGACATTGATCCCGGCAACGGGCCACATCGATTAAACAATCCCCCGGGAGGCGCTGGCAACCCGCTCGGGGTAGGAGTAGGAGGAGGAGGTGGCGGTGGAGTCCAGGGACCTCCGGGTTGCCAGGAGGAAGACACTTCCGGCTATCTGAGCGATACGCCCAAGAATCCCCACACTCCCGACATTTGGTTCAACGACGGTGCGAGTCAAATCGAGAGCATTAGTGGCATGGGCAGTGCCAGTGTCCTGGACGGCGGAGGCGTGGGCGCCGTGGGAGGGGGCGTGGCTGGGTGCCGACGCCTCCGGCGATCGATACAGGCGGGCACCACAGCTGCACCCATTCCTGCACCGATTCCCGTCCCCATTCCCCTCCATCCACCCCCGGGAAATCCCCTGAGCAAGGCGTACACCATCAAGGGACGACGTGTGCCAGGGCAGGGATACGAGCCACTCGCAGCCGATGGATACATGGCCGATGGGTGAGTAACCAAGTGACCCAATCACACAAAAAGCAAATTAGCAAACTGCAATTAAACACGAAACACTTGGACTGGGTAACCAGCTTTAATAACTTTTCATAAAAAAAATATTAAAAGCCTGTTTTACTTATCAAAGTTAGGATTTGACATTCAAATTATTCACATTCGCAGTTCATAAAATATTAATTGAGTAATCAAATTATCACAAATCTTGTATTTTTGTAATGCTGCATTGAATTCGGTGTTTGATTGACAATAAATTATTTATCTGACGTCTAAATATTTGAGTAATTAAATTAAAATTATTAACTACTTACATTTTTATTTCCAATAAAGGAAAACACTTATTAATATAAATTTTTGACTATTTATGGAGATAATACGCAAAAATAAATATATAATTTAAAATAATTAATATATAATTTACTCAAAATAAGTTAAAAACCTGTTTAACGAATATGTGATTTTTTAAAAAACTAAAAATGTAAGCAGAATCATGAATGTTTTTTGAATGGTACATTTTTTTAAGCAATGCATTTGAATTCATGGCTACGAATGCTATTATTTTTAGGACAACAATTACATAATTTGTGAAAGTAAAATTTTATATTTTTGTTCGAATTACCATACATTCTTAGTTAAATATTACATTTTTTGTCTGCAATAAGTATAACCCTACATATCAAAAATATATTTTTTAATTTGTATACAGCTGTTGCTATATGCCCGCTCCGCCCAGCTCCTCGAACATGAGTATGAGTCGCGACGTTTCGACCTCGAATACCTACCAGGTGCACATTGGCAATCCGGAGCAGAGCGACTTCTACGTCCACGAACAACACGAAAGGGAACGAGCCCGCTGGGCCAACTTCAACGGGGGTCTTGGCCATCAGCCATCCCAGCAGCCACCAGGATGGCTCAGTCGCGGGATGCACGATCTCAAGGACAGCGAGGACGACGTCCAGTCCATGCAGTCCTCCTCCACCTACTTGAGGGGTCAGAATGCGCCCCTGGATGCCCAAACTCTGGCCGAAAGGATGGACAAGAGGCGCAAGGCAGCCGAGTACCACAATGCCATTAAGAAGCAACTTCACGAGAGGGAATTGATTCGGAAATGGGAACTGGAACGCCATCGGCAGGAGGAGCAGATCGAGGAGGATCGCATGCGTAGACAGAATCAATTGGAGCAGGAGCGTCTGGAATTCGAGAGGAGAACTCTTCTGGAACGAGAGGAGGCTCAGCAGAAAAAGCAGCAGGTAATGCTAGATGCCATTCAAAAAGCTGAAGTTGCGGCCAAGTTGGAAAAACAAATGAAACGGTTGGTTCGCCAGCCATCTAAAATGTCCCAGGAAACCGAAGAGGGGGAGTCCGAGCTACTAAGAGTTCAATCCGTGGAGGAGGAAGAGGAGGATGTGGAAACTGGGGCGGAGCAAGCTTCACCCCAAGAAGAAGAACCCTCCAATACACCAAGAGCTGCACCTCCAGTTATCACCGAAGAAAAAGTCCTGATAGGCACACCCATCAACCTTCGACGCACTATCACGAAGCCCATTAAAATACCCAAGGATTCCAAGAAGGAGGAACCAAAAGAAGGTGCCCAAACCAAAAGACAGACCTCTTTCCTGGGCGAAGATAAAGAAAACATGGCTCTGCTGATGCAACCAGCTACCCTTATTCCATTGCCCGTTACCAGCGATATTTTTGGACTCCAAAATGCCATTGGTAACCTACAGATAGCCACTTACTTTATGCAACAGCCCATGCAGAAACCACTTCAGACTCCGGGTTCCTATTCGAAGGCCACGATGACCCATCGTACGGATACCTCGATTTACACAGAGGATGGTTATCAGGCGGAGAAGGAGGAGGAGGAACCACTGGAGACTGCGAGGTCCGGAAGAACGGACTTGGTCACCGCCAGTGGTTGCTTCTCCCCAGATTCCTTGGAGGTGGATGTGGCTCCTGTTTCGATTGCCGAACAAGATAAACTAGCACTAATACCCCTGAAGACCCCTCTTCAACTGGGAAGTCTAAACAGTTCAGATGAGCGAGACGAACACCATCACGAGTTGGGTCACCAGGCGGATGTGGAGACCCAAACAGAGTTGCCCCTGAATTGCGATCTCTGTCTGTTCCACGATAACTTCTACAAAGTTTTACTGAAGAGGGAGGTTTCCACCACCACCACCACCCAGACATCCAAGTCTCAGACCCAACCCGCTAAGGAATCCACTGCTGAGAAGGATCATGAAACCACAACTACCACAACCACCACCACGACAACCACATTTAAGGCAAAGAGCAAGGACAAAGACAAGGACAAGAATCTGAAGAAGAACCAAAGCAAGGACAAGGATGCCAACAAGATGGACGATCGACCGAAGTGGGGCGTCAATCGGCCGGTGGTTCAATATGTCAAGGCCAGCGATCGGGATCCGTTTTGCCTGAGGAAGAAGAAAAACCACCCAAGCACGGCCAAACCACCCAGATCCCTGTCGATGGACTCCCGTCTGGATAGTGTGGCGGCGCTCCCTGAAGATCGGCTGATAAACCTCGCCGGAGGACCTCCATCTGCCGCGGGTGAACAGGAGGAGGAGGGCTTCCTGCTCAAGGCCCGAAATGTCTGCACCGAAATTCTACCCATTAAAACCGACGACAAGGGCCGCATTTTCCTCAATTTCCGCGAGGCCAGTGCCATCATGAACGAGGATGAGATCAAGGACAAGCTGCGGCAGAAGTACTTCAATTTTGGCCGGATCCTTCCCCGCAGAAGTTGGGCCTCGGCCACCCAGCACGCCCTGCCCTTCAGTGCGGTCACCACTGCTCCTCCGCAGGCCACGGTGGGTGTGGGTGACTTGGCGGATGATTGAAATCAGCATATAATATAAAAATATTTAAACGACCAGGAATCTTTTACAATGCATAAACTAGAACGACTGTAAAACCTTTAAATATATACATTTGTATTGCAAGCACTTAAATCTGCAATGTTTTTTTTAAGGATGAGGAAACTATCAAGGGATTTTGAAAATTAAATGTAGTTTTTCTTACTTTTCTTTTTGGATTTGGCATAAATTACTATTTGGGTTTTGAAATGGTTCCAAATTCCTTTCTAATAAATATAGATACATTGTTCTTAATTTGTTGATACATATCACATATCTTCACTCTTTTTAAATTATTCAAAGTTTTTGTTCTGCAGGGACGGCTTTTAAATTTAAACAAGTGCCTTTGGCAGTCTTATAATTTCGTCTATCTGCCAAATGTTTATTAACTATATAAATAAAATGCTATTAAAGGAGCAATAGTTTTCTTAACAACTCTAAACAACTTGGCTACTTGTTCTGTTGAAATTCCCAGCCCGTGAGAAAGGACTATTCGATTGTCTGGGAATTTCGGGCTGCCTAGAAGCGGATTCCTCGTCAGGCTTTTGGCCAGGTCTATTAGCAACATTGTTGCTGGAGCTTAACGCTCTGAAAGCCACAAATCACGCAAATGTTGCCACATTGTTCACGGCGAGCTGCTGAGCAGTGTGTTGCTGATCTTTGGCCAGGTCTGCGGGTATATCTTTTGCTGGGGGTCGGAGTCTGTTACACTTTCACAGAACTCAAAATGTCGTATTTCACGCATTTTTACGAGCGTTCGCGTAAATTTATGCGAAAAATCATAAATAACCTGGGCATAAGCTGCCTTCCAGGTTTATCGAGTCCTCGGCATACAAATTTTATTTACCTCGAGGGGCGTTCATTTCGGTTTCTGCCAGTGTTTGGATTTTTAGCAAGTGGGCGCTGCATATTTCTGTTAATTAACGCATTTTGTGCTTTGTGTAACTACAAGATATCTTTTGGCAGTTGGTTGTTTGCGATCCGAACTCCACACGTAACAACAATGCAAACATTGAGGAATTAATTGCATGCCTTTACAAGTTCTCTAGCTCCCAAAATCACAGAATCGAAGCCAAGGCGAGGTCGGTCCCCATCACTCCCCCTTTTCCGCCTTCTTTTATTTAGCCACCCCACCAACTACAACAACAAGTTCAATGCCTCGGAATTAAAATTGACCTTAGGGGCCTGGCTATTTAATACACTTGATAAGTTCAGCTATGTCAACTTTATTGGCCCGGTTAAAATGATAACACTTATCTTCAAATTAAATACTGTTAAACAGGAAAAGTCTAATATTTTGTGAATATTAATTATTACTTCATTTAAAAGCATTCACATTATTTATACATTTTTATATGATTGTTGAGCAAATGTTACATTTATTGAAGAATTACAATAAATATAAAATACAATATATAATTACAATCAAACACAATTGCTTTCTAATCTTATTTAAATTTTGACATATAACAAAGTCTAAAGCCATCTGAATAGTTTTCATGTAACGCATGAAATATTTATTACCTTAAAATAAGGGTATACCATTTTCGTTTTACCCAAGCTCAGAACTCTTTTCGTATGCTTTTTTGTCGTTGGCTAAGGGCAAACAAAGCCAGCCAGCATAATGGCAATAAAAAGTTCTCATTCGTGTTCTAGTTTCGCAGCAACAAGGCGGCAAATTGCATGTGGATGCCTTTGAATTCGAGTTTTTGGCATGGCACAGTAGTTCGGTGGCCATTCGAGGGAGGGAAAACTTCGGGGTGGTATGGCCGGAAAAATTACATTTCCAATGTCACGTGAGGAAAAAGAGCCAGAGGCGGCAATTGTTCGTGCCGTCACCTTGAACGTATGCCAAAATCAAAGCGACCCCGTGATTAATGATACTTGATTAGGAATTCAAACCGAGAGATCTGCATTTTTGTCAGCAAGCGTTATTTATTTAGCTAACCCGTTAATGGCGGGACCCTCTTGAACTACAAAACTCTGGCATAATTAATGACACTCGATGTGAAGCTGATTTCGAGTAATTCAAATCGATCAAGGGATCTTAGGACTGTCACCTCTTTTGCGTGATTAATGATCGCCAAAAAACAGATCAGCTTTTGCAACTGTTTTCTAATTGTTATTTTGCCAACAGTCAGCTTGCTGTGACAGTTGCTTAAGATTTTCAAGGAGTTTCCATTTGTCATTTGCCCATTTGGGCCCTTTTGCGGTCACTTGAGGATCATTTGCAAGGCAGCTGCACTTCTTTGCCTCTGAATTTTACCTTCTTTGTTTTAATATGCAGACTGCAACTGAATCCGAAAACCGAACAGAATTTGACGGACAGAGCCCACCTGAGGTTGTTCCCGAGCGGAAATCACATCGACAAACACCACATAAACTATAAAAATTGTTTATTTTCGATTCAAGGCATTGCACTGTATCAATGTCCATAAATTTGATTATTCCTCTAGCCAATTGCTGTAATGGTTTATGGATAATTTATGAATGCCTCTCGCCCGGAATGTGAGCTGAATAATTGAAGAATTTCCAATTTTCATTGCTTCCTTACGCTTTTCTTGTACTTGAATTGGTTGAAGTTTGTTTTATTTAGTTAAATTATTTTTATCAGTTGTGTGATTTGCAGTGCTAGCAGAGTTAAAATGTAATCGGTCCTCCTAATACTTCTTTGCCGTTTTAAGTTATTAGTTAAGTTAAAACACAAATATTTGGGTACAACATAATTCCTTTTACTTTTCGATAAAAACATACATATACATACATATTTATAAGTACAATCAAGCGGGTTGTTTTATTGTTAAACCACAAAATGTTCAACGTTGCTATTTATTTGTTAAAATTTGTTTGGAAACTGTCTGATTTTTTCTTTTAGCTATTTTCTTATTGCCCGATATGGCTTCACTTTTTATTAGAATTACACAATTTGTTGCATTCGTAAGCCAAATGAAAAGAAATAATTCTCTTGCATCTGCGCGTTCGCCAAGGACAGCTGGAATATCTCTTTTTTGTCATGGCCACACTTGATTAATTCCATAAAAGGATTACCAGAGTCGGCCGGTTATTAGATAACTTCCGCATAAGGATCTCGCGACTGATGAAGTCATCAGCGTGTCCGAAATGCTGAGCAGGAAATTGACATTTATCACACTTTTACCTTTTGCTCCTCGCTCAAACGCACTATTTTTTATTTGCGCACACGACCCGGATTCCGTCCTTTCTTTTTTATTTATACGGATGCCAGACAATATCCTGTTCCCATTTCAATTGCGATTGTCTGAGATTTTCGCCTTTGTCCCGGGATTCGTTTCGGGGCCATCATTATCATAATTAATGTGACTTAATCAAGAATAATGTTCGCCGAAGGAACAAACGGAGTATTGCCTCTAATCAAGTTATCCCAGGGAACCCCTTTGAGACAATAATGCGGTCAACCGCAGCAGTTGAGAGTGAAAAGCAAAGGGTTGAAGGTCAGTTGGGAATCCAGGGCCTACTTTGCATACGGGCAATAAAACCGAAGTTTTCTCCTTCAAAGATTTATGTAGCTTGCAAAAAGGCATTAACGGAAAAGATACCATTTATACACATTTTTTATTTTCCAGCCCGACTTGAAGTTGAAGATTTTAATGTTACGGGTGCCCATATGGCAGTTGATATCTCAACCAGATTTGCTCATTATGCGTGCATTGTTGTGGTCGTTTTCCTCGGGCTCCCTGGGCGACATTCGCACGAATCGTGTCCTGATCCTTATCGGCAGCCAGGGTCCTGCTACCAGGAACTAGTCGTCACTGCCCGGACTACTGTGAACATATCTTTGTGTGGCTGCTCGCTGGCTTCCTATCGTCGCACATGTTGACACATTAATGTCCTCGATCCGTGCGTGAGGCCACTGGCAGATCCTAATCGGCGTTACTAACTGGAATCGTGTTGAATCTCACAATAGATTGCATTAATTTTGGGGGCTTTGTTTCCTACAATTAGTACGTTTTTCGGGGTGAGCGCTATTCCGAATGCAATATGCGGGACTTCCTGATCGATGACGATCCAGATAAGTTACAGTTAGGTGTGAAAAAATAACAAAGGCGATTACATTCTGTTTGGATCTACACTTAAATAAAAAATGTTGTACCCTTCAATTATATAAAAAATACATTTGTTAGGACTTTTAAATTAAATTTGCATTTGTTCTACTTGATTTAAATATTACCTACTCGTATTAAAAATAAAACAAGAAATCTGGTTTATTTATAGGACAATACGATGTATAAGTATAGCAGTATACTTTCGGATATTGTCAGCTGTTACTAATATTGTTCAGTGTAAACTCTGAGTTATCTCTGCTGAATTCGTGATTGAATTGTATTTATTTCTGACTGTTTCGGGTACAGGCTGTATTTTGAACGGGCGTGGTACAGCTGCTCCCAAAAAGGCATAAACAAATCATAACAATTGCTGGTGGTGGGATCGGTAGGATCGGTAGGATCCATGATCCACGCTGGGAGACGCTCACACACGGCAGCAATTTATCATCCACTAAACAAGCCAAGAAATGTCGAAGGAGCGGGGGAAAAGGAGAAAAGGACTTGCCATTGTTAGGCCAACACTCTTTGTCTTCGTTCCGAGGCTTCCACTCCCGAGTCGAACATAAATTGGAGGTGTGTGCGCCATATAAACATTAAATTTTATTTATATGAGAGTCGGTTGAGAGGTTTTTTTATGGGTGTCCTGATTTCCAACTGTGCCTGATTATTGATTATTCTCCTTTTCCAGTGCACCTCAATAAAAAATGAATTAGGGCATCGAAAATTTCGTTTCGTTTGCTTCGATCGATTTCGTTTTGATTTATTATCGAATCGTAAATTTCTGAACTACGAAGAATGCACCGAAATCCTGGTTCTCCGT
Source organism: Drosophila rhopaloa (assembly GCF_018152115.1). Lineage (NCBI taxonomy): Eukaryota > Metazoa > Arthropoda > Insecta > Diptera > Drosophilidae > Drosophila > Drosophila rhopaloa. The sequence continues at coordinate 2,319,976 of NW_025335142.1, read as the reverse complement.
CAATTCTTTATAGTTCCTTGAATAGCTTTGGGTACTAAAGTTATATTTTCCCAGCGACAACGGCGCCTTCGTGTTCTCCGTTCACTTTTGAGGGGTTTTTTGTTGATTTCCCTTGACAACGTTTACTTCCTCACTTAGCACCTGGAATCGGGACACACATCTCTCGCCACTAGTTTAGTCCAAATAAAATATTATTTGTTCAGTATTTTTGAATTTTTCGTGCTTTGTTTTTCGTTTTGTTTCGCTTTGTTTTCTGTGTCGAAAACCAAATTTTAATAATGTTAATTTGTTGCGTTTCATGGGACCTGAGATTTATGACGGCCCCTCCAGTATTTTCATCGTCATATTTGGTTTTGTTATTTCCGCAGGTTTCGGCGTAATTATGCTAGTAAGTCGGACTGGAAAGGTGTGGTTCAGTTTTTGTGGCTGGGTTCTCATTTCCCCGGACTTGAATTGCGTCGAAGCAAAGAGGTGCTGATTGTTTGATTTGGTTAGCTAAATGTGAAATGGAATAAATGGTGGCATACGAAAAATTTGGGAATCAATAATAAAGCGTACGGATGGGTACATAATTGAAAAGGATTCGATTAGAAGGGAGAATTGATTTTTGATAATATAAATCTTGAAAAATAGAATATGAATATGTTCGTTTTAACACAATTAAATCCTGATTTTAGTACATAAGGAAATATTTTCATAACGCGTATGTAGAAACAGGGTATTACTATAACAATTTGAAGGTTTTTCCTTTTAATAGACACCTCTCCGAATGAAAACCCCGACCTTTTCTTCAATGCGTTTCCAAATGAGATTAAACAACTAACTTTAGTTCCAGTTAGGCTAAATGTTAGTCGATAATAGCTATTGCCTCCTCTGGGGCATTAGCCATAGTCAATTATTAGTTCACACAAGCATACAATAAAGCTGGAGAAACACGAACAAATTTTATAACATTTCCGCATAAATCCATAACACCCGTAAAAATATCATGAGTTTGACAAACAAAGACGAAAAAAGATGCGTAAATGAGGGGCAATCGCCGGGGATATATACATATAGTCGTATTCGAAAAAGACAGCCTGAAGAGAGGAGAGTCGAGTCAATTTGCATATTTTGGATGACAGACGCTGTGGTGGGTCCGACTTTCTGAGAGACTTCCGATGCGGCGTGAACCGAAAAGCGTGTTAATTTTCACTGTGCATTTTATATGACTGCCATATAGGAAAGGAGCGACTGGAGATCGAACGTCTTATGTTAATAGGCGGATCGCAGCATTCAACGCCCCGAAAGTTTCACCGCTTGAAATGTGCTGTAAAGTTGTTAATTAAAACCAAGAAAACCAAGAAAATCCACCCAGACCCCAGCTGAGGACCACACAGCAGCATCAGTCGCAGTCGCAGTCCCAAGTCTCATCTCAGTTTTGGGGGTTTCGTTTACGGATTCCCACCAAGACCTGTTTTATGGCTCGTCCGCTCTTTTAACTTGCTTTTTGTTTGGCGTGTGTGTGTTTTTTTGTTATCGCTTTCAAATGCACTTGCTGCTCGATTCCAGATATTTTTAAATTTGAATAATTTTGCAAACGGATTCGTACTCGTTTTTTGATTGATATTGCCAGTCAACCTGCACGGCACTCCTGCGGGCCAAACGTCAAAATCACCCAGCCAAGCCAACACTCGAACTCAAACTCGAATAAGTCAGGAAAAAATTAAGAAACTCTAATTCCTGATACCGAAGTAGCACATACGCTCCATGCCTACAAAAATATAAATCAGCACGGAAGAAAATAAAATAGAACAAACGGATAATCTTCCAAAAGGAATAATTTCAATATTCCCATTCAAATAAAGCACTGCAATTAATTAGAATTAGAAAAAGTTATTATTGTATTAAATATTAGGCATATATTAAGCATTTCTTTCAATTTGTCTTTATTTATATATTGATAAAATAAGTATGATTTTTTAATTAAATAAATATATTAAATATTTATGCCTATAGTGACTCCCTTCTAATCATTAAAGTTTAATGTATCTTTGTTTATATATTGACAGCAAAAGTATGATTTTATAATACCGTTTCTCTTAAAAATATCAATCAGCCGAAAATGTTATTAAGTTCGTTAGTAAATAAATATAATATTATAGTTGTATTATTAAACATTCTCTGATTCGTAAAGTCAATTTTAAACGTCCTTTCAAAAGATTGTTAATATAATAAGACCTATTGCTTGACTGAATTCTGGAAAAACCAATAAAACCCCCTTGGAAGGGTATAATTAAAGCTGGTTTTGCATCACTTCGGTTTCGGGGTTATCAATCACACATAGAAAATTTCGTTGTTCGTCGCTGTTTCTGTGCTGTTAGATGAAGCGCGAGTTTGACTGACTACGCCTGGCCAAATGTTAGTCATTAATTATGGCCAGAGATCCAGCAAATGATGATCCGAGCGATGATGAACCGGCGACTCATCATCGTCATTATTGACAGACCCTCCCTTGGTCCCCGCGAAACATGTTCTTTAAACTTTGGCCTTGAATCTTGGCTCGACTTGTCTTGTCTTTGGCATAGGATAGGTTTGGATTTTGTTTTTCGGTTTGCACATTTCCGATGCACCACCCCAAAAACCCCCTCCGCCGGATTATTCACATAATTGTTGTCGTTCTATTCTTGTTTTTCCTTTTCTCGTTTCAGCGTTGTTTATATTTAATTGCTAAAAACTATAATTCTGTCAAGTTTATTATGAAAATAATTATAATGCACGTTCCTAGCCATTGTGATGGCAGAGTTTATCTGAGTGCGCATATCTCTGGGCTCCATCCGAACAATGGTCGTGGCCTGGCAGATTTTGCGTTATAATTACCTCGGCAAGAACAAAACAGAGTCACTAAGAACGCACACAAAAACACACCATTCTCGGTACAAGAATTTGTCCATTGGGTCATTGGGTTAGTGTTAAGTCATTTACATTGAAATTAGCGGCCAGCGAAAAAATAAGGAGATAGTGGGTTTTTCTTCAAGTTGACCCAGTTTGACATCTATAAAACAGAATGAGTCACTGAAATCAACTGAATCGTCTAGATTGTGATCCCAGAAAAGCTGAGTAATATTGGGTGCGGTTCTTATATATTAATTAAAGAACATAAAAATAAGTTTTGAAATTTTATATTATCGTTACAAAAATTAACTTAAAAAAGCTTTATATTTAATACATTTTAATTTCAATTTAACAAATTTGTTACCAAAGTCTCTCCAGATTTCTTATATTTTAAGCCAGTTATTTCACGAGTTCCCATAAACACTCATTTGCTTGCTCCCAAATGCCTACGTTGCTCTATAAATCTATCTTTGTTGCCACCCAAAATGTTTAGGGTATATGATATTTGACATAAATTGCCATTTGCCTGCGCAGCCCCACCTACTGACACATTTTCCCCTCATTTTGGCATCTAAAACATTTGTGCAAATTGCCCAAGAAATTGTGGCGGTTTCTGGTTTGAATAGTTTGCGAGTCCTCGTCCTCCCTTCGATATATTTATGGCTGAACAGGACCACACCCCTATCGTTGTCCTTGTTTCCGTCCTTGGTCCATTGTTTCGCGCATTGTTGGCGAAAAAGGCATTTGTCAAAAGTCAAAATATTTATTAAGATCAACTGGTTTTTTGGCTGTGGTCAAGAGCGCAATATCTTTCTGTAACCTTAACCGTATCAGGACCCTACCCGTAACCCAAAGACAGCTACGACGACGTGTGCCAAAAAATAAAGGTAGAGGGCAAAAATGCAAAAAAAATATAAAACGTGAAAATAAAACGTTTCTGATAAATGGTATGAGCGTTAAATTTTGTCGCTTTTGGCTGATCTAGATAAATGCATTTGAATTTGCATGTTTTATTAAGAAATTTATTAACACACACACACCTCCGCAGATACGGATTCGGATGCAGTTGCACTTAAAAAAATTATATTGCGTAAATTTTTAAGTAATTGCACTTAACAATATTATTTAGGTAATTGTCTTAACATTTTTACAAGATATTTAACCAGATAAAATAAAAGGTAATTAAAAATAAATCAAAAATAATTTAGTACATACTAAAATTTTGCGGAGCATTAATTAAACATTTTTTTCCAAATTATTAAACATAGTTTTAAATTTCTTACTCACTCTAATTTTAAAATGTGGTATATAATATAAATGTCATTTTAAGCACGGTAAAAGTCAAAAGAAACATTTTATGAGAAACATTTTTAAACATTTTTCTGAGTGTATAACCTGGAGCTCCAACGATCTTGCTTGATTTTGCCAGCTTTGTCTGCGCCTGCTCGCCGGACTTCGTTATAAATTATGCACTTAAGTTGAGGGTGTATTCATTATATGGATAAAGTTCGACTTGGACTTGAACTTCGTTTTGGGGAATTTCTGCTCCTCCGCTTTATTTCTCGCTTCGGCTGTCTGTTCTTCATTTTTCAACGCCTGGGATGGTCCGTGGGTCTGAGTTTTTAAGGTTTTCCAGACCCGATCTCGGTCGGCCAGTCGTCGCCATCGAAGCCGCCTCCTGCTGGGCCGAGTGACACTGACACTTGAGTAGATGTTTTGCGGTTGATAAAATCAAGAGCAAACAAGGTCTCCCTGGGACTCTGGATATTTTCGATTGCAGGCTGCAGGCTGGAAATCTCTGGGCCTGCTCCACGATCACGTCCACCAACTCAGCGAGATCCTTTCGCCGCCGTTTTTTTATATTTTTCATTTTTTACTAATGGTGTGACAAATTTTAAACAAGTAATTTCTGCATGTTGTTTATGGGCCTCGCAACGCTCTCAACGGGGGGATGAGTTCGAGTCGGGTTCGAGTTCATAATAAAATTTATGAGCAATGCCCTGTTTTGGAATTGAGCAAATCAAAAAAGAAGGCGCATAAAAAGGAGTCACATGTGGAATTTCATCGGAAATGATGAGATCGGCATGGGGAAAAATTCCAAAAAATGCTCTCCTTTTCGAAAGGAATTCTATCGGCATCTATAATAATTCTGTGCATATTTGTTTCTTAGAGGAAGATTCAGAAAATAAATAAACGCCTGTTTTATATTTCGAAATTGCCTGACTTAAGAAAACAATGACAAATTTTGTATGGTCTAAATAGCTAAAACAGGGCCAAGACCATTAGGGTTTAAAAATATTGTCAACACTTAACTTTTGTATAAATTTGACTTTATTTTGGGTAATGGTGACCTAAAAAATGTTATAGAGTTTTAAAAAGCAAGGTTTAATTCATAACGCTCCAGTTTGAACCTGTTTAGCCAAAACTTTTTACTATTATCATTGAAAAAGGTTTTCGTATAAATTAACCCTAATATCACAATCGTCAGATATATATGATTATTGCGGTCTGTTTAAAAATCGATAACAAGTCATCAACTTTATGACAATCTGCGGCCCAATCGACACCAAACCGATGCCTATCAGGCCGTCCATATAGAGCTTCATTATAGTAAATCATAATTCTGCCATCTAGGGATGCCTCGCCGCATGTGGCGACCGCGATGATGGGGAGCATCGTATCTGATGCCCCAGACACACTCTAAACTATCGGAAGATATTGGCTGGACGGCGCTGGGCTGACAATGAGTGTGGGCCAGTTAAACAGCACCTATTCCAGCCCAAGCCAGCTGGGCTAAGCGCCATCAACTGTTCCCCTCGGACATAAATGCTGCAGTTTACTATATGTATAATAGGCATTATGGATGACGGAGGAAATTTGAGTCCCAGGTCCAGAGACACAAATTTTCCAACTATGATCGTTGATCGTCTGAGTGTCAATCTGGAAAAGGTTAGAGATGGTTCTTGAGGTCACGAAAATGCTGAATATTAAAATTCATCTTACAATTACAATTATTTACCATAACATTTTAATGCACTTCTTAAGTTAATGAACATAGATTTTTAAAACAGTTCTTAAAAAAACATTCTGAAATTTAACGTTTTCCTTTGAACTAATGTAATTTATAAATTAGCTTATATTTTTATAGAACTTAAATTTAGAAAACTTAAAAATGACAACCCTTCAGATACCGGCATCCGTGAGTCCCATTAACCCACTCACGTGATGTGGCCATCTCCAGAAGGAAACCGAGAAGCGATGCCAATCAGTTTAGCTGCCTGATTCAGCTAGATCTTCCAACTTGCAACCTCCAGCCTCGTTACCTTACCTCCAAAGTCGTCTCATTTTCATTTTCGTCTCAGACTCCGTTTCTCTGTCCGTTTGTCCGTGGGTCCCAGTTTGTGTCGCGACATTGACGACTTTGTTGATAATTTTGATTTTATTATGTTAATAAAATGTTATGGTTTAAAATGTTCAGCATTTCAGTTAAAGTCGGAGTCGGAGTCGGAGTCCCAAGTCAGCCAGCTGGTGCAGCTGGCTCAATGGGTCCAAGACGGTTTGGATATGGATGGTGTATGGATGGTATGGTGCCTCGTCCGCTTCTGTCGTCTGTGCATCATAACTCATTAGTGACAATATCGTCGGATGCTCGCCGTGTGGGTTTACCTGATTTCGATAATTGTCTCTGTTAATTGGATTAAATAACCCCAACAAACGAAAAATTTTCGCAGGCAGAAATCTGTTTCGAAATATGCACATCGATTTGAATCGCTTGCCGTTCTCGTTCTCAGTCCCATTCCCATTCCCTGCTCATTATCTTTAGGCTTGTTGCTGTTCGGAGGCTGTTTTATAGCCCCTCCATCTCTCGATCGTGGCGCTGTGTTCGCTGTCATGTTAATAACATTCGTAATATGCTTTTTAATTAGTCTACTCTCCGAGGCTCCGGCGACTTGTGGGGGGTCCCCCGAAAAGAGCTCTTGGTTAGGGTTCGGGTTCATCTGGGATCCCGGCTGATTAATGCTGCATTTTTTGATTATGGATCGCTTAAGGGGCCACAAATCGCTGTTTGTTTATGTTAAGTAGCTCAGACGGCCAAAGTGTTGGGAAGTGGACTGGAAATGGGGTGGGGATCACCTGTTAGGAAACATTCTGAAGTGGATCTAGATGCACTCCAAACGAGCCGAACATTTTGTGACATAAATGGATCATCGATGAGATCATCTCCCTAATGAGGTAAAAGTTTCGGAAACTGGTTTACCCACACTGAGATGCAAAGTATGGGTCAGTATGATTAAAAGAATCTACTCTGGCTTTTCGGCATATGTTTCTGACAAGGAATGTTGTGCTGCCGTGCTTCGAATTTGAATGAAAAATGGTAAAGATAAGTTAAGGATATTTTAAGGAATTCGTATTCTAAATCAATTGGCAATCGACAAAGAATAAAGAGTAAATCATAACACAAAAGCAAACGCATTATTGATAAAATTTATGCAAAATTGGGACTTAATTTTATTTGTCGAAATCAGCCGAGAGCATAATTTGTCTGTGGGTCGCATTGCAAAGTGACTCAAATTAAAAAGTTCGTTTTATTTTAATAAATATATTAATGCCAACTTAAATTCCACACTAAGTTAGTTAAAACTCTTAATTTAAGCCCACATGTGATGTTTTACTTCCGAGGAATGAAAGAGTTCACAACATCCCAGCCGTGCTTTATGGTATTTATTTAGTCTGCCTTTATCTGCAATGCGGCAAAAAGTATACAAAGCGAAACCAGCGAAAATTCAACCGCCCACTTCCAGTAAACTTCGAATCCGAACTCTGCTCCAAAAACAAGCAAAAAGCCAACTTAAACATAATGCAATTACTTAAAACTGTACCATGGCCTGGCGCACACAGTTTAAACAGAACACGCCCCCATCGACGGCGGCTATTTGTGCAGAAAGGCAAAAGCCAGGCAAAAGGTCCGACCTCAAGTGGAGTTGGAGTTGGAGTCGGAGTTGGCTTTTCCTTGGTCCGCCGAGCCGCAAAAATCTCTCTCTTAATGTAGATCATCTGGCGGCGCTGAGAAGCCGATCGATCAGAGGAGTTTCTGGGGCGGTCGGCGGTCGGGGGTCAGGGGACGGGGGAAGGACAGGGCCGGGAACGAGTGCGGCATTCGAGCCATGTGAAATCCATGAATTGCGGCAAAAATACTAAAATTAAATGTATTTTGGTGCAGTCGAACAAACAAAAAGTACACTACAAAAACCTAAAATTTAAGGGGACAAACATAGATTAATATTTAAAGTTTGATATGCGTACTTCAATGATTGCCCAACTTATATTTTAAATAAAGCTTCTTTGGATTGCAAGCCAAATTTCACAATATTTGGCAAAAAAAAAAAATATAAGTGTTTCATCCATTTTTTCATGGTATTTATTTATGAATACTAATAAAACTATATTCGACAATCACATTATTTAATCAGAGTTTTTTTTTTAATATTTAGTTATTATTAATTACTTAAAATATCCACAATTTTGTGTTAAACGAACATATAACGATTATGAGTATCACATAATTGTAAGGATTTTAAGGCTTTGAGCTCAATTTTTTCCAAAAAACCACAGTCAGAGAATACACAGAATACACTCTTGACTTATTTCTAGGACTTTTGTATTCTATATTATATATTATTCACCTCACACAATTCCCAAACCGATATACCCGGTTCAGCAATAACAAAATCCAAATTGAATGCTTCGCTTTGCACTCCAAGCCGAAAAACCACAAAAACAAAAAAGGCGAAACCAAAAAAAAACCAAAGTGGGTGGAATAATGGGCGGCTATGCGAATTTACTCAGTGCATGATTATAGCGTAGATTACAAAAAGTGCGCTCAAGAGCTCAACCCCAAAACAGCAACAACAACAACGCATGCGACTCTGTGATTTTTTGGCCAGGAATCGGACTCAGAGTTGGATCTTGGATCGGACCTTCTCGGTTTTCCTTTTATATTTTCTGTGCTTATTCCCGGGTCGACCGGCGGCGAGCAATATTCATAGAGGTCGTCGTGTCGCGGCCACATGGGAGATCATCTCGTCCTGGACTCTTCCTCTTGTGCTCCTCATATGCTAAGAGAATCATAACACGGACCACACTTTATAGGTGTGCGGAGCGGTCCGGGGCCCTATAATTGCTTTGTAACCTTTGTTGCCAACGCAGCCACAGACGGATCCGATCCAGAGAGTTGGCCACGCACCCCGAAAAAACCCACGAGGAACGGACAGCAAACTGTTTTTTGTAGTACAAATTAATTGCTGCTTTACACGCGTTTCTCATCGGCCAGCCAGGCAAAATCATTCATCTGATGCTGGAAGAGCTACACATGCAAGTACTGCGCAGTGCACTCGGAGAAATTTAAATATCGGATGTATGCACTTTTCAAAATAAATTGTTTTTAATTACAATTTAAGACATGACCAAGCAGTATTGCAGTTATTGCAAATTCTTTCGGCTTAAGCTTTAAAATCATTTCGACTTGGAAAAAATATATTAAAATATGAAAAACATAATAATACTGTTGAAGGGAAACAATGTAATTTTAAAAAAGATTCTGATATATATACATTATGCATTACAAAAAAGAAAGTTAAAAGTAATTTCTGATGGATTTAGCTTTTGTTTGATGTGAAAAAAGTAATTATTATTGTATTATTAAGAATGATATTCAAGTTAATGTGTATAATATAATAGTTTTCGTGGCATAAACTTGAACATCCTTTGAAAATTTGCCCATCATTTTATGATTCAAAATATATTTGACTTCCATGCTCAAATATAAAATAATTTCCCCCCTAATATTGTCATAAGAATAAAGATTATTACTATAATTTTTCGCAGTGTGCTTTACTATTACAATTTGGCCGCAGCCAAACAAAGTTGCAGCCTGGCCGCTCGCTGACTGCGGGGGGTGTGGAGGGGCTCAGCGGAGTGGACTGGCTGTCTGATCAAGACATTATCTATATGTTTTACGTAGTCGGGGCTCCGTCTGCTCCATCGTCGGCTCTCCCAGGAGAGAAATCCAATTAGCTGCGCTTGTGGCGGCCTTAGAGAAATGCCCCCAAGCCCGCGGAGTTGCGATGGCAAACATGCAAAAGGACCCCAGATCCACATCCACATCCACATCCAGACTCGGGCCTTAAAATTCAATTGTTGAACTACGAGCTGGTCCACAGAGCTGGAGCTGGAGTTGCGGCTAGCCAAAAGAGATTAAATCGCCGCGGCGACTGGGCAAAAAATTCGAGTCTGGCCAAAAGGAAAACGCCGCCACGGAAAAAGAGCGACTGGGCGCAAAATTATAATTGCAAATTTGTGCCAGGCACTCGATTCCGCAGTGTAGTGTGTTGTGCCCCAAAGTAAGTGAGAGTGTGGCGGCGTGATAAGCCTCAAAGTTGCTGATAACCACGTGCAGATGGAAGAGGACAGATCCATTTGTGGGCAGAGGAACGGGGCAGGGCACTTAATTGTACCGCAGGATGTGAAGTTAATGCCGCCGATTTGCATTCATTTCGGTGGCATAATGAGCCCCCACTCAGCCCCACTGCAAAGAGGTCGAGGTCAAGCCGAGAAGGGGTTTTTACGTATTTAAACTGGCCTACGTTGTACTTTCAGGGGATTAAGATAAAGCGGAAAACAGAGGAAGAACCACACACATCGACTTAACTTGAGTGGCTTATATATGTTCAACTCCTGATTAAGACGACCAAAATTCCCAAATGCCGAAGTTTTAATCTAGATATAACAACTACAAGACAATTCAGCAGCAGCAATGACTCTTAATCCCTTAAAAATCATGAGCCAACACCGATGTTTAGAAAAGTTATCAGAGTTATAATAATAATACAAAAAAAATTTATAAGGTGTTTGTGTTATAGTTTGAATATAGTTCAATTACATTTGCTAGTTAGTTATGTTAGTTTTAGATAAGGCATGGAGATTTCTCAGTTAAGTATATATAATAATTTAAGTGGTGCGATAAATAATGAGGGTGATTATATATTTTCCCAAATAATTTATGAAATTAAATTGATTTCTTTGAACCGGCACTTACACCATTAAAGCCAAAACAGAAAAAAATACATTAAAGATCTGATGAGAAAGGAGGCCTAAAGGGTAATTTTACTTATTTGTAATATCCTATATTCGAGCTCTAATTAAACACCATTTAAGAGACTAAATCACTCTTATTTATTTTTATTACCTCCACCACAACACGACCCTACCGTACATCTTGTAATCGCACAGCTTGGATCTGTTCCGCTTACGGCAAAAAAGGCTGAACAAAAAGCAGCCTGAGGAGATCTATCAAAGTCAAAGTCAAAATAGAGCGCACAATTCCCTTAGCGCAATGTGCCCCCACATGCAAATTGGCTGCTCGACAATCCCCATCCTTGCAGCCATGTGTTGACTTAAGTGCCACACAATTTACTACACTTTTGGCATGACAAACGCATGGCGAACGCATCGAAGGAGCTTCGGGGAACAAAACCGGAGACATGGGAACGACGAAGCCCACAATCTTGCCTGCAAGTCTCAAAAACTTGTAAAGAATTGCAGCAATTTTCTTCTTGTTAAGCAAACGTCACAAACAAACCGCCCGCAATTGTTTGTGGCGGCTGCCAAGTCAGCTATTTCGAATCGAGGAGACAACATCTCGGGTTCAGTTTCAGGTTGAGAATCCAGGTTCCAGCTTCCAAGCTCCTTCTCCTCCTCTCCTAGACAAGACACATTTCGATCACTGTCACGGCTTTTGGCCCTCAAGCTGCGGCGGTGTCAATATTTTGTGAATTTACGCAGGCTCCTCGAAAGTCGAGGGAAAAACAAGAACGCCAAGCAGAAGGCCTCCGTTGACATTTTCTTCTTTATGGTCAGCACTCGCTTTGGGGCTGTGCGGTTTGTTTTGGGCCAAATTTGCATATAATAAGCCGCATCAATAGCCAAACACGATTTCTTCACCGAGATTTCCATGCACTTAGAACAAAAGTTTCATGAGAATTGGATAGTTGTTTTTAATGGCATTCGCGGAGAATAAGTAAAGTCTGCTTAAAACAAATGTCAAATATAATTATTCTAAGTACTAAAAATATAGCCTTAAATTTATTTGACATATGTATTAAAAAATAAGAAAAATTAAAAAAAAATGTACTTTGTAATAGTCAGAGGAACTATTTAAGATGGATTCATTACAAACATAACAAGCTCTCTGACAACAAAAAATAATAATGGGAAACATTTCGCTAACCTAACTCTTTTAACATGGTAAAATGAGTTCCTATAAAATGTTGTCAAATTAATGAACTACTCATAGGCCTTTAAATCAAATAATAATATTAATAAACATTAAAACGTAAATAAAGTAAAATGGGTTATGAAAATAATTGCATACCTCTTAGTATTAATTTGTTTTTAATTCTCGCAGTGGCTGCCCAACTCCTTATAGAGTTTGAGGGAGTACAAGGGGTCGCTATGTCTGTTCGTCCTGTCAGTTGTCAATCGCTTGCGACCCGTAAGGAGACTTAAGTTTTGCGATATGTCTCATTTTCATTGCATTTGGCTGGCAGGTCTCTCTCGACTCAGCAACATGGTCGTTTTGGGGCTAAACGCATTTGCGAAATGCTTGGCTTGGCATAATTGAACATCGCATCGCCAATCGGGCAGATCGATGAACCGACTTACCGACCGACCGACCGACCACATGTTGACCCAATTCATAATCATGCTTAAACGCCGCCTGAACTTTCAACTTGGTTTCTCGGGGGCTCGGGCATAATGCAGATAATCATGTTAATAACAATGGCCAATGATGATTAGGTCGGAGTGAGCCCGAGAGCTGATGATGGTAGCCTTTCACCGACGCCACATGAACCTGCCGATCGCGAGTCCCAGCCTCATTTCGTTTCCAGGCCCATGGCCAGTTCCATCCTCCGCGAAGAAGAACGTGTACGAGTATGCGCGCAGCTCAGAGCAAACATAATTTTCACAATCATCCGGAATCTCGCTCGCCACCCCCTCCCTTCCCTTCCTTCCCTTCCCTTTTCCAGACCTCGGATCGGCGGCTTCTCCTCTTCTGGGCGCTTTCACATGACTCATAAGCAGCCGAAAGCATTTTGCCAGCGAGGCTTGAGATGCATAAGCAAAGCAGCATCCGAAGCACAAATAACGAAAGCGAGTTAGCTGAAAAAAGGGTAAAGCATTTGTAGACTTTAAGCCGAATACTTGTATGCCCAGAAAAAGATAATGAAAAGAGCTTAAACATTACTTGCTAAAACTATCAAAGAATATACTGAAATACAAAAACTAAACTAAATATTTACCTTGTTATTACCTACAAAAATTTAATTACAGTCTAAAGATTTTTGTATACAGCCTTTTTTATTTTTACCATAACTAACGTCCAATTCTTATGTAAATACAATATTGACAAACATTTTTCCAATAAAATTTTAATTAATGTGAAAACATAATAAATACAATTTAAAAGCAAATAAATTACGTCAGGGGACTACAATTTCTGTATTGTAGTTTTTATTGTTCAACAATGTTAAAACAATGGATTTTACGGATATACAATTTAATTTCAACATTAGCTATTATTATAAAGTATTTATTTAAATATTTTATTTGTAATACTTCTCTATTCCTGCACCAGTGATCACTTAAGCCCTTTCACTAGCTGAAAAAATGGAATCGGCAGCAGTTAGTGAGCAGCACACATCCCCTTATAAGATCATGCCGGTCGGAGGGGCGATGTCAGGTAGCCCCGATTCGATTTTCGGGCTCTGGAGTGGCCAAGATGGCAACTAAGTTGGCATACCCTAACCCATTCGCAAGGTTATGGAGGCCTGAAAAAAGAAATTCTGAATAATTCGTGATCTGCAGGCGCAAAAAGAGGGTCACGTTGTTGTGGCCGAGGAAGAGGATGCTGATGCTAAAGTTGAGCCACCGAAAACTGAAGCTGAAACTGTCTGCATGTCTGCCAGTGGCGGGGGGTTAAGGGGGCCAGCAGCGGGTTAAGTTAAGGGGTGTGCGGGGGCTTAAAGGGGGGTCGATGGTCCTTTCTGGCCCCTGTCCGAATCGAACAAAAAAAGGCGACGACGAAGCGCACGCTGCACTGCAAACACGATTTCAAAATATTTCGCATAAATAAGTTAGTGTAACACACGAGGCAGTGCCCCCTCCACCCAACTTCCCTCCCTTTTCCCCGAGTGTAAGCGTTGATCACACGTTCACATTATTTGATGATCGCACGATATGAACACTGCCGAAAACAGAAAAGCCAACGATGATGAGAGACTTGCTCTGGAGCTCCCCACCCAAACAGAGGCACTCGAAAAAATAATAGGACACAAGCTAAATAACATTTTGAAACTTGACTAGACTTTAATACCTAATCTAATCCTAGCGTTACAAAATAGTTAATTTAAAAAAAAGGACTTAACTAAAATACTATTTGTAGAGTAGTATCTTGCATTGAAAATTAATGTATTGTTGGCTTAATAAATTTAAATCATTTACTATATTTCACTCGATTAAGCCAATATTATGTAAAACCTGAGTTGTTTATTCATTAAATAATATCTTATCAACGAATTAGTTAAACTTAAAATTTAAGTCTTGCTAAGACAATTTTTTGAATATTTTATTCATGAAATTTATTATTAATCTCCTTTAAATCTCAATAAAACATCGGATTCTTTGAGTGCACACACACTCACACTTCCCGTAGAGCGATATTTCCATACACTCCAGTGCCTGATCGTGATAATCCATTATTAATGCCAATCAGCATATAAAAAAAGGAAAACAAAACCGGCAGCCTGGCGAACATTGCCGAAAACTTCCTGGCCATGGTTCCCAGCTTCCCATAGATTATGATCGCTCCCTGGCGCTTCTATCCCCAGTTTAACCCACCACCACCCACTAAAACCGCGATCCCCAAACTCCCCAGCGACTTGGACCATTGACATGAGCAATTCGTAAGTTTGTCGCCTGCGATTTCGGGGGATCTTTTCGGTAGTATCTGCAGAAGGAGGAGCTGGGAGGGAGCATCGGGGGAAAATTTGCATGCAACTCACCTGGTGGTCTCCATTGCGGTTGTCATTATGGCCAAACAGGACCTCCCACATGCACCTCGATTGTTTTGTTGCGGTTTTCTGCTACCGTTTGCAACTTCGTTTTATGAGCTCTGTTGTCGGTTTCGTCTATACCAAATGCTAAACGGGGTATCAGCGGGGATGCTCGTTCAAAGGTGGTAATCGATGATCACATCAAATTAAAAAAACAATAAATTTCGACTTTTAGATATAACAAGTATTTTTAAATGTTCATTTATTTAAAAATAAATAACTTTAAAAGTGTTTATGATCATTATTCATTCACTTAACATTTTATGTCCATTGCTGTACTGTTATGGATTACACTTTGTAAAATGTATATTTCTTTCTTCCATAACATAATCCAAAACTTAAATCGTTTTTATAAATTTGAATTGTTCTTGGAGCTATTAAAACCTTACTTTTAAATGAAATCATCTTCTATTTAGCCAAATGAGAATATTGAAACTACGGGTTTTTAAATTTTAATCGGAATCATTTTCAACTTCTGTCTTACTTCCAGGTATTATCCTGTTCGAATCCCCGCCAGTTGGGCTCATTCTTGTTTTGGTCTCATAATTGTACGAAATTTAGTTCGCATGCCCTTGCGGTCGCTGGAGATCTGGGAAGACTTTATGCCCGAGCCTCGCTTTTTGCCTTAACGGGAGAACAATAAATGTTTCCTTTGCTTGTTTTCGGGGCTACTGTTGTAGCTCTTGGCTCTTGCTGCCTGGGCTGCTGGTGAAAAACTTTCGCGAAATGAAAACTTCAATTTTTATCGAGTGCATTCCTCATAATTACAAGGGGCCAAAGGAGCCCCTCGCCTCCCCCGATCCCCGCCGTGGCAGCACCTTTTTGGCCTGCTCCTTGGCTGCACTCAATATTCAATTTTGCATTTTACAACAAATGCGTGCCTTACCATATTTAGGTGGCGTGCAAAAATAAGCCAAAGCCAAAAGGCTCGAGAAGGGGACAAAATGTTCACTTGGCCAAGTTGCCTCCGCGGACTTGTGGGCTGGATCGCAGCATTGTGCTTATCATTTACAGTGGATCGCAGCTATTTCGTGCAGTTACCTAAAAAAGTTCAAGTCGTTATTCCTGCTAAACTAAAAAGATAACAGAAAAATTAAATGCAGTATTTTAAAAGGGAATAAAACTTGTTTATTAAATTAAAACGATTTCCTTAATCGTAAAAACAAAATACTTATTAAATAAAACAAAAGTCAGGCTTTTTCATGCCGCAGCTTATTTCGTGCAGTTCATTCTTCTTAACTTATTATTTGTAATTTAAAAGCTAATATTTGGTATGTCCTCCATCTGGTTCAGGACAGCTTTGAGACGATTTCCCAAGGAAGAAACTAACTTTTAGTGGTTTCCACTGGAATTTGGCCATTCTTCCATAAGAACACTTACATGTCGTTTTTGTTCGAAATCTTCCTCTTCCTTATAGCGATGTCCAATATTTCCCAAAAAATTTTGATCACATTTAAGTCTGGAGACTATGCTGGCGTTATGACGGCATGAGGGCAGTTCCAGACAAGATAAACCTCCACAATTCCTGCTGAATGCTTCGGATCGTTGTCCTGGTCAAATCGAAACCGATCGCGTATGCCCAGTTTTTCAGCAGTTTGGAGCAGGTTTTCCTTATGAATCTGTAGGTATATCTTGGCCATCCATGATAACTTAAAAAAAAAACCAGGTTGCCCCGCCAGAAGCTGCCATACAGGCCCAAAACCATAACATGACCCCCGCCATGCTTGACCATAGCTTATAGGTGTTTGCTTTCCAGCTCTGTATTAGGTGCCGCCAAACATATTAAACCAAAAAGGTTACATTTTGACTCGTCTGCAAATAACACGTCATTCTAAATCGAAATCGGAAGAAGAATATGCTCCCTTGTTCCTAATACAGAGCTGGAAAGCAAACACCTATAAGCTATGGTCAAGCATGGCGGGGGTCATGTTATGGTTTTGGGCCTGTATGGCAGCTTCTGGCGGGGCAACCTGGTTTTTTTTTTAAGTTATCATGGATGGCCAAGATATACCTACAGATTCATAAGGAAAACCTGCTCCAAACTGCTGAAAACTGGGCATACGCGATCGATTTCGATTTGACCAGGACAACGATCCGAAGCATTCAGCAGGAATGTGGAGGTTTATCTTGTCTGAACTGCCCTCATGCCGTCATAACGCCAGCATAGTCTCCAGACTTAAATGTGATCAAAAAGTTTTGGGAAATATTGGACATCGCTATAAGAAGAGGAAGATTTCGAACAAAAACGACATGTAAAGTGTTCTTATGGAAGAATGGCCAAAATCCAGTGGAAACCACTAAAACGTTAGTTTCTTCCTTGGGAAATCGTCTCAAAGCTGTCCTGAACCAGATAGGAGGACATACCAAATATTAGCTTTAAATTACAAATAATAAGTTAAGAAGAATGAACTGCACAAATAAGCTGCGGCATGAAAAAGCCTGCACATTTTTGTTTTATTTAATAAGTATTTTGTTTTTACGATTAAGGAAATCGTTTTAATTTAATAAACAAGTTTATATTCCCTTTTAAAATACTGCATTTAAATTGTTCTGTTACCTTTTTTAGTTTAGCAGGAATAACGACTTGAACTTTTTTTAGGTAACTGCACGAAATAAGCTGCGATCCACTGTACATAGCTTAGCATTTTGATGACCCGACTCGCTGGCAGCCTCCTTTCTGGTAGCGGCAAAAAAATTAATTTCAAATTAAATTTATGGCGCCGTCGGGAAAAGGAAAGCGTCCTCCCCTTCTCCCCTTCTCCCCCCCGCCCCAGCCCCACTTCCTTAGACCGCAACAAAGTGATTTACAACTCTGGCTTTGCCTTGGTTTTGCCCAACTTACTTGCTACTCCCCTCGTAAAGACTGCAGCATTGTGACCACTCATCTTGTCGGCTATAAATGTCCAAATGAGTTTCTGCCCATCATCGAGACGCTTTACAGCGGCATTCTGTCTTGTGGTCACTTTGCGGGTCTTAATCGTTTTGGAATTGCTTTATTAATAGAACAAATTGTCGGGATTGTAGGCGAACCTCGGCGGCCAAAAATTGGTTTATCTCCCCTTGATACCGACGTAGTTTAATTACCACATTAAAGGAAAGACAGAACTAAAGAAAGAATATGGTAATTTTTTATTACCAAAATAATGTCTTTGGATCCAATGATTAAAACTGTTAGCAAAATTATGATATGACTTGGAAAGAATTCCAGGAAAATTCAAATAGTTAAATTTAAAGAGTCATCTTTAGAAGTAGTTTGTTAATATTAATATGTTAATTTATATTTTTATCTGGAAAATATTTGCCTACTTAAATACGTTATCTAAAAATAAAAATGAAATGCTCCTTAAAAACATATTGTAAAAATCTTAACTATAGATGTTGACATTGTATCCAAGTCTAAGAAATTAGGATAAATTATTTGTTTCTAGAACGACAATAGTCATACATTTTCATTTCTAGTCTTTATGGGGAGCTAAAATGTATGCATAATACCATTCATTTTATGAGCTTAAAACTTACTTTTCGTTTAGTACTATATTTATGTTTTATTGTTTAGTAGGGTATTTCAGTAGTCTATTCAACGGAGTATTGCAATTCAGCAGGGTATTGTCGTTTAACCCCGAGATGATGCTTTTGCTCCCGATGCTGCCCCTGGATTGACTGTGCGATTGCAACTCAGCATGACACTCGGTTGCCTCCTGATGATTTAAGTGAATAATTGCCACACTCTCGCACTCGCAAAAAAGCTTAACAAAATAATTATAATAAAGAAACAAAAGGCCCAGAGATGCATGGTCCGCGATGGCCATCAGTGGGCCTAGTGCAATCAGGCCAAGACATTCGGCCGCATTCAGCGGCGGCAATTAGAACGGATGGCAGAAAGGGGTGGGCAGGGACCGGAGGGGGCGTGGCCCCCGGGGAATGCAACATATTTAACACTCCCTTGGATGCTTTCGATATGGCGAACTAGAAAAAGTCGCAGTCGACGCATTGTCGCCGCTGCGATTTTACTGTTGGTGGTCATTTGCCTGCGGTGCCGCTTAAGTGATTTGCTCGAATTGAGACCCCAACTAGAGATGGCAGTTCGGGGGAAATTTATCCCAAAGATGAATATAACTATAACTATATAAAACTAGGATATCACTGCTGTATTCATTCGAAGTTTTTTAAAGAATGTTCGTTATATTTCTATTCATAATTTACAGTTGAGGGAATTATAATTGGTATTTATGCTTAGAAACTCTTAAGATTTAATTTAATTAATTCTTTGTTATTTCCATAATTCATAAAATTATAACCTAAGTTATTATTACAATGAAACTATAAATCATATTTATTATATCATTTGTATACCATCTTTTGTTGTGTTTTAATATCAATTCTTCACTTATTTTATTTGCTTTTTATTGTGACTTTCTTCCCTCTAATTTTACATGGTATTTCGAAAAATAAACCATTTTTAATCCTTTTAAAATGACTTTTATTTATATAATCTTTAACCAAACTGGAAGAAGGTGCGTTGGTTGCATCGGCATCCCAGTCACGCTCACATCTCGGAAATCAACTGGGGACTTCATTAATATGTATGACTGTCCATGAGCTTAGCTTCGAACTGGACCTGCCCGCTCTCTCTCGGCGAAGTGCAAACTGTTTAATTGCGGAATAATTGTTTTGCACACATAACCTCGCACCGTTCCAAAACAAAATGAAACGGCCGGGCCATAAAAAGCATATTAAGTGCGAATTAATGACCACAAAAGGTTTTCTTTGGACGAAAAAAGAGCGCTGCAAAACGGCGACGAAGAAAAACGGAGCACACACTTTGCCAGAAGATTACGCCAGAGAGTCACCTGAGATTTGCTCGTGGCCAGATTTCAGACTCGGATTCCAGATGCGGAATCGCAGCCTCCAGCGGTGATTAACTCGGGTTGCCGCTGCCTCGAGTCGCTTAAGTACAGTCATTTAATTAGTCTTTAGTTTTAATGTATTTGTATTACAATTTATTAGCACTTATGGCCACTCAGCATCGCGCAGCAGTTAGTCTGCGGAGCACAAGAAACGAGAACGAGGACTTCTGCTTTAACCCAATAAAAACCGCTTATACGCACGAGTTTACAATTAAATAAAATCTAAAAATAGTTTTAAAAAATTATGAATAGTTGCTCTGTTACATTTAAACTAATTAAATAATCTATTTAAATAACTAAGTTTTTAAAAAATATTTTTTTGTTGTAAGGCAAAAACTTAAAAAAGGTTTGGTTAAATTCATTAACCAACTTCAAAAAAAGATGCATCTGTAAATGCAAATATAAAATTTTAACGGACTACAAATTATGTTGTTATCTCAGAATTTTGGCCTATAGAGGGTTAAGGTTTAATAAGAATTGCTGCTGAAGAATTGTCATTACCATTAAGAAGCAATAGGTAAGCCTTTGCTGTAAAAGTTGGAATAATTTTTCGATGGGTTGAATAAAATTAACTTATATGCTAAAGGAAATTTTTCATTAAAAAAATAACTAAAGTAGTTAATTATTCACAAATTGAAAACCAATATCTGATAATTTCAAAAAATATATGCATTTTAAAATAATTATTTTAATCAAACCTATTTATGTTTGCTGAAGATAGCGAGAAAATCTTTGACAGTTATAAAGTCTAAAAGGTGATCTACTTTGGCCTAGTCCGTTATTTCAACGCTATTTCAACGCCTAATTAACATTAGTTAAGCGATATAGCTCTTATCTTAAGTGAACAGAAAATTCCCTAAAACATTTGTTTCATTTCCCAGACAATTGAGACAAGATCTGTTTTTCGATCAGGTTTTCGGGTCATTTGCCTGTTCGCGACGATTTTTCCTCGATTCGAATCGGTTCGGTTCGGATTGATATCGTGCATATTTAAGAAATCCAATCTATGGTTCATTTCTTTAAACGAAATCAATTCAAATCGCAGGCCTCAACAGCTTTCATTTTCCAGCACACGATCGATTCAAACGCGAGCTTGTTTATTTTTTCTATAACAAATTCTTGCATTAATTTCAAATCAATTTTCTTCACAGCTTCGGCCCTTATCTCCTCTGAGCCAAACAAACAAAGAAGCGGCTGAAAACATCGACGAGTTGGGGAAAACAAAGGAACTTCATTGTTTCATCGCGACTGTAAAAAAGATTTATGCGTCCAAGTGAAATCATTTATCATGCTTAATTAAAATTGAAATGTTTAGCTGGCTGACTTCTTCTCCTCGCGGAGCTACCAAAATGGGACTTTAGCCAGGTCAAGTTCTTGTTGTTCGGCATTATTAGTTGGTCTGACACATTGTTACACAAAATGCATTTAACCGGTTTTTCCTTTTCCTTTTCACATCCATATCTCTCCAAGATTTCTGGGTTTCCCGATCCATTGTTTGGGGCATACATTTAGCGGTGCGTTTCCAATGCAAAGCGACCGTTTATCTTTTAATTGTAACAGTCTGTGGCATAAATTAACACACACCCATAAGTCTGTCATAAATCGTAGAGCTGGCGACATTTGTTATTGATGATATCACCGGAGATTTGCATCATAAAAGGATTTCGATGGAAAAGGTCACCTGTCCTGAACTAATCCCATATTCGTTCTCATTAGGAACCATTTCTTCTTCTCACAGTAGCTCTTGGAATTGTCTTCGGATCTATTCACATTTTCGAATAAATCTGGGCTAAGCTCCCATGTGGCCACATTTATTTAAGAAGAATGAAGCTTTTATGCTAAAATTCCAAGGATTTTCATTATTTACCATGATACATTTTAACTAAATGTGGTTACTTAATACAGTGAAATCTATAATATTCTCTGATTTAAAAAAAGGGATATTTAGCTTGTTAAATAATATTACAAAATCAAGTAGTCTGCTAAAATAATTTTAAATACTGATAGTAAAGTAATTTCATATAAAAATGTAATAATTAGAATAAACTAGATCTTAAAGAAGATCCACTGGAATTTCCTCAGCAATTCCTAGAAAAAACTGAAACACTTTTTTAAACGGTTTCTCCCGCTTTTTGCCACTTGAATCTCTTGATTCCACATAATTATTTTGTATAATCAATGGCTCATTAAATCAATCAGAGCAGAATCTACACATTTGCAATGTAGATTCATCGCGTAATTCATAGAAATGTATCTGCGAAAATCACACATATATGACTAAAACAATTATTCGTTGCCCCCATTCAGTTGCCTTTTGCATCCGCGGGCTCCCCTTAATAGAATTCTGTGATATTTGCACATTGACTGCTATATCTATATCTGCGGCTATGGCTGATAGTTATTGCCTTTGCCTTAGCTGGCTGGAAGGTGTGGTAAAGTGAGCTAAAGCCAGGCTACAAGCTACAGTTATTATTGAGTCTCGCCCGTTGCCAAGTTAAAGTTCAATGATGTCATTACCGACTAATTCACACCTAAGTTTTGAATACGCCGCATGCCGTCAGAGTTCTGGCCTTATGCCGATCGAAATCGAGAATAATCATTTCAGATAAATAACTTTATTTGCCAAATGGAATTGTTGTTTCGTATAAAAAGAGAAGCTAACGAGACAGCCAGAATTAAAGGCAAGAACGAAATTTGTCTACCCCCTGCGGTGATATTTTTTTTGGTCTTCCACATTTAGTTAATTGATTGCAGCTAAGCGTACGTTTTGTTTTTATATATATACGGTATATACGTTTTACGGTTTTTGTTTTAATGGCTTTAGGTAGCTGCCGCCTGATTATGATAAATAAAATATGAGTTCTGGCAAAGTTTGTTGCCTAAGTTATTTGTTTTTTGGTCGTCTCGTCCCTGGATGAAATGTCAACGAATTCGGTTTTGCCTTCTCGCAGATGGATCTTTTCATGTGAAAATGAGTTCAGGCCAGCCTTCCACCGGCTGAGTACCTTTCAATTGTCTAGGCCGTTCTGTTGTCACTCCCAATTAACACCCTGGCCCCAAAAAGTTAATTTAAATCAATGCGCAATCGCGAGAGCGGCAAACTCCACTCGTGCGTCGCTGAAACAAATGGCAATATGAAAAGCCCATGGCCCTCGTTGGTTGGGCTCCAAAAAGTGTTAAGTATGCCCCGTCTTCGGTTGCTTATTTTCGGTGCCCACTGTTTGCTTTGGCAATCAGTTTGTTGATAATTTTCGTGTGTGTTGTCTGTTGTTTGCCATGTTTTTGTACCCTTTGTGTGTGATAATTTAGACAATTCGTCGATAAAGGCGCACAACAAGCTTCTATTTTCCTCGGCTTTTCTTTGTCTCTCCCCGTTTGAGTTGCATTTTAATTACGTCTAATAGGCTAGCACAGGTTTCGATTGGTTTTCTGTTGGCGGTTCCATTTAGCGGCCAAGTTAGTTAGCTTTTAGGGCCTGATCTCTGGGTGGTCCCGTTCACACGGCTTTTCTGCACATTGTCCGGCTGAAGTTACTATTTCTGACTATTCCCATGATCCATCATTTGATCGACCTCAAGCGAGCATTCAATCATCGTTGGAACATCACCACCCACCGCATAACGCTTGGCCATCTGCAATCACAACAACACAAAGAGCCATGTAAGGCCAATCAACGGAAACTTGGTCAATGGCTATAATTGTCCGGGCCCAAGTGTTAATGCTTCGATTCGAATAACAGGGGAGTTTTCGGTTTCATTTGTGCAGCAACAGCAGTAACAATAAAAACGTGATTAAAGATGCTATGCAAAGCAATTGTTAATCGATAAAGGGGTAGCTTTGGATCCGATGATTTGGTGTACTCGTTGGGATTTATTACATTAAAAGTAAAATAATTTAAATAGACTTTATCATATTATTATTATATTATTAATATAATTTACTGCAATTACATTTTGAATACTTTCAGATTTATTTATACATTAATTATACTTTCAGTTTTATGTTACATACTTATGTTACTAATATGTGTTTTAAAATCATTAAATATTTATATATAAATTTAAATAGGGTATTACTTTATAGTTAATAGGATTTCTTATTACGCTATATATTTATTTTTGATTCCCAAAATATATTTAAATAATAGACGTGGCATGTCATATACTTAAGTACATTATGAACTTAAATGAGTATGTTTAGATAAAATTGGTTGTTGCTTCCTATATTGATTTCAATCAAATAGATTGAGAGCCATAACTAAAGCCAAGGGAACTTGAACTTAGCCATTAGTTCTATAGATTTTAATTCCAGGGCACTCAATAGCTCCATCATTAGCTCGGCCCCTTAATTCCATGTTATTGAAACGAATCACAAATCTGTTGCCTTTTGCAAATCGCTTTGGCTGCGCTTAATGTGGGAAAATGTCGACGGCAGTGGGCTCCACTTGGGTCTGGGATCCGGGGTCCGGGGTCTCGGGCTCGTCTCGTCTCGAGCAATGGGGCATGCCCCAAAAGCCCGGCTTCTAGCCCACTCCCAGTCGCTCCCCGACCACCTGACTATTAAAATCAAACTATCGAGCAGAGCGAGCATACGTCATGCATATAATTACAATTACAAATGTACGAATGCCATGACAAAAATATTTCTACATGCATTTTTTATGCTTCATTTCCTGTGCCTGGACATCCAATTCGATGGGAGTCCCAAAGCTGGGAAAGCTCTTGGCTGCATATTAATTTGTTTCATTTTTTATTTAGTTACTGTTTTTTCGGAGTTTTTCGGGGGAGGGGCGCAAAGTGCATGGCGGCCATACGAAATGTGCATTTAATTGACAAATCCCGCGCAGTCCCGAATTAGCATAAACGGCATTTCTTAATTCCTATATTTTCATTAACAAAAAGCCAGGTTTACAGTTACGCCCGACGAGGCTTTCTTCTGACATCGACCTGACATGGTCGGTGAAGTTCAATAACTCGCATGTTCTGCCTGATTTTGATAAATGCCTTTAACAAGTTTTGCATAATAACGCACAATGGCCACGAAATGATATGTCTGCAGGTTTCTATAGCAGCTCGAAATTTGTTCTTTCGCGGTCTTCAATTATTGGGCCTGTCACTCCGCCTGGCAGATGATTCCCCGACTTTTGCATGTCCAACTTTCTGGACTTTCTGGACTTTCTGTTCTGGCTGTGGGCCCGTCAATCGATACATTTCGGACTTTTGTTTGGCTGCACTGACAGGCGAACGTAATAATAACGTGACTTTATGAAGTGGTAATGGAGCCATTAGCCCTTGGTAACGTGTTGCCTCCCAACTTAACCGTCGCCTGGGCTTGGCCCACTATTGCCAGTATTTACGACAGGAAATTGCGCTTTGAATTTTGAAAATCCAAATTTTTATCTAATTTATTTTCTATTTCATGGTTTTCTTTTGTCTAAATCACTTCAAAGTTTTTATAGCTTTTGAATTGTGTTTTCGATGGACGATGGGAAGTGATAGATTTATGCGAGTTCGTGATCGGGTTTGGTTTCAGGGTGCAAAGCTATAGAAAGTTTAGATGAAGTATTTCCTTGGCACTTTTATATGTAATAGCTACATATCCGTTCGTATCAGAGTAGTCAAAAAATCCTTAATTAATAAAACGGAAGACGTCAAACACAACTACTAGCTTTAAAATTTGAAAAATTATATGGTTGTCATAAAATATTAAATATACGATCTTTACTTCCTGCAACCTAAAAAATGTATCTGTAATTCTTTTACTACTTATACAATGAAAGCTAATATATACGAATAGAAATGGGGGTGCTAGCTTGTTCTGAATTCTTTATAATAATTAAGAAAATTCTTAAATAATAGACGATTTTCCCTATTGAAACCCCCTTTTCCAATATTATTTTTACGGAAACTAAGAAATACTATTTTCGCAAAAAGTGAAAATAGAATTTACCGCTTCCGGGGAAAATTCACAGCGACCACTCATTCACCAATCAGATATAATACAAATTCCAATCCACAAAGTGTACTTAACCCGAACCGGGATTGATCCGGCATCGAAATTATTTTCCTATTAAGTGGCGATTGAATTGTACTTTTCGCTGGATGGTTTTTTGCATAATTTCAATTAAAATTATTGTGGTTTTTTCGCGTTGAGTGCATCATGTCCAACAAGATCAAGATAGCGCACTCGATTAGCGCATTTCTAATGAAAAACATTCTAGCAAACGGAAGTCGACGGAAAATGAGCGTAATAACTCAATTATTAACATATAATGACCAGCTGTGACTTAAGGGGCGTAACCGACAAAGTTCGATTTGAATGAGTGTACTTCCCTGCAAATTGACGATGAATGAGCGGCGGACCCCCAAAGTGTCTGAAGCTAAGTCCCAGTTGATCAGTTATATAAGAAGATAATGTTGTCTATGTTAAAAAATTCTTAATTATTTTTAAATATTATTTTTAAAAATATTATACATTTATATTAATTTCTAATATATTTTTTTGTATTTCTGTCTAACTATAGGGGCATTGTTATATTTACCACCACATTATTTGGATATAATATTTTTGTAATTCTCCTATTAGCATTTTTTATAATTTAATAAAAATGTGGTTCTACTAACGATTTGGGACTTCTTTATTTTTATTTAAGACCAAAGAAAGTACAACTGCAAGTAAAGGAAGTAGGCCCTGCTCGCTCGTATTTGTCCGGCTAAAACCGAATGACCAACACTTTTGATGATCGCTGGATGTGCGGGATTAGGCCCGACGGTGTCCGTATTTGTTCACCATTAGTATTTGTTATTATTGTTATTACTATGTATTTGAATTGCTCAAGAAGCTCGGCGGCCAGAGGCGGCAGCTGCTTAAAAATTAGCCAAACTCTAACTGCCAGACAAATGCACTTTGTTCTAGGCCTCCTCGGACTGCAGACCCTCCTCACACACGATCCGCCAAGAAGCCAAGAAGTCGGGGAAGTTGAAAGGAAGGCCGACGACGACTTGTGGCCAGATCTCTTCAGTTGGGTGTTTGTGCCGCCTCTCGCCGAAGCGGGAAAACTGAAAAACTGAAAAGTGGAGTCGGGAACGCGTCATTGTTGTTTACACAATTATTAGGACAACAAGCCGCCGATCGAACACTGGACGCTGGTGTTTGCCTTAGACAGCCACTGGCTGGTTAAATAGCTCAAAGCCGACTTTGATTTTCCATCCTCCGGCATTGGTGCTCACTGCTTAAGGGCTTCTTAAAGGTATATTAGGCTTAAACTCTTCGTAAGAGTTCTAACTACAAGGGAAAATACCCTGATGGAGAATGAGTTAAAGATATATATTGAAATCTTGCAAAGGTTTAATCATGAATTTAATTGTAATATGACATTAAATATCAATTATACACAGTTTTGATTTATTCAATACCGACTCTTCTATCCAACAATGGGCATCCTCAGTGTCCATCACCGAGATAATCCCCATCTGTTAAACTTCCTTTTTGTTCCTCCTGTTTTCTTTGGAGTGCTCAATGAAGTTTGTTCTTTGGTGGCTGTCAATTACGGCGAGTGTTGTTATTGTTCTGTCACGTAATGAGCAGGCAATTTAGCACCTGCCCGATAAGCAAGGCACGTCTATTGATCGATAACCGAAATCCGTAATCCCCCCGAAAAACGATTCCGGCTCTGTTTATCCACGCTGCGATGGAAGAACAACAACGGTAGCCGGACGGAGGATGCTCGTAAAATTGATTTATTTGCGCAAATGCAGGTTCGACTCATAAATGTTGACATGGCCCAATGCCAGCGTCACGATCAGTCAGCAGCCAGTTGGCTAATTGTGTATGCTAATGGAATGCAATTGTGTCAAAGTCCTGCAGTACCTGGAACAACCTCACAACATCATACTCTGCCCCGTGGTCGAGGGATAGTACACTCAGAGAATTATGATTCTCCTTTTGCGACTTAATACTATTTTCAAAACCAAAATCAGTCGTTGTAGTTTGGAGAATATGGGTTTCTTTTAAAATACTTAACTAGTATGACATACTTCTCATGTAGTGATCTGAAATGGTACCGTAAAAGAAAATTAAAATCAAAGGAATGGGTTTTATGAGGGGTTTAAAATGATAAAAGCTAACAAATTATTATGGGGCATGATGCCAAAGACCAAAACACTATTTCAACAAAAAAGCTTTTACTTTTTTATTTATAGACAATTGTATAAAAACTGAGACACTTAAAACCATCAAATTATCAATATTGTTTTTGCGAATAATAAAGGTGGTAAAAAATATAAAAAATGTTGACATATTTATTTTAAGTGAAAGGTATTATTGAACCTCTTTTGCGAGTGCAGGCGGAGGGGCACACACACATTACGTGGAGTTCAGAGTACTTCGAGGCACACAAATAAATTTATAAATTATTAAACATTTGCGAGGAGCAGCGCTGGGGATCAGAGGAGCTCCACTGCCTGCCAAGTCAGAGGTGCGGAGACCCGGAGACCGCAACGGGCAACTGGAACATGACCGATATTGTGCGGCTAACAGTTATACGATCGGAGCGATCAGATCGGCGGTCCAGGGATCGGGGGTTGCGGGGATCGGGGATCGGGGATCGGGGGACACTAAACGGTTCAGCATCGACGATTAATGCCAATGCACATTTAATGCACATATTTGGCTTTTTGTGTGCCACTCGATTGCTCTTTTCATATCGTCGTGACGTACGTGCCGAGCAAAGTTCCAGACTCTGTCTCCGACTGTGAATCTGATTCTGTTTATGTTTCTGTTTCTGTTTCTCGACTTCCTCCAATAACCCCTCGGTGATGTCATGTCGGGAGGTGATATAACATGGCTGCAGTTATTAAAGTACAACCTGAAACATTAAAACATTATCAACGGTAGCTGGATCATTCCTGTTCAAGTACCTTATGGCGGAAAATTAAAAGAGGAAATTAAATAAAGAGCAGTAACTCCTAACAGGGCATTCTTAAACGGATATTTAATTGCAATAATAATAGCAAACATTTTACAAGCCAACCTTTAAACATTTATTCTAGACAAAAACAACGATAGATCGATATAGTTATTTCACTTTAGTCAATAACTCAAAGAATATAAAACTTATAGTACTTTGCTTAATTTCATAACATCTATTCAATAGTGATAGTTTCAGATCAGATATAAATTGGCCTTATAGCCCATGTTCCCTTCACTATTTCCCACATGGACCAGAAAGTATATAAGTCTTGACCGGAGCTCCTTGAGCCCAAGGGCCTTGCATTCAGAGCATTTCGCTTAATTTTCGATTCCCGAGAATCGCACAAGAGCAAAATAACAGCAGCGAAAACAGAAAATAAAACCGCGAAAAGAAAAGAAGACCAATCCAAGTTAATGTTTTGTACGTTCATTCATTTATGGCTAAGTCACGTTGGAATAATTTGTTTTATGTTAATCTTGAGCATGGGCGCATTGTGAGCTCCTGCGACTTGGAAGTTCGGATCTCCAAGCGCCGCCTTCCGCCTCCAGAGCAACTTTTTCTTTTTCTCCGTGTGTGCCCCTCAATGAATTGGAATTTAATTTGAGTATTTGCGCAAATACGCCGTTTCCAAATGCGACAACAATATCGTGGTGACCAAAAAGCCCAGGCAGCGGAGCAGACAATTGATGCTCAGGATCCCCCGCTCGAGGAAAATGGCAGGTGGCAGTGGATGTAGCTGTGCACCTATAGATAGAAGATATTGTATCTGCGGCGGAGTTGCGATTGCAAATGTGGCCCGCACGCAACAATTTGCTACTGGATTCCTTCGGCCCCGCATTCAATTCCAAGTCAAACTTGGAGTCCGCCATGTAAATTGAGCCGACAACTGCTTAATCGTGAGTGTATATTGACTATCGAAAGACTTAACCTATTTTGGGAGAGATGGTACGCGGATTAGATGGCAGGGGTCTACGTATTACATATTCATGCTTATGGGTTTGCTTTCAGAATAACTAAGTTTATATAATACTCATTATGATTGATTTTTGTATACTGTTTTGGTCTTTCTTTATTACAAAATGAAATAGTTACCAAGCAATATTATTAACAAGAATATTTAAATTATAAAAAAAAATATTTTGTTTTTTTCTATAAAATGTATACTACATGATATTTTAAATAACTTTCCTACCATTATTTTCAACCTAAATGTTTCAGCGAAGTATATTTCTTCTTTTAATGAGCTTTGTACAATTTCCATGTTATAAATGAACACCTAAATATTAAGGTGTCATAAAACTTCAATTATTTATCCTTATTAAAAGTAGCCAAAAGGCCAATGTCTTTATGAACTCTGGCTAAAACCGAGCTAGCACCACCCAGACCAAATGTTTATCCACCTAATGGCTTCATTAATTTCGAGTAATAACTCCATTAGAGCCTCTTAGCTGGGTGGCCTTTCTTGAGGCTCGATCGTATTTGGCGGAAGTCGAAGTCGACGCCCACGTTCCGATCTCTTAAGAGGATTATGCCAGTTTGAATGTGACGTGACCGGCAGCCGACGGCAAGTGCAAAATAATGGTAGCACCGGCTTTGGGACTGTCCGAAAATTGAGAACTTAATTCCGGCGGAAATACAAAAAAGGAAACAGAATAGCTACAAAAGACGCCACACACACACTCATCGTATTGCCAATTTGATGTGTGTTGGCCGGAGCTCATCCCATAATTAGGGTTCGGAATTCGCACGCTCAATTTCAAATTGAAAATTGTAGCAGAGTGTTGGGAGAGTAAGACATCAATTATGTCCGATCCTCGCAAGGTGTTTGGCAGGTATCCTAACTGTGTGTGTGGCCCTTTAGGGTTTCGCCGTTTCACTTTTGACCTTTGACAAATGAGCCGTGATGGATGGAAGCCGATATTGGCAGATCAGAGCCAAGCGCCACATTGTGATTAATTGGCGGGCAAAATTTTGGAATGGAATTGTGTGTGGGCGACATACGCATGGAAAGAATTGCAATTCAGCAAAAAAAAAGAAATATATTGAAGGAAATCTTAATGGAGCATGGTAAAATAAAGAAAAGTTGTAGTGGCAAAAATATCTTGGAAACAAATAACCCAGTATTTAACTTAAAGTATGAATTTAGTTATTTAAGGCTTGAGGTTATTTGGCAAAAGGAAAATGGATTTAAAGCGCACTCAAATAATATACTTATATTGCTTAAATAGGTGAAGTTACTATATTTTATAAGATAAAAATATACTTTCAGCGGAAGTTTAGCTTTCCACACCGACCTGCATTATCGTTACCCAATTGAACTGAAAAAGTCGTCGGCTCATCGGTATCGATTTCATTACCATAAACGACCAGAAACCCAAAACCCGCAGCCAGACCCGATTCATTCGGCATACGGTTATGTGAGCTACTTTAGTTGTCATAAGTGTCACAATGTGCTTTGATTTACAATAATAACGGCGTCTATTAAACTTCATAATTGTACCAATAACCGAAATGCCGAACGACAATTTGACGAAAAGGTTTTGCAATCCCCAATCGGCGGAGTCGGGCCAACAAAATGTGGCATGAAGCCGATTGCAAGTCCAGACACGTATCGCAAATAAAACGATGGCACAAATGAGAGCCACTGCTGCAGATAGATATAGTAAGAAATCATATGTCTTATTTTGATATTTATGCGTATGCCAGACCCATTTTGGGCGACCTAAGCAAATAGTGGCGAGAGTGCCGCGGGGCTGCGAATTAAAGGCCCCAAAGCGACTTCCAGTTGGGTCATTGGCTCTTGGCGACGCGGGCCACTTTGCTCGACCCAAATCTGGCTCTAAAGTGTTGACCATAAGTGTCTGATTGTTTGTGTATCATAATACAAATCCCCTAGCCCCCGGCTACCCCGATTTCGGTGCGTAAGTACAGTAGAACCAATTATGGATTTTATAAAACAAATGCGCCTTGCATATTGATCAGCCTGCGTTGCCTCGATTCGTTTCATTTCGTTTCGTTTTATTTCGATTTGGCTCGGTTTTGTTCGCTCATCATGGCTCGCTGGCCCATAAATTTCCAAATGATTTACTTTAGTTTCGTGTGGAATTATTTGATGTCCAGCGGAAATGTGATTAAAAGCATATTTTATATTTAGTTGTGCTGATAAAAGCTGGTGCCTCCAACAACATCTCCCATCCTGCGGCTCGTGTGCGTGCCCTGCATGCAAATGGGGTGGAAGGACGGCCAGGGAATCAGACTCGGGTACAGCTGCACACAAAGGCAACCAGAGGAGATCTCCCCAGAAACGGACGATGATCGACCCCCTGCAGCTATGAGTGTTTATGTCAACTGCAAGCCTGATGACAGCCATAATTCTGCTCACCGTCCAGCCGGGCCAACAGTCTTCCCAGCCGACAGATTCCAATCAGAGCCCGGCCCACAAGACGGCTAAAAACCACACCAGATGAGCAGTCACCAGTAACTGGCCCCAAGGTCCTGCCTCGGCTTATATTTCTGTGATAGCAATAGCGAAAGTTGGATACTCTCGTTCAAATGGATGAAATAACATTTCTCTGACGAGATGAATATAAAATTTCGTTATTGAAAAATAAAAAATTACCACAGCAATTAGTGAAACATTACTGAAATATTTAAATATAAGGTTCATGCTGAAAACTAAACGATAGAAAATTATTTAAAAATATAAATAAATATAAATATAAATAAAATATTAAAAATCAAAGGCAACTATTATTAGTTAGACTTAAAATGAGTGTTATTATTATTTCTAAAACTTGGTAGCAAAATCTCTAGAACTCCATAATAATAATACGAATATTTTTATAAGAGGAAATTATATATTCAACACAATTCAACTTAAGACAATTTATAAAATATATATATATATATATATAATTATAAAATTCAAAATTACAGGTAAATTAGTAATCCTTATATTTTATACTCTGTGTTTCTGTTTCATGAAAATTTAAAAAAATATTAACAATTATTTTTTCTTTTGATCCTATGAAGTGTATTATGTACCAAATTATTAACTTTTACTCACCTCCAAGCCGAGAGACTCGATCGGCATACCCTTAATCCAAAGAAAAGCGCAAATAATAAGTGCAAAACGTCAACGCCATGGGCGCAAAATTGTTATCGCCATCATTTTCGGATATTTAGTGGCAGAGAGTGTTGTCGGCGACACTGCCCCTCCCCCTTCCCCTTCCCCTCACCCACCCCCCTCTTCTGGCTGGCTGGGATTTGTGGTCACGCTACGGAAAACCGAAACGAAATTGTAGCAACGGAAGCAAAATGAAAAAAAGAAAAAATGAGCTGCAAGAAAAGAGCTCAAGAGCAGCTCCCACGGTAGCTCGATTGGTAACTCCTGCGCCATTGAGAACCTTTTGCCAAAGGCCAGCCAAATTACGCGGCCAGTTTCTCATGGAAAAACAATGAGAGCTGCTTGATTTTTTCTCCTCTAATTTCGTCTGCTATTTTCGGGGCTCTTCCTGCTCCAGTTAAATAGAGTTTAGAGCCACACGCAAGCCCCCGAAATTAAGTCAATTAAATCGAGGCTTCGATGCTGCAGAGGAAACCCGCTTGCTGACAAGTCGAAAAGCCCACGGAGCATTAGATTATGCAAGTCAAACAAATAAACGAAATAAATCAATGCGCGGGTCCGCCGACGACCAACGCATTCGATATTGGAAAATATCGTTATGGAAAACGCTGCCACTGCCCAGATGCAGATAGGCGATGCAAACGAGATACAAGATACAAAATACACATGTAGCAGTCAATGACTCACTCAGTTATTGTTGCCACGATGATTTATCTGAGCGCAAAGTAGTTGAGGCGTTGAAATTGGGCGCAAATCGAATTGTATCTGCTCGGCAGTGATGATTGATATTCTCCCCCTAGTCGCAGTCACAATAACAACTTAAGAAGTAATAAATGAGGTAATTCTATATAATAAAACAATTTTTTTTTTACAATTTATTTGTTATAAATTTATAAATGTAACTCTTAAAAATATGTATCCTATCTTTAAATAAGATAACAATAATTGACAATTTTAGAAGTTATCACAGAAATTTCAAGGCAAACCTTAATAAGGAAAAGGTAATTCTATACAAAATACAAAAATATTTCTTCATAAATGAATTTTGAAATATATAATAAATAAACCAACAGGAATATGTAAAATATCACAATTAATTTCTTTAAATAATTTTTTTTTTCAATTTACCGGTTACATTTGGTTTAACTAAAAACTCTACAAATCAAGCAAAATGTAATTTTTTGAGTATCGAAGTACCAATACTCTTTATTCTTTAACTATTTCACACCTTTAAACTATTACAAAATAATAAAAACACGTTGGTTTAGTGACTCTTGCGACTGCATTAAAGGAACCCAGTGATACGTAATGGGTTCTCAATCATCACCTCTCCAGCTTGTCAGTACTAATCTGGCAGTTATTGGCAGTTCTGCAGCGACTGCTAAAATGAAGTCGGAGCCCCGGTTCGAGACCCCAAGCCCATAAGTCACCATCGACCCAGCCAGACTGGCAGCAGGCAGCGGGTCTTGGTTTTCTGATTGCGAGCCGAGGCCCAATATCCGACTCCATCTCCGATCCAGCTGGGACCTGCGAGTGTGTTCGCTCGCCCGCTTTAATTAACATATGCTAACAAGTTGGCCATGCCGCACTTTGTCACTTCCAAGAGCCAGAAACTTCAGCCTGGGCCCAGCTCTGACTTTAGGTTCACTCAGAGTTTGAGCTTCGGCGTCAAGAGCTCGTGGGCACTTGGTGTTGGGGGTGGGCCTAAGTGGTTTTTAAATGAAATTAATTTAAATTTTTGCCTTTGCAAAAAAAGAAAACGTGTGGAGCCATTACATGGCAGGCAGGCAGGCATTAAATTGTAATGAGATCATTGCCATTTAATAAATTTACTCACATGTCTATTTATAAAATATTATGCCATGAACCCATAACCTTACCCAATAAATAAAGGGTGTAAGTCTTATCGTTTTGTAAATGCAGTTTGACTTGAAAGAGGTGTTTAGCATATTCTCTGGCCATTAAAAAAATACAATGGCAATTGTGCAATTAGTATTATTAAATAATATCATACTTTTGTCTCTTTAAAAACGATTTTTAAGAAATACATCAACCTCCTTTCATTACTTTTTTAGTAGCAATAATTACCCAATAATGTCTTCAGACAAACTATTCTATTTATAAATTTCTTGGACTAAGTGAACTTGAACTTTTATCTTTCATTGATTGTATGGTTTAACATCCTAAGTGAAACTTAATCAAAATATTTAAGATTGATTAAATTTACAGAGTTAATTTGCTTAAACCAAAGAATAGCTAAACATTATTTTATTTTTTTAGAACCCAAATCGAAAGACTCAAGACACAAACTTGATTCTTTGCTCTGATCAATATTAAAGATTCTCTCAATTAGAGGTAACTACCTCACATCGCGTGAACCACACCAAGTCGAGCCCACATCTGGGGGAGATTACGTGGTCCGGCGTCCGTCGAGCGGTCCATCCGTCCGTCCGTCTATATGTATATGATTCCTAGGTGCTACCGGCTAGTTCCGCTTTCAGCTGCCGTGGGGGCATTAGAAGCGGCAGCTTCGGCTAATGCTTGCGATAGATAATAATAGATTTTCTCACGCTTGATATTTCAGCCACTGAATGACGTTAAACAATGTGTGCAGCCTGTAATATGGGGGGATGTACGGGGATCGAGAGCTCGAGAGGTGCGGCCAAGAGAGGGGCCGGAAATCAAGCTACGACGACGATTGTAAGTTTAGAAATTACGTGCGGCTGCGGGAAAAATATTAATAAGTTACAAATACGGCTAGGGCGAGCTGCAGCTCAACGCTCGGCTAATATGTTTATTGGGACTATAAAAAGTAAAATGATTTGCATGATTTGGCACAACAGTTTGCAGCCACATTTCACACCTGAACATGCCAGCCTTCGGACGTTAGACGAATGGCGTAATTATATGGCGGGGCTGCTGGAAAACATCTTCGCTAAATTACGAATTACGATTACGACTACGAGTGCATATATATCGGGCTGGCAGTCGCTGCTGGAATTTTGTATGCATTTATGGCACTTAGTCATGCCCAAGTGATTTGCTAAACTAGTTTAGCCGCGCACACACTGCGAATTCCCATTGGGTAATTCCAAAACATTGCAAAACACAAAAACAATGGCAGCAGCTCGGCACTCGAGTACCTAATATGATATTAAAATTGAACTTTGCCGCCGAGTTGCACTTGCATTTGAGCCGGATCTCTTCCCTGGCAACTGCCCGTAGCTAATTAAATGCACTTGCAAATTGCAGGCGACGAATCACTTATTGAGTTATTCAAATGAAATGCCAGCTATGTGCGGAGAGGAACTTGATACTTTAATTGTAATCTGAATCGTGCCAAGATGATCCCCTCAATGGATCCAAACGAAAACATTGCGATGAGATCCCATGGAATTTATCAATGGGCGAGCATTTTAATAGGATGGGCTAGGTTTAATTTAGTTGAGATAGGTTGGATCCTCCCAATGTCGAGGTAAATCATAGTCATTAGTGGGGACTTAGATTAGAAAATAATTAGATTCCATGTTGAAGTTTTAAAATAACAATATTATATAGATTTGAAGAATGTACACTTTTAAACTCAAGATCTCCGAAGACTTCTCTGTTGTTAACACAGAAACATCATAAATATGGTAAATTATTTATTGAAAATATTAGATTGTAAGTACAGATCTTTCAATTTTACAGAATGCTTCTCGTTTGTTGATGAAATTAAAGCTTTAGCTTAAAAGAACTCAATAACCCAATGACTCCACTCCTTAATTTTTAAGGCCAACAAACAATTCTCTGAAAGGACATCGACATCTTTAAGAAATTTCTCCCCATCTTGAACTCTGACCAGGCGCACTAAGCGTGTAAGCGAATTTGTCAAAACGGATTATCACCCATTTTCACTCGGCCAACAAGTTAGCTTGTCCAACTATTTAGGCGAACCCATTACCAGGCGATCGCGATGGCGATGCGGGACCCAGGGGCAGAGGTGTCCAGGGGGGCAGACACACCTGATACCGGCCAATGCTCATCTCATGAAAAATTGTCTTCGACACCCAGAGACCTGGGGCAGCTCCACGCCACACAATGGGAGACCGGATCCCAACTCTCGCCATGCCGGCATGCTGATAATTTGAGTATGCGAATAGACGAGCCAACACATGGCTATATGGCAACTATAACTGAGGATGAGGCACTGCCCAAGGCGCTGGCTTTAGTGCACTTGGAGAAAAATTCTAGAGTTAATAGGGAGGTAATATTAAGGAGCATAGAACATACATTGTCACTTTAAAGAAGTATCATAATTAGTATTTTAGTTTTAAATTTATTTGTATTATAAATGCATCATTTATATTCCTTCCAATTCTTCTTATATAGTACTTATTTGGGCACCTTTCTATCTTTTGATCCAGAGTTCTTTAGCACGTGAAGTACTTTTCCTGAGTGTGGGCTTAAGATGACATACAATCATATTAAAAATGGTTGCCGTTTTATTTCTGCAACGTTTTGGGGTGACCTCTCGCAGCCCCTCGGCCGCCCAGTCCGCCTGTGTGGCTCTACCCACCGCATTATTAATAATGCTGAGCTGGGCCAGGCAGAGCGTTTTGACCACCGCCAAAGCAGTTTCAAATGCTGGCCCAATGCAATTTTATTAACGCAACGACAAATGATCGCTCCATGCTGAAGGCAAGCTCCACTGGCAACTGAAAGACTGAGACTGAGACTGAGACTGAGACCGGGACCCGCAGCAAAGGCTTTGTAAGGAGACCTGGGCAGAGACCCTATTAAAATTGAAAATGTCGCGAGATCACTTATCGGACGGTAATAAAAATGGTGCTTTTAAAAAACAATTTGGCTTTTGGGTGCCACAACAACAGAGAGCCGCAGCCCCGTACTATGTAGATGTAGGTTGTATTGTAATTTATAACAGCCTTGGTGCGTGGATGGATGTCTTTGGGAAGGGGGTGGTCATCAGGCGGCTCTGTAGTACAAGCCACTAAATATTTATGATCTGGCTAACGGGTTACAGACAGTTTCGATTTACTTCTCGGGGAAACTAGGACCCGAGGGCATTAGGCTCAAAGTACTGCTAATTTTGGGATAAGGTAATTTACTCTGAGTGGTTTTTTTTATATGTTGTAGGGGTGTATTTAAAGCTTAATTTCCTAAACTTAAGTTTTATTTTACCGCACATAGTGTATATAAAAACAGTACAATATTACTTTAACAATAATTAAACGAAAAAAATCTTCAATCAACTTCTCATCCCCTTTTGAAAATCTGCCCCTGGAAAAGAAAGGTGCTAACTACAGTCTGAACAACCGGCAATCCAAAATGTAAATAAACATGTCAAAGTTCTCTTCATTTGAATTCTCACAATGCCTGCCAAATAAAAGCTTACACAGTTCCTATAGTTCAGT
This sequence comes from Drosophila rhopaloa, assembly GCF_018152115.1. NCBI lineage: Eukaryota > Metazoa > Arthropoda > Insecta > Diptera > Drosophilidae > Drosophila > Drosophila rhopaloa. Next base: position 2,281,514 of record NW_025335142.1, on the reverse strand, counting down.
CCCCATTGTTTGGAGTTTAATAAACGTCTAAATCATACTTTTGTGATGCATGTGCTAAAGACAAATGAATATGAGATGAGAGGGAGTTGGGCTCAGATTTGAGTTTGGAGTTCGTGTGCGGTCTTCCAGGTCTGAAGCTATGCAATCAAAGTGTGTCAAAGTGAGTAATAGTAGTTAAACAAAGACGGATGGTGTGTCTCTGAGCTAAGCTTCTCATTTTGTGGGTGTTTGTGGGAGATGAAATAGAACAAACTGTGGGAAATAGCACCTAGACGATACAACTTAATATCTTTTGGATTTCTCAGAGAGAAACCCGGATTACAATCTTAATAGTTTAACGTACCTAAGATGCAATTCCACTGTACTAAAAACCCCCTTTTACTGGCACCCCTGGCAAAAGTATGATAATTGGCATGCAACTCGAATAACTGACAGAAATCAAAGCCACACAAAACAAATCAAAATGCATGCATATAATATGTTGCTATATGATTAATGCCCTGCACAGGGAATAAAATCAAGATATCAAAACGGAGGGCTACTGAAATTCTTAATAAAGATAAAGATAAAGGCAGGGCAAGGTAGGGCAGGAAAAGGATCTGTAAGTAGCTCTTCCTCGATTCGGAATTGAATGGGAACTGCGACAGCGACTCAATCGTGGACTCTTTTGGGCAATTCGCAGGCGGATCACGTACGGAGCGTGAGCAAACTTTAAGTTAGATTAATCGAGGCATTGATTATGTTAAGGAGAAATGTCAAAACGAAAGGATATGAGCATTTCCTTTTTTGAGTTATGATCGGTTTCCGGTTGGCTAAATATGATTTGCAGCCAGCGAGGTACGAAAATGAAAAGAAATCGCCAGAGTCACAACGCGCCTTGAGATTTATAAGGCTCTTGGATCCAGCTTATGTTTGATTTATGTTCCAGTGAGTTCTGCAGGACTTCTTTCCCCCTCCCTCTCCTCCGCCAGGGTCCTTGCCACCACCTACTGTTTCCCAATAACAATGAGATCGATCCCTGCAGCTGCCCCTCGTCGAGTTGGTTGCTTGTCCCAACATAAAGACATAATAACCTAAATAGATCACTTGTCCGGCTCGCACCTACGAGCAAGTGTGTGGTCCTTGTCCCGAGACTGGCGCCAGTATGTCACTCTTTCTGTGGTTTACCAATTGTGCAGGTTGGGTCGTTTTCCAGGCTCGATGCCAGGCGATTTCCCGGGAAATCATTTCAGGTTGCACCAGATGAAGTTCCTTGCGTAAGTCCTTCAATTGTGTATTCTGTGGGAAAATACAGAGTACCTCAGATATTGGGAAGCAAATGGATTAAAATCTGTAGTCAGTAAACAAAAGTAGATATTGTTTACCATCGAATTGACATTTGACTGAACAAAGTTCGCTTCCTAAGTCTTTTGAATGTCAGCATTGTCAATATTGGTGCAAAAGTTTTGTTATATATAGTTATGTTATTAAACTTTTTTTTTGTAAAGTAGCCAACTTTTATAGCTAAGAAATAAATAAAAATATAAGCGAAAGTTTAACTTTTATTATACCCTTGCAGAGGGTATTATAATTTTGGTCAAAAGTGTGCAACGCAGTGAAGGAGACATCTCCGACCCTATAAAGTATATATATTCTTGATCAGGATCACCTCCTGAGTTGATATAGCCATGTCCGTCTGTCCGTCTGTCCGTCGAAATGCCATAACTCTGCTGTTTGTTAAGTTAGGAAGTTGGGACTTTCTGTGGGTTCTATATTTGGCCAATCAATGCGACGTACCAAATTTCATAAGGATCGGCCGACTATATCCTATAGCTGCTATATAACTGATTGATCGGAAATGCCAAAACTTTGGTGTTTGTAAAGTTAGGAAGTTGGAATTTTCTATGGGTTTTATATTTGGCCAATCAATCCGACCTACCAAATTTCATAAGGATCGGCCGACTATATCTTATAGCTGCCATATAACTGATTGATCGGAAATGCCATAACTTTGGTGTTTGTAAAGTTAGGAAGTTGGGATTTTCTATGGGTTTTATTTTTGCCCAATCAATTCGACATATTAAATTTCATAAGGATCGGCCGACTATATCCTATAGCTGCCATATAACTGATTGATCGGAACTGAAATAACTTTTGTGTTTTTAAAGTTAGGAAGGTGGGATTTTTTATGAGTATTAAAAATGCATTATATGAATAATTTTGGAGAATATAATTTGCAGAATATTCTGCAAGGGTATTTCAACTTCGGCTCCGCCCGAAGTTAGCTTTCCTTTCTTGTTTGTAATCATATTGGAAATTAACAAAAGTTCGTTGCTTAAGTCTTTTGATGGTACATACTTTTTAAGCAAGAATGTCGTACTTCAGGTATAAAATGCTTTTTATATATTTCTACAGATTACAAATTAATGTACTCCATTGAAATTGTGTTTTATTTCATTACTGGAGAGCACGAAAAATTAGCTAGAACAGTAAAAGGCGTTTAAAAATTATTAATTGATTTCGGTGGACATCAAGGCAAGAAAATATGAAATATTTGCTGAAGTTATTCATCTCCTACGTAACAAAGTCTGACATATATAAGCAGCAAATATAAACAATACGGCTGGCAATGTAAACCAATTCAGATCACAAGCAGGTTGACCAAGCCCAGCCTTATTCTGTTACCGATTCCGTATAACCATGATTCATCACCGTGATCTCCATCATTGGCATTGTCATTGTGATTGCGGTTCATTGTCCACAAGCCCACACTCGTGGGGCACTCGAGCCCCTGTCTCCGTTTCAGGCGCCCGTCTCAAGACTCTAATTGAAGCCTCTGTGGGGCAAACAAAACTCGGCAAAAATTAGCTCAAAGTTATGCAGAAGCCAGGCCAGATGAAAGAACAATATTATTCTTTTGGGCGACCGCAATATTTAGCCCAAGTGTTGCTTAAGCCTGCCCCAAAGCCACCGCGTTTACGCACAATTCCCCCAAAAAGGCCTCCTCTTCATCGAAACTCGCCAAATACTTGGATAAACAAATCGGTGACCGCAAAAAAGCGGAAAAGAAAACAAACTGAATCAGAGTAGGGTCTTCTGCTCATAGAATGAGGGTTTTTGGAAATATTTATGGGCTTTTTGCGGATGATTAATTGTGGAATTTATTGTGGCTTAAAGTGCGCTATAAATATATAGACGAAATAATGCGGGGCCTTTATCTTAACACAATTGCCTGGCCGGCAGATCGGTGGTGATTAAAATAAAACGCTCGGCCAGTTTTCAAAAATAACTTTGACAATATGCCAAAAGGGGGGACACCGGCTTAAGGCAATTAATTTCGATAATAATTGTTCAATGTAGAGCTTTGGCAAAAGTTACTGAAGCGTCGACAATAATAATAACTTCCCCAACTTAACCCTGAAATCTATATATACCTATATACGTGCACGGGTATATGGGGAGCAAGTCATTAACGAGCTCTCGAACAGCTCTCGAACAATGAACAATTTCAGTTTTCTGTGTCACTGAAAATCACACAACTCAGGCCAACTCAGCCAAGTATAGCCAGCTTGTAATTGGCGGCCCCCAGACGGGGGAAGCTCAAGATCGGACATATGGGGGGCTGTGCGGAGCTGGTGTCTCTGGCAATTGTCAAAGATTGTCAAGTTTTTGGCCTCTTGGTCGTGTGCCTGAGTTTAGTGGGTGAAATTGGTTGCCTGACTTAATGCCGGCGACCTTCCTCGCGTTTAATAAATGCATAGGAAAAACCTTGCAGATACAGGTTGCATCATAAAATGCTTATACCTATACTGATACTTATACTTATGCCTATCTCCCCCCGCTGGCACACTTCTGGCATTGTCTTTTATTATTTCTTATACCGTTCGACTCATTGAACTTAAGCACATGAGCATGACTCTGGTGGACGACGACTGTCAGAGTGACAAGCTCCACACAACACACTATGGCTATGGCTTTGGCTATAGCTTCGGCAGATTGCCATAAGACACTGCCCAGAGACCCAGCGCCGTATTCTTTTGTCTTATTGTTGAGCGGCGGCGAAACTTTTCTGGGTTAATTTTCATGTTTTTCAATACAATTTTCAGCAGATTTGCTGTCAAGGCTGGAATAATTTTCCATGTCTTGACGGGGCGGCAAAATAATCAAGCACACGCATAATAAAAACAAAAGAACAAATTAGTCAGATGGCCTTCAAGAGAATTGTCCACATGGTGGACAAGTCTACTGAATAGGTTTCATTCTCGAGTCCTTAATTATTTACTAATTGGTATGCCAGGCTCACCCACATTTGTATAACTAACTTTCTCAACTTTGTATCCTTCTTAGTTTTATATAATGGTTTTTCACTTGGGAGGTACTTATGTTAACATTCATATTACCTCAGCTTGAACAATAAAAATACATTTTAAAATATATTTAAAGTCTTCAAGAATAATTTCATACACATATTTTTCAAATTTCACAATCCTTTATAAAACTATCAATTTAATCGATTTTAGAAATTTTCTAAAATGTTTTACGACGACCAGAGGCATTGATCGATTGCGTACATATTCCATGTTAAGGCCCAAATATTTCTCGGAAACCTCTTCCCGGTTCCCATTAGTCTTCACCTTGGGCCACACTTCGATAACATGTGCTTCGATTTGTCTCCGGAGCGGAAGCCCCCAGGTCGACTTCCTTCCAGATCGGGAACCCGAATAAAAACGCTGAGATGCATCCTCCCCGGGTTGCAAAGGGTTCTCCTTCGTAAGTCTGTTCTGCTTTGTGCGGTTGTCATTCAACAGCTGTAGAGACTCTCCCCACTATTAGAAATTATTACCCTAGATATCCGATTGTCTTAACTGATTGTCAATGGCCATAAATTTATTGAGGTATATGAATGGCCCTTGCAGAGGCAGAAGAAATATTAATGATAACGCACACATGCATACGAAATCAAAGCAGGAGGACGGAGACTTTTGCCCCGGGCAAGTGCAGCATTTGTCGACCAACTGTTGGCACTTTTTGTCCGCGCATTTCGTTTCTTTTCCACCAGACCCATCATAGACAACCATGGTCAAGTCATCAGCAGCGCGGCAGCCTGCTGTTGACTTAGAATACTAATTCAGTTCGCTGTTCGGGCCGGATGTGGTGACATTTGGTCGGGCTAGCCTAGCCATCAGCCACTAGCTGCTCCCGCCTTTTTCTCTCTTGGCCCTAACAAATATTGGTGGCAATAAAAAGCTAATAAAGAATATGGAAAGGCAAATGTCTGGCTGACAAGTGCGCGGAGCCCAGGGCTGGAAACGTTTTTTTACAAGGTACTTAGCCCATTAAAAATTGAGACCCACTTAATATAATGTGTTGAAAAAGACGTTGCATTAAATATGCAATCAGAAATTTTTAAAAATTCTCAAACTTTATTTGTGGATTTTGTGAAAAAATATATTTATTCCATTACAAAGAGATATTCCTTACATTATTATTACACTTGAATATGAGGTCCACTAAATAGTATGTAATGAAAAAGACTTTGCAATAAAATTCGAATTTCGCTTTAAAAATTTAAAAACATTTCTTCTGGACTTCGAGAAAGCCATATAATAATAAATATACTACTACTAAAATATATTCCCTATTTTTAATACCATTTTAAACGTTATTATTTTTATGTATTGTGAGCCCAGAGTCTCTACAATCACTGCATGAAGATAAGAAAAAGGGAGTTACATTTAAAATATTAATATTTATTAATGTGTTGGTTCCCATGCCACATAACAAATGACCACATCCCTGGTGCTATTGTGCATCTCACTTGCTTTCCTTTTGTTTGCTTCTCGGGTAATGGAGCGGCGTTTAACAATTCATAAACATGGCCTGCACTGACGCCACTCGTCTCGGATTTGTCGTCGTCTCCCGTCTGGTTTTTGGTTCACTTTTCAGAGCCCAGTTGGTCTGGAATGGGAGTCCATCTAGCCGCGGACCCCAGGCTATCCCGAAGGGAAGTAGTGCAGACATGGCCATGTTTATGTATGCAAAACTAGTTTCTTTTTAGGGCCATGTCTGGGAATCGAATCGGAATCGAAACCAAGCCAGACCCAATACCAATCCAAATACAAATAAAAATCCCAATCGCAATCCGAGTTCCAAGCCGCAACCGAAACCGAAACCAAAATTAAATGCAATACAATTTGGTCTACGGGAGGAGGGCACGCATTTACACGGCCTGGAAGACCATTTTGCGTGTTCGACAAATTTGTAGCTGCCTGTCCAGGGCCTGATCACGTTTTAATTGTACAAAAGCGACGACAACAAAATGTTTCGCTACTGTCGACTGTAGACTGGCGCCTACCGTAGGCTAATTAACATTGTCGGGGTTGGGGGCTGCGGGGCTGCGGGGGTAGCGACTTGGCTTTCAGGTCCAACCAAATGCTGGCTGTGTTCCCATTCACACTCGCTAAACATTTTACTTTCTTAAATCGTTTTTAATTGTGTTTGTCAAATGGCAATGCGAAACCGATAGACCGCATTTGATAAGCCCCAAGGTGAAGGAGCCACCAAGGGGCTGGCTGGAAATGGAGGTGGGTGAGAGCCTCTGAAGAAACTGGGTTTTCGAGATGGGTCAGCAAGCACGAAACACGGGAGATCACCTTAAAATATTCGATAAATACCTTTTATTTTTAGAAAACCTCTTATTTATTTTTCACCTATATTAAGCTATGAATGGACCCACCCTTATTTTTTCAATAATTTATTTATTATTATTGCTATAAATATACAATTTATTAAACATTATAAACTCTATAAATAATATATGAATTTTATTATTATTAATATATGTTATTTTCTTGCTATTATAAACATAATTTACTATGTTTTTAACAAAGGATGCACTTTATTTACTTAACTAATAAGTTTTAAATTACTTTTATATTTTAAATTTATTAAAATTAACATTTATCAAATCAATAATTTGAAAAAGTCTTACATTAATTATACATGATTTTAAATTGATCTTATTTAATTTTGTTCCCATGCTTAAGACATAATTATATGAAATGGTTTTGCCAGAAATGGTCCAAATTATTTAGTTTACCGACACTCCAGCTTTTAGAAACTTTGTGAGTGATATCAGTTAGTTCTTTTGTTAAATGAGTTTTCGAAAATCGTTTAAGTAAATATTGTTTGCTTGGTTGACTAGAGTTGCATTCTATTCTTTGTTAACCCCAGAAGTCGTGTCACGCACCCAGCTCTAGCCCCCGATCATTGGAAAGCGCTCGAATCTCAAGGGTTAACCTAAAAGATTGTTATGCCTGGCATTTAATTGCCTTGTAAGTGAGGAGCACCGGTAGCAGCTTCTCATTGTTTCGATGTCTTCTCGATTCGCGTTGCACGCATTTCACAGGCCAATCCGAAACAACAGCAGCAGCATCAGCAACATCGGTAGCAGCAACAGCAACATCAGCAGCAACAGCAGCAGCAATATCTCCGCAGCGGCAGCAACATCAACCGAACAGCGACAACTTGCAACGCTTTTGGCATCTCGAGCCTCGATATAAGAGATATCGGGTATCGACGGCGGCTACTGATTTTGCACCTGTTTAAATGCTTTCGATATTTGTGATCCCATTGATAATGGCTGGACATAAAACTAGGATGCCAGAGGCCAGCCAGCCCGACTTGATTGCGGAAATGAGTCGACGCACCGGCGATTCCAGCGAAAGAGCCGCGTTTATTGGCCCGCTGCCAAGGCACGGATAAAGGCACGACCCATCGGATCGGATCGGATCGGATCGAATCGGACCTGCAACGGTAGCAGCAACTCTAAATTATATATAAAGCACATGTCACCGGGCACATCCCCGCATACAAATGATGGCCAAATGATGAAGTGGCCAACTTCTAGACATGCCCAGGGCACAAACTGCGAAAAGAACACAACAGCAGAATGGCTAAGGGCGCGGCTCGATAGTGCGTCCGATGTGGCGGAGGGTACTATAAATTTGCCATGAAGTAAGGTCTGAACTGGTGTTTCAGACAGGTGGAGTGACTCGTAAGCCTATTCCAAAATTAGAACTAACTTGGGTTTTAACTTATGATAGTTCTTTAATGAGCAGCACTCAACAAAAGAAGACGACGATAACACATTATAAATTAAATAAATGTATTTTGTCAAAAAAAAGTAATGAACGAATTTGTAAGTATGGAATTTTATGATTACAATTTGCTCTTTTCTATAGATCAAAAATAATTAAAAATGTAATTGAAAACAAATTAACCATATGATTGTTTTCCAACCTTATTATTTATATCGTAAAACTATTAAGTTGAAATAAGTCATATTTAGAAGAGAAAATTTAACAAAAACTTATTTTCAAAAATTAAATTTATTATTTTTAGTGTAAGTTGTAACAAGGATAAGAGTTCATACGAAAATTAATTTCAGGGAGCCATTTTTTCCTAATTCATTAACATTATTCAACAATATAATGTTTAAAGAAAATTTTTCTTAATAAAAGGAGCCTTAAAACCTCTACTGGTTTTTGAAATGGTATTCCCTAACCACCTTTCAAAGTCCTACTCCATTTCTAGAGTACCTTTAAGTTCGTCTTTTGTTTCTGCGAGACTTTGCGTGAATTATGCAAATGAGTTTTACCCTGCCAGTTGAATTACGCTCAATGGCAATTGCAATTGCAGAAGGTTTAGCCGCTGAGACAGAGACGGCCAAAGCCGAAGCCAAACATCATCATCGTCGTGGTCGCCGTGATGATGATGGGTCCGAGCCACTTGCCCAATCCCAATGTGTCTCAAGCAGCACTAACTGCACGAACAAATGCACGGACACATCGGGCACTTGGACCACGGTCAATAAAGACGAAGACCAAAGGCCGAGGACCGAGAACCAGAACAAGAGCTCTTTGATCTCCGGCCGCCCCAGAGCGGGCCATTCATTGAAGTCGATTCCCTGACACCTCTTCCTCCACCTCGGCCAACTCCGAGTCCACTCTCAAACGGTCTAAAAGGCCGCGGCCATTAGCCAATATAACAGCCACGCAACGTTTTGTATTTTATCATGTCTACAAAAGTCAAAAAGCCATATTACATCATAACGCAGCCGAGGGAGATGTGAGAGATGAGATGCTGATGCAGATGCTGATGCTGATGCAGTTGGGAAATGGAAATGGACACGGAGATGGAGTTGGAGTTGGAGCTGAAGCAAAAGTCGAGGAGTCGGGGGTCTGATTCGTTTCGTGCCTAAGTGGCCTTTTGGGAAAAGTGTTCTAATAACAAGCCCAAAAAGGGGGAAAACAAAAACTGTTTTAACTGGAAAGCGGTCAGAACGAAACGAGCGGGGAGCGGGTGAGAATTGTTTGCATTTGTCAAATAGATCGCGGCCCAAAAGGGTTTTCCCCTCGGGTTTTTCAACTGACCGCCTGTCGGAGATGGGGGCGTGAATTGCCTTGGTGCATCTACACAGGGAAAAGGATTTGAAATAAAATAGTAAAATATTCGAAAACGTTACTTTAATATTAACTTTAATCAATAAATAAATCTAGTCACAATTAACATTTTATATATAATATATTAATTTATATAAATACATACCAAATGGTTTTTAAATATTTGTTGAAATATTCCATATTATATTTCTAGAAAATTTTCTAAGGACAAGACAAAATATATAAATTTTGTAGATATTATATAGCAAATTATTTTAAAAATGGTGCTTACTGTACAGTTAAAAAACACAATGAAGAATGCTTCTACTCAATGAATAGATATTGTTACACGTTACTTAGTAATAGAGTTACGAGGTGGGTAGTTATTGCTCCTGAAAGAATAGTATATATCCAAATAACTTTATATATTTTTCCTCTGTGTAGAAAAAATCTTTGCTTTTAGCTAAATCTTCGCGTGAGTGGTGTGAAGTCATCACGAGCTCCTCCTCCAGCGTCGCATCCTTTTCAAATGGTGGGCAAACAATGCAACACCCAGCTGAAATCCCTGAAAATCCCCATCCCCAGAGCCGTTCTAATAAGCCGAGCTCGCGGAGCTATCATGTTGGGCAAACAGGCGGCGGTCAGCACGCTTGAAAGAGGGCCAAAAGGGATAAAGAAGGCCCGCCTAACAAGGCCATGAAAGGAGTTCATTGTGCGTCGCCCGTCGGTCACTTTGAGTGTCATAAAAACGGTCCGACGGCCAAGAACTTAAAAGCCAGCAAACAAAACGCTGCTCTGCATTCTGTGCTGCCCAGCTAGAGCAGTTAATTAGAATGTGAGGAGCGCGAGATGGATGCTGGGATGAACGGGCAACAGGTACCTACAGGAACCCCTTCCATCCCATTCCATCCCATTTTAACCCACTCCATCCATCGATGGCGGTGTGAGCGGAGAAGTGCGCTAGACAAACAAGCTGGAACCAAAAGGCGGCTTGATTGAGTGGCTCGGCCCCTGGAGGAGAAGGTTGCGAAAGCCACAAAAAATGGTCTGTATGAAAATCAAATCAAGTCATAGTCACCAGCTTCGGCACCATCCCAAGCCACCAGTTATGGAGTCACGTCTTCAACGGCATCTGCTGCTCAATGGTGTGCAGGCCTTGGCAATATTTACCAAATGTCAATGCAAAAAGTAGAAGGTGCAATGCAGAAGACTTGTGAAGAAATCGGAAAAATAAACCAAGGAAAAGGGCGCAGGAATTCGTTGACACGACCTACGAATGCACTTTGAGAAAGGGTTGCAATGAAAAACGAATAGCCCTGCAAAATATTTACTGGAGGGGAATTATTTTAAATATTTTAAATTTAGTTTAATTTATGGTTGTTTAGATAGATCACTTTTAACGTTGGTATAAGTTTTCACCCAAAGACCGCAGAGTTCGTTAATGGTCAACCTTAAACAAGAAGTAGTTTTAAAAGATAGCGTTAAATATGTATTATTAATTTAATTTTAAAATTTAATTTTAACTCTCAAGTGTAACATAATTTCGGTTTCCTTTTTCCCAACTGTATTCAAATAATATTTATTCAAATATCAATGTTTTCAAAGCATTTTGATAAGCAGCAAAGAATGGATAACTTTGAAATGTATTTCTAAGATATCCTTTAAAATTTTCCCAAATAGGCTTTCCGTCATGATATATATATGCAAGTGGAGATCCCGATGATGCATTCCAGAATAGTTTCCCACCGCTGCGCGATAATCGACCTGCCTTATTTCGCGAGAGTATGTGGCCCACCGAAAAAAATAAATAAATATCACTAAACACAGGCGCAAACGATCGCGCACGTTTGGTAATGGATCACACGATCTTTAGCAGGCAAAAGACTTGAGCTTGAGCTTGAGTTTGAGCCAAGTGCACGGCCTGCCTGTGAGTCTGGCTCTTCGACTTGGGTCTTTGGACTGGGTATTCGCTCTGGGTATGGGACTGGATATGGGACTGGGTATGGGTCTTGGCCAGGGTCTGGGCCTGGCCTGGCTATGGCTGCGGCTGTGCCGGGCAAAATGACTTTGACAGTGACACTGCTCCAGCAACTGCAGAAGCCGGAGCGATCGAGTGCGGAGTGCAGAGTGGTTCTGGGTTAATACGTGCACTAAGCGTATCAGTTAACCACACAATAACCCGGCGACCGTTCGCATAAGTGTTGCGGGCTGCTGAAGAAGCCTTAAGTGTCAGCTCAGGTGATTGCCGGCTTGAAGTGCAGCAGTTGTGCAGCTTTGCAGATCTGCAGTTCGGAAAAGGAGGAAAAGGAGGAAAATCGCGGAAGAATGGCACTGAAGAAGGTCGCACACGTTGCAATCGAAGCAGTGTTTTGTGGCCCGGAGCGAACTGGCCGCGATCGAGATCCGTCCTAATGATGTCAACCCTTTCCACATAGACCCGGCAACAAACCACCGGACAGCTGGCTTTGCCCCATTAGACTAATTTAACGAGCTGTAACATAAATTCCCTGTCTCCACTCGATCGCTATTGCAAGAGCTCCTGCTGCGGTGGTCGATACTCAACGTGCTCGTGGGTTTTCCCACTAAAAATTTTGACTTTTTGACTTCTTTACGAGCTATCAAAATCACTTGTGGCCCAGCCTCACGCAGACCTTTAAATCTAATTTCGTTTTTCAAAAATAAATAAGGGTAACAAGATAAGACGAGGCACTAAAAAACAACAACCAATAATCAGGCAACCAGATAGGCACTGTACACTATAAAAAAATGGATTCAGCCAATGCTTGTCAAAAATAATAAGTCCCCTATGTATGTAAAATGTAACCCGCAAAAGCGAGCAACTATTAACTAACCAAATTTTGTGTTTTTATGTTTTAAAAAAAAGTGGCTCACTTTTAAGGGTTTTCTATATTTTGTAGTTTTTTCCATTTTTCTGAAAAACTTTAAAATATTAAACATTATATATTAAAGAATACAACAAATAAAATATTGTGTAGTATAATTAAAGTAAATTTACCTAAAAAGCACCTAAGCCTATACAAATTGATTTAAAATGTATTTTAATTTTTAACTATTAACTTCCTAAAATAACAAAAAAAAATCCCACCAAAACCATAATAAGCCTACCTAAATGTAAAGTGCTCCACCTTATACATTTATTGGCAACTTCTAATTAAGCAAGCAAGCTTGAGAACATATATTTCTTTCAGTGCACCTGCAGCGATAAGGATCAGACCCCTGAGTTGATTTGAGCTCGAGTTCGTTAGGCGTTTTGTCCTCGTAAATGTTCGAGGTGCTGGCTGCACAAATTAATATTGTGGATTGTGGTGTGCGGTCCTCGGAGTTCGGTCGTCGGTTTCGGTCCTCGGTGGACATTGGACCTTGTTGGTGGAGAGGCACGCTGTCGGGGGCCAAACACACCGTAAACGAAGACAAAAGGACATCATCAGGCGGCCAAAACAGAACAATGGGCAAATTTGTCGTAAAGAAGCAGGCCCCAGAGAGAAAGTCCACGAAAGGATTTATGCAGCTGTAACAGTGTCTGGGTTAGGTCAAACCGATGATGATCCTCTTCCCCGTTTCCATCATTATCACGGCACTGGGCACGATGATGATGATAATGGTGGTGGTGGAGCAACCTCAACTTATCGTTGGCATGCGTATGCTTGACCTGTAAGTTCACTGGACACGCATGCGCCTCGAAAAGCAGAGGAATCATTTGAAAGACCTGCAAAGGAATGCCTAAATTGCAATTGATGGTCGAAGTAGGTACCCTATAAATAACATAATTGATCAATTAATTAGGGGCTTGCCAAACTATTAATGAATGGATTTAACGAACCAATAAATTTATGAACAATATATATATATTTATTTATTTAAAAACTGTAAGTTTAAAGTTATAAACTGAAGTAACAGGGGGTTTAGCGGCCATAGCCACTTTCTGCCGACTTCATTGTTTAGAATTAATATATATATTGTTTTTTTTTTCATTCATTGTATCAAGTATCCGCTTGTCTTACAGCATATTTTCGAGTATATTTTTAGTGATTTTATATAGCGACTTTATATTTATTAAAATTGGCCCATATACGTTAAACCCTTTTCTATGATATGAAGAGGAGCCCAATAAAAAACATTTTTAAGCCATAACACCGATAATAAAGTCCACATTAATGTCCTCCCCAGGATCGTTAGTCCCCTCCATTCAATATACCCTGAAACAAGTGGTCACCAGAAATCCGAAAAAAACGAAACAGATACCAGAAGACCGGATCAGGTCGTACCTTAATCGCAGCACTTTAATCGACACGCAAAGTTCGCTTTAAGTTAAATAAACGTTTAAACGAGAACACGGCGCGCGAAGGGAATGGCAATGGCAATGGCAGCAGGCAAAAGCAAACCCAAAACCAAAGGCAGCTGAATAAAAATGAGAATGAGACTGGGAATGGGCCAGAAACAAGCGAACGGCATGCGCTACACGCAGAACTTGTCCGAGGACCAGATGAGAGACCCCGAGGAATCAGAAGAAGGGCCCCGAGTGGCAAGGCAAAATACATAAGGGAAAAAACAGAATGCGTGCCCCGGCTGGGTGTGTACGAAATGTTTAAATTAAGGTGCATATCAAGTGCACCAGATCACTAATTACCAGCGCCAGCTAAGCCCAACTCCAGGGCAGGAATCCCTTTCGGCCAAATCCGATCTCGTGTGAGCCAAGCGCCCCCAAAGCTCAAGTTTGTTTTTCCATTCGATCCGACTGCCTTGCACGCGGGGGTTAAAGGTGGTGGCGGCGGAATCGGAATCAATAAAGATGAGCCTCCGATTGGTAATGTGCAATGCGATTTGGCCAACTCGGATTCTGCGTTCTCTCGGGCTGCATTAAGTGGGTTAATGTCTTGCTGGGTGGAAGAACAATGGAACTGTCCGTCATCCGATCGGATCGGGGGTTAGCACTGAAATGCAGTCGCAATATGGTTGCGAAGAGAGAGAGTTCATCGCTGGGGTCAACTGGAAAGTGCAACATATCGCAGTTCATTAAATACATCTATCTCTTTTTTGTGCTGGTAAAGCACAAAAATGAAATTAATAAATTGAAATCGATAAAAAAAAACAAATAAAAAAAAGACCGTCTTTAATTTTTAGCTTATAAATGGGACTTAATTAAATCTATAGTTTGATATATATGTTTCAATGTATCAATGTTTTAAGTTAGAAGAAAAAGCACTACTGTGATAAGTAATATTATTTAAAGGGTAAAAACTAATTATAATTAAATGTACATACAAATTTCAATTTATCAACACAAATAGGTTATCATAAGATTGTGGATTAAAAAAAAACCTTTTTTGTTGCGATTTAAATGCTTACTCTATAAAATAAGTACAACATTATAAACCATTGAAATACCGAGATAATTTGAAAATATGCTTGAGCATCAGCACCCTTGTTTTATAAGATTCAGCATTGCTTCCTCAATCCTCGACTCCTTGAAAGTTAATGATCTCCGCTCTTCAGTCCAACTGCTGGCAGCTGAAGATATAAATATGATGCGGTATGTCATAGTTTGTTTTGACTATTTGTCAGCGAGTTGCGACTCTGGGAACACGCCCCTTACCCTCTAGAGAATCTCGACAGTAATTAAGGCCGCTACCGGACGCAAAAGCAGCCGAGGCATTGACTCTGTTAAGATTGCTGACTTGCCTTTAACAAAATTGTATGCAAATCTTTGCATAATTTCTCATTAGAACATGTTTCCACTATAATGTGTCAATAATATTTGCGATTTTTTCTATATTGTTTCTTCAATTCCATTGTCAGCATCGAATGCAAATTGGGAATTATTTTTTTAGCGCGATGCCACTCCACACTCCGGCTGCAATTATTTAATTTAATAAACATGTTCTTACGGCGCGCGTATTATATATGTCTTGCATGCATTAATTTGAAAGCTTTAACTGATGGAACATTAGCATTGCGAACGGTGATAAATAATTAAATGCGAATACCCGTACAAAAAAGCATGTGCAGGTGCTTGTCTTGAACTATTTTTAAAGATGTGCTCAGCCCGAGTCGCAGTTAAAGTCAGAGTCTTTGTCTATATCTCCCCGAACTCTATTAGTAAGGCATCTATCATAGATCACCCGGCAAGCACACACACGTGGGGTCGAAAAGCACCTGGAAAGTCGCTGTTGGCGCCAGGTAACTTGATCTAGCCCGCTTGTCTGCATTTCGATTGGCGCCTGCATTTTGACAGTCAATAAAATTTTGAAATGTTATACTTTTGGTCCATTTTTATGCTGAATCGATTTTATTTCCCTCCGTTTGTCTCATTCTTCTCCTCTTTGTTGTCTAAATGGCTTTTTGATTGGAGAGATTGGAATGATGAGACAAATGAACCACTTTTTCAGTTTGACAGCCAGGTGAACCCAGAAAAAACAAACGAAAGACTTGGCCAACGAACTTGACGAATGATATCGATATACCCTGAAATCGGGTTAAAAGTCGTTCGAATTGTCTGTGGGCTTTGGGTTTCTTGAGGGTGTGTGCTTTAATCAGTTTTGGGAGTGAGTTGAACTTGCGACATTAAGTTTATCAAAAGTCAAACAAAAGACTTAAGAAACGAACTTGATTTGTGCAACATATCGTGTCTGTAAATCTGTTAGTTTAGTAGTGCCTAACTTAGCTCAAGGAAATCTTGATGCAAATGTAGAACAATCTATGTTTACAATAGGCTGGCATCTTGTCAACTTACTCAGCTTCAAAATTTGCATTTCTTGTCTTAATTTTATTTGAAACCTACTTAAGAGTGTATTGACTTCCACGGCCTGAGTTTATTGTATTTTATTTTGTGTGGCTCATTTTACTATGACTCTTTAATAAACTATAAAAATAAATTTAGAAACAATGACGACAAAACACACGTCGGAATGCGATCGTCAGCGGCACAATGGCGTGCGTCCCTGCTCCCCTTTTACCCCATATTCGGGCTCCATCATGCATATTGATGATATGCTGTCCGCTCATCTCTCTATAATACTACGCTACGATCCAATCCCACCTGGATTGTTTATTGCCGTTGACGCCTCACGGGTATTTTTTTTTGACACAAGCAATGTCGAGCATTACGATATTTTGCATCCAAGGCGGGACGGGGATCCTGCATAGTTCTCGTGCCACGGCCCACTGTCCCATTCATCATCGGGTGGATAAAGCAGTCAGGCCGTCGGGCCATAAACAAAGTTCGGCCCGATCGGCCAGTCAGCCGCCTAATTAAGTGATTAAAATTCTGGCCATCAACGGGGCGTATGACTTTTGTATGTGTTAATATAAAGTTTATTATTTGAAGCAGCACGTGGTCGCACTGCCAGGCAGAATCGGTCGGAGATATCGAGTCGGCCCATATCGGAGGCATAGGCACAGGCATAGGCATAGGCCTAATGCTCATGACCGCAGCATATAAAACAGGGAGCTTAGAGGGGCCCAACATCGAATATCTGTGCGTAACATTTGTGGCATTTTTAATTTACTACACAACTATACAGCAATCGCGACTGCAATGGGCAGGCACAAAAAGCACTTAACGGCTGCTATATCGGTTTTATTATCGGCCATCGGCCATCGCCGATCGACTTGCAACCGAATGTTGATTGAAATTGTGCCAAAGCATTTGTTTTCCGTCTCTGTTTGGTGTTGCTATTGACAGGCCACGCCCATTTGGCCCGTGGTTAACGAAAATCGAGGCAAAAAGGCACCGCCGATCAGATATATGTGTCCGAACAGAACTGATTTTGAAACAAGAGTGGTAGCAGAATACGTAAATAATTTATTGCCTTTGATCCTATAGGAATGTGCGGTAGTCGACGAACTTTGTTGACAGCTAGTAGATACATCCGAAAGATAGTTTCAACCGTGCATAAAGTCCATAATTATGCATTTAACTAGAAAATTATATTCAGAAAAGTTCGACGACTCTGAGATGTTTTAGAATTATTACCTTTTAGAAATCCTGAGAGGTTTTTAAGTGGTTGTTTTAGGTTTAACTTTTACATTTTTAAATAATCCCGTGATATTATTCGTAGAAGTCACTGCAAAAATAAATTCTGAAAGTGAAAACCAAGTTGTGGCATTAATGAGCTTCAAGCCGAATATTATAAATGACTAATAGAGTAAACAAAATCGTAGTTCTCTCTATTATAAATGTGTAAAATCTGTTCAAAAATACATATGCATTTTTTTAGAGGTTAAAGCATTGTATTAAATTGATTTATATATGTGTATTTCAAACCATCAGCACCAAAATCTTCATCAGTATACTCCCAAAATATTTAAAACCACATCAGATTAATTTTTGATAGTTTTTATTTTTCATTTTATAAAACTAAAAGCCAATCTAAGGACGTACGGTAACTAGGACTTAAATATAATAAAATACTTAGACACAATAAAGATCATGCTTAGACTTAACAATTTTTATGTACAATAGCATTTCGAGGGTGGGAATGGTAACTACTTCTACAGCTCTTCCGCTGGCTATCTTTAAAATACAATTGCAAACAAGCTCAAAGATATATTTACAATTTTAACGTTTTCATAAAAATAATTTTTGGATCTGAGCTCAATAGGTGAGTGTGTGTGTGTGTGCGTGTTGGTGTGTGTATGCAAGTGTGCGAGTGCGAGTGCAATGCAACTACCTGGTCTAGCTGTCTCTTTCCAGCGAAACCTGTCTGTCCCTGTCTCTTTCACCTCCTCAAAGTGTGAGCGAGCACACGAGCAAAAATTTACATTTTCTTTTAAGTAACAAAAAAAAAAAACGAGGGTTTTCGGGGCGGCTCCTCCCACTCGACATTTTTCGCCGTGTACTTAGACACACACGAAAATGCCCCTCATGGCACTGGCCGCATTGTGGGCCACCGCGAAGCCCCCGAAGTGGGTGGCCTCCGCACCACCCAGCTTCTGGCGCTTGACCTCCGCATGGGCGTTGGCGGCGTTGTGGGCGGAGTGGGAGGAACTGCTGCTGCTGGTGGTCAGGCACTCGGCCTCCAGCTGGTAGAACTTGCGCCGGGGGCCACCTCCAGCTCCTGATCCTCGGAGCCGCTGTCGTTGAAGCTGTGCACCGAACTGCGCGAGGTCTTCATGCTCAGGTCCATGGGTCCTTCTTGGGCGGTGGCTGAGGTGGGGTGCACTGGAGCAGCGCTGCTGGTCTCGCCACCAATGGAGCACACCGACACCGGCGACAAGCTCTGCATCTTGGCCGCAAAACTCAGGGGGCTGCTGGTCGGCGTGGTGGGCGTGGCTCGGATGGCAATGGGATGCAGGAGGCTGCCGGACGACTGGTGGCTATGGACCGACTGGACATCCTCCTCCAGGCAGACGTCGATGGGCGACTGGCGGGCCGAGGAGGTGGGCTGCACCACCGGCGTTTGGCTGGCGGGACTGAAGCGGTTCTGCGACTCCACGGAGTCCACGCTCTGGCGGTGCTTGTACATCTCCTGGCGGTAGGCGGCATCCGCGGCCGAGGCCGCTGCAGCAGCCGCACTGGCATGGTAGCCGGGGAAGAGGAGGTGCGGGGGCAGCTGGAAGGGCGACTGGTGCGGGGCCACGCCCCCCATCATGCTGAAGAAGGGCAGGGCGGCGGCAGGATCGGGCAAGTAGCTGGGATAGCCCAACAGGGGCATGTGTGGGTGGCGCGGCACCTGCTGCTGCTGCTGCTGCTGATGGTGATGGTGCAGATGGGCGGCCATGTCCCCGTATCCGGGGGTGTGTGGCGAACCGACTGGCGAGGAGGCCGACGGGCCACCACCCACCGACACACCACCCGCTGTGGGTGGCGCCTTGCCCGCCGCCGCTGCCGCCTGCTCGTGCTCCTGCAACAGGCAGTGGATCTTGAACCAGTTGGAGCGACGGCCGTAGCGGGATCCTCCCTTGGACATGCCCACGTTGTAGCACTTCCTCAAGCGGCACGCCTTGCAGGTGGTGCGGTTCTTCTTGTCGATGATGCACTTGCCCTCGTTCTTGCACTCGCTGATGGTGCTGATGTTGTTATACGATCGGCCGAAGAAGGACTGCAAAGGTAAGGGAAAAATGTGGGTTAGTTAAGTGGTTAAATTGCAAGAGGCTAGTTACAGAAAAAGCAGAAATTCATTCAAGAAACTCCAGGCAAAAGACCAGAATTTAATTAAAGAGAATTGAAAGTATCAAATACATGTCATACAACTTTTTTAATTGAATGTTTTCAATTTTAATCATTTTGATGATTAACATTATGCACCAGTTATTTATAAAGTTTTAAGAGTCATCAAATATTTTACTTGTTAAACAAAAATGCTCAATCAAATTTTCACTACCTAATTCCAATATTCTTGAATGCATTTTTCGGTCGAGGACTTCCCTTAACCCCTTGGGGTCTTGGGAATGCCTGTCCCATCTTTTCACAATTATTTCTCAATGGATTTTAGGACACAACTTACCTTGCAGCCCTCGCAGGTGAAGGCGCCAAAATGGAAGCCCGCCGCCGGCTCGCCGCACACTTTGCATGTCTGGTTCATCTGAAAAGTAATGAAGAAATCCCAAGTTAGTAAGGGTTTAATCCGCTGGTCGAGGGGTATTTAATCCACAATGAGGCAATCGGGCCTGGAAACTAACCAAGTTGAACACCATGTTGTCGTACTGATTTTTGTCGGAATATTGTATGATTTTCTCACGATCGCTGTGAGGACCCTGTGTGATCTGTTCGTTTGGAATGCTGCTGAGCAACTGATGCTGAACTCTATGCTGCCCAGGATATTTATAGGAAACTGTGAAAAACTCGGCAGGATGGGCGTTTTTTATGATCACAACAGGCCAAAAAACTTAAGCTGCCGGATTATGCAACCCTATGCGTTCATTTTCATTTTTTTCGCGCTGTCCAGTCATAAAACTCAGGTAAATTTTCTTTTTTATACGAAGTCATTACGAGTGCTGCGAAAATAGTGTTCCCTAAAAAAATGCAGCAGTCCAGACCTTGACGTTCGGTCATAAAAACTCATGGCAATATTTCCCGAGTCAAACAAAAAATAGAAAATTCGGTTTATGAAAATTGTGATTTTTTTCCGGGCCCTCGGGCCGCAAAAAAATAGGGAAAGATGGAATTTTGGCAGCGAGTTTTTCGCGAGAAACAGTAAAAAATCAAAGTAGTGCACAAGGGATCGTAAACTTCGCCGACGGCCGCGACCCAAAAACAAAAACCGTGAATTGACTTCGATCTCAGGAGGCTGTCTCTCTCGCTCAGAACTTACCTTCTTGTTCTTTTTTTGGCTGGGCACTGGGTTTATGACGACTTTTTAATTGCAGCGATTCGCGATCGTGGCTGCTGCACGTTTTCTCACTTTGGCAGTTTGTGTTTTCGGCGGTTTTCGCAAGCACTTTCAGATCAGTCTATGTTTTTAGGTTTTCGACACTATGATTTAGTTTTTGGATACGTATGAGATGTGGTTTGATATGGGATCTGATCTATCTCCGACGCAACGCGGTTTGGGAACTCTCGATGTGTGTAACTGACACTTCGGCTACTAGCTGACGACTGATTTCTTGCTGAGAGGTTCGACTGGCAAGAAGCGTTTCTGTGTTTCGCCTACTGGCCGAACTCTTTGGCTTATGTACCCGCACTCACACCAAAGTAGATTTACCAGTTTTCAGCCCCAGCTCTCTGATAAATCACGGCTGAAACCACCACCTTTGCAACTCGGATCGAGTGAGAGAGCGATCAAGTACGCACACATGCGCACACAGCCGACTCAAAACTCCCCTCGAGTGAAATGTTAGCAGAATGTTAGCCCTCTGTTAGTCAATGAAAAAACACTCACTCAATTCACAGCTCTCTCTCTCGGATTTGAGTGCCCTGTAATCCGGCGATTTGCATTGCCCTGATATTATTCGTTATTCGGTTATTTATTAAAGAAACTAAGGGCGGCTGGATTTCTCACTCACTCGAGCAACACACACACCACCTCCAGCTATTGACTTCATTTTTAACAGTGGCTCATTTTATTTGGCATGGGCGGAGCCTTTTTGGACGCTGGAAATCGAAATGGTTGGAGGTTAATTCGCTTGGGGTTCTCTGCTAAAAAACCGTCGGTTTTTAGATGACCTGGGGTTTTCAAAAATTTGAAGTACCTGACTTTGGAATTTAAAATCGATTTGTACTCGGTTAGTTTCACTATGATTCATACCTCTCCCTACTATAATTCTTCAATAATTCTATTAATGTAGCAATATAAAAACTAATTAGCCAATAAACACCTACCTTATACTCATAAAATGTTAGGTCCGTTTTTAAAAATGATTTCCCAGATCACTAAAAATCGCTTTTAAATAAAATTATTAGCCGGATACGCAATGATTCATATATGATCTAAGTAGATTTACCCAACATCTTCTAGAATACTTAAAGCATTTATCATACCTAATTTGATTTACCCAATATTTGCATATACCTTAAGACATGTTGGCCAATAATTTCCAATCACGTTCTATAAGCTTCAATTGGAATGGTAGCATTATAGTAGTAGTATAAATACAAAACCACATTGTTTTCTTTTCTTTAAGTATTTAAAAATTCTTACGTTTTGTAAGTATTCCCAAAAATATACAGCATCTCTTTTAACGTCATTCTTGTCAATAAAACACCAATATTAATCGTATTTAATTTCAACCCTTTCAAAAGTCAATTTCCAATTTCATTTCCCCTTTGTCCAAACTAAGGGCCTTATGGCGGCACTTAACTCTTTTTATGAATATTTATTGTTGTTTACTCAGAGCCAAAAGGAAGTTAGGAGCTACCTGTTTAACCCTTTATGCCTCTAACCAATATGCTTAACCCTTTTATGGATCTGCTTTGTTCCGAAAGGGTTGTTTAACCAAAAGACAAGAACCTTGACTTTTCGACTTCGAAGTGTGCCGTATTATAAAGTATAATATTTCAAGCGATATGCTAAACTATGTTTTAGGTACACTTTTTAAAAACATCGTTAGGAGACTTCCCAGAAGATTTCACATTTGACTTTCATTTGTTGCATCAGGCAGAGGTTTTCCAAGTAAAAATGTGGAAATCAGACAAAAGGCTTGTAAAAAAGTCAAAAAGTAACTAGAACCATCCTTCGATTTCTGCATCTCTTTTTTCCCTCAGCCACCCACCTTTTTTCTAATCGATTCGTTTTTATTGCCCTCCGTTTTTTCTATTTTCTCACACCATAAAAAAGACGCGTTGCCGAAATTTCTTTTAAAAAATGCTGTTCAAGCGTTTTCGCGAATTTCCGCACAAGCAAATGGGTAATATTTCCCGGGTAATTAGTTAGTCCGAAAGGAGAGGAAAAAATAAGGACAATGTGACTTTAATCCGGTTTAATCCCCGGCTTAAGTTTTTTGCCGCCCGGCAACGCGTTCGCATCTTTGAAAAATAATAAAAAAAACCGAGCCGAGTGTCGCGTCCGCCGTCATAATTATGATCCTAGGATAATCTCCAGCTTAGGTAAGCTGATCCCGCGATTAGGTAACGAAATCGCAGGCTTAGGTACCCACAAGAATTGGCCTAAAAAACTCGGCCTGCCTCGAAACACGTCTGCGCGTTTTGGGCCGTGCGAGAGTCATAAAGTCAGACGGTCGTAACCATAAAAAGTCGAGCAGCCGATGGCCATAACCCGAGCCAAAGCAGAGCACCCAGAACCACCCATCCTTCCACCCGTCCGCAATTTTTTAAGCGGAAAAGGGATAAAACGGTTGCTTTCGGCATATGTCTTCACCTTGGGCAGTGGGCCTGAACCAGAACCAGGACCTCATATAAAAAAGTCAATTGCAGCGGGTGAGTTGCGTAAAAAAACGACAAAATTTCCAGGGAAATCACCTCAAGGTCGCCATTTCAGGAGGCTAAAAAATGGTCGATCGGTAAAAAACACAATAAAAAGTAACGCACATTTTTGCGCTGACTTTTTGACTTTTCAACTTTATTTTAATTGCCCAATGTCGTAAAAACGCAGAAACTGTCGGAAATGCTAGCTACTAAATTGTGCCTAGGTAACCCCTTCGGATCGGCACGGTTCCGGCTATATGGCTGATATGGCTGCCTCAAATGTCAGAGAAGTCAAGAGCCCCGTTCGCATTTACATAGTTTTGATTGCATCATTTTGGCCAAATGACTGTATAACCAGCACATATCAATCAAATCGACCCCAGACTCCGTCCGAACTTGTTCGGATTCAGTTTTCGGACTCGTGTTCACTCTCAAAAGTAATTTGCATATTTTTGATTTAACAGCTCGGACTTAGCATTTTGTTTTGTTATCATTGTTATTGTAATTATGTGTGAGGAATTTGCATTTTCGATATCCTACACGCCGAGCTGGTCTTTCTGGCCTGGTCCACAAAGATAAGATTAAGCTGGATTCTGCTAAATATTTTATGGCCAACATTACAATTAGTAAATTAATGGCTTACGGGCCACAGATTTAGGCATAATACCTCAGATAAACCAATGAATCACATCGCGTTGGATAACAACGGAATCGAGCCCTGGACTGAGATGTGTTCATTATCTGCGATGACTGTTCAGGTTTCATTATATAGTAAAAATAGCTTTGATGACCGGCGACGGGCGACGGCAGGAAGATCTCAACTTTTCGTTACATAAAATTGGAGGCGGAAAATATTTATCGTTCACAACAGATTTTCTATCTTACATGGGTGTAAATTGAGAATTGTTCGACATAAGCACTATTATTATCTAGTCTTGTTTCGAATGTGCTGGATTTTCATTGTACTACCATTTTTTTAAAGAATTAGTCAAATGGGATTCATGGCCGCATTTTTTTCTGATCACTTATTTATAACAATTCCCATTGTAAGTTTGACATGTTTTTAAATAAGTCCCATTTTTTGTAAAAACGTTTTTGAACGTTTAATTAATAAATTTAATATGCCCTTCCTTGTTTAAAATTACAAATTTTAAAGTTTAATATACCTGTATTAATATATTTTTAAATTTTTCAAAACACTTTTTTTTCGAAATTATATATTAATTTTAAAAGTGTATAGACTTTACTGATTTGATTTAAGGTAAAGCGAGTTAAAAGACTTAACGTCTTTGTTATTATTAAAAGTATAACAAAAATCGTTACTTTAATTTTTTCTTATATACACAATAATATACTTTTTTACAGGTCATTAAAATATTTCCACTCAGCTGGACCAACACCTCTACCTTTTTGATATTTATTAAAACTTGCGAACGTTTGCGAAAATTACAAATTCAGCTGGGGGGTTAGGAAAAGTCAATAAAACTTGTTTGGCTAATTTCTCATGGCATCTGGAAGTTCTCGATGTCTTTGATATGTGGTTGGTTCGGTTTCGCCTGACAAATGTCTTATGTTTAATTGTGTTTCGGTAATGTCTTCATTACGCTTTCGTTGTTCCTCTCACCTAAAACTCGTTTCGATGGCTTAGCTGGCTTTATATTTGATATATGGCCAGCGTTTATTGATTCTCTCGGCGGGAATTCTGCTACGTAGTCGCTTATCACTGGATCGGACAATTGATATTGTATTGGAATTATGAAATTATGCAAATTCCGAAATATGATTATTGATGGCAGCACAAAACGCGAACAAAGCCGGCGCAAAGGGGTTGAAATGGCCCTTAAGACTTTTGGCAAATATGAGATTTATAATCGAGTGTGACAGCATAAATAATAATTACGCTACAATTATGACAGCAGGGTCTGAACAGCACCGTGCGTCGGAATTCGGTATATGTCGATCTAAGCCTTTGGCCAAATCTGCCAGTTTTCCGTTGGAGTTTCCCTCAGCTTGCTGTCTGGCTTGGACCAACGCCAAACTTCCCACGGATCACAGTCCGGAGATCTAAGATCGCTAACGATCTGTTAATGTGGCCGATGTACCCACATGTTTGAGATTAGACTCTGCTCCGGGACTGGGCAAAACCAACCAGCGGAAGTCGGAGCTGCGGTTTGGCAATCAAATTTCCAGCCAGGCGGGAAATGCGGCAAATTTTCCAAAGCGCTTCGCGGTTTTTCACTCAGTCTTCCTGGCCGGCTGATCTCAATTAAATCCGCCTCGCCGGCGACTCGGGACTTGTTTGATCGGATCCTGGCTTTGGAATTTTCACAGATTGCACAAGTCGGTGGGATGGGAATCGGGACGAGGGATCTCGCCGACTGTCTGCCTGGCAAAACACGGACCCGTAATCCTGGTCTAATGCTCGATAATCTATCTAAGCCACCAGCAAGTTAAGCTAACTGGGAAAAAACGCCGTCAATGGACAGTCTACCGGGGAATTCCCCGTCTTCACTGAGCATCTTGATCTCGAGCGATCGGTCATACGAACTCAATCTTACTACGAACCGAGATTAGCCAACATGACTTTGGTTATACCCAAGTTGGTCTATAAGATCATAATTATCACGGCGAAAGTAGGGTGCTGAAAGCAAAAAGTAATCATGTTCTTCGTAAGAATCATTGTAATCCAAAAAGCAATTATATAAATTTGAAAACAAAAAAATGGAACAAGGTTTTTGCTAAAATTACCATGAATACCTAATTCTATCTTTATTATAAAAAAGTTATGTAAAAACTTTCTTTATTTTGTAAACATTTTGATCATAAACGACAACATAATTCATAGAAAATATAGCACTTTTCATTAAGCACTTATTAAAAATTCCTAATTAGCATGAAGCTCCGAAACACATATGATTTTGATTTAAGCATTCAGTTTACAAATTGTTTTCCGGCACTAATTTTCTATTTCTTGCACGATCAGTTTGATCATCAAACCCAACTTTCCCAGGCAATTGCAACAAGTCCAAGGCCCACACACATTAGTTTCCTGGAAACATATTTCATTGATTATAAATATGATTTCTCTTATCGATTTTAATGATCGCCCATAAAAATTCTGACCGGATGAGCCCGTTACCACCCCCTCTTACAATTTTTCATTCTTGGGTTCACTGAACAAAAAACAATATTTAAGTAACAGAAAGGCTTTCCTTAATTAAGATTTTATAATATAGATTTAGATCACCACACAAAATTATTATTTCTTCTATTTACTTCTGAGTACAACTAATAATCATTACACAAAATTTTTATTTCAATATTTAAAATGGTAATGATCACAGGTTACAATACTTTACTTCTGTGTAGTTTTACTCCTACTTCCTTTTGCAGAAATCTTGAAAAATCCTTTGAACATGAATAGCTTAGAAATTATTATTCCAGGGAGTTAAAGTTTGTTGGTATTTGCCTATATATTGTAATTTTTTCTCGGTGTATGGGGCATTCTGGCGTTCTGTGGCAACAAGTGCAGCAAACGCCCCAAAAGCGGCGGCAGCGCCAGTCGTCAACGTCATCGTTAGCTTTAAGGTTGAGTACAAAAAGTACTCAGTTATGCAAAGCGCATTTATGCAACGATACTCGCAAGGGGGAGGGGTGGGGAAGGGTAGCCAACGATCGCCGACCATTGACCATCGAACGATCATTTGGAATACGCCTTGGCATTCAGAACGCGCTGCATTTCCTGCCCGCCAACGGGTCAAAAAACTCGCCCACACTTCATAGACGCGACTGAATATTGCTGAATGAAATTTAATAATACACAGGAAAAACTATTGTTTATTTTATGTACTTATGATGCTCTCGTTAAAATCGATATAAATTATTGTATTCGCAATTGGGGATTATAACTTAACTTATTTAAGCAAAATGACTTATTTTAAAATATATTAATCTTAAATGTTGTTACATAAATATTTTGTTTCAAAATATAAAATATTCTGGTTATATTTTAACCAACTCAAATTTTATTTATAAAGCTAATTTCGTATTGAATTGATTTTAAAAACTGAATATTTAAAACTTAATTAAGAAAACAAAAAATATTTACCAAAGGAGCTATATAATTTATATATTGAGGGAAATCTCCAATCTCAAAAAGGTCCCTTAAGTCTTAAGAAAACATTCTTGTTTTGAATTTTAATGTATTATTGTGATAATACTGTTATTATTTTAGACCTTTAATTTTACCTTTTTTTTGTCTGTGTACTTGCACTCAAGTTGAGCCTAACTGTTGTACTGTTAATTAATTGAGTGCCCTTTGGCCGATTTAAAATGCACCACAACGACCAGTGATCGGCCATAAAGACGTCTGGCTGGCGCCGGTGGTCAGAATTTAGGGGTTTACGTTTACCCTTCGATTTCCCAAGTCGGCCCAAGTCAGCCCCAGAACTACTCCCAGGCCCACTTCATTCATGCTGATCTGTTCCATTTCCAATTAGCTGCACGTTCGCTATGCTAATGACTGCATTTTTCCACCTTATCATGTCCTTCCGCCAGCTTTTCTGGCTTCGTCTTGGCTTTGCAGCGGCACTTTGAGACGGCTTTTTTGACAAACTCACATGTCATTTGATTTTATGTTCACACGGGACAATTTATATGCTAATTTGCAGTGCGCATCAAAGGCGAGCCGTTGACGCTTGCCTCTGATGAAGGTGTTAGAGAAGTAATTACGCTGCATTTAAATGCTCAATTAGTGCGGAGACAGCGGTGCAGTCGCTGTCTTTCGGGCCACAGTGAAGCCCCCTTTGGTGGTTCTCTGTCTGCACCACCCCACCAGAATTCGCCCCCCTCCGTGATTGGTGGAACCGCGCACATGTCACAAACGAGCGCATCAAACGCCAAACGCTTAAAATGTCGTTCCTTTGCGGCTCACCATCGTTATCCACCCACCGTTGTGGTTCCGCGGATCGCATAGATCATGGTTAAGCAAGAATAGAATAAAGAAGTTTGTGGTTGTTCGGTGAAGCTGGAACTAATGAAGATGAGATGGATTCTGAAAACTCCTAATCAGCAGGATATGCCGGAACTGTAATATAATAAACAAGAAAGGAAAGCTAACTTCGGGCGGAGCCGAAGTTGATATACCCTTGCAGAATATTCTGTAAATTATATTCTCCAAAATTATTTATATGATGCATTCTTAATACTCATAAAAATCCCAACTTCCTAACTTTAAAAACACCAAAGTTATGTCATTTCCAATCGTTCAGTTATATTGCAGCTATAGGATATAGTCGGCCGATCCTTATGAAATTTGGCAGGTCGGATTGATTGGCCAAAAATAAAACCCATAGATAATCCCAACTTCCTAACTTTACAAACACCAAAGTTATGGCATTTCCGATCAATCAGTTATATGGCAGCTATAGGATATAGTCGTCCGATCCTTATGCAATTTGGTAAGTCAGACTGATTAGCCAAAACTAAAACCCATAGAACTTCCTAACTTGCTAACTTGAAAAATACCAACGTTATGGCATTTTCGATCGTTCAGTTATATGGCAGCTATATAATATAGTAGCCCAATCCGGCTCGTTCCGACTTATATACTACCAGCAATAGAAAGACAACTTTTGGGAAAGTTTCAAGCAGATAGCTTTAAAACTGAGGGACTAGTTTGCGTAGAAACGGACGGACGGACAGACGGACAGACGGACAGACGGACGGACAGACGGACGGACAGACGGACGGACAGACGGACGGACAGACGGACATGGCTAGATCGACTCTTCGGGTGATGCTGATCAAGAATATATATACTTTATAGGGTCGGAAATGTCTCCTTCACTGCGTTGCAAACTTTTGACTGAAATTATAATACCCTCTGCAAGGGTATAAAAACAATACATCACAGACTATACATTCATAGGTTTACCCAAAATATACTTTTAACAACATGATCTTTATAAATGTTATGCCTCATGATTTTGACACCTGTATACAACACCAAAAAACGTAAAGAATCAACAACACAGTAGTTAAAACCAATTTGATTCTTTGAATACAGTATTTCTAAATCGTATATGTTTTTATCTTCATAACAAATATATTTATTATAGATTTTTGTAAATTAATTTCTTAAATAAAATCCCTTTAAAAATTGGATGCATTAAAAATTCATAGCACAATAATTTTAAAACCAAAGGAAAGTAACCTTAAATATTATACAATACTTTTTCTGAAATTATCTAATTGCTTTGGAGTTGCTTGGCCAAAAAAGTAACTTTAAACATTTTTAAAAGTTTTAAACAGTTACATCAAAAAGTTTCACTATATCCTACTGCGGCCATAAATACATATACCTATAGTTAGTGTAAAATGTGTGTGTTTTTTAAGATATATGCGAATTTTTCTCTATATTATTATTCTATGCAGTACACATTGTAATCTATTCTCGATATGACTGCAAAGGTACTTCAAATTATTTATAGCTCTTGCTTTTATTTTGATAAATTATATATTTTTTACTTTGACTAGAGCCTGTAAAGAAAACGTCCAAATCAGGTCTACCCACACCTCACTTTCTCTACTCTGAATCCCTTATCTAACCAGCTGCATTTGGCTATTTCGACCATTTGGCGAACTCTTTCCTTTCAGTAACTTTCCAGGTCACATGGTCGTTAAAAAAAAATTACACAAAAACACTCGTATCTGAGAGATTCAACACTAAGTGATCTCACCTCGACCACATCCTCTTCCACTGCGAAATGCTTTTGTCACAGACTTTCCCAAGACGCCAACTGGTCGCATTCGATCCGATCGAAGAGTAAACTCCTAAATTATAATAAACGTGTAATCGTAATGTGTGCTTATAAACATAATCTTCGGGTGATTTCGCATGAATTAGCGATGCTAAATGTCAAATCGAAACGATATCAGTGCAGTTCAAAAGCATCGCAGCTCGCCGGTCCACGAACCGGTATCTCTCCCGTCGTAAAAACTGAGAAAAAGGAGGAAACCAATCTGAGTCAGCGATTGATTCAAATGTGCATGCGAACGCATTTCGCAAATGCCAAACACACATAAAATCCAGAGTTGACTCTCTGTAAATGGTCCACCGCCGACATCCACTGGTCATCGATGGCAGCTAGGGAGATTCGAATGGGATCTGAGTATCGATCTGGGATTTCAGATGCACAGAAATACAATTTTTCTTAATTTTCTTTCATTTAAAAAACCATAAAAATCCTGTGTAATTGTATCATTCTTAATTCCGGTAAATAAATTGTAAAAACGTTTAATGACATATTTAATGATATGTAAAATTAGTATTTTTAATTAGTATACAAAGTTCTTAAAACTTTTTCTTCTTGGCTAACTATATGATGTAATACATTTAACAAAATCACAAGATACGAAATTATTTATTATTATTATTTCTCTTAAAATCTACAACATAGAATCTGAACAACAAAATAATTTCATAATATTTCACAAGTGACTTATGCATAAATAAAACCTGTTAGCTGTGCAAAAGCAGGCAAATAATAAACTTTACTTAAAAATTTCATACATACCCAAAATATCGAACTAAATTATATATGAAACTTTGAGAATTTCGTGGAATTTTTTTCAGTGCTGGGCCACCTGGGAATGGGAACGCGGCGGATACTTTTGCACTTGTTCTGGCAGCAGCGGGCAAATAAAAACCAAATTTGCATAGCATTTTGTACACGGGACTGGGCCTGATAAACTGGGCTGCTCCAGGCAGGTGGCCCGGACCCCCAGTGCCCCGATCCTCCCAAAAACATCCACTAAAGGGGAACATTTTGACGATCGCTTTGGACTTTTACGACACACTTTGTGAGTATTTATGCGGTGCATCTATAACCATCTTGGGTGGTATATCGAGCATTTCAGACCTCCGCTCATTAGCCGTGCTGGCCGTAAATATTTTGATTTGTGGCAAGTGCAGTTTTCCATAGGCAGCAATGCAGACACTACTTGGTAGATACCACAACTGGACACAACTAGAGTGACGTTTTAATGAGCCGCAACGGCAAAGAGCCAAGCTAAGAAGTCGAACCCGGTTGAACTTTGACTTGGCTCAAGTGTTTAATGGCTTTTGAACGGCTGGAGGGAAGTTTCAGATGCAAAGTGGAATGCAAATCTTGTGAAAGCGATCGCGGCAAATTGAAAATCATATTTGTCTTGCCCAGCAATGCCTCTCTTTCACCGGCAGCATTACAATCAAAATGTGGAACAAGTTCAATCGAAAGGCCCTTAGGGGCCCATGCCCAAAACGATCGGTAAAAAGGCAGTTACACCTCGAGAAAATTTCGTTTTCCCCTAATATGGAAAAAATAATATAGGTTCTTAGTTAGTTTGACCATTAAAACTTGAATTAATATTTTAAATATTTTTGTTATACTCTGACCGATCTACTTATTTACATTTACTCTACTTAGATTTACTCTCCTTCTCTGAACATTATTTAAAGAAAGGTTAATCTATAACATTTCTTTCAAACAGCTAAGTTAATAACTAAATTTAGGACTTCTATTACAATTCGTCAATTTATTTATTTTTAACTGATTGTGTAAATCAGTTAAAATATAATTAATATGTTTCGAACAAATTAAGGTCGCATTTCCAAATATCTGTTTACTGAGTCAAAATATTCCAAGTGGCAAATAATTTATTTTACAAGTTGATTTTTTTTAATGTTCTTATCTAGCTACGCATTTATTAAAAAATCAACGTCGATTTCTAACTTATAAAAATAGTCACCCAGCCCCAAGTTTTGAGTTATGCTGTACAATCTCCTTACATTTTTCAAGTGTTACATTTGTGTTCAATTAAAATAAAAAGAGTTACAAAATATCTTAAAATTACAATTCATCAGATTGTTTTTTTTTTAGTGTACAAATTCAGAGCCAGGCCAAGGCGAGTCATAGTCACAGGCTATCATCAAGCAGCCGGCCAGCATCGATCTGGCTCAAAAGCAAAGCAAAACTAAAAGCAAAACTCAAAGGCAAAGGCAAACCGCACCCGCACCACCAGAGCAAAAGCAGCACCACCGAGAGCACCACTCGTGATCATTGTTTGATGTCTGCTGGATTGTGCCATTTGTGCCGTGTGGGTGTGGGTGTCTGTGGGAGTTGAATGATCTTCGCCCGAGCGCTTTCCCATGCCCCGATCCCCATCGCCCTCCGATCCCCATCCCCATCCCGATCCCCAATCCACGGTCCACAATCCCCATACCATGCCCAATTCGAATCCTACTTTCGGGCAGTTTTTGGAGCGAAAAGATCGGCAATTAATGATCTCGAATGTGGTTTATCTGGAGGCTGTCAAATACTATATAGTATATCCGACTGCCGCGAGATCATCTTCGTGTGTGAAGGCATCCCGAACCGAAAGGTTTGTCAGCTCGTTGGCCCCGTGGTCACCTGGGCTTAATTTGAACCCCGAGCCGCAAACCCAAACCCAAACCAAAACCCAAACCCAAACCGAAGCCCCGAATCCCGAAACGATAGCCACGATTCGATAAGTTTTTCTCACACACGAACAAAAGCAGCGAACAAAGGGAAAAGTGGAAAGTCAGAGGCGATTGCAAAGATCGCAGCGATCAAATATGTTATGGAAAATTGAGCACATACCGCAGATCGAACAAGAGGAAGGAGAAGGCACTTCCATTGGCGAACATTGGCTCACTTTGATTTGTTTATTTCGATGCCACACGATATACAGTGGAGCCTCCCTACAATGAACCAGTTGGCCTGTGGTAATCGTCTTTACTGAATATACGCGAAATTTAAGTTATTATCAATGTATTTTTTAAGACTTTATTTTGTGTTGCAAATTTAGTTACACCTCTCGTAAGGATTTAAAGTTTTCAGAGCACAGAAGAACCCAAATATTCATTTATTTTAATTTTTTAATTTCCTTTAGTGATTATTTTATATATTTGGCCGTATTTAAGATTATAAATATAACAAAAGTAAAGTAAAAAATATAAAAGTAATCCTCATTTTCGACATTAATAATGTTTTTGTTAAAAATTAAGAAGCGGGTCTAATTTAATGTCCCACTAAAGCTATAAACAAAATAATTTAATTTTGTTAGTTTTAATTTATAAGATTATATAATTTTCTTCCACAAAACATTGCTGTGAGCACGTTTGCCTGTACCTCCATTCGCAATCCCATTCCAATGGCACACAGCTCCCTGGGCAGCAGTTTTCCGCTTGCTCCGGCTGCTTTTCTTGGCCACATCTTGACCTTTCACTGGCTCCGATTTGCCGGAAGCGCTCACCCAAAATATATCACCAAGCGAATATCTACAAAATGATGATTGGAGCAGCTCCAGCTTCAGCATCAGCGTTTGTGGAGCTCCAACAATGAGAGGGCACAGCTTTTGTGGACTGGACTTGAGAAATTGTAAACAATATCTGTAAAAATAAAAACGCCCAACGCCGCCCAGTGCACCGCCAAAAAAATGTATAAAAATTCCCATTGTTGTCTTGCAAATGTAATGCAGTCGGAGTCAGTCAGTCAAATAGCCCGGGGGCATTACCTCGACTCCTCCGATTTCGGGGAGCATATTTCGGATATGCAACCTTAGGAAGCTAGAGTTGGATTTTCGGGGCTGGGCCCCATCGAACTTGAGAGCTGCCCACGGAGGGTCAAATGCGGTGAACTAGTTAAATCATTTGAATAATCACCGGCGATCGATTTGGAATTGAATTTGGGTTGCATTGGCATTGTTTAACATCTTCATGGCTGTGGTAGCCCAACAGAAGGTGACCCCAATAATGGACCAAAGAGTTCAGATATATTGTTAAAGTGAAGTCGTATTATAAGGGCGTTAATCGGCCTTTAATTTTCAATATGCTCAATTGTGGTCAAAAGAATAGTTTTTATTGTGCAAGGCGTTACATTCCTCTTGAAAGAAAAAATAACAAATAAAATATCTTAGATTTGTAATTAACCGAAGTCTATTCAAACATTGAAATTATAAACAAACTAGTAAATATTTTCGAGTGATGTTCTAGAAAACATTAAATGCATTATTATATTTAAATATTCCCTTATATACTATAATATTTATATATTGTCTTACTTATAAAAATATTTAAATACAATTATATTTAGTAATTTATAAGGTCTCCCAAAATTTGAATAT
Organism: Drosophila rhopaloa; assembly: GCF_018152115.1. Lineage (NCBI taxonomy): Eukaryota > Metazoa > Arthropoda > Insecta > Diptera > Drosophilidae > Drosophila > Drosophila rhopaloa. Next base: position 2,247,083 of record NW_025335142.1, on the reverse strand, counting down.
TTGTTTGTCTCCAAAAGAACATTTTGCGCGCAATCACAAACAAGTAATGTATAAGTTTTAATTTATTTTTGAATTTGAATTTTTTTAAATATGTAGTTTATGACAGTTATGAGCTTTTTTACACACCACCTTACCAAATCAGAATAGAGCAATCAACCCACCCATTTGTCAGCTATCCTACTTCTGCGAACCCACTTCTCACACGTTCCGATAAGATCAAAGTGAAATTCCAACGGATGATAGACAAGTTATGGCCTAACCATAAGATGCCATAAATTACTCTATTCCGATCCCAAGTCGGGCTATCGCCGCGAGCAATCTCAATCTCCGCCAGTGTGTCCGGGCAGAATGCATCAACGTGCACTCCTTACAAATTATGTTTAATTAAAATTTCTGTATTAAATATGACACAATGCTCCGAATTCCGATGCGAAGCGTCTGCCCAATACCCAATGCCCAATGAGGGGCGAATGCGAATGCGGACTGTAATTATTATATGGCACCCAAGATCCGATCCATTCAGCGGCCGAGTGCAGCATTTATGATTTTGTTTTATTTATAAAATGCCCAGCGATCGCTGGCTGCGACCAATGATGATATTTCCAATTTTCCCTGCTGCCTCTTTATATCATTTTTTCCATTTTTTTCCTACCTCCTTTTTTTTTGCCCGCTTACATTTGTCGCATAGTTCGCGGATCTTGGCCAGGTCCAAAAGCGTCCTTTGTCCGCTGGCCTTTGCCTTTGCCTTTTGGCGGGGCTCGAAGGTTTCGCGCCCGGCGCAACAGCATCCGATGTCCATATCTGGTGTTATGACAAATGCTGTATGTAATTATTGCTCGGCCTGTTCGCCAGTGGAGTGTGTGCACTTCATAGCACCGATCTTCCTCTTCCCGGGCAGCCGCAAAAAGATATCAAAAATGTCGCATATTAATAACGCTCTCCATTGGCGGACGCAGGACACGAAATGCGTTTTGTGCCTTAATTAACCCTTTTTAAATTGGGCATAATTAGGGTGGAGCAAGGGCACTGAAAACAAATATTACTTAATTACTATTTAGCTTTTATTATGTTAAGTAAATTACCCCAATAAATTTAAGTTTATACATATTTTAAGCAAATACTTAAAGCTTCATTTAATTTGTTTTGTCATTGAATCGTTCTTTAAGTATCGGGATTGACACAAGCATTTAAACAGGCTTTTTGATATTTCTGTCATACGTAATATATTTTTTTTTTAACAAAAATTTAATAAATAAAACAAAGGTTTTGAACTTTTTACTTAACCACAGAAATATTTTATTTAATATTTAATTATTAAAATACTAACCGACAAGCCCACACCAAATTAAGGATCATATTTTTTCCTTTTATTACAACACAGTTTCTTTCAGTGCCTCTGACATCCATCATCTCATCATTATATCATTCACATTCGTTAATATTTTTGAAATATTTTCGCGTAATTTGTTGATATCAATTTACACAGAGCCGCTCTTTAGTCTTGCCCATAATTATATCATTTCGATTGATCGATGCGCCTCGCTCCTCTGGCAGCCCTATAAATTTGTATCCAAGGCTATTATAAAATGCCACGGATACCGGACAGATTTCTCATTGTTCTCAATACATGAGTTATTTAGTTGCTAGCAGTGTAGGGCCCCAGCTCATTACTGGGCTCCAGTTAGAAGACTTTGAGAAGTGGAACCCCATACAGCCCAGCGGGTGTGCCTTGTATAATGTATAATTAAAGATCTTACCCCCGATTTTCCCCCCCGAAAACCCCCTTCTTGTTACCATAGCAGCAGACAGGTGCAGGTGAGTTTTGTAACTTGACGATGATAAATGTGTCGCATGAGCCAGACATAAATGGTTTGATTTGGTGGCAGCCCCAACTGGTTCCTCCCCTTCCCCCAGAACGCGACGCATCATCGCCTTTGGGGCATCGGAACGCCTCGATACCGATACCGAGAGTATTTAAAGCAACTTTCACACTACACTCAATTGTCTGTTTTAGGGCCAAAACGCCCTAAAAGGCCAAAACACGCGCAGACTCAACCGGCCGGCGGAGCAGTGCAAAAAACTAAGAAAAATTATAAAATCAAGTCGGATTCCCGAGACTTCGAAAGCTATAAATGGAGCGGTTGGATACCCTTCAAGTTTAATTTAAAAATCGATAGATAGATCGCTTAGATATTTTACTAAATAAGCGGGTTTTGAAATAGGTCGTTAAGATACGAGTTTTAAAATAAACATAATTAGTTAATGACCTTTATATTTTTAAGGGAAATACAATTCGCATGACCTTTATTTTCGAGGACATCAATACCGCAAATATTTATAACCCTTAACAGGGTATCAAGAACCAAACCTTAGTATTTTTCCATAGTATTTATTTGTAAGATGCACAAATTTGGACACATGTTGCATACCAAAAACGCACAACGTAAAAGGATACTTTTTGCCCCGATTCCGAACCCGAACTCGATTCCGATCCCATCCCGAGTCCCGGCAAACGCCAATAATTTATAAAGCGGACAATAAAATGTTATCAAACAAAAAGTATATACAAACATGCTGGGGAATATGGGGTGTGGGGAATGGGGAATGGGGAATCGGGGGCGAAAGGGGGGACAATCGAGAGTCGACAGGCTGAACTAAATGCCGCACGCCTGCGCATTCTGAACACAGTGAACTCTGCGAAAAAAAAAGAGAAGGAGAGGAAGAGGAGGGTCCTCCTTGGCTGCGATGATATATGAAATCATATAACAGCAATCGGCAGGCCACAACAACAGGAACCACAGATCGCATAAAGTGTGTGTAGTTTATTAAGCGCGCCGAGAAAATGACACAACAACCACATTGGCCTCCTTAGTTGTTGGTCCTCGCCGTATAATTTATGGGCCTTCAGCGAGTTGGCTTAGAGAATTTGCCACAGTTTATTTATGTGGCAGTCGAGCCGAGCGAGAGATCAATGCCTCAATAGAAATGGAAATGAAGTCAACTCCATCAGCAAAACAATCGGAAGAATCGGAGGCGCATTAGCAAAAGAAGATTGATATTCAGAGGAGCAGTAGATGGACTATTAATGAGCAATAAAATTGATCTAATATTTAAATTTTATCAAATGCTTACTTAAAAAAAAATTAACAATTAATTTTGGCTAAGTAATGTAGGTAACATTTTACATTTACATATTAAGGCTTAAGCTTAAATTTATAAAAAGTTAGAAACATTTAATATAAGCCATCATATTACACTTTATAATATATTTTATTTTTATTTTTAATTAAGTAAAGTCGCTTACTAAACTATTTTTATATTATTTCTCATTTTAGAAAACGTTAAAGAGCTAATAACAACTCATTATAATTTAAAATTACAGCAAATTGGAATGAAAATGTATGTTTATTTATTATTATATATGCTCACACTCTTAAAAGGAAATCTTTAAAAGATATGTTAAAAATGTTATAGTTAAAATCAAAAAATCGTCACGTATTGGTCTCAAAAACCATTCGTTTTATTTTACCCGCCATAAATCAATGTTCTATTAAAATATCGTAAATCAAATCCATAAAATTTACAATATTTCAATCAGTTGCTGATCATCAAAAAGTTGCTCCCTCCTTCATTTTTGCATTCCAATAAAGCACCTTCGTCACATGATATCCGAAACAAAGCAAAAACAAAAGAACAGAATAAATAAATAAGCCACAGCCACATTTAAATAATTCGACGAGGCATTCAATCTATATTTAAAGCGAAAATTGATCATAAAATTTGCAAGGCACGTTTCGAAATTAAATCATTTTAGTTGAGCATGAGCGAAGGCTTCGTGCAGTAAAAACAAAACAGAGACCACAAAAAGCATCAAACCTACGGCAATCTGGGCTTTTAAATGATTTTTATAACACTTCTACGGTGGTTTTTCAATAAAACAACAAAAATTCGATGAATTTTATGGCGTGGCAAAAATTTAATGACATCAATCGAACTCCCTCCCCATTGTCTCGCTTTTCTAATATACGAAAAGGCTTTAATGGATTTTTTGTTCGCCTCGGTTCGGTTCGGTTTGGTTCGGATGGGTTTTGTTTTTCGTTTTATTTAAACATATAAACGGGACCATAAAAACAACAAGCAGAGACTCCCTGAAAGCGTGTTAAAAGTAGACTAATGGCTTTTAATTTAAGCCATCGAACCTTGTAAAATGCCAAGCTTTTCCTCCCCAGAAAGCGGGGGGAAAAGTCAACCGAATAATTGAATAATTGCATGCCGGCCAGCGCGTGAGTGTGTTTGATGAACTTTCTCCGACATCCATTCAAAATTAAATCACTTTACGCACTTTAGGCTCCGCCTTTCCAGAGCCTCGATAGCGAAGCTCTGAGATTTTTATCTCCATCCAAAGCGGCGCCTTAAACAAACAACAATTTGCCCGTTTTTGTCTACACACAAACGCATGTATCTTGAAGATACATTTGCGTGCCAATGGCGTAATTTACCACTTAACATATCAATTGTGCGGCTATTAATCAAACAACAGACGAGTCGGGGCTTGGGGCCCCTAACTCTGGATTCCTGCTTTGATTTGTACGCATCGGTTGTCAAACAAGTGAGACAAAAGCTGAAAAGATATATAAAGTTCCACGCATACACATACTGGAAAAAATTGTGATCCCAATCTAAAAAAGTTTAAAGCATTCGTATGACTTTATAGGCGAAATATAAAAGTTGTACGCAATTTAAAACCGCTTGTATTAAAACCGCTTGAATTAATACCGCTTGTTTAATTTTTAAGACTTGTTCGTTGATTAAACAAAAACTTATTTAAAGCCTTTAAAAAAATCGATTACTTTACATTTGTAAGTAACAAAAAGAATTTTTATTTATCACTTAAATTGATTTTCCGAAATTAAGCTCGGCTTAGGTTTTAGGAAGGTAAATTTATTTATTTACAAAAAGCTGCTACTTTCTAGAAAAAGCCAAGCTACAGTTTTTTTTTAAGTGCACACATAGAGATTTTTCGTATCGTAAATGTCCATCAAAGTCCACAAGCAGCGAGTCAAATCATAATAGGAGCATAAAGAGTAGAATTTTTAACACCTCACTCCTCCGCACTCGAGCTCTTTTGTTCTCCGCCCTGGACACAGTGGCCCCCCCTCGTCTTAGTTTTATTTCACTTATTTTTATTCAGCCCGGTCTCATTGGCAGTTGGACATCCCATCAGAGGGCGATCGATAAACGCTCTGGCATTCCGCCGGTATTCGCCCCGAAAACTATTCCATTCAGGCTGTCAGATGACGCCGTCTAATTGCTTTTGTTTGCTCCACTAAGGTGCCTAACGAACTCGAGTGCACGGAGCCACAGAAATATAACAACTCAATTCGAAAAGCGAAACAAATATCTCGAACTCCTTCAGCTGATAGGTGGCGATGAGGATGGAGATTGGCGGGAAAACACTTAAGCGCCAAAGTGTATCTTTGATCTTTTGAAGATGAAGAACTGACCCCACTCGACTGCCGTTGATGGTCGATTTTGGGGCAGAGGTTTTCGTTTCGATTTTGTAGTGCCGTTTTATTTGCCTGGTTGTTCTAAGGGCATGTGAGTCAGTGATTTTGTGAGTACAAAGTGAAATCTTTAGACCAACATAAAAACTTTTTAAACAAATTGCAAATACTTTTGAATATTTTTTTTACTTTCGATGCTCCCAAATTAATTAATCTCAATAAGAGTTATTAACTAAGAGCTAAAAAATTGAATAAAAATATTAATATACCCTTGCAATTAAAATAATATAACTTTAGTACCCTTGCGGTTTTAAGAATAACGTTTTAGCAATAACGTAAAAATTATTTGTATTATTTATTTTATTTTTTAATTATCCGACTTTTGTAAAATATATCTAACTGTCTTATGTTTTACTCGTAAATGTTTTAAAGTAAACAAAAGTTTACTTCTTTTTTCCTTAATTTAAAAATTTTATCCAGATAGATTTAAGACTGAAAGACAAATTTAAGTAGAAACGGACAGACCGACATATCGGATCGACTCTGCTGATGATCCTAAATAAAGATATATATATTTTTGTAGCTAGGGAATAAAATCAAACCGACCACCGAGCTCTAACATATTTTTTCATGCGACATCTAACGTTTTTTACTTGAACTAGCGAATTCTACATGCTTCTTACACACAAATTCTACACGTTTCTAACATGTTGCATACATTTACTGTTGTTTGTTGCGCCTCAGTAACATAGCTCAAAAAAGTATGCTACACACTTATTGGCTGTTAACGGAATTGTGAGTTGCGTTCTAAATTAAAATATAAATTATAGCTAATAATCCCATAAAAATGAAAAACAACTTTATTTTCTGGCCACTTATATATTTTCAATGCTGTTTCGTGTTAGCAAAATTTGTCATTCGGGTTATTGTTTATTGAATGGCTTGACTTATGCCTATGGAAAATTCCAACATTTTGCACACTTTGTATTTGTTATTTTTAAAGCAACAACATTCTTGAAATATTTTCAATTTATTGTTTGTATATTTTGTTTTCGGGGCAGTAGGAATAAAAATTGCAAATTTATACATACGTACGCGCACTCTAAAAACAATAAAGTAACAAATGTCTTAGGATACATAAATTTTGTCTATTTCTCATATGTATATTTCCTCTTGTATATTTATAAGTTGTTATATATATGTTATTTTTAATAGCCATATTATTAGTTAGAAGTAAGCATACTATCTGTACAAGATTTTTCATTTGGTTTTATTGAGTTAAGAGTTCAGAAAGAGGATGATCCCAATGGCACATTAAAGCCTCAATCCTTCAAGATGATTCTGAAAAAGAATAATTTCATTAAAAAAGTAAATCCAATATATTTTACATTTTTCTAAGTATTTAAAGAAACCATTAATTTGGTTGTTAAAATTAAAACTACTACAAATTTCAAAAAGGTTTTAGCCCATGATTTTTTAAATATTAAAAACGATTTGATTTTAAAATATTATAAATTAAATAATGCTCTAGGCATGGTAAAATTTTATATCAATAATATTTTTTTTTTTGAAGTAAACTTATATAATTTTATAAACAATTTTAAACAATTTAAATTCATTTTATTAGTTTATTTGATTTTTTTGATTAGCGATTAGCTCACCGAGCGAAGGAAGTCCGTCAATAACACTTAATTGTTTATTATATTTAATTATTTTGAACATTTTGTCATATATATATAAATGAAACTTAGCATTTTGGCCTATGAGAACAGATTTGTTTATTTTCACAGAATATATTTTTGAAAATAAATTGTTTTATATATATTTTTAACTGTTCATCATATGCTGGGATGTTTCTTTGTAAAGAACTCTATGTTGACTTCATGTATTTTTATACCCTTGCAGAGGGTATTATAATTTTGGTCAAAAGTGTGCAACGCAGTGAAGGAGACATCTCCGACCCTATAAACTATATATATTCTTGATCAGGAACACCTCCTGAGTTGTCCGTCTGTCCGTCTGTCTGTTTCTAAGCAAACTAATCTCTCAGTTTTAACTGATTAACTGATATAATAACTATATATAACCATATAACGGATTAATCGGAAATGTCATAACTTTGGTGTTAGTAAAGTTAGGAAGCTGGGATTTCCTATGGGTTTTATATTTGGCCAATCAATCCGACATACCAAATTTCATAAGGATCGGCCTACTATATCCTATAGCTGCCATATAACTGATTAATCGGAAATGCCATAACTTCCTAAAGTTAGGAAGCTGGGATTTCCTATGGGTTTTATGTTTGGCCAATCTATCCGACCTATCAAATTTCATAAGGATCGGCCGACTATATCCTATAGCCGCCATATAACTGAACGATTGGAAATGCCATAACTTTGGTGTTATTAAAGTTAGGAAGTTGGGATTTTTTATCAGTATTAAGAATGCATCATATGGATAATTTTGGAGAATATAATTTACAGAGTGTTCTGCAAGGGTATATTAACTTCGGCTCCGCCCGAAGTTAGCTTTCCTTTCTTGTTTATAATGAATTTAATAAATTTCACCATTTACAAACCTCGAGTTTTACCTATAGACTGTAAAATATTCAAAAAATCGATGCTATCAACAGTTCACTATGTTTTTAAATCATATACAAAGAAAATACGAAAATTACACGTCAATTGCTTGTTCTTAAAATTGTTAACAAGTTTGTAGGGTTCTTCAACAAAGTTAAAACTTAACAAAAGTTTCAAAATTTAATTTAAGCTAAGAGATACGCTTAAATTAACTGAGTCCACACTTTGCCCCTGAATATTTTATATCCTCCAACTGGATATTAAATGTTATGACTTAATTTAAAAAATATTCTTATCGATTGAAATTTTTCAATACTCACATGCGTTTTCTTAACGATTTTCGCTTTCTGCGAAGCTTTTTGTATGTGAATTTGCTCGGTGAGATTTTGTAGTCTTCATCGAATTCCAGTTCGAGTTTAATTAGATTTTGCAAGTTCAACTGGCAGTCCTGCAGCAGAGTGGAAAGAAATGAGTAGGGGAAATCAGGGAGTGAGGCATGCACCCACCTCCAGGTTCTTAAAGTGCCAACGGGAGTCGCCGGGGGATCCCCCATCGCTGGTCAGTTCGCTGAGACAGGTGCGCATTGTGGGCCAGCACTGGCAGCGTTTGTTTGTGATCTCGCAGCCCGGCTGCAAAACAATCGAATCGCTGTCGGAACAATTATCGTGCTGACTGTAGGTCAGGGCGGTCAGGTGCTGCAAATCTATTTAGAGCACAAGCAAAACAAATAAAGTTATTAACACCAAAGCGATGAGAAGAGAAAAACTGTTGGTGCGCATTAATTCTCATATTAAATGTTCATTAAGCCCTAAAATGAACTTTGATTTTAAGCGCATTAAAAGAGATTATGGTGACATTTATTTTAAATTAGTCGACCCAATATAAGCCGACCGCATTTGCATTTTCGTGTTTAGTTTTGCATAATGTTTATCCGATTTTCGTTTTTGGCTATATTTCTTCCTCTGCAACTCGGATTCGCAAAGGTTGGTTAATTTAGCCTCAAACAATAATTTGTAATTTAATTTCCCTGGTAGAGCAACTATGACATTGTCATCTCAAATCTGGGCTGCGATATTGCAACCAAGAAATACGTCAATGAATTGGATTGCCAACTTCTACGAAAACGGATTCCCATGGTATCGGCCAGATTTATTTTGAATCAAACCATCGATTACTTCGACATTCATGCCACATTTGATTTACTCAAAAAAGATAAAAGCCGCTTAAACGTGGCCGATATCAAGATGGATGGGTGCAAGTACTTAGGCTCGATGTACCAAAACAATATTATTGGCAAACTGTTCAGAAGACTAAAGACTGTCAGTAACTTGCCAGGTAATTGTCCTGTGTTGAAGGTGAGTTAAATATTACCAAGCTTCCTAATTAACTGCACACGATCTTTTCTTACTAAGTTTGTCAGATTTTTCAAAAAAATTACATTAAATTTTTTTTTTAATTTATTTGTTATTACAAGTTTAAAACGATCTTTTTATAAATTATTTTCATATCAATTAAAGTAAAATTTTTAATTTTTAGTGATTTTAATTATAGTGCTAATAAGAACCTATTTGCATTGGAAAATAATCCATATAATATAATCCATTTTATATTGAAAATTCTTCTTGCAATCAGTGACTAATAAGGGGTAATAAATAGCCACACTCTCACACTTTAAATTTGTGGAAAATTTTATTATTAAGTTTAGAGCCTAAAACGCTTTTTTCCAAAATCTTCTGTCTTAAATCCAGTAAAACGCAAAGTATAAAAACCTAAACGTTTTCATATAATTTTGAGACTTTTAGTTTCAAAAGACTATTTTAATTTTCATACTCATGAAGAGTGTATTATAATTTCAGTCAAAAGTTTGCTACGCAATAAAGGGGAAGTTTCCAACCCTATAAAATATATATATATTATTGATCAGCATCACCTGCTCTACGCAAACTAGCCCTATCCCCAAAAAATAGTATTTTATAGCCATTTCTGAAATTCGGTTTTATTTTTAAAAATCGGATAGCTGCCAAAGAAACAAGTAAATACAAATATTTTCATACTTTTAGACAAGTTAATAACTGGTTTCAAATCCCTAATAGAAAAGGGCACAGAAAATAATTTGGCTTTCCATTAAAATTTAATAGTCTTCATGTTAGTTAGAGAAGTTCGACTTCAAAATTCGTTTTATTGAAGTTAACCAAACTTATCAAAACTGAGAAAATATAAATATGTTTCGATGACAACAAACGGAGAAAGCAATTTAATGAAATAGAATTTCCGTTTGCTTTTTAGCTAGTAGCTCGATTTTGAAACTTTGCCCTGCCCAGCATGATGAAGACAAATATTTTCCTTTGGGAAACAACTTTCAATAAATAAAAGCAAATATTTGTCAACATTTCGTGTTGTGGCACTCTCGACGAGCAAAACTAGTTAAATTTGAACAACATTCTGCCGTTATTTCATTTTCATTTCCCATTTTCATTGCAAATTGCCGCACGGCCGGAACATATTAATTCCCCAAACACAATTACACGCAAAAACCGAATTGATGCCATCAAATTATGCAGGGAAAACTGTTCGAGATCCGCAACTATACATTCAAATCGGACGAATTCCCGCCAGGAGTTCCGCAGGCCAAATGGCAAGTGCGAATCAAATTGCTGAAGCGCTCCGAACTGGTTGCAAACGTATCCATCGAGGGCTCTGTGGTCTATAATACGTGATGTTAATGCATAATGGATGCGACTAAATACGAGTGCTCCATAACCATAACCCGCTCGCTGGTCTCTATCTCTCCTTCTTTTTAATGTGTTTACACAGGAAAAAATTAATTATGCATTACCGATATAGACTTTACCAAATCTCAAGGATTTCTACTGTTTAAAAATATTTATATAAACAAAAAACAAAAGATGTCATGATAAGCACTTTAAAATATATATAAATAAACGAAAAACAATATTTGTAGCATGATATGAAATCTCTTTTTGTTTTGTGTCTAAAAATATGCTTTATAGATTGCAACAAAACATTTAGCAGAAGAATAATTATGTAAAGAATACTTCATTGATTATATAAAATTGAATTGTAATTTAATGGTTAAAACCGAACTAACTAAGAATCTCTTTTAAGAATACAAAGATTGGCAGATTCACCAACAAAAAAAAATGTAAATTAAATTGTCATACTACAATAGAAAAATCAATAAAAAATCGTACAGAAAAATTGACTACAAACATTTTAAGAACTATTTTAAGATAACTTGATTCTTATTAAGATAAGATTATTTAAGATAACAAAATAAACCAACAAAATATGTGACAGAAAAATGGACTAAGAACATTTCTAGTTGAATTTTAAGAGGCCTCCCCTGCAAAACATTTTCCGCCATATTTCAAATATTAAACTTGTATTTATTTTTCTCCGTGTATATAGTAGATACACATATCTATCGACTTACCCATGCATACGCCCAATCCGCTGCTAATGGGCAGCTTGGTCACACACTGCAGGGGCGGCTCACATTGACCGGAAAATCCGCCCGGTCCGCCGCAGGACTCGCCCAAAGTTTTGGCGCATATGCGACAACATCTGCGAATAGTTGGACGTATATGACATTAATATATGAAGCGTAATCCATGCAACAGAGATGGATCAATCCCAGTAGTAATTGATTCGATACCGTCTTGGATTCGATAAGCGTTAACAATTAGTTAACACTCTGTATTGTGATGTGGGGGCGTTTTGAGTGCCTGCTGTGAATTCCTAAGCAGTACGTGACTCACGATGCAAATTGGATTGGAATTTAGATGAGTCACTCTGATGCCTGACTCCCTTAATTATATCATTGCCAATTATTGAGGTCGTAGTGTGGTTACGCATTTTTGACCTTTTCTTTTATTTTGATCACATCACAGCACTGATAACTATTTACAGTTAAACGCTATTAATTTGATTTGAATACGTGAAATTATATTAAAACCTATAATTCTTATAAGTAATAATAATAAATACTTAAAAAGAACGTATGAGTAGCAATAGTGAGGGAGTTGTAATTAAAACTATTTTGAAATTTTATTAAAATGTTTCACTTTGAGCTTCTTGTAGCCAATTGACTTTTAATTTAAATTAGTTATTTATAAAATGTATTTAATTATAAATAATAAGTTGTATCAATAAAACCACAAAGTTTTAATTTTATGCTTTTTTTCGTGTGGAAAGCATTTCAACATAACAATATTTTTGATAATGGCAAAAGTAATAAGCAAAGCTTTATGCACAATTAAATTTTCTCTAATGTTTCGGCAACCATTAAGCCACCAACGTTAATAAATGTAGAATTCGTTTGCTAATTATACAAACATCCTAACCTTTGCATTTTAAAACCAGATTAAAATTCAGCAATTTATTTTGGTAATAAAAATATTGATAGTCGTGAGAGTTTCCGCACATTATACTCCAACAAATGGATAAAGTACCATATAAAACTTTAATTTAGTTAATCATGCAAATAAAATAATAATACCATTAGTATTTTCTATATTGGGGTTTCCTATTGTAACAAACGTAAGTTTTTACACTTTTATAGTTGGGAAAAATAAAACAAATTTTTCGAAAGCAAATGAAATAAAATTGATTTGACTAAAGAACGGTTTGGAAAATGGAAAATTAGCTAAATGCTTGCAAGGAATTACATAAAACCGCAGAAATAATGCCTGATATCAATTTCTCCGCTTAGCTTGACAATAAAATCGATGATATATTCACGCGGGCAGCCCCATTCGCTGGCCAGAAATTATCTGTTTAATTTGAGTGCAGGGAACGGCGACTTACTTGCAGGGATCCCAGAGCATAAGTCCTTTTCCGGGGCAGTCGGGCGAGCGGATAACGTCGCACTCCTTCGGATTGCAGTAGCATTTGAGCCCGTTCACCACGTTGCTGCTGCCGCCAGATGCTGCCATTATCAGGAGCAGATAGCACCACAAGTAGATGAGCAGTGCGCTCACGTTCAGGCGGCCGAAATAACTTCCGTTCGGGCGCATCCTATGCGGAAGTTTGGCTTTGTTGTGCTGCTGTTGCTCTAGCTGTTGCTGTTGCTGTTTGCCGGCCCCCCTCAACGTCCTTGTGCGTAGTACATCCTGCACCTCAGCCTCCCCCCTCGGCCACCCCACGCCCCTGGCACTTCCGCCCATTTATAGGCAATCTTTATTGCGCTCCTGCTGGCTCTACGGTGCGTTCCACTTCCACCGCCTGCGATGATGATGATGGGGATGTCGGATTCTGGTCCTGGCTGCGACTACTGCGAGTACGGGTGCGGGGCACGGGGCCGGGGCAGGCAATTTGCATGTTGACTGAAAAGAGCAAGAGCGTTTTGAAATGATTAAAATGCCGTAAACTTGCCCACTCCTTGAATTGCCCCTGAATAGGCGTTTTACAATTGAAAATTGCGGAAATCGGTTGCCGGTCTAATTTCATTAAAATTTCATCGACATTGCCTACTTCTCGGTGGTCATAAATTTGTAAAATGGTTCGCTATTCGGTTCGGTAAAATGAAATATCCTAAAATGGTGACATTTTATGTGCTAATCAAATCTCTAATTAATTAGGGCCATTTAGAATTTCGATGAGCAATAAAATAAGAATTACGATCTCAGGCGGATGATTTCTTTGCTAGCCTTGCTTTGTGAACTAAAGCTTGACAATCGAATTAGTGAAATATATACTAATTTTTATACTTATCCTACCAACGGTGCTTTTCGTTTAATCTTATTTAGTAGACTTAATCCCTTCATTACTTCAGGTAATTATTATACGGATCAAAATCGATCTATCAATGCCATGGTTAAAGTTTGTCATTTGTGAGAAAAAGGTAACAGGAAGTCAAAATGCTCGGGAACACAAATTCGCTGTCTCAATGTAATACATGGTCTATTTATACACGAAGCTAAGAGTTTCCAGCCGAATAAACTCTAACCGTGCATTGAGATATGAAAGGAATTCAAAACAGCAATTTAACTCAATGTAAAAACATGCAGTGTAAAATTGTCTCGTTCTCAATTAAAGCGAAATATTGTATCTTTATATTACATTGTTTATACTGTACTGTATTTTAGTAATTAGTAAAGTAAAAAAAAATAAAATTGTTAATATTTTTGGAGTATCGATAAGCAAAATGAAACTTAAAACTTGTCATGTTCATTTTTAATATTAAGTTGAAATGCTGTTTTGGAAACATGTACGTCCTAAATATAATGTTGAAATATATGTATCTAACTTAGAACTATTACCTAGAGGCAAAGTTCTAGTAAAAATACGTTGGTTGACGAAAATTACGAAGGAAAATTCACCCACTTCTCCTTTTCAGGCTTGATAGTCAACATTTATTTTCGACTTGTATGACATCAAACCTTGTAATGAATTCCCGTTCGAACATTAGCATCGCATTGAGAAAGTGGATTAGTGTTGCCCAGCAATTAGGAACTATAACCATTACATGACATTGATAAATCGTCCCTAAGAATTTTGTTTTAAATGCTAGCCTTGAGCAAGACTTACATTTCCGAGAAAAGTGGCAAGTTCGCATTCCGCATTTACCCTGAGTTTAAGTTTTTTCAACAAATGGTTTTTCTTACATAACTAGAGAAGTATAAATTTAAGAGTAGAATTTGTTAGTGTCCTATAGGATGGCATTAATATCTACACAATAAAATATAGATAATAAATTTTCATTACATTTTAATGAGCAATTATTGGCAAAAAGAATCGACATTAAAATCGTAATAAAATGGGACACTCAAAAATTGGTAAGGGAATTTTAAAGTTTTGGCAAGCAGAAGCACAAACCAAGTTATCATTTGCATGATTTTAGCTTCGGATTTGATTGATTTTTTTAAGGGTGAGTTTGAGTACAAAAATACTAAGCCATTAAGGATTTACAATAATAAATGTATGTTTGCATTTGAAGCGTTAGAATACAATAAATATGGAATAAAGTATAACAATGTTTTGCTGTTGGGAAATAAATTTTTAATGTGTGGAGATAGTTAGGAAAACTTTTGTGCCCTAGAACCAATTTGTTTTTCCCATAACTTAAATAAAATAAAATATTAAACTAAACTAATAAATTATTAATTAGAATTTCGGTATTGATAAAACAAAAAGAAGTTAGTTAAAAGTTACAAATTTTTAATCTGTGGCCATGAATTGCCATAAAATGCATGAATTAAACAATAAATTTATCTACAAAATTTAACAGAATTAGTTTAAAGAAAGCTAATCTGTATTAAATTTACAATAACTTTTTTGTTCATCAGGTTGAAAAAGTTTCCTCGACCCTTACTGGCAATTAAAGTTTTCCCATTTAACTTCCCCCAAGCCTTGACGGTGTCATATACCCTGTTTTAATCAAGCTGGCTTCAAATCGCACTTCGGCGACTTCAGCTTAATTAACCAAACGTGGTCAGGGCCAAAATCAGTGCCTGGAAAATGAACTCGCTGCCAATACAGCAAAAAAAGGAAAATACTGTTCCGATGTTCAGCAAAAAACTTCGGAAATTAATTTCAACGAATCCCCAAAAGTATGCCACATGCCAAAAAGTTGTTGGAAATTCAACAATGAAGGAGATGGGGCGACGTGTAGGTGAACGAAATGGCATGAAAGGAATATCCAATTTATTAGAACACATGCCCAACTAATTTTTATTTAAACGTTTGATGTCCTGCGACACCCACTCCACAACAGTCCTAACCTACTTCAATATATTTTCGAAATTGTTGCGCAGTTTATTTGCCTCGAAATCAATGGAAAAATAATACACTTTTGGCAATTGCGAGTTGTTTTTGACGCTTTTGTGTATTTTCTCTATTTTTCTGATGAGTATTGCTTTCACTTTGCCTTGGCCGAAAGGACACTCGACATTATTGCCATTGCTGTTGTTTTTCCAGTTGCCTGTCAACCACTTTCAATTTGCCATTCAATTTTTGTTGTGTTTTTTTAACAACGCCACCGAAACAGTCACAAAGCCTTCGCACACACTCTCACACACACACACACGCAGGGGCACACACCTCGTTACACCTAACGATAGACGTTTAGGACTAGCAGTCGCTCTGTATGCTATATGCTAAAGTGGTCCTTGTTGTTGTTGGCGATGTCCTGACGTTAAACTTTCGGTTCCGACGAATCCCAATGAATTTTTCATGCGCTTTTGTCTGCCGCACGCGGCCATTTATGGCAGGAGACTGAACTAACCTGCTGCCGCCGTCGCTGCATAGACCATTTGCCAGTTAGAACGGACATGTATCGCTCCGATTTGGGGATATGCTCGTGTTTTTGTTCTTGTTTCTGTTCTCTCCCAACAATATATCCCACTATTTCCTCTCACCGCGCAGGCGCCTTTGCAATAGAGCCTGGAAGGCAGAGTTATCAGACATAACAAGCGAAGGACTCTCGTGGTACTTATTGAATTTCGGTTTATACGGCAGCATATTTCGAGATAATGATTTCGAGAGAAATTTCCCTATTTTTTTTTCACGGATTGGGCATATCTTCGTATATTCCTTAACGGTCTTATCTGCTTATCTTAAAGTTAAGTTTGAAGTAGCTTGTAAGCTGAAAAGTCGTAAAGGACGAATAAGGGTTTTAGCTTAACAATTAAAATATCGTTTTAAGTGAAAGATTAAAATCTCCCAAAACTTGTTTTTAGCTTCATCTAAAATATTTGTTGCTGTAATCCATGTTGATCTGCGTGTAAGTCTAACCTTTCATTTAATATTAATATGGTAACCTCTATAACATTTTTTTAAAAATGGTTACACAAAGAGGGTACCAGTGGGTTCTGGGAACATTTATTAACTTGTTAATATGGAATTTATAATTAGTGCTCCTCTAAAGGTTTAAAGTTAAACTTTCTTTAATCCTGCTTTAGAAATGTAAGGCTTTCATTTCGGTTGATTTAAATCATTATCAAATTTTGAAATGAGTCTTCTTTATTTTTATATAATCAATTGTTCCAAAATGTAAAGAATTAAGAAAGAAAGCTCTCAATATTTTTCCATACGCAATCTTAACCGCCGCATAAACGCCGCATTAGTGAACAGCTCTTTATGATTATGGCGCGCGCAAACAGCGGATGCAGAAACATCCTTCAAAATATAAAGTCATTTTTGTTTATTATAATTACAAATAAAGAGCAGGATGCAGGGACTTAAGCCTAAGCTGATCCTGAAGGGGCGTTGCCGAGATTCTCAGCGAAGCAGGTTAATGGCCAATTTAAAAGTATGAAAGTCGTTTGGTCGTTTGTCTTGTGATTATTTTATATATGTACGTATTTTTTAGCTGCTCGCAGTTTAGGCCGCAACTTTGATGATGAGGCAACCGTGTCAGCTGCTAATAAGCATCGCTCTAAGCAATTTGCCTTCAATAAAAACCACACACCGCACGGGCCTATCATTTTAGCCCCTCTAAAAAGCGGGCAAAAAACTTGCAACTTTTCCAATTAGCGTAAAACAGACGTTTGAGACCAAAGTACACGAGAGAGTTCAAGTCCGAGCTCCAGTGATGTGGGTGCACACGTTCGCCCCCCATCCCCCTTCCCCACTCCCCTCCCCCACCGATGATGAGTCCAATGCCGCAGTAAATGTTGCGTAAAACAACTGCGGACTCGGGCTGCTGGCTACCACCCAACCACCCCCAACCCACCAACCCCCGCAGATTTACAATTGAACAAAAGAGCAATCGGGAATTATGAGCGGCCAAAACTTTTTTAACAACAATAATGGAACGTAAAGAAAACGTTCAACTCACAAAAAAAAAAAGAATTTAAAAATAACTGAACCAAGAATATAAAAATATCAATGCAGTGGGAAAAAATATGGTAATCGATTCGGTAACCTATTGGGAGTGATAACATCAGATGACTTTTTAAACATGCTAAATCTATATTTTGTATAATAACACGTAGGCGAACTATATCAATATTGGTTGTTGAATAATATAAATAAACGGAAAAATGTATATAAGATGTAATATATAAATACAATGTCTATGCTTTTTTACACTAACTTTAAATTATCAAGACCATATTGTCGTTTCAGGTTCCATATATTTAATTAAAAAGTATTACGTCAGTAATATCTTTAAATATTTATTAAAAACTATTAAAGCGTAATGCAGGACAACTCTTATGTTATATTATAATACAAATTAAGAATTATACTTTAAATCTATACATTTATAAGATAAAAAAATGGATTGTATTACATTTAAATTTTTTCTCTGTGCGTGTAGGTGGATGGGGAAAAAATATTGAAAACTTGTGCGCTCGACTTGATATGCTGCAAAAAGTAAATGTGCAACAATGTGGTGGGTGGGTGGCAGCAACTTAAATTGTAAGTGCCCCTCCCCACAGAATGCAGCATTTCGGCTATTAATTCTTGAACAATTGCCAGAGGCAAAAGTTTGCTTCGATGGTTATGGAAACAAGTGAAAAAGAAAAAACACCGAGACTGCAGGAGGCGAAAAGAGACTTCCCGCAGTCGGTGCACAAAATTTATTTCCAATGTTTCATTACTTAACAACTTTTTGATGACAGTTTTATTGGCATTTAAACAAAAATTGAAGTGTTCTTTTCAGCCATACATATTTTTCACATTTTTCGTTATTTTTTTCTGAGTTTTGGAGTACGTCATAAAACATTAAACACGAGAAAAACGCACACAAAAAGTTTGCTACGATTGGAGAGGCTGGGGCTGGAAAATGAGACCATCAAAGCCGGGCGGGAAATGGTGAAGGAAAGCAAGATTGCTAGGCTACAAAAGTTGCCATGTTTCCATCGAAACGGGGTGGCTTGTAATCTGCAATTATATCGGGGCAGTCGGATTCAGATAGAAGCAACACTTTCTGAAAAAGTTGGGAAAGTTGGCTGCACAAACACAAAATGTGATTCAAAGTTGCAGAGCTGAGTGTGCTTCAGAAATAAATAAATGTTAATTTCGAGAGATAAAATCAAACAGAGCAAGAGATATTTTCAGAGGAAGAACTAATTGAGATATTCGGTTGAAGTACAACATAAAATTGGCCCACAATGGTAAGCCCATTTTTCTATTGATTTAATGATATATACTTCAACGGCTGTAAAATTTTTCCCATTGAAAATGTTAAATTTTTTCCACAGTCACTTCAAATGTCGAAAATAAAATACGGAATAGCCTGTGGTAAGTATTTATTTCTATTTTTAGAAGGTTTTCTATGAACATAAAACAACAAATTTAAACTTTATAACAAATATTGTAATTAAATCTTAATTTTTTAAATAATTTGAAATTAACAAAAAAGTAAAATATTTTATTTAATATATTTTTTTTTAATGTTTGTTTGGTTATGGATATTTGTAAGTCGTTAAAAAATATAATTGTATGCACTTTTGAAGTGATTTATACTTTTCACCGAACTCACAACTAACCACAACTTCTTAAAAGTTACTACTTGCAACCTAAATTTTTTTTTCAAAAGTTAACCCTTAAATATTTTTTTACATTCCTTATCCAATGTCCACTAATCAACCTCGATCCTTTGCCATCCCAGATCGTAGGCGACCACCCAATTAACCATTATTCCGAAATAAATTTGAATTACAAAATAATCCAAGCCAATCCTAGCCGGGAAGAAAAAAAGCAAATTTACGCAGCGGCCACAAAATTTATTTTGAACAATTTTTTTAAGGGATTTGCGTCGGGGTAATTTGCGTGTTTTTTTTTGCGCTTTGGCTTTATAGTCGCCGGGTTTTTGGCGGTTTGGGGGATTGTGGAATGTCCGCAGTGGCCGAGTAATTTGCCACTCGTCCATTTTAAATTACATTAGCTGAGTCGCGCCAAAGAAGTTTGGGGGCGGTGTTTGGAGGGGGAGAGTTCTGGTCAAATGCATATTTCTCGTTTCAATTACTTTCGCGGGGAAGAAAAGCTGGCGGCGGATGCCAGCACTAGCGGATATTTTAACCCCCAAACATCCGCATTTTCCTTAATGAAATTTGCATATAAATTGCAGGACCCAAAGTTGGAAGTTGAAAGTTGATTTCGATTATTTGATGGGCGACTTTCATGGAGTCCTCGCGACGCCATCATCGTCCATTGTTCCATCTTGTTTTTCTGTTGCTGTCTTCTTTCATTCCGCTCTGTATTTTATGTTTTCTTCCTTTTTTTAGGTTGTCAAAATGTCGACTTGTTTATCTTTTACATGACGCAACACTGTGGCATCATCATCATCATCGTCGCCGCTCCGTTGCATTGCCATCCAGATTCAGAGAGTTGTGGCATGCCGCACGCCAAGTGGAGCGCACTGCTGAAAAAGTATGCAGCTCCATTTCCCCGCCCCCTTTTCCGGCCAAAGGCCCCGCCCCCCGTCACATAACCAAGCCGTGGAAAATGAGTGAAACTAAAGCCGGCTGGCTGAGTGGCATTTAATGCACAGCTAGGACACAAAGTCGGGACAGCTGGAGATATAACCACAGCGATGTCAGCACATGTGGAATTTGACTTTTTACGTGGCCTCGAATTGCAGCTTTGGACTATGCTGTATCCTGGCAGGTAATTGCCCACCCTGTTCTATACAAACTTGAGCTGGTTAGGAAGAAATAATGGTGTTATTTAATACAACGTATTTAAATTATCCTACTAAAAATACACATTAAAGATCTGGTTAAATTTGATAACAATAATAAATTACAACAACCTACACTTGAAGTTATTCTAAGGTATTAAGTGTACACTTACGATATATATATTTATTTATGTAATATTTTTTTAAGGATTTCATAATTATTTGTATTATTAGATACCATATGATTTATAATTCATGATATTTTTTGTGATTTGAGATTTACTAGATCCGTTATATTTGTTTGTTTTATATTCACATTATATTATAACATTTTGTGTAACTTATAGAAAAATAAGAAAATAAAGTCATAGCAGTCAAAATTCCAGCTGCCTTGGACTAACAATATTAAAAATTAAATGTTGAATTTCATTAAAACGGTAATACAATTCGAATGGTAATGACAATCCCTTCTTATTAATTTTCGTGTTTGGTTATTTTTGCAGATCTTGGAAATAAAAAGCTGGGTATTGACAAAGGCTAAAAGGGTATGGATTCTAAAAATTATATAAATAAGAATACAAAAAATCACCTTCTTTCAGTAAATTTTGAGATCAATCTTTATCGACTTCAAAAAGTTGTATGTATTGGAACATTTATTAATGGAATCAGCTAACATGTCTTTAAATCTTTTTTCCCCCTGACAATGTCTATTGTATCATTAAATATAAAAATATAAGTACTATTGTTTTAAGAAAAATAATTTCACAGTGATGGATTTTTGTGAGTTAAAAAAAAATAAGCTGTTTCAGACCAAAATAATATCGCAGAAATTCGTAGAAAAATTTCAGATTTCCAAATGTCACGATAAAAGATTTTGCTCCATAAATAAAGACCAAGTCGGACTTTTTAGCAAGCCCCAGGGACTTCAGTTGCCATGATGTGATTTAGGCCATAATCTAAAACAGCAGTATGTTTGAGTCTTGAGGGGTTTTTATTAGTCTCCAGCTTATAACAAATTCCATAGTTGGCTCACAAATTTCTCGAATTCTTCTTAAAAACAAAAGAAACTTAGCTAATTCACATGGCTGCGCAATGCACACACTTGCTTGTGAAAAAGGAACCAAAAGACAATTTGCAGAAAACTTTAGGTAAATGCTACAATTAAGCCAAAAATCCGCTTATGTTCGGTGAAAGGAAATGCACTCTCGAAATTCCTGAAAATGTTATTTTCTCTCAAATAAAACACAACTATCCAAGCCCTTTTAAATCAAGATTTTATGGCCCTTTAAGGCCAAATGATACGCTCGCCTGCCCCAAAAACCCTTCCGGGTCGCCCATCAAATGCAGGTGTCCTGGCCAGGTGAACCGATATACCCAGGGAGAAACGCCCTGGCCCAGGTGGCATCAATATTTGCCAAAGGGCTTGGCTTCTGATTCCGCTTTTTCGGATGCTGTTGATGTTTCAGGTGCCTGCGGCAGGCAACGTAATATGTAATGTGTAATATAGATGCCATCTCCCATCCGCTCCTTTGTCAACTATGTCATATTTCATTTCGCACAAGTCTTAATACCTTAGATATGCAAACACACACGGCGGAGGCATTGGAGAGCCGACCAGGCTGGAGCACTTAATGTCGAGCCCGTTCCGTTGATTCTGCGAGCACATGCAGCCAAAAGCCCACACCCACATCCACATCCACATCCCCGCATCTCCGAGTCCGTCCGCATCTCCGGCATTTGTACGCTTGCTCCAGTTTCGAGCATGCAAATTCCGGGCCAGCTCCTTCATGCCTGGCCACACATGTCGGCCAGACTCCGCCCACCCCGCACAGCCACTCCCCCCGCCACCCACTACACTGGGAAAAATATCAGTGGACTTCTTAAGGCAGCTTTCTTAAGGAGCTTTACACCTACTTGGGCATTTTCCGAATGAAGTATTAATAAATTGCATTTTTTAAATTTTAAATACAAAAATAATTTGCAGTTAGCTGGAATAATTATTTCATAATTTAATCTTTAAAAAAAGTACTTGCCAGCTTTTATAGGAGGATAAACAAAAATTAAATCGTATAATAAATAATTATCTTACTATTGAAAATGTACTTTTTTTTGTTAGCTAAGAAAATACTGAGACTATATTAAATATCTTTTAAGTTTGATGCCAAACCAAATACATTTTTTAGCTATTGCTTTATTGTTTTATCTTTTAATAATTGTTTTTCCTGATTAATACCTACGTTTAAGATTATATTTTTATATTAATGGTGTAAACATTAAGCTGCCATTTACGAAACAATCCTAAGCCAGTAAATAGGTTTTAATTTTAAAAACCATTTTCCCCCAGTGCGTACTCTTCCATTCTTGTAGGATCCTTCTGGTTTGTCGACATCGTCATCGAGTCAATGAGCAAATGAAATTTATTTCATTATAAAACAGGCCACTTTCCAGGAGCCGTGGACCGAAGACCGTAGACCGTAGACGAGACCAGACCAAACCAAACCAGACCGCACAAACATTTGTTTTAGCCTAAATGCCCCGCCCATTTGGCCGCCCCTCACCGCATACCAGCCAGCCGCAAGAAAATTTCATTTTGAAATATGCTTTCTGGAATTATTTCGCTCTTATATGACAGGCGGGTTGAAAGCAAAAATTGTAATATTAATTTTGTGTACAACGTAACATGAAGGAAAAGGGCACGGCCCCGAGTTTTCCGGGCTTTCCGCCCCTTTGGACTGTGAAAACAATGAACCCAGGACGAGGACTCCCATAATGGAATTTGGTGGTAACGGGCCTTCGGGGTCGACTTCTCCGTCCGGACCCGCAGTTGTCGTCAAAAGACGGAACGGAGTCAAGGCGGAACGGAAGCAGGTTCCGGAAACGGTTAGACAAGCGTCGGAAAGATGGCTTCCCGAGATGTAGGTCCTCCTGCTAACTTTATTATTGCATTGCAGTCTGTGTGGGGGTGGTTTGGGGGCATTGGAGTCCTTTGTACACTAAATTTGTTCGGACAAAAGTGTCGCCTGGGAATTAAGCTCATCAACGCTTGATGCGCCACCATGATTCAAAGTCCGCAGCTAAAATTCATCCAATTGCGAGAAAGCAGGCGATAAGGCCACAGTGGTCAATCGGAAATGAGATGGATTATTTTGACTTATTTCGCCAGAAAACGTTTGGTTTTAAGAGGGTTGAGAATAGTTTGCACAATCTAGGTGACTGTGATTTCTACTTATTCTGAATTTTCATGATGACTTGATAATTAAATAGGTATATTTTAAAGACAACCATAATAAATGCAATGATTTCAGCAATAAATTTGAATAAAATTTTAAATTCATTCAAGTAGAAGATATGTTTCATTGGTAGGAAAGGCAATAAGATTGGTTAAATTGTCTCGTGCGTATCCAAGTCTAAATTCAGTGAAGTACATTTTTCGGTTTATTTATTACGCCTTAACAACTTCATTTACTTAACTAATTTGGTTCAAAAATGTCTTAGCCCAAGGTATTATAGAAACCACTGTCAGCACAAGAATTGCTCTATTCCCAGTGCCATAGTTTTCACTTTTCACCCCTCATTTTCCACCGACGTTCTTAGATAAGAGGGAATACATTTATTTTAAAAGATGGCCCAGTGCAAAATGGGTGGCAAAAACATTGTGAAAAAAAGTGGAAACAAAGCAGAAAAGGAACTGGACATGGAAGATGAGAGAAAATCTGCTGTTGGCACTGGTTTGCCTTTCTGGGAAAAGGTAATCAAAATAAATGAGCGACGCTTTTTCGAGCGCTGATGAGGAGCCAAGGAAAAGAGGGAAAATACAAGCTGAACCGCAGAAATAACTCGTTAGCTTCAAATGATGGCCAAGAAGCGTAAGTTGAGGGGAGTAATAGACGAGAAAAGGGACCGCGATGAAGACGAGTTCACTCGAAATTATGAATTGTTTGTCTTGTAGGTGTCAGGTGCTTGCTTTGTGCATCTAGCCGTAATCACTTGGGTAATGCTCAAATGCACACACAAAATGATGTTGAAATTTTCCCCAGCGGTTTTCCGCACTTCTTCTCCATCTTCTTCTTACACTGTCACTGTCAAGTGTCTCTTTTATCCACTGAGACTTTCCCGTCGAGTCGAAATGGGTGGCAAGAGGTGGGCGGCAGTGGGTTTTGGCGTGTGACCTTGGTGTCAGCTCACATGGGACATAAGCGTGCCACAAAATAATTGATAATAATGGATTTTTTAATAATGCATCGCAAAGAAATGCCACGGAATTCGATGAGCTGGTAGTTAATTAATATGAAGTCACAAAACATATAGTATACAAAAATGAGTAACCAAAATACCTTAGAAATGACTTTAAAAAATTGAGCAATTTTATTCCATTTTCCGAAAAAGAATCAACAATTGATTTCATTATGATTCATTCATTTATTTCGCAAAAATACAAAATACAGTATCATTCAATTTTTAAATGAAAGGTTAACAAGAAATATTTTATCTTATCTTTTCTTGATAAGCAAGCATTATAAGTATGATAACAATTTCCATACGAATTTTTAAAATAAATTACTTGAGACTTAAGATTTCTTTCTGGTAGTTAATATAAGAAATTTAAGAATTGAATATGAAAATTAAATAAATAAAAAACAATGTTTATTGAAAATCTTTGAGTTTCAAGACAATATATATTTTAGATGCCACAAGGAATTTTATATTTGGAATACAAGGATTGTTATCTTTTTACAAATTATAGAACATTTAAAATTCCCCTTTTTGTGCTGATCCAATTATTTTATTTACCTTTTATACAAGACAAATTCCTTGTTATTCTCTCATTTTCCTTTGGGTTTTTTATATTCAACCTTTTTTTACCCTTGCAGAGGGTATTATAATTTTGGTCAAAAGTGTGCAACGCAGTGAAGGAGACATCTCCGACCCTATAAAGTATATATATTCTTGATCAGGATCACCTCCTGAGTTGATATAGCCATGTCCGTCTGTCCGTCTGTCCGTCTGTCCGTCTGTCTGTTTCTACGCAAACTAGTCTCTCAGTTTTAAAGCTATCGGATTGAAACTTTGCACACACCCTTCTTTCCTTTGCACGCAGTATATAAGTCGGAACGGCCGGGATCGGCCGACTATATCCTATAGCTGCCATATAACTGATTGATCGGAAATGCCATAACTTTGGTGTTTGTTAAGTTAGGAAGTTGGGATTTTCTATGGATTTTATTTTTGGCCAATCAATCCGACCTACCAAATTTCATAAGGATCGGCCGACTATATCCTATAGCTGCCATATAACTGATTGATCGGAAATGCCATAACTTTGGTGTTTGTAAAGTTAGAAAGTTGGGATTTTCTATGGGTTTTATATTTGGCCAATCAATCCGACCTACCAAATTTCATAAGGATCGGCCGACTATATCCTATAGCTGCCATATAACTGAACGATTGGAAATGCCATAACTTTGTTGTTGTCAAAGTTAGGAAGTTCGGATTTTTTATGAGTATTAAGAATGCATCATATGAATAATTTTGGAGAATATAATTTACAGAGTATTCTGCAAGGGTATATCAACTTCGGCTCCGCCCGAAGTTAGCTTTCCTTTCTTGTTTTGCTTCACCTCGCAAAGCATTTCGTTTAACTTTCCCCTTTTGGCTTTATAACTCACTCAACTTCAGTGAGTGCACATATTTTCCGTTTTACTTTTCCCCTTCTTGTCTTTACTCACTTTCACTTTACCAAGTTAAGTAGAACATGTTGATTTGCTGCTTTTAATTTGTGCCCACCTTAACGTAGTCAAATTCATCTTGGCCCACTTAAGCCCATGACTTGAACATTTATTCCAGGGAACACTTTCCCAGACCCTCCTTTTTCCTTTTTTTTCTGGTCCCCCTGAAACAGAAAAAGTGGGACTTTTGCTAACAGATTTCTTGACGCCTCGAAGTTTCATAGAGTTCCGCCCATAAATTATCATTTGGCAGCTACACCAGCTCCGAACAACACCAACCGTGCCACGCCTCCTACTTAAACATCTCGGAGAATCCAAGGATGATACTTTTTTCGAATAGGGGATGTCAGTAGGGTTGGTTGGATTGAAGGGGATGCATAGCACTATATGCCGCTCACTACCGCAAGTCGTTGGCTCTTATCAGCGCTTCCTGCGGGCCGATTTAGCAAAGACAGCCGGCTAAAATGAATCCCAGTTAACTTGGACCTGGCACTGTAAAAAATGATCAATTTTTGGTTTAAATATTTTGTCTTAAAAAAACTTGTGAACTTAGATTTTATGTTATTTATAAAATTACTTTAAGTACCCACTTAGTAACAGTCAATAATAATCTCAAATATTTGTTTGGTTTTCGTTTTGAATTTAGAAATACTTTGAAAGGCTTGTGAAGTGCATAATTTAAGCACTGTAATCTGAAGAATTCACAGACCCTATATAACACAGTGTCTCTGCCTAAGATCTTGTTGGTAGTATCTCGTAAGTTTTTTTAATGTATTGTCTTCAGAATAATATATAAGTATTAAACATGCTTTTGGAAACAACACATTTGGAATAATAACCTTACAATGTGTTTAAGCGTGGCTAGTTTAATGTTGTATAAGTAAGTAAACTTGAATCGCTTAGACATATAAAAATATATAAATAAATTTTTTTTTTTTTTTTTTTTTTTTTTTTTTTTTTTTTTTTTTTTTTTTTTTTTTTTTTTTTTTTTTTTTTTTTTTTTTTTTTTTTTTTTATTTTTTTTTTTTTTTTTTTTTTTTTTTTTTTTTTTTTTTTTTTTTTTTTTTTTTTTTTTTTTTTTTTTTTTTTTTTTTTTTTTTTTTTTTTTTTTTTTTTTTTTTTTTTTTTTTTTTTTTTTTTTTTTTTTTTTTTTAAAAAAATTTTTAATTTATTATTTTTTTTTTTTTTTTTTTTTTTTTTTTTTTTTTTTTTTTTTTTTTTTTTTTTTTTTTTTTTTTTTTTTTTTTTTTTTTTTTTTTTTTTTTTTTTTTTTTTTTTTTTTTTTTTTTTTTTTTTTTTAATTTTTTTTTTTATTTTTTTTATTTTTTTTTTTTTTTTTTTTTTTATTTTTTTTTTTTTTTTTTTTATTTTTTTTTCTTTTTTTTTTGGGTTTTTAAGGATTTTTTTTTTTTTTTTTTTTTTTTTTTTTTTTTTTTTTTTTTTTTTTTATTTTAAAAACAACAAAAAAAAAAAAAAGGGAAATTTTTTTTTTTTTTTTTTTTTTTTTTTTTTTTTTTTTTTTTTTTTTTTTTTTTTTTTTTTTTTTTTTTTTTTTTTTTTTTTTTTTTTTTTTTTTTTTTTTTTTTTTTTTTTTTTTTTAAAAAAATTTAAATAATAAAATATTTTATTTTTTTTTTTTTTTTTTTATTTTTTTTTTTTTTTTTTTTTTTTTTTTTTTTTTTTTTTTTTTTTTTTTTTTTTTTTTTTTTTTTTTTTTTTTTTTTTTTTTTATTTTTTAAAAAAAAAAAAAATTTATTTTTATTTTTTTTTATAAAAAAATTTTTTTTTTTTTTTTTTTTTTTTTTTTTTTTTTTTTTTTTTTTTTTTTTTTTTTTTTTTTTTTTTTTTTTTTTTTTTTTTTTTTTTTTTTTTTATTTTTTTAAAAAAAATAAAATTTTTTTTTTAATTAAAAAAAAATTTTTTTTTTTTTTTTTTTTTTTTTTTTTTTTTTTTTTTTTGGGCCCCCCCGGCCTCCCTCCTTTTTTTTTTTTAGAAAAAAAAGGGGGGGGGTTTTTTTTTTTTTTTTTTTTTATTTTTAAAAAAGTGGGGGGGGAAAAAAAAAAGAGAAAGAAAGAAAGAGAGAAGGAGGGGGGGGGGGGGGGGGGGAGGGAAAGGGGGGGAGAGGGGGGGGGTTTTTTTATTTTATTTGGGGGGGGTTTTTTTTAAAAAATTTTTTTTTTTTTTGTGGGGGGGGTTTCCCTTTCTTGGTGTCCCTTTTTTAAAATTATAATCCCCCTGCAAGGGTATAATAAATTAAACCGGAAAATGTAATGACATTTATTCTCAGTGCAATGATGAGGCGAGAATCCCGAGTTTGAAACAAGACCAAGTCCTAACTGCGGCTGAAAACTGCGCGTTAGAATGAGTCTAAGGCGCTGGCGACACAAGCCGACACGTTCTTTGGCCCCTTATCATCGTTTATTGTTGCTACATATTTTATTTTTTGGGAGTTTCGGCTGCAAGGCGCAACAACTTTCGCCAGCCTTGGCTCGTTATTATCCTATTAGGATGTGACGGCACCCGGCGAAAGTTTTCATCCACTAGAACACACAGCACCATGCCAACTGCGAGGCTGCGTGGCCCACATGTTGTATACACAACGCTTTTTATATGCTTTTGCCTTTGAGCCGGCTCAAAGACATTACAAGCTCGTTAAAGTGAAATCAATGTTGTTGTCTTTGCCGTGTTGTTGCCGTCTTCCGTGGCCGTTCATTTTGATTCCGTCCATCCGCCTTATTTAGCTATGTATTTTTATTTCATTATACGGACTTTGCCTGCCTTTCTGCTGTTATCTGCTGGCAGTTTATGCGACAACAACACTCCGGCTAACTGACCATGAAAACGGCCACAAGCAGCGGAAAAGCGGAAAGGCAGCAGGGAAGTGACAAACTTAAATAATATATACCCGCACTCGCTGCAATGTCGGAGTAAAGCTAATGGCGTCGAGATAAAGGAAAGTATCCGATTTCTTCTCTGGCTTGGTTAATGTCCTTTACATGGCGGGAAAATGGGAAAGGAGTAGAGTCAATGTAAGTTAATACCTCGAGCTTACACTATTTGAGAGTAAATGGAAAAGACATAAAGAATTCCAAAGTACACGAAGAAGGAAAAAAGTTTATTAAAAACCGTTCTTTGTCAAAAAACAAACGTAAAAAGTAAAAAAATATTACTTGGACTTAAAACAACCAACAAGGGATGCGCATTGAAAAGAATTGTAAATAATATGTGGTTTTCTTTCTTTATATCAAACTTCTTTTAAAACCTGTTAAAAATAAAAAACTTTATTGCCAAAACGGGCTATTTTTAATCAATATTTTAAGGCGAAATGTAAACACTAACAATAAATTTAAAAATTTAAATAAACTGGGTTTTTAAAATACGCAAAAGTGCAATCTCCCAAATAAATGTTTTCTGCGCTTTACTTTATCATTTTTGATCTGATTAAAGAAAAAAATGCAAGTACTTAAATATTTACATGTTGAAATTAAAGAAAACATTTGTACAGTGATGAAGCTAATTAAACAACGTTTAAATCTTGTCAAAAACAGGTATGGTATGATGATTTTGAGTCATTAGGCTCAGATCAATTTAAATGTTGATATATTGTCATCAAATTAATGGGCACGGGTATTAAAAATATATTAATTTTTCTGGGGTCAAAATGAAATGATTTAACCTTTATATGATAATGACAGCAATGATGGCACCCCAATATCATACTGATATTCTATATCATTATTTAACAGAACCATTCAATAGCCAATAAACCACCAAATTGCTTTTAATTGCATACAGTTCTGTAAGCAAACAACGTAAACACCTTGAAATTAAGAAGCCTCTTGATCACTTCAAATTCCCGCATATAGCAACATTCCCCACGATTCCAATGACTCCCAGACAGATTGAATCAATATTTATGCCAGATCTGTTAATATGCAAATCCAATAATTCCACCAGCAGTATTCCCTTGACATTGTTTCAGCTCATTCCCGACACTTGCAACTGAAGCCAACTTACAAATTCGAATCGCAAAATTACTCATTCGCCAACGCGCCGCTCATTTGGCAATTAGTCACCTGAACAATCTGCAAGTACAAGCGGATTATACCGGCAGCCGAATAAATGCATACAGAGATCTCCGCAGCCGCATGCCAAACACTGAGAGAAATCATTTTTTTTTAATATTAGGAATCTGATTATTTATATTTATACACTTGGCCCTCGCTTAACACGGACTCTTTTACTACGAACTCGGTCTTACACGGTTACAAATTTTCTCCCATCCCTCTTTTAACACGCTAAAAACCTCGTTCTTACACGATCTTGTCTTATAAGGAGTGCTATAAAGAAGCTTTAAAAGCCACCAAACAATCGAAAATGACTAATTTTTTTGATAAGGAGCCACCATAAAAGAAAACATGTTGAAACAAACTGGCTTAAACTATAAATGCCACCGAATGCATTTCAAATTTGATATAAATAGAAACATATGATCTCCTTACTTTTTAACATTTTTAAGTTTCTATAAAATGTAACCTGTTAATTAATTATATAAAGCAACTTTTTTAATTTTTTATTTTGAAAATATGAATGTTATGCATTTATTAAAGGCACATACATAATAACTTTTGGTTAATTTTGAACAAAGATATGAAACTTTAATAAAAACAGAGCAAATTTGAACAATAAACATGTTTTTTGCTGCCAATTTTGAATTTTGAGAATCCATGTTTCGCTTAACACGATTTCGCCTAACAAGAGGATTTCTAGGAACGTAACCCCCGTGTAAAGCGAGGTCCAATTGTATTTTACATTAATATTAATTTCCTTACTGTTAACTATTTAATGAGTTATTTATAATTTAATCACGATTTAACATAAAGAGATGGTGTTTTTAAGAAAGCTCCGATATATTAATATGTCAAAAGTAATATTGATACATTTTAAATATATATAATATATATACGTGTTGAGGAGATCTGGAGGTTGACATTGTCCTTTTATACGATCCTTACGCTTTCCTGGCCTCTCAAAGCCATGGATTAGCCAGTGTGCCCTGCATTTTGCAACTGCGTGGGTCCTTTAAAATGTAGCAAAGGACTCCGAATGGGAAAAATGGCTTCTGGGCATCCTTTCCCCAATGTCGACTTTCGATTTGCATTGATCCTGCTTATTAAATTTTAATTTTTGGACACATGCGGTTGATTTTATTTTTACCTTGTAAAGTCAAACAACTTTTCCTTTATTTTAAGGCACTAAAACAATTTTAGCTATAAAATTAATCATTATACCATTAAGATTATAGAGGCAAATGTGATAATTAAAAAAAAAGTGGCCAAATCGATAAAGTTTTAACAAAATAGTTAATTAAAACCCAAGTGTGCCAATAATTTTGTTCAGGCAAATTCGGTCCATTCTTTGGTTTTTTATTTTTAATAAATTATTTATAAAAGATAAATTAATGAAGTCACTTGTATTTAACATAAAATTAATGATTCTATCTAAAAATGTTTTGTTTTATTTTAATATCAGCATATTATAAGAAGAAAAATAGCCTCAAAGTTTAACATGCTTGCTGTGCCAATAATTAAGTTTGTCACTGTAGAAGGCATATTTTCTAAGCCCAAAATATTTATATTTTTAACAACTTTCTTTAAATACTATTGACATAATTTAAAATTATATATGAAACAAATTTTCTTTCCTAAGGCCAAAATATATTTTCCAGTCCATTTTTATGTTAATATATTTCTTACATATTTTGCATTTTACATTTACCCGCAACGCCGCTGATTCGATGGGCGTGAGCGGGTGTTGTCATGATATTCCATTTCGCATTTCGCATTTAGCACTTCACATTTAACATTTTGCTTTTGCATTTGCATGGCGCACACGCCTTGGCCTGAAAATGCGGAATGGAGGCAACGATCTTTACTGTTTTCGTCGGATTCGGATTCAGATTCTTTGGCTTTCCAACCCCCTCCCCCTCCCCAATTAATATGCGTGTGATCGATCGCTGCAGCAGTTTTTGCGAATTTTCGAATACGGGAATTTTGCACGTGATGCACTCGCCGAAATTCCATCTGCTCACTTGCTCTGAAAATTTACGAGCTGTTGTTTTTTTTATGCTTTTTTGTTCCAATAAACCAAAAAGCTTTGTTAAAGCTTGCAAAGAGATTTGGAAAGACTGGGAGAAAAAAGACTGGAAGAGAGAGAAGAAGCCGGCTAGCCGGTAAAAGATCAACAAAAAAGATTTAATGCATGGCTGCAAGGAATGCGGGCCAAAAGAGAGTACGAGCTTTCCTACAGATCGCGTCATATATGTAGCTCTCTGCGCTCCACTCTCTCCCCCAAAACCCAAAACTTTTACTCTCCCAGAGAGAATGCCTTCACAAGCCCCGTCAAGCTTTATATTTGAGTGGAACAAACTTGAAAATTCAGTTAAATTTCAGCAGTGATCGCGTGAGCTTTGTCAGCTGAAAAAACAAGATTTATGCACCCACAATTAATTTTCGTTTTGTGAAGTGACCAGAAACCGTGTTAAAAAGAAACAAAAACCAAGCTAAGCAAGCCCAAAAAAAAACAAAACAAAAAACCTTTTTTAATATAAAAAAAAGTGTTGTGTGAAAAGAAAACTGCGAATCATGTGAAAAACCACAATTTATGCTCGAGTGACAAGAACAACAAAACGAATTTACGTGGCAGGTGTGTAGAAGCGCATTCCACAGATTGTACATAATCTATATACTATAAGGCAGTGGCGAATCTGCGACTAAGTCATTTTTCTTTCCCCTTTTTTTCGCTGATTATATAAGCCAGCATAAAAGTAGAAGGGTAATGACGGTAGCGTTGTTGGCCCATACAAACACCCAATATGGCTATACAAACAAACACCGACACGCACATTGGGACACGTTGAGCGTACATAGATAAGATAGCATAGCTAATAATACAACCAGGGGAAAACTGTACAATAACGTCATTTATAAAATATTTATGGATTTGGTATAGGTTTTTTTTTCGGTTTTTGGTTTTTGGTTTTGTCAGTTTCCTAAGCGATTTCCAGATGCTGCCGTAGGTATATTTAAACATTATTCGCAGGCATTTGCTAAATAATAAACAAATTATAAATAGGTAACTTAATAAAAAGCCCGATAGCGAAAACAGATGAAAACGGCAAACACCAGATGAGAATACAGGGACAAATAGTCGGCGCGACTGACAGATCGTCAAACGCTGAAAGCTTTTCGTACTACTATGCTCGATGTATCTTTGTATCTCGGCATCGTTTATCATGTATCTCACTCCCACTCGCTGGCCGTCTGTCACTCGGCCTGTGTCGCCTTTTTTATTTGTATTTAGTTTATATTTTTTGTTTTTTCACTTTTTGTTTACACCAAGAAATCAAGGTTAAAAGAGCAAACCGACATGCGTAAATGGACAGAAAATTAGGCAGAGGTGGTAGGGAATTTATCGCAATGATCGAGCAATTTGATTTCATTAGCCTTACCATGCCAGTACCTAACTATATATAATACCCCCGCTCCTCTGCGGCACGCACATCCCATTAAAGTCTTATTTAAGCTTGGCACAACGCTGCCAACTACTCGCAGAAAAATGAAAGAAAGAAGCAGGGGCAAGCTTTAAAAAGCCGAACGGCGAAAAGCAACGCCGAAAATAAGAAACCAGAGCAAATAAATAAGAGTCGGTGGGGAAATGCTTACGTGACGGTATCGAAGATTGAATCCCCTCCGGAAGATGGGGGGCTAAAATGTGTTCGACAAGAGTTTCGATCGAATATATCCGATCTTTCGAAACCACGCTTAAGGGGTTTTTGTTCAAAAAAATGATTCTCTGCTGAACTATACTACTCTTTATTCTTAAAAATAAAAAATAAATACAATACACCCTTTTCTAAATTGAGAAAATTACGGAAGGGGAAGAGTAAAGTAGGCTTAAAGCTTAAAAACTTTTAAAGCTATGATACTTTTATTTATTTTTTTTTATTTATAAATTTAACCATTAAGCAAGAAGCTTATTTGTTTATACATTTGCGTTTAAAAATAACTCTTTCACATATGAATGTGAATGCTATTCCACATATCAAAAAACTTAAGTACACAAATAAGCAACGCCGCAAAATAAGAAACCAGAGTAAATAAATAAAAGTCAGAAAATGGGACTTAAATTTATATAGCAGAAGTCGAAACTGTAATCCTCTTTAAAAATAAGAAATTAAATTATTTCTCATATCCATTAATGCAATTTCCAATAGTTCGACAAAAGAGTCAGGAATGTTAAATAATAAGAAATTAGAGCAGGTAAATAAAATCCAGATGGCGAGGTTGAAAAAAAACAACTTAAGCATGTTGACCCAAGAGGAAAAGAATCATTGTTAAACAATTAAATAAATAGTAAATATGAAAAGTTGAGAGTAATCTATTAAGGTGACTATTTCCTGAATACATATGTACCGATTATGCACGATTTCACTGCATTTAATTAAAACAGCAGTAATACGTAATAACACTTTCCTTCGGAATCAACCATACAAAATTGTCTCGTCATATTCAAATCAATGCTCTATTCAACAAATGTTCCCCTCCATTAACTCGCTTCAGTAGATCGTTTCAAGCTTGAAACCCTTGAAAAGCCTCATAAAAGGCCGCTGGCGAACCATTTAGAGTTCAAAGCGATTCCCATTAACGGCTCAGCGAAATGCAAATGAAAGTTCAGCAATTGATTGGCAATGCCAGCCTCTCCGCACCGTCCAATTGCCATGGAAAACTTTACAGACTCCACCTTGAAAGGGTATTCTGGGCAAAAAGCGAGCGGCATCGCATCGAATTCAGAGGTCAGAGCGAGGCAAAGCGACCAAAAGCATAACAAAACCGTCATGAAACGAGACGAGGCGACGACTTCGACCACTCGGACTACACTGCGATGAAATCTGATACCATCGCACATCAATAAGCAGCCAATTCGATACATCAAAAAAAATGTATGCTTCTGTCTCCGCTGCAAAGTTGGACACGAATTTGAACAAAACTTTGCATACAATTTGTATACATTCTGTAGAAAACAAACATATCCATGAACTTCCGAAAGTCATATAATTTGTATACATACGCCACAGCGAAAATATTGCTTTGAATAAACTACACAAGATTTGACAAAAAATGTGTGTTAACATTATAATATCTTACCATATTCAACAAGGTGATGTTATTTATATTTGTTCTTGTCACATCGCTAGTTTTATTTCCTATTAATAATCCAGCTACGAGAATAAAACGTAAACAAACGAACCTCAGATCAAGAATTAAATAGAAATTAGAAGAATAATCCCATCATATTTCATTCTAATTTTATGACGACGCGCATAAAGAAAAAAACCAACCAAAATTTTATGATTTTTGAAAAATTCCAACATGTAATTAAATTCATTTAATATTTTTCATATGGTCCATAACGGCGTAATTGACTCAAGATGAAACTGTGACGTAAAAACTATAAATTTCTCACTAAATTCCAGAGCAGAAGGCAGATTTATTTAGCAATTCACATAATCAGTTGACGTCATCGCTATAGATAGTCCAGTTAAGCAATTTCAATCTCATAATCTGCAAGAATGTATCATGATGGATATCCAGAAGAAATTAAGTTAATTACTTATTACTTATTGACAATAGTTAAATAAATATAATTGGGTATATTGCGGGTGCGGATTAAATTTATTGATGTGACTTCGTGTGCCTTCACATACGGGCCCTTTAAAAGTAATCTTTTAAAGATTTAATTTACAAATTAGCTTAATAATGACCTATTATATTGCCGCCTTTTCATTAGTATACCGTTTTAAAATGTAGTAACAATAAATAGTCAAATTAAAAATGTAACTTTCAGGGGTCATGAAATTTTCATAGGGGTTTTATTAATGAAAATTTAACATATTAAATAGTTGTAAAAATAAGTGATATTTTAAAAAGAATTTCATATTAGCATAATAAATGCTTCTATTTTTTAGAAATTTAATTTTAAATTATTATCTAAAATGGGCATTTTTATTGAATTTTTTTTTTTGGTACGACACAATTTCTTTTAAAGTTGTACAAGATATGATACATAGAAAAAAACATTATCTTAAATAATTTTGTGTTGCTGGCCTTATTTTTGAGCCGTGTATTTTTTCGCTTTAAGTTTCGCGAGCCAACTGCGAGTTGCAATGCGCTGAAAAGAGATGACAAACTTAATGGCAGTAGCGGTGGCTATGGCAACAGAAAGAGCCAAACTGCCCGCACATGAGGTTCCCTCTTATTCCCCCGTAAGCCCCCTAAAACCCCGCTCTTAGCCCCATAGTACCCTTTGTAATCGCCCCGCCCCGCAGTCCCCCTCCTCCGAACGTACCTTTCAAGTGCGGGCTGCTGATGTTGCTGCTGTGCTGATGTTGCAGTTGCTGCTGCTCCTGTTGTTGCTGTTGCTGCTGCTGCTGCTGTTGTTGCTGGCTCATCAAAAAAGCCAAAAGTTGTTGAACGTGAAATTATTGTACGCGCACACGAGCAAATACCAAGGCAGATGTGTGTGCTCGCAAGTATTTATGCACACAGAGCCAGTCGGGTTTTGCATGTGTTGCCGCTACAAAGATAAACAGCAGAAAAGAAAAAGCTAGAGCCAAAGCTAAAGCTAAAGCCGAACTGGAAGCATCGCATAGATGCATCAGATTTCGCATTCAAGTGAAATTTATGGCAATAATAAAGCTTAACTTGCGTTCGAGGTAAAAAGATGATGAACTATGCAGAGCGGAGAAGAAAAGTCACTGGAAGTTGGCATTCGTCAGCGTTTCACTCACAATCAACCATCAGACAACCACCCCCCACTTTTCAGACCCATAGACTTTGTGAGGGGAAAAGTTACTTTGCAGCTATCACAGTTTAGTCATCCACACAAATATGCGATTACCGCACACACCCTGAGATACAGATACATAGAGTCAGATATAGATATAAGCAGAAAAGAACTTCCGAAGGTAATCGATCGGTTAAGCGAGTATATACGCACTACTCTCCAAAGCAAATAGAGACTTTAAACAGGAAAACACTAAACAATTAAATATGAACCTATAGATAGATAGGTAATAAGGCATAGAATCTGTTACCTAGAACACAAAAATAAAATGATAACATTTTTATATCTTTATTAAAGAAACAAAAATGTGAAAGATAACGCGCCCAATTTGTATGTGATATAATTTCATTATAACATTTTATTATGGAAAATGGAATGTTTTTAATTATTATTTTAAAATCACACCATAAATTACTTGTCTAGTTTTCTTGGAGGGATTTAAAATAAATAAATATAACTACTTTAGCCGGATGTTAGTTTACGTTGGCCATTTATAAACTATTATACAAATTTTGTATCAATCACTATTCAATAGCAACAATGACAATTATTTAATTCTTAAAACATAACTTGAGGATTGTATTTCCTCTAACATTAAGAAACAACATCAAAAGACTTTTCTTAATATGTTTTCTGACTTTCGGTGTAACGATGCAGCGAAAGTTCTACCCAAAACGAAAGTCTGAAGGTGAGAGAGTAAAACAAACAAGGGACGACAGGAAGCGAAGATTAAAAGATCCGACAAATCCGACCACAATAAGATAAGATCTGTTTGTTAAAGCCAACGAGACGATAATTAAAATTCCTCTAGATACAAACAATATCTGCGCTGATTGTTGTCAGGCCAACTTCTCGGAATAGCCCATTCATTTTTGTATGCCATTTATATCCAATATTCGGACTACTTGTTCGCACATTTTTCCTTTTATAAACCAATTTTTTTCCTGCGTTCATTAATATGGAATTGTTTTTGGCTCCGCTTAGCAAAATATACAATTTTTACGGGCAACTCTCTTCGAAACGTTGGCACACTCGAAAGGTTACTGAACCTGCAAGCTCGTACTCTCGTAGTTCGTCCAAAGCAAACAAATTCCCAGAAATATTTGTGGTCGCAAACACTCGGTTTTCACATGTATATCGCAGTTGAAATGTGTAATCATAAGCGAACTCACTCGAGAGATATGCATGCAACAGGAATCTGGCAGCTCGGGTTTATCGGCTAAGTGAAAACAACACTCCGCAATTAAAGCGTTTTCCCCCGAATTTTGTCTACCTGGTCTGCGTAATGCAAATTGTGCAGCAGATAAGATAAAGCCCAAAAGCTCTCATTTGCACAAGCTGCTGTTTTCATCCATCTGAATCTGAAATTCTAAATTTGATGAAAGGAAATTCAGTTTCGCCCAGAAATTAAACGGAGCTTTGCTGAATGGAGCACAGAGCTCGTATCTCACAAATCTCGGCCTCGTTTAAAGGAGAGTGGATGGATACGTTTAGGATTTGATTGAATGCATATGAAAAGCAAATCATCGTCCGACATTCAATGCCAATAGCACACTAGAAAAAGTTTCCGAAGGTCGAAAAAAAAGGTTGTTAGGAACTTGAAGAGAAACATAGAGTTTCAACGGGAAAGACGAAGGTCGACAGTTAATCTTGGTAAAGATTTTAAAGGGGACGTTGTCATTAACTTAGAAAACATTTAAAATTTTTCCCAAGATTAAAGACCCATTTGTAAAAATAATAGTCGAAAACAATATTAAAAACTAAAAATAGCCAATAAGATAACACAAAATATCAACAATATTAAATTGTGTGGAATATCTTGATGATTTTTTTTGATGAGCTTGCCAAAACTTTTTGCTCTAAATCATTCCAAGCATTATTTTTTTATAGGTATAATTTTTCATTTTTAAGATAAAGCATTTGTGAA
The DNA here is from genome assembly GCF_018152115.1 of Drosophila rhopaloa. Taxonomy (NCBI): domain Eukaryota; kingdom Metazoa; phylum Arthropoda; class Insecta; order Diptera; family Drosophilidae; genus Drosophila; species Drosophila rhopaloa. The sequence goes on along the minus strand of NW_025335142.1, from coordinate 2,207,853 downwards.
AAGGCCTTTAAGTGTTATTTTTTTGCCCAGTGCACAATCCCAAAATTTGTTCGATTCGGACACGGACGTGGACATGGACAGGTCTTTTATGGTGCCTGGGACAAGGCGGCAGTGTCCGCCCCCATTTCCATGCCGATTTCCCTCCCCCTGTCGACAATGTGTGGGTTGTGCACCTTTATCAGTGCCTTTTCAGTGACCGCTCCATTCAGCAAAGCCAAAAACATGCACAAACATTTTTCTGTTGCCGGGGAAATGGTGACCCCGACCCTCGCTGATACCGATCCCCCGTACCCGTCCTACAAATGAGAGACTGGCACTTGGTCATTAAAACTACTCGCAGAGCCGAAAAAAGGTTTCTATTTTTAGCAGTGACGTACTGGCAAACCAAAGCAAACCAAACCGATCCGAGAACCCGAAAGCATGAGAGGGCATTTCGGTGCGGAGGCACCTTCTTATTAACGCTTCGAGTGTTTACTGCCTTTTTGCTCTGCTTTTTTTGGCGAATGCAATCAAATTAGAATTCGCATTTCATCAGATGAGAAGAATAACAAATAAATTTTGAAGAAAACAGAGAGAAAAATGTCGTAAAATGGGAACGATATTGGTTTTTGTTTTTTTTTTAATCTGTTCTCTCTATGGCTTTGTTATTTTTTTGAAAATCGTAAAATAATGTGGAGATTAAAAATAGCTCGATTTTTTGCAATCAAAACATTAAATTTTTTATTTTAAATATAGGCTTGTGTAAATCTAACAATACCAAAAACTAGCTAATTCCGTTTGTGAAATTATAAGTTAATTATTTGTATAGTTTTAAGCATTATATCATTCCGTTTCCGGCTAAAAAGATTTCTGACAAAATGTTCTTATATTTTTTCGTGTTTTGTTCTTTGCAGTTGATTTCGCCGAGAAGATGCCAATTGATTTTGATTTTCGCAAATTATAACGAGACATTTATATGATTTGATAGCGAGCCAGAAATTCGCAAACAATTCCCGGCGACCAGGCAAGGTCATATCGATTGTCATCAGCTGCTGTCGGCACCCCACCGCCCAACACCACCCACCACCCACCTCCCAGCCACCCGTAGCCCAACTGAAAAGCAAACAGAGCGAATATGCCAAGCTTGCACAAGACATGGAGGTGCTGGCACCAGATGCTAATAATATATGGACTCATATTTGTTTCCAGTGCAACGACACGTAAGTGAGGGGTCACCCCACTCATGGGATTTTACATGCACACATATTTGCCCAACATTAACAAGGGAACAATTTAATTTGTATTTATTTATGGCCATTGTCCTGGGATTTTGCAAGCTATTGGTTTAGGACTTTATCAAATTGTATCAGTATCATCAGGTTATTCAGCATCGCCCCTACTATGCAGAAAAGCAAGACGTTGTTCAGCTTAAAAAGTCCACAGACGCTGACAGTGTATATGTACTCCACATTCTTCAAAAACAGGCCGTAGTAGTGCATCTGTGGAAACAATAAATTAATAAATGTCACAATGGCGTTAATTTATTCAAAATGTCTTACTCCAGTGAAATCACTGTCTTCAGTAAATAAAACAAATAAGTAGAATGTAAATTTTACCTTAACCACAGTTACACATTAACATTACATTAAAACTAAGTACGAAAATTGCATCAAGTGTTTCATTTTACCATACTTTTCGATACGAATTAATAATGGTAAAAAATCATAATTAGAAAAATTGTTTTTCGATGTGCATACATTTTTAATCAGCCTCGGTGGTTCTCTTTGATGTTTTTTATATGTTTTCCCCAATTATAATTGGAGAGCTATTAGAATTCATGTCAGCATGGATAACTATTTTATGATGTGCGACTTACGAGCAGTCCCTGCTGAATATAAAACGTTTATTAATTCTGATTTTTTTACAATCAAATGATTAGCATATAAACACAATTTATATGAGTATAAAAACTAAAAACAATAGAATTCACACTGCTTGATCCTGTGTTTTTACTGAAAATTAAATTCTAAAATCGATTTTAGTGCGGAATAAATTGTACTTATATATCGAGAAATTGAAATTGTAATAACGTTTTGGTTTCGGTTTATTAAATAACCATTTAATAACCCACTTGATTTGAATATTTCGAATTATTTTAAATTAAATGTGGTCAAAACTTAAACTTTATTCTTATAAAAAGAATCAAACGAAAAAAGCGAACTTACAGTGTGTTTGAGCTGCCTAACAGTGTTTGTCGATGGAAAAGGCAAGCCGCATCTGAGTGTTTCCCTCGTACACTTAAATCTCCTTTCTGAATAGTATGAGGGTAGAATTACCAGGAGAAGATTTACAAAGAGCCCCAGCATGAAGGCTATCGCGTAATAGTTCAGAGGAAAGCCTCTTTTGTGCTTTCGCAATATGAATTTGCTGTATTTCATAAAGTATGTGAAGAACAGGTGTATCGTGCACTCCATGGGAACGTACACCACGAAACAGACCGCCTGAACTCCGTGCAATGAGCAGATGGAACGGTGCAGCCTCAGCAATTGCTGGTGCACATGAAGTAATCTCCATAACTCGAGGGCCAACCATTTTTGTTGATTTTTATATAGCTGCTGGCGGCTCGGCGCCAATCCTGCCCCTAGAGAATTTTCCAAAACTTTCCGGGCATCCGCGAGAATCCTGGCCAGCAGCATATTCGAGTGTCGAACGAGGTGACCCAGAAAAAGGAGAGCCATCGTGTATATCCCCAGGGAAAGCTGCAGAATGAGTTGGCAGGTGTAAACGAAAACCAAAGAGAAGGCGTATAGGGAGTTATTCCCCACTTCGGGATCGTCCTTGAGTATCTGGATGGGCTGGGCCGACGAGAGGACAATGGAGCTGAGCAGGGCAACCACTTCTATTAGGTGTTTCCTGGTGGCCAGACAGTCCAGCGAATCCCGCAGCTCCTGTGTGTGCATGAGACTCCTCAACTGTCGGCGGCATTTTAGCAAGCGATTGAGGCAACCAATGATCTCCGCCTGCTTGAAGCAGTGTATCCACAGTGTGGCCGAGGCACAAGCCAGCAGAAAGACATATCGATTGAAGCCAATCAGCAGTAGAATTTGATTCTGGCGCAGAAAGGTCATCCGCCCGAAAATGCACAAGAAGGCGAATGGCGAAAAGCCGCCCACAAAGATCAGCATCAACCATCCGTGGATGCGCCAGTAGAGGCTCTGCCTGACCCTTTCGATTCCCCGGGGACTCGAGTTGGCGGTGGCCATTAGGCCGAACACCCTGGTCAGACTGTACAGTACAGCCAGGGCCGACATGCCCAGCAAATGCAGCCAGCGCGGCATCGCTGTGATATGAATGGAACCGGGCTGGGAACGAAACTGCTAGTTGGACACCCAAAGGCAACGACATAATCGAATCACAGCCACAGGCAGCACTCAAGGCAGTGCACTCAAAAAAATGAAGTGCTTTTTAATGGGGGAGTGTTTTAAGAACTCGTGTTGTTTTATTAAATTCTTAAAATCTGAATACAAAATTTCGCTTACATTTCAAGGTTTAAACAACTCTAGAGCATGAACATTTTCATTTCAACTGTGTTTTATCGTTATATGGCAAATATTTATTATTGGAGATATTGCCTTTTTCATAAAAACAAATTAGTGGTCTGACACAAATTTGATGAAAATATCAAAAAAAATCAATACCTTCTATTATATAAATCAAATATATATAAATAAACAAGACTTCGGTTGTTTCTATTAAAGTGCTTATACGAATAACTACTAAAAATACACAAAAAATAATGAAAAGAGTCAATGTTGAAAAAATTCAAATATTCCCACAATGAGTTGTTCAATGTGTTCAAAAATACATTCAAACGTTGAAAATTTTTGGCCATTTTAACCCACTTATGAGTGGAACAATTTCCATTCATGAAAGAAAAATATTTTCCGAGTGTGGTTACGCCAGCTATTAGCCTGATTGAATTCCGTTTAGCCAAGGCGTTCACTCAGCCAGATAATCTGGCCAGATAACACACTCAGTGAGCAGCCCAAAAGTGCCACAACAAAAGGGTTCGCCGGTGGATAGATGAATGAATGTATGGACGGATGGATGGTTGGATGGAAGGATGGAAGGCTGGTTGGGCAACTAGACAGGGAAAAATCACATTGGCCGAGATACTCGGATGGAAATTAGGTAAGCTCGGAGAGCTTATGGTCTGTGGCTTACTTTCCACCGGATTCCAATTGTATCTCAGAGATTCCTGCCCCCGAAATCACTCAATTTGCGAGTGGCTTCAGGTGTTTGCATCTCCCATCCCGTTTCTCACCTGTGAATGGGATTCTGCTGGGGATAAACTGGATTTCCAATCAGCACCGAGCGCAGATAAACTAACAATTTAAATTCCTGAAACAGTTGGCCCACTCGACTGAAGAGATTCCGTGCTCTTGTATCCCGTATCTTCGTATTTGTATCTGTATATCTGCAGGCCACAAAGTCAGGACGTTGTCGCTGGATTATTAAAAAAGTTTTCGCTTTTAAAGAGTTTTTCCCCCTCTTGTTTTTTTTGCATTCATGCTACATGAAATGCAAAAACACTCGCGTGTCTATATGTGTGTGCGAGTTCGTACTTTCATCCTTTATAAAAACTTTCCACGGCTGTTTATAAGTTTCTCACCGAAGAGCCAAAAGTGGCAGCAGAAGTGGGGGAAAATAAAAAAATAGCCAACCATGTATCTACAAGTCTGTGTGCGCTTTTGTCCTCTTCCTCGGATCTTGTATCTGGTTTCAGCCCCCCAGATCCAGGTTCTATAGCTTCTGGTTCTGTCGCAGGCTCCGACTTTATCTGAATAGGCAGCCAAGTGTGCGGTTTGGTTTTATCTAGGTTAGGTGGCCGGCTAGTCTGACAGTTGCTCCGCAGCTCGCTGTAAATTGCGATGCAATGTCCTCGCCTGACGGCTAATTCATTCACATTTTTTTCGGTTACTCTACAGCAAGAGGAGGGGTAACTGAAACTACAGTATCATATCGGTATTCATTTCAATTTTATTTAACTATTCAACTATTTAGACAATGTATTTTTTATTCAAACACTGAATGATTCAAAAATATGTTTTCAGTTTTATATAAATTATAATACGAAAATGTATCAAGAGCATAATTATTAGTTACAAATTAAGATCGAAATATAAAATCAATAAATTAAATATTTATATGTAATATAAAACATGTTTCCATCGTAAAGTTTATCTTTCGTTCTTATTAACTTAACTATTATGTGTTGCTTAGCAGAAAGAGTATTTTAGGAAGAATTATAAAGGATGCCAGCAAAAATTCAAATTATTTTTCTTAAAGGCAATTAAAACTAGATTAAAGTGAACTATATTTTTAAGAACTCAAGATAAATCTATTTAAAATTTAGGTATCTCTTTTTAGGTAAAACTCTTAAGTTCAGTCTTTAAAGTAATTCGGATTTGTTAAAATCACAATAATTTATTTGTGTTGTAGAAAGTTTATACCAGAAAATGCCCTTAATTACGAGTTAATCCAAAACAAAGAGCATAAAACCATTGACTAATCCCCGAGTATTTACACATTTTTGTGCCGAAATCATGTTGGGCAGCATTTAAATTATTTTTATTTTTTGGACATGCCTCGTTTAGCCAACCTCCCGCCGCCAAACTTCAAAGTCGAACTGCGGATACGGGGGCGGCTGACAACTGTCCCAGCTGTCCCACTGATAACACGACAGCGTCAGCGAACAAATGCGAAAAACAACGAACAAGTAAAACTTTAATTAAATAAAGTGTAAGAAGTTTGTTGAGCTCCTTCAAAGCAGCCGCCGACCCACCGAAAATCACCCGACCCACCAAACAATCCCCACAAACATTCTGCTCCCTCGACATCAAAGTGCAGGCCCCAAGAAAAACCGAAAAAGTTTAGTTTTTCATATTCGACAGGATGGGTAGATTCTTATGCTTAAATCAAGAAGATTTTTCCGGCCAGATATTTACTTTTGTCCCGGCCAGACCTTGATTGTTTACCCGGAAAAGGGAGAAACCCAGGGCCAGAAAGTCAAAGGGCATGGTCAGAACGAGAGGAAAATTCGAGTGAAAATGACAAATTAACTTGAACAATGAGCGTTCACGTTTTGAAGAAAGGAGAAAAACTCCATAAAAAGGAACACGCGCCAAAGGAAAAAGAAATAAAAAGAGAAAAATGTTGAAGTGAATTAAGTCTCAGGTATAGAATATAAAATTAATGGAAGGCAAACAATCAATAGCAAGTGGAAAACTTTAATTGGTTCAACTTTATTCCATTACTTCTCCACTTCGGCAGGGTCCCACTGTGCCAGGTTAATGAATCACTTACCTAGATAAGCAACGGACATTCGATCCGATAAGTTGACCTTAATGCATTTTATTCCGTTGACCCTGTGAAATAAAAGGGCTATAATTAAAGCAAAGATATGGGGAAACTGCTGAAAAATATTCTGCGAGGTGAGAGGATAATAAATTCAATGTAAATTTCTGTTTAAAAGATAAAAGTTCCATTTAAAATAAGGTGGAAAGAAAACTATGAAGAAAGGGGTGCAATATGATTTCTTGTTTTTGTTTTATGCCAAAAATTCTGATAATCATCAAATTACCGATTTCACCCTATTGTTCCTATGGAGCTAAGGAAAACGTACATCTTTCCCTTGATCAATTAAAAAAAAAAGGAAAGCATTCCTTAAATATTCTGCAAATTATATTCTCAAAATATTCATAAATTCTTAATACATAAAATCCCAACTTCCTAACTTTAAAAACAAGTTTTAATTCCTTTTAAATTTATATGATTATAAGGCACAAAATTAATCCCATAGGAAATCCCAACTTAAAAAATTTGATCAATAGTTATATGGCATTTAAGATATATACTTAAAAATTGTACGTAAAATAACACAGAAAATCCCAACTTCCTAACTTTACAAACACCAAAGTATGGCATTTCCGATCAATCAGTTATATCAGTATAAATTTTCGGCCATCCTTATGAAATTTGGCGTCGGATTGATCGGCCAAATAAAACCCATAGAAGTCCCAACTCCAACCAACAAACAGATTATGGCATGTCCATCAATCAGTTCTTAGGAACTGTTCTTTTTTTTTTTGTGTAAAAAAAGAAGGGTGTGTGCAAAGTTTCAATTCGATATCTTTAAATAGAGACTAGAAAAGACAGACAAAAGAAAAAAAGAGAGAGAGAAAAGGATTATTTTACTTCCCTATTGATCCTTTTCTTGACTATATTTTTTTTATAGGGTCGGAAACGTCTCCTCATAATTCATTAAATAGGGATAAAAATTGGGGTAAGCAATTTTATTAATTATTTGACATTTAAGGAATTTAAAAACATAAAACACACCGAGATACATTTCTTTATCCAAAATGTTCTTAGGAACTGAGTTTTTAAAAGCCGAAAACTTTTCTTGACTTCTTTTTAATTTCTTAAAACTTTATTAGATAAAATTTGTTTTACATCCTCCTAAATTTTTTAAACATTTTAATAATAAAAAATCCCATAAATATTTTTTTTGTGAATAACTATTAACTTATATAATAAAATTTCATTCAAGTTCATGCTGTATTTATACTTGATATAATTTCCATTTTCCTGCAAGTTGACTCACCCTCGAAAGATACAGTCTTTGAAGAGCTTTTTTTGCCCTAGAAAGCTGCTTACCTTCGCACCATTATTATTATTCTCTAGTCGGGGAACTTAAAACCCACACTTTGCCATAAATAAGAGAGCACTTCTTGAGGTGACCTGCATTAGGCCCATCCCTCGCCCACCTCTACTTAAGTACACCTAAGCTGCAACTGAGACCTTCATGTTTTATTGACCACCACTAACGGCTGGAATTTCCCCACCATAATTTCGTTACAGTTGACCAGGAGCCTTTGCCGGACTCGTGTGATGCGATTAAATGCCCGCCGGACGCCGAAATGCAATGCCCGGTGGACAGTTCCATTCGCCAAAACCTACTTGCGGTGGACCTGATTAAGTCGAATGCGGTGGAGTTGCCCCCACGGGTTGGTGACATGTCCTCGGGGGATGCCACATCTTACAGTAGGAATGCGATATCGGAGGAGGATTACGTGCAGTGCTGCTTGAACCGGAAGTGTGTGTGCAAGACGTGCTACATTCCGGACTGCGATTCGGAAACGGACGAGGTGACGGTGGAGCTGCTGCCGGAGAATGGCAACACGCCCGGGCAGTGTTGCGGCACCTACGACTGCCGGGCGGAACCCAACTGCACGGTGGCGCGGGACACGGACTACCACTGGCTGAAGCAGTGCCAGCGGTGCAAGTGCGACTCCGGGCTGAAGATCTGCCACCAGAGCTGTGACGAGCGGGCCGAGGGTGTGTGCCAGTCGAAGATTCCGGGCATGTTCTACAAGGACGGCGAAACCTGGACGGACAACTGCCAGACGTGCGAGTGCGTGAAGGGCGAGCCCAAGTGCACGATGTCCTTGTGCGCCAGCCTCAACTGTCCCAGTGAACGGCAGGTCAAGCTGAAGGACACCTGTTGTCCGGTCTGCTGGCCCAAATGTGCCCCGATGCCGCATGAAAAGCAAGACGATGAATCCTACGGGGACTATGTCGATGAGTCTGAGCCGGCAGAGGAGGAGCCACTGCCTCCGCTGCTGCCTGATCTCCCGACCACCGTTCAGCAGAATTCAGAGCTTTTGGACAGCACCACCACCACTGCTACAACAACAACAACCAGCAGCACCACCACCACCACCGCTGCACCACCACTGGCCAGCTCCATTTGCCACAATGCCTTTGACCAACCGAAAGTGGTGGAGGTGGTGAGCCAAACCAACAATTTCTACCAACTATGGCTACCGGCCTATGCGGTTATAGCCTCCATTGTCATTGTGGTCATGGGCTCCTACATTTGCCGGCAGCGTGCCAAGAAACGTTCCTACGATCCGGTCTCCATTTTGGACCACAGCATCTAAGCAAGAGATCTTTCGAAATACTACTATTATTACGACTAAAAAGAAAACTTACCTAGACTAAGTATTCCGCCTTTTCCAACTTTATGTTGTTTTGCTTTTTGAGTGTGACCAGATTTGCTGATGGAAATGAGTACGAGTCAGGCCTGGTCACTCTGAATCATTCAGTTTAATCGCCTAAATAGGAATACCAAATACCCAAGTCCTTCTAAAGCCTTTGCCTTTGTTTGTTTGGTATTGATCTCATTTTAACTTTTCACTTTTCACTTGCAAAAAAAAATAAAACGAATGAAAGCCACACTAAAATTTAAGCAACGAACTTCCGCAGCAACAAAATCAAAGTATTCTTATGAAATTACGCCAACATATTTAATTACAAACGAAACAAGAGTTACTATTACTAAACAAGCGCAATTGATGTATGTATATATAATACTTTATACTTTCCCCTTCCATGGGAAGTCTACTTTTTTAAACATAACGTTTTGATTTAAGAGAACAACCAAATCATATTTAGGAGCGAGTAAGCAAAAAATAAGTTTACACTTGCTCGAGACACTTCTTAGTTTATAGTTTTAGCTCTTAATTTAGGAAGTATGTGATATATATGCTAATTAGCTTATGTAATTTGTCAACCAAGGCATGCTGCTGTTTAAAAAAGTGGAAAACAGTATTTGCAACACAAGACCCGAAAGCCCCGGAACGAAATGGAACGCACCGCAATCGCAGATGGACGTCCAACTTTAGCTAATGTCATAACGTTGCCACATAAATGTATACCATTAAAACTTTATTTAAATTTATGATTAAAAATAAACCAAAATTGGTATGCAAAGCGAAGAAACCAATTAAATTGATTAAAGTATCGAAATTAATGGGAGTATAAATCTGTTGGTCTGCTGAAGAGCATATTTTATTTCAGTTCTCAACATAAAGTTACACATTTTTTTACATTAAGCATAGTCAATTTTTCAATCGTATAATTAGAAATTAAATACATAAGCAGCTTAGCCAACATGATTTCAATTCCTGGAAATCTTTGAATCGAGGCTCGGTCAAAGGTCCCAAAATCTGTTAGCTTTCTTCAAGTACAGAGCAAACACTTTAACTTATACCCCTGGAAACATTTGCTTTGTAAAGGATATTCAAAAACTTGCCGGCAAAGTTTTTTACACATTTTAAATTCGACCTTCAGAGCCAAAGGAAGACAGAGTGGGAAAAGGTCGCTCCTTGGCAAATTGTATGCTAAGCATAATGTCAGGGCATGATATGATTTATAATATGTAATAAGTTCCAGCGCAACTTGAAGTGGGTAACATGGAATACACAAAGGTACAGATTCGGATTGGGGGGGTGCCTAAAGAGACCCTGGAAAAATACGAATATGCATGGGAACTGGGTCTTTGGCGGCGCCTCGTTGAGCCTTCCCATTTGCCTTGTTGCGTGGGCGACCCACTTCGCACAAATGGCAGCCCCACAATGTCGTACATTTTGTTTAGATTGTTATCAAATGCTAAAATACCATGAATAAGGTATATACGTAAGTATACACTGGAAACCAGGAAATTTCCTTAAAAGTAGGCAGAAACCGTTTCATCAACATACGCAAATGTTCTAAGAAATTTTAACGATTTGCTAAGGCAAATATTTATCTAAGGAAATGCTTAACAAAACTTTTTAAATATGTAAATTCTGTAAAGCAAATTGGCTTTCGGAGTACCAAACGAATTTTCTTTAAATGCTTGTGGTTATTCAGAAACGTTATTACGAAAATGAAACTAAACTAAATATTTGAAGAAGTTCCTTAAAAAAAAAGGTACCACACAACATTTTTTTGTTATATGATACAGACTATACAATAAAGTCCCAATAATTCGAGTGTATGGGCATTCTGTGTGAGAAGGTAGTTGAATGGGTGGCATAGTGATTTACCGAGCCATATACCTAATAAAAATGCCACGTGAAGAGGCATAGTGGGGTGTTGCATATTGCTTCGATTCAGCTGAAAGCAGAGCAAAATAATGACACCCCCCTAAACCCCCTCCCTGAAAAACACGTGTATCCCCGACAACTGCAACCGTCAAACGTTTTGTAGGGATAAACAGCGGGGCAAAGGACAACGGGCGGGGAATAGGGGGAACAAATAGGGAACAAAGGCCCGACACAATAGACTTCAAGAGTTTGGATGACACTTTGAGTTATTTTGTTGTTGATGCTGTAAAAACACGAAGGCAAGACCCAAAGAGATATGCGATGGTAGATTTATTGAGGCTCGCCAGGAACAGCGGCAAAAAGCATCTGGGATCTGAGGAGCCTTCGATAAGCGGAAGGACAAGCGCCCACTACACAGATTTGCTTTTGAACCACACAAAAAGGAAGAAATATAGAAAGTATAAAGTGGGCGAAAAAAGTATACTGTTGAAATTTATATCTGGGCAGCACCATTCAACAGAGCAATAAACGATAAAAGAGGAGAGCTGCGTTAACCCACGAGAGCTTTTTAAAGAACACATATTTACAAAATTTAAAGGTTTATATGAAATAAAAAAAAATTCATTGTTTAGGTCTACTCCTTTACTTTTAAAATAATAAAGTTTTATAGTACCGTGCACCTAAAGTAATAATCGCATTTTCGTTTTAATATCAGCTATACAGTTTGTTATTTGTTTTTAGTAACCCAGCTTGCTATTTTTATATATTAAAATAAAGTTTTATTTTATATTAATATTATATCTCATTCAGCCTTGTTCTGAGAAATGTCAGAAGCAAACCGTATATTTAATGCACCTATGAAAATAATAGCAATTGCAAATAATAATATTGTAGCTACAAATCTAACCAACTTACCTTATTGCACAAAAAGCTTGCATACTGGACCATTTATCACCCACTAGCTGCCAATGGGTTAAGATGAGGACGATAGACATTGAGAAGCATTGGAGCAATCAAATCCATGTCTCGAGAAGTGAATAGCCATTGGCAAACGTTGCACAAAAAATAGCCAAAACCGAAGCAGAACAGAGAGGAAAACCGAGAGGAGATTGGAAAGTGCAGACAACAGGAGAAAAGTTTAAAGGAAACGGGAAAATATTTTCTACAGTCAAAGGGCAATGGAAAAACTATCAACTGGAACAAGCGGTATCGAGCAAACAATAAAGTGCAATTGTTTCCTCGAATGTTTTAATTGATCCTGAACTAACTGAAATAATAAAGGTAAACTTGAATCGAAACTTTTAAGAGCGCTACAAATTTTTTGAAAGAAAATGGATTTTTCCACTTTAGATTAGATAAGATTGGAATGAATATAGGTTTAAAATACATTTGGAAACAGTTGCATTTAAATTGTTATTTTTGTTTGGTCAATAATATATAATAGTATTGACATAAATGAAAATGTTCCTTAAAAACTTATATTTAATAGTAAATCTATAAATGTGGGCATACATCGGTTGTAGCCTTCTAAACGAAAAAAGATATCCCTTTTAAATATAACCGAAAATACCAAGCACTTGAATACATGGCCCAACATCCAGTCAACATTTAAATAGACCGTTCCGCATTCCGAACAGGAAACGGAAAGCACTCGATTTGCATCCATGTTTAATGGAAGTGCCATCAATCCAGATCAAAACTGGCCGTCATTAGAACAAAATACACAGAGAACTAGAGTGGAGATAGGAATGGACTTGTCACATGCCATAAATGCAAATGATTTATTGGAAAAGGCAACCGAAAGCCAATAAAATCATCAAAGACGCCTTACCATTGGAAACCGCAAATGAGTCTGGTCTGAAATCTATATCAGTGGATATATATTTACTGACGGATGTGCGGAGACCTCAATTCATGTATCAAAAGCACATTAGCACGAATTTGAATTGCCAATTGGTATTTACTTGGCGAGATGTACATACAGATGACAAAACCCCAAGCACATGTCAAAATTAAATAATGTACCGCACGATTGCTGACTCGTCCTGCATTTCCATGGCCTTCTGCCTTCTTTTCCACCCACCACCCCCCACTTGTAGACACGGCATTGGCATTGGCTTTATTTGAATTCGGTGCGTGCGGCTGTCACTTGTCTGTTGTCTGTTACATTCGCCATGTAAACACAACCGCAGGCAATTTTGGCAATTTGCGTCAACAGGCGAAACACGGAACCAAAACCTCACCCAACAACAATAAAAACTCCTCAACCTATACAGTGAGAGAAATAATTAAACCACCACCACCACCGCTGCACCACCACTGGCCAGCTCCATTTGCCACAATGCCTTTGACCAACCGAAAGTGGTGGAGGTGGTGAGCCAAACCAACAATTTCTACCAACTATGGTTACCGGCCTATGCGGTTATAGCCTCCATTGTCATTGTGGTCATGGGCTCCTACATTTGCCGGCAGCGTGCCAAGAAACGTTCCTACGATCCGGTCTCCATTTTGGACCACAGCATCTAAGCAAGAGATCTTTCGAAATACTACTATTATTACGACTAAAAAGAAAACTTACCTAGACTAAGTATTCCGCCTTTTCCAACTTTATGTTGTTTTGCTTTTTGAGTGTGACCAGATTTGCTGATAGAAATGAGTACGAGTCAGGCCTGGTCACTCTGAATCATTCAGTTTAATCGCCTAAATAGGAATACCAAATACCCAAGTCCTTCTAAAGCCTTTGCCTTTGTTTGTTTGGTATTGATCTCATTTTAACTTTTCACTTTTCACTTGCAAAAAAAAATAAAACGAATGAAAGCCACACTAAAATTTAAGCAACGAACTTCCGCAGCAACAAAATCAAAGTATTCTTATGAAATTACGCCAACATATTTAATTACAAACGAAACAAGAGTTACTATTACTAAACAAGCGCAATTGATGTATGTATATATAATACTTTATACTTTCCCCTTCCATGGGAAGTCTACTTTTTTAAACATAACGTTTCGATTTAAGAGAACAACCAAATCATATTTAGGAGCGAGTAAACAAAAAATAAGTTTGAACTTGCTCGAGACACTTCTTAGTTTATAGTTTTAGCTCTTAATTTAGGAAGTATGTGATATATATGCTAATTAGCTTATGTAATTTGTCAACCAAGGCATGCTGCTGTTTAAAAAAGTGGAAAACAGTATTTGCAACACAAGACCCGAAAGCCCCGGAACGAAATGGAACGCACCGCAATCGCAGATGGACGTCCAACTTTAGCTAATGTCATAACGTTGCCACATAAATGTATACCATTAAAACTTTATTTAAATTTATGCTTAAAAATAAACCAAAATTGGTATGCAAAGCGAAGAAACCAATTAAATTGATTAAAGTATCGAAATTAATGGGAGTATAAATCTATTGGTCTGCTTAAGAGCATATTTTATTCCAGTTCTCAACATAAAGTTACACATTTTTTTACATTTTTCAATCGTATAATTAGAAATTAAATACATAAGCAGCTTAGCCAACATGATTTCAATTCCTGGAAATCTTTGAATCGAGGCTCGGTCAAAGGTCCCAAAATCTGTTAGCTTTCTTCAAGTACAGAGCAAACACTTTAACTCTTACCCCTGGAAACATTTGCTTTGTAAAGGATATTCAAAAACTTGCCGGCAAAGTTTTTTACACATTTTAAATTCGACCTTCAGAGCCAAAACAAGACAGAGTGGGAAAAGGTCGCTCCTTGGCAAATTGTATGCTAAGCATAATGTCAGGCCATGATATGATTTATAATATGTAATAAGTTCCAGCGCAACTTGAAGTGGGTAACATGGAATACACAAAGGTACAGATTCGGATTGGGGGGTGCCTAAAGAGACCCTGGAAAAATACGAATATGCATGGGAACTGGGTCTTTGGCGGCGCCTCGTTGAGCCTTCCCATTTGCCTTGTTGCGTGGGCGACCCACTTCGCACAAATGGCCGCGCCACAATGTCGTACATTTTGTTTAGATTGTTATCAAATGCTAAAATACCATGAATAAGGTATATACGTAAGTATACACTGGAAACCAGGAAATTTCCTTAAAAGTAGGCAGAAACCGTTTCATCAACATACGCAAATATTCTAAGAAATTTTAACGATTTGCTAAGGCAAATATTTATCTAAGGAATTGCTTAACAAAACTTTTTAAATATGTAAATTCCGTAAAGCGAATTGGCTTTCGGAGTACCAAACGAATTTTCTTAAGATGTTTGTGGTTATTCAGCATAAAAAAATTAATATTACGAAACTGAAACTAAACTAAATATTTGAAGAAGTTCCTTGAAAAAAAAGGTACCACACAAAATTTAATAGTTATATGATATAGTGCCAAAAAATTACTTTACAAAAAAGTCCCAACAATTCGAGTGTATGGGCATTCTGTGTGAGAAGGTAGTTGAATGGGTGGCATAGTGATTTACCGAGCCATATACCTAATAAAAATGCCACGTGAAGAGGCATAGTGGGGTGTTGCATATTGCTTCGATTCAGCTGAAAGCAGAGCAAAATAATGACACCCCCCTAAACCCCCTCCCTGAAAAACACGTGTATCCCCGACAACTGCAACCGTCAAACGTTTTGTAGGGATAAACAGCGGGGCAAAGGACAACGGGCGGGGAATAGGGGGAAATTTATAACAAAGGCCCGACACAATAGACTTCAAGAGTTTGGATGACACTTTGAGTTATTTTGTTGTTGATGCTGTAAAAACACGAAGGCAAGACCCAAAGAGATATGCGATGGTAGATTTATTGAGGCTCGCCAGGAACAGCGGCAAAAAGCATCTGGGATCTGAGGAGCCTTCGATAAGCGGAAGGACAAGCGCCCACTACACAGATTTGCTTTTGAACCACACAAAAAAGGAAGAAATATAGAAAGTATAAAGTGGGCGAAAAAAGTATACTGTTGAAATTTATATCTGGGCAGCACCATTCAACAGAGCAATAAACGATAAAAGAGGAGAGCTGCGTTAACCCACGAGAGCTTTTTAAAGAACAAATATTTACAAAATTTAAAGGTTTATATGAAGTAAAAAATTCATTGTTTAGGTCTACTCATTTACTTTTAAAATAATAAAGTATGTAATAGTACTGTGCACCTTAAAGTAATAAACAAATTTGAGTTTTCATATCAGCAATATAGTTTGTTATTGGTTTCTAATAACAACTTCCGTTGCTATTTTTATTTTATATATTAAAATACAAGTTTTATTTTACCTATTAATATTATATCTCATTCAGCCTTGTTCTGAGAAATGTCAGAAGCAAAACCGTATATTTAAGGCTCCTATGAAAATAATTGCAATTGCAAATAATAATATTGTAGCTACAAATCGAACCAACTTACCTTATTGCACAAATAGCTTGCATACTGGACCATTTATCGCCCACTAGCCGCCAATCGGTTAAGATGAGGACGATAGACATTGAGAAGCATTGGAGCAATCAAATCCATGTCTCGAGAAGTGAATAGCCATTGGCAAACGTTGCACAAAAAATAGCCAAACCCAAAGCAGAACAGAGAGGAAAACCGAGAGGAGATTGGAAAGTGCAGACAACAGGAGAAAAGTTTAAAGGAAACGGGAAAATATTTTCTACAGTCAAAGGGCAATGGAAAAACTATCAACTGGAACAAGCGGTATCGAGCAAACAATAAAGTGCAATTGTTTCCTCGAATGTTTTAATTGATCCTGAACTAACTGAAATAATAAAGGTAAACTTGAATCGAAACTTTTAAGAGCGCTACAAATTTTTTGAAAGAAAATGGATTTTTCCACTTTAGATTAGATAAGATTGGAATGAATATAGGTTTAAAATACATTTGGAAACAGTTGCATTTAAATTGTTATTTTTGTTTGGTCAATAATATATAATAGTATTGACATAAATGAAAATGTTCCTTAAAAACTTATATTTAATAGTAAATCTTTAATACATCGGTTGTAGCCTTCTAACCGAAAAAAGATATCCATTTTAAATATATCCGAAAATACCAAGCCATACTTGAATACATGGCCCAACATCCAGTCAACATTTAAATAGACCGTTCCGCATTCCGAACAGGAAACGGAAAGCACTCGATTTGCATCCATGTTTAATGGAAGTGCCATCAATCCAGATCAAAACTGGCCGTCATTAGAACAAAATACACAGAGAACTAGAGTGGAGATAGGAATGGACTTGTCACATGCCATAAATGCAAATGATTTATTGCAAAAGGCAACCGAAAGCCAATAAAATCATCAAAGACGCCTTACCATTGGAAACCGCAAATGAGTCAGGTCTGAAATCTATATCAGTAGATATATATTTACTGACTGATGTGCGGAGGAGACCTCAATTCATGTATCAAAAGCACATTAGCACGAATTTGAATTGCCAATTGGTATTTACTTGGCGAGATGTACATACAGATGACAAAACCCCAAGCACATGTCAAAATTAAATAATGTACCGCACGATTGCTGACTCGTCCTGCATTTCCATGGCCTTCTGCCTTCTTTTCCACCCACCACCCCCCACTTGTAGACACGGCATTGGCATTGGCTTTATTTGAATTCGGTGCGTGCGGCTGTCACTTGTCTGTTGTCTGTTACATTCGCCATGTAAACACAACCGCAGGCAATTTTGGCAATTTGCGTCAACAGGCGAAACACGGAACCAAAACCTCACCCAACAACAATAAAAACTCCTCAACCTATGCAGTGAGAGAAATAATTAAAATCAGACGAGTAATTAAAAAACATTTGGGAGACATAAATAATTAAACTTGGAAATAATTATAAAAAGTATATTCTTGAAATTTTTCTATTGTGAATCGCAAATATTCGACAAATTATAAATAACATATTTTAAAAACTTACCATCTTAATCTATTTAAGTAAATAGGTTTAAAATTAATTTAAAATTAATAAAAGCATTATAGCTTTACAAATTTGTTGACTAATATTATTAAAATGTAAATTTATTTATTTATTTATTTATAACATATACTTATGTAAAAATATAAAAGTAATATCTCAAAATTATTTAGCTTGTTTCATATATTTTAAAGTTAGATTATCACTTCATTACATATACAATTCTTTAGGATCAACTTTTGTAAATCAATACATTAATATTTTGTGAATGTTTTTTGTTCAGTGCATCAGCAAACCCCAAAACCCGAAAACAGAACTGGCGGCCAAGAGACAAACGTCTCGCCTTGGCTTAAGCCGAGAGGTAAATATAAGCCATGGGGGCATTTGCCTAGACGGGCCAGATAAAGGGGAAAACAATGGAAAAAGGAGAAGGGCAAAGGGCGGGCTATGTAAAGTCGCCTGCACCCAAGAAAAGTGTTTGCTTTTTTGCCGAACAGCCAGCACACAACGCGAAAAAAAATTAAAAAGAACAAAAGCGAGACAAAAATTACAAAATACTGAAGCAAACACAGGGTGGAAAATCGGTCACAAAAACAGGTGAGAGGCTGAAATACCTCTTAGATATTGAAATTAAATACATTAAGCAAGGAAAACTAAAAATGAAAAGTGGAAAAATTAAATAAAATTTATTAAAAATAATAAAATTAATATTTTTGATACTCTGAAGATTATACAAATCATCCTACTTTTAATAAAAGATTGACAACGTATAAGATAATTTTTTAATCTGTCTACCAAATAAAAAATGGTGCAGGAAATGTATATTAATTCATCAAATAAGAACAACTGGGCCGATTTATCTGCAAATTTTGGTAGTTGTTCGGACTTTTTAGAAAAAAGTTGGTATTGCCAATAAATTTTAACTTTACGTTACGATTTCTAAGCCGTTTACACTTACATGACAAATTTCCTTAATATGTGACACGGGAAAAAATCAATAAGTGTTATAAAAGAAAATAAATAATTCAATACTCAACATGTGTCAGATTAAATCATGTTCACTAACCAATAAATAAATATTTTAATATTTTATGAAAATTTGCACTTAAAAGATTGTACTTCATATAAGTTTTGAAAACTTCTAAGGACTTATCGACCCATTGTCCTAGATTACAGGGTGCATAAGAGAAAAACACAATAAATGGCACAGATACAACAAATTTGCCATCTCAAACATAAAAACTCAAACAGGCGCACACACAGTGTCACGTAGACCAACACATCGACACACATATAGAGACATGCAGTAATTTTATATTATATACCGAACATATATAAATATTTGTGCAAGGTAAGCGGAATATTTTATATTTGCCGACGCTTCGTGTCGTACCAGAGAATCCGCCACATTACGTATACGTACGTATACGTAACCTATCGAGGATGCTTGGCTGGATGGGGATTCGGATTCGGAAAATACCCACAACAAACGGGTGGAATGGATAGAAACCTTACAATCGGTTGCCATAAGCATCTGCATGCACCGCGGAAATAAATCAAGAAATAACATTTACACGTTCGTTTTATGTTGTATTTGCCACGTAACAATAAAAGACTCAACCCCCAATCTTAACTAGACCAATTTTCACCACCCCAAAAGCACGTAAACACCCACTAGACAACGGCAGATACGGGATGGCAGTTCGGGGAGTTCTGGGATTTCGGGGATTTCTGGGAGAGATTGGGGGACAAAAGGACGAGAGCCGAAAGCTGCAAAGCCAACCAAGACAATGCCACAAAGGAATTATTTACTACGTGATACAACACTGAAGCCATTCCCGGATAAATGTGCTCTGGTGCTCAGTGGCCCGCCACTGGTTCCTCGGTGATGGCTCCTCTTAAGCCCAGAGATGGTAGCGTGATGATCGCATATGATATGATGGGCGGGGATTGGGAATTTTCATAATTTATTTATGCACCTATTCCCCAGCAGCCACGGACTACAACGGGCTGCACTTTAAAATTATAAAATCGTGTAATTTTGTATTTATTTCGTTTGTTATTTATTACCTGGCTGTGAAAGTCGGGCTGTACACTAAATTGCTCAAAATGTTTGGTTGATTGTCGTTTTTAATTATCTGTTAACCCTTAACTCAGGCACTCGCATTCTAAATTTTTTAATTTGATCCTTTTTTGTGGTATTGTATTTCTAAATATGACAAACTTAAATTTATGTTTCCCTTTTTTAATAACATTTTATTTATTCCCATAAATAATTCAACATTTGTGATATTCTAATTTCAACATTTTACCTTAGCTAGGTAATGATATAGTCTACTATGGGCAAAAAATAAAGTTTATTTCCTAACCAAAATAAAAGCAAAAACCTCGCCATAAATTGTTTATTTACTAAAATCAAGATTCTCTTTCTCTTGGTTATGCAAATATTTTTAACGATAATTTGATTTGTTGACTCATTCCTATTTGGTAGTTTTATTTTTGTATGGTGTGAATTTTGTTCAAAGCACTTTTAATCGTATTTCTCTTTTCTAGTATTTTAAAAAATTTGAATAAAATCGATTTTAAATGGACTGTCAAGTAAATAAAAAGCTCCTTGGCTTTTAGTAAACCATTCAGGATTTAATCCAATTTAAACGTACTGTTAAAATTTCTATATTTTACTCCAAATACATGTCTGTGAAAAAGTTTTTTTTTTATTATTCGCCTGACACTTGCATTTGATTGAAAGTTTATTTATTGACGTTACAAACAATGTTTCAAATGTATGAGCATAAAGCAATAAGCAATTTGATTGCAATTAAAAAAAGTTTTTTACTCTTGTTTTCAGACTTGATGTTTTGATTGCAATTATATGAAGCTTTAATAACAAATATTAGTTGATATATGTAGGTTAACATAAAGTTGAATCAGCCATAATTTTTAAAGCAAGGACATACGGTTTCATTACACAACAACGAATATATACATTCAACAACTAACAATTATTATTTGAATAGGCTCTCAATTTATACGTATGTTAAACATAAATTTTTTATTTATAGTTTTCTTTATACACCCTCAGACCTTTGCGGAAAATGATTCTTAATTTGCTAAACTAAAGTTATAATTTTCCAAAATGAAGACATCATTTTTGCAATATTTTACAAACCTTATTAATACTTTATGAACTCGTTGCCATTAGCCATTAGCTGCAACTTCAGAGGGCGTTGGGCATTAAGCTCCAATCACGCTGCCATCCTTAACTCGCCTTTCGAGTGCTAAAGGGAGTGAAAGTACTATTAATACATAAAGAAAGCATTTCTCAGCCATAAGCACAGAAAGGCCATCGTCACGGCCATCCTCATCCCCATCGCCGCGGCTATAGCCTTAGCTATAGCTTTAGCTATAGCCGTGGCTATCTGGCGGATCGGACCGGGGCGAAAGGCACGCGGCGCATTAAGCAAACGACCGCGGCGAACGTTTTTGTTGCCGGCCAGCTGCAGAAGCGCAATAATAAAATTTTCCCGCAGCGCGAGTGCGAGGGCGGAAAATTGGCTTTAAGATGAGCGGTGGAAAGCGGACGCCAGTGAAAACAAAAGGGGGGAAATCTTTAACGCAGTTGCCAGAAGAGAGTGGAAAGCCGGGCAGGCTAATCAGCTGTGCGCACGCTAAGTAAGTTTATTAGACCATTATTTTGAATTGGGTTTCTTCTTCTGGCATTTTTTTGGGCCATTGTCTGCTTGGCGGTCCACTGCATCTGGCCGTAAGTTGAGCTTTTTCCTAAGACCACCATTGTTTGGCTGCTGAATTGAACGGGAAAATTGCACTCGCGGAAACCCAAAGCTCAATGGCATTAGATAGAAGAGTTTTTTGCATTTAAATCACTAGGTCGCCTTTAATGAAAACTATTTTTGACCATCCAAATTAAAAAATAAAAATTAGTTCGTAAATTAGTCTGCAAAATCAACCCATTGTTTAAAAACCTTTCCCCAAAAATATTCAAATGTAATTTTTTCCCCAATTTAAATATTAGCAGTCTATTGCATTTAAAAAATTTGTATAACTATAGAAATTAAATTTTTGAATCGAAGAAATATGTTCCCTAATTATTTACATGTTATTACAGCAATCTAAAACTATGTTTTCGAAAAAATTTAAATAAAACTCCAAGTCTTTTTTTTTTAAGTGTGAGAAAGATATGGTGAAAGGAAGTGCAGCTCAGAATCTTCGTTCTGCATTTCTCCAGTGTTGACTAACAAAGCAAAGAAATGCTGAAAGAACTCAACCCATAAAATATCCGCATATTGCGGAACGGCCGCGTGCGCTGAAAAATTTATCACATTTGTGACCTCTTTGTAGGACAATCCACAAGAATCCACAGAAAAACTCACATATCTGGGCGCCAACATTTTCCAAGAAGACCATTGAACTAAAGCAATAAAAAATACCCAAAAATACTTTGCGAAAAGCTGATGGATGCTTTGGTGAATTCAGAAAAAAGATATAGCAATTTACCGTTCTCGCTCTTCAAATAACGAAATAACTAAGGAATTGTATAGAAGGTAGCACCGAATTCAAAAGGCCTTCAGTGAAATATAATGTTTGGTCCAATAAACATCAAGTGGTTCTACGTTAGAGACGGAAAAAAACTTTATAGCATCTCATCGTTAAAAAAAACTATTTTAATCCTATATAATGGCAATAAAATATTTCCTAGAATTCATTTATATATTTTAAAGACTCATTAATTTAAAATGATTTTATAGGTACATATACCAATTAAAATACCTGCACACATCACTATTCAGAAAAGAGGCTGTATCCAGTTATCACGTGAATGCGTTTGTCAATCAAGGCTGTAAAAGCAAATAAACACGAACCCTTTCGCCCATACAGACAGCCACTTGTCAGTTCTAATTGACAATAGAAACTGAAATAGGCCGTGAGGGGAAAAAGGGAAAGTGGGAAAGTGACCGAGTGGGTGGGGCTTTTCACAAATCTCCGCCCGGGACACGAGGAAAAGTCGACCCTTGTTGAAACTCAATCAAACGCCCACGTAGTCGGTGAAAAGTTCAAACAATGAGGTTCCTGCCACTTTCGAGAAGTGAAAGTGCTGCTGATTCTGATACCATAAGACCGATGCTGATGCTGATGACGATGCGAATGCTAAAACTGCTGCCGGTCTCAGTTAAATAGACAATTTTGCACACAAATCCATTTAATCTAGAGATAAATAACATTTAGGGCTGGGCTCAACAGCACGCCCGCGCCAAATGTGAGACCTACACCCACACTTAAAAAAATGTAAATAATAAAATATTTTATAAATACATAATGTTTTTATACTACACAAACAGCATTAAAATATTTTTTTTACTCACAAAAATGTAAGATGATTAATTTTTTTAAACACAGAAATAAAATTAAAGTGATGATGTGAAAATATATATAATAAAAAAAATCTTTGGCTTAAAAGTTTGGTTTTCTATTGAAAAAATGTAATAGTATTTTGATTTAACTGTTATTTAATTTATTTGAATAAGTTTCCTCAGTTCACAATTCTTAATTTACGGAGTAGTGTCTTCGGCATATTATTAGACATATAAAACATACTTCGTAGATTAATTTTTCTTTTATTAAGCCTACCGAAAAGCTAAAAACTTTGTTGGCCAAATAGCCCCATATTTATTTTTATAGTGCACTCGAAAAGCCCAAAAGGTCCTTTTGGGGGGCACTTAACGCACCCGGAAAATTCTTACGCAGCAACCTAATGATTCCCCTGCAGATCCTGCGGTCCGCCCACAAAATGGCTGCCAAGGACCTTCGGCTCGGTTGCGTTTCCGTTTCCCATTCCTTCAGTATCCGCATCGACATCCACATCCACATCCGCATCCGCATCCACATCCACATCCGAGTCCGCTCGCATCGATTTGTGTGAGGCGGCAATAAAATCCTCTGTGATTAGGTTAAAACTGTTGACTTTCAAACAGGGCTCTCTGTGTGCTCGGTCTGCTGATGTTTTGCCTTTCCATCGAGGGTGAATCAAAGTGGTTAACCCCCTCGGAAACCCCTTGAATGACTGGGTAAATCGAAAGAGATAAAAAACCCAAATGGCATTCGGCACCAGAATCAACTGAAATGTGATTGTGCCCCACTCCCCGCCGTCTATCGACTCCTTTCGCCCCACCTCACTGGGTGACACTCATTTATTTAATGGTTTTAACTTCCAATTTTCCAATTGTCAAGCGTGCAGCCTGGTGGCCATTAACCAGCACCAAAAACCAAAAAAGTACCACAATGAAAAGTGCTTTCGAATAGAAAGTGGATAGTTAGACTAAGCCAAGGGCGAAGTTCCAGTACTCTTACAGTGAGATTTTATACTTATATTTTAAATAATTAGAATAAAATATTTTGTTTGAAACATAAACATCGCAAACTGTACGGATACTTTTGTAATGAAATAATTAAAAATATCTGAATAAAACGTCAATTTCTGAACAACTATATTCTAATTTTATAAATAATTTAAACAGCTTTATTAATGGCGATTGTACATCAAAAGGACTTTTATAAATAATAAATTCAGGACCTATTTCTTGCTTTAAGGTAATTGAAAGCTTAGCGTATCCATTTAATTTCACACATAGCATCTTAAAATTCATTAAGAAAGTAAAACTATTCATCTAATCGATTGCGATTTATTTTAATTAAGCCCCAAATATATGCAACACAATTGTCATCACCTCTTCTGCATGAGTTAACTATTCAAATACCATTTAACCAGAGACTAACAAATACCACTTTAATTATCCATAAATTAAGCGTTCATCTTTTGATTTCAATTCGGCACACAATCAATGGAAAACACCCTTTGCAGTAATTGCCAAAATGTAAATTTTATTCATTTCAGTGAAGATTATGATAGTGTTGAGTTTCGGAAAATTAACAAATCAAACCAAGCAAACCGTTCGTTAAACCTTAGTAACGCTTCACATGTCAGTGAATAATGTGCTGATTCTGCGTTTGATTTGTGCCACTAAAAATGGAGGGAAAATCCGAAATGGAAAAATGCCCTTAAGAGCTAATGAGTTTCAAATAAATATAATAAATGTGTGCACGTGTGCGAGGATATAAAATGCAAAATCAGTAGAAGACTAAAAAAACAAATGAACAAAATGGCACACTAAAGTTTACAAATGCAAATAAGATACTAAGCAAAGTCAGCAGCAACAAATATGTCATACGGTTAGGGAAAGAGACAGCGACAGGCGACAGACAGAGATGGAAATGGAAACGGATAGACAGATGCAAATGAGAGAAAGGGACGGGCCGACAGCAAGTGAAAGAGAGAGGGCGAGCTGACAAGCGAAAACATTTATGAGCGCTTCGTCCGTCTGTTGTTGACTTTTACAAAAGAATTGTAGAATATTTTTTAGCTATATGTGAGTATGCAAAATATTCCATGGCCTCTATATACACAGAACGCAATTTTGTATTTCAAAAATTTCCTAAGCTATTAAAACATCAAAGGCTCAGGCTTTTTTAATGAAACAAAAATTAAAGCTAAAGTCCAAATCATTCACCAAATATAAATAAGGATCAAACAAATATGTTTGAAGTAGTATTAATTCCAAATAAGAAAATAATAAAATTAATTTTTAATATAATATAAAATTCTTAGGCGTCAAAACCTTTTTGAATAAAAAAATACTTTGGTCCATATTCTACTAAAAATGTTCTGGTCCAATTAAATATTTTGCATTTAAAATATGTAGTATTCAAATAATACAACACATGTACATCAACTTCGACTTTAAGGACACCAAAAAGGTCCTATTTTTTTCCGTGGATGTGGATGGCCCACGCATACACATGTAGCTACAAGCTGTAGCTCAAACACAGGAAATGTAATTTGCATAAGAATAACACAGAGAGACGGGGACGGGAAATTGGGGAAAACAGGAGGCAAAATCGGGGCGAAAACCATGTGGATGTGGCTGCCAAGATATAGAGGGGCATATGGCACACATATTGAAGTGTAGTCTATATGGCATGCGAGGGACGGGGCCTGAAGTGTCCTTTAACGAGATTTGCATCTCATCATAATAATGTAAATGACGAACAGGGCCAACAGGGGGGAATGCAGAGGGTAAGCAACAATTTGGGCTGGCCCAAGCACAAGTTGGCCAAAAGGGTTTTATATTTAAGGCGGGATTACATATATTACATATCGCAATGAGGACCATTCACTTTGGCTCAACGGCGTCGAAGCGATTCAATTAGCTTAACCACTATGGATTTAAATTGGGATTTGGCCAGCAGCAACAGTTGAAGTTGCACACTTTAGTTGGATAATACAAGTTTAAATGCATTGCTTTTGACTTATCTGCCACAGGCAGTACTCATTTCGCCAAGTTTGCTACTTAATTCAGTAGGTAACATCATAAAACTCTCCCCACTTAATTACCTACATCGAAATACATATTTTAAGGCACAAATCTTATTAAATTATCTCTATAAGTAATTTATAAAACAAGCTAAGACAGTTTAAGTACATACAACGATTTATATTAAATAAATTAATAAAGGTTAGGTCTTGTGAGTAAAAATACGTTTAGATAAAAGTTAATAAACATAGCAGGATTTTTCATTTTTTGGAAAAGTTCAGTTTTCAAAAACAGACGTCTTCGACCATTGAAAGATTGTTAAACCGAAATCGTTTTCAGCAGTTGAGTTTCAAGTTGGACATTTGCATAGGCGGTGATGGACATGTCGAGAACATAAAATCACAACAGGAGGCATTATTGTACAAGGTTACGTACAAAACAAGGCAAGCAAGCAAATGCAAGCTTTATTTAAAAACCATTATTTATAACCTACTAATATGTGGTAAAATGTCAATATGGCGTAAACAAAAAAATTTATTTTTTGTAAAATAAAACATTTTATTTGCATGGTAATGAGATTTTTTTTATGTGTCGAATATATAATAAACTGTTATTTGTTTCAAGCTGAAATATTTTTAAGGATGTGTATAAGTTTTCTGGCAATAATATTTGTCCTCTAATTATTATGTTATTATATTTTACTAAATTTGTCTCATTATTTTAAAGCGGTTACCCTAATAGTTTTGTCCATTAATAGATTCTCTTCAATTTGTAGAATTTATTTTAAGGAGCAAATCTTTGAGAGTTGGAGAGGAAATCACGAACTCGGGGACAAAAAATAAGCTTTTGCTTTTGCTAACAACTAAATCTGTTTAATGTCCTGAAGGGACATAGTCTTCCAAGCGCGCGATTATCTGAAAAGCATCTCCAACCATAATTTTTCCTAAAGCTAAAATTTTGATAGAAATAAAAAAAGCCTAGAAAATCATAAATTTGTTTAACTTTAAATCTCTACAAAGAGAGTTTGAAAAAATGTAAGACTTCAAAAATTTTAAAATGGTCACAGAAAAAACTGTATTATTAAAAACATTTATTCAAATTGATGTAACCTGAACAATATTTTTTGTATTTATAATAGATAGCCAATTTGCATAGAAATGAGAAATATGAAAAAAAAAGTACTTACAAAATCGATATTTAAAAGACTAGTTTTCGCGAGAAACCTTTCAGTTTATTAAGAAATCTATAGAGGTGACCACTAAAATGAGCGTCTACGGTGTTATTCTTTTAATTGGTAAACGATTTTTATTTATTAATCCAAATATTAAATAAATGTGTTTTTTAAATAGCTGTTCTAGCTTTAGGTTCTTGCAATGCAGTGAGATGTATTTTGACGTGTCACACACTTGCTGGCGACTACACATCTGTTGAGATATAGTGACCAAAGTATACAAGAATTTTAAAAAGAATCTACTTCTCGAATCAGAATTTTAAATGAGAATTTAATTTTTTTAGATATAAATTAGAGTTTGGTTTATAAAATAATTCGTTAATATACATACGCATTTTTCAGACCTGGGATAATAAGCAGACATGAAACCATGAACCGCATCAAAGTACTTTTTATTTGAGCTAGGCAGACTGATTAAACTAATTATTTGATAAATAAATTTTATTAAATGCAAATTTGTTATTCACATCTATAAAAAAGAACTTAGTTAAAACTCTGAGACTGTTTACAAACTGAAGCTCACTTTAACTTTAAGGTAATTTGGAAGTATTTTAGTACCTCATTACTGATGAAAAGGATACCCTTTTTCTGTCCGCGGTCGATTAAATTCGTTGTTTGATATTCCTTTTGTCTTTCTCCACCTAATAAAAAATATAGACCTTTAGTGGTCATTTTTTTGCATTTTCTCGACCACTAAATGGTTTTCTTATTCATGGTTGGGTGGTAAATAAATATTATCTTCAGGAGAATTCAAATTCCTTTGACTTGGGTAAAGTACTAATCTTTTTCGGATATGGTAAATCTCTGAATAACCTTATTACATTTCTTTCCGTCTGATAAATTCATTTAAGTGCCTGCAGCATGTTGCAATTTTAAATTTTACGTCGTATTAGTTTCTGACGAAGCTTCAAGTCATTACCTTGTTGATAGAATATCGAGAATAGTTTGTCATCAAAGAAATCCCTTCAAGGGGAATTCCTTTGGAATTGCCAATCATTTATTTACTTTCGATAGCTCTCAAGTTTAAGGTTAATCCGGCATTTGTTTCTGGCGGTTCCCTTTAAAAGTATCACCGTATTGATGGGTCGATGGGGGGAATAGTTTTGGGGCGGGGGAAACCCTTTAGATCGGCCGTCACCTACGGCATGGCAATTTATTTCGCAACACTCCCGCTCGACGGCAGGGCAAAGTTTTGTTTCGAGGTTTATGGCCGATGGCTTCCAGCACTCCGGCCACGTCCAATATCCAACCATGCACGCAAAAGTTTGCCAAAAACTTCTCTCGACTCTAACAAATTCAATTTGTCAGGCTTGGCGCGCCTCGGAGTGCGGCTAATCCATTTACAATTTGAAAGTAAACAAACAAAATGTATCCTCAGCTCGAGCAGCTCGACATCAGCTCGACGAGACATTTAGCCCCGGTTTTGGGCTTGGGTTTGAGTTTGAGTTTTCGCTGGGATTTCCAATGAAAATGCAGGGAAACTTTCCTGCCAACAGCCAACAGTTTCAGTCGAGAGTTTATGCAGTTTTCCCTGCCTAAGTTTCTCACACTCGAACGAAAATACTAAACACTTTCTCTGAAACAAAAACTGGAGTATCAACAAAGAGTTTTTCCCAATTATTTTGGTAAACATGGTGCATTTTACGCAAATTCATATGTACTGTTTTAAAGTTTTCAGGGCAAAGAAAACTAATTTAAGTTTAAAAGCTTGACTCTCTTCCGATTCTTTCTATATTTTCTTTTCTGCATCTCATACTCAAAAAAAAACATATAAACCATTTCAGTTAAATTTACAAAATTATTATTATTGCAGTTAAAACTTCTAAATTATATAAAAAAAATATTTTTGTTACTTAAATATAAAAGATAATAATAAACCATAACGAAGTTTTTTTTCAATTTAAAAAATTTGTGTCTTTATAATATCAAATTATTTATTTTATTTATTATAATAATAATTATATAACGATACGACAATACGATTTAAAATAAACGAATACTAAGTAAAATACAATTTTTTAAGTCTTTTACTATTTGAAAAGAAAGAATTTAAAATATAACGAAAATTGGACAAATTTTTAAAAGATATTTTTCTGAGTGCAGGACAAAACTAACGACACGGCACTTGAGTAAAATAAAAACTCCCATTCTTCTTCCACTTTTCGCCTTTGCCAAAATAGACAGCCGGATGGTGGGAGGGCTTCTCGGAAGTTTATACGCCTTTAAAGCTGCAGTTGCTATTCTTTTGTATTCTTCTTTATATTTTGTTTGCCCCCTGAATCGGACCAAACAAAAGGGAAAACTGTGTGGCAAACTAAAGCTGTGCGTTCCCAGTGCAGAATTACTTATTCATTGGGCGAGGTCGACCTGGCAGCCCACATTTAAGTTGGAATTGGTTTTTAAGGCTTAAGTTCTTAAGTCTTCAAAATCAGATTTAATCCGTGATTTATGAGTTGTGAAGAGGCAATTTATGAATACTGAAAGTTTAATAAATATTCAGAGACTTAGCTAATAGTTAGGCTGATTAAAATGTTGCTATCAGACACTTAAAATTGTTTTTGAAATTGCCTACAGTTTATTCGTTCTAATAACGCTCATACGCCCTGGGGACACGCCTCAGTTTGTGTGCCAATAATGTTTGAAACTAATCAACAGATTACAATTTAATTGCCGAATCTGGTATACAAAATAATTGCCTATAAAATATATTTTATTTTAAAGAGGAGAGAACTTTTGAACTAAATATTGCGCATACGCCCTGGAGTATGTTTGGCTTAAATGATTCGCATAAATAGTTTAAATTTAGGGCAAAGACTTTTAATTAAGATTAAAATTACTCCTAGCTTAAAAGCCACATGGCGGTCAATTAATTAACGCGAATGCGCCCCGTGAACATGTTTCCTCTTAGCCTGAATTTAATTAAAAATTTGCAAGCATTTAATGCTTTCCAGTTGGCACTTAAAGTGGATATTGAAATAACAACCTTCAATCGCGCACAGTTTAAGTGGGCAAGAGCCTCCTTTACAAATTGGTCAACTATATAACTATATATAACGCATACGCCCCGTGGACACGTTTCCTTTTCGATGGCCGGGAATTTGCCTGAAAATTAAATTCGAGTATTTTGCATCCAGGCAAGAAATCTATATATAGCTATATATATACTGGTCCTTCACATACATGCACCTCTGTCTTTGTGTGTATTTACGTGAAACGCCAGCGGCGGCAATTTCTTGTACAAGAATTTGTGAGTCTGCTGCGCTCAGCACTCACGTAATGAGCATAAACTACAGGCACAAAAAGGCCAACACCCACACACAAACACGGTCCCACTAACGCCGAGATGGCTAAGAGAATATCGCGCTGCCGTGCACATAATTGGTGCAAAAAGTTTGAAAATTATCACGGAAGCAAAGCCGAAACACGTACATACATCAGCGTCAGCGGACGCGAGATGGCATAATGTGAGAGGGCACTTCCCCTGATCCTGCACTCAGAAAAAAGTTGAGCTTAGTGTCCAAAAACTTCTTCAACTTGTCATAGGGTGTAGAAACAATTCTGTAAGAGGTGTACACTAAACAAGTAATTCATTTTAAATAGTTTTTACAAAACAAAAAACATACGGCATGCCAAAATAAGATGGAATTGTTATTCAATTTAGTTATTTAATGCTAATTAAGGACATCAAAACTTAAACAATCGCTAAACTATTTTTTTAAGAACTGTGGTTAATATTTTAGAATGTGTAATTTATTTAAAGTAGATATTTTATTTCGGGTAATTTTAGTATTAGGTTCTTAAAATCCTTTTACTAAATTAAATTTATAAATCTTAATTCGTTCCTTAAATAAAGTGTCACTGTTATGTATGATTCAAAAGCACAAAAACTGTATTATTCATCTTATTTAAGCAATGATTAAAAAAAATCTTGTAGAATTTTTAATTTGCTTAACTTTTAAAATTAATAAAAAGAACTACAAATACATATAACATCTGAAGTCAATTTCTTTTCCTGACGAAATATTCTTAACTCTTTTGACTTTTAGAATCTGCATTTTTTTTTACAAACTAAATGATAATTTTTGTTTGAAATAACTTTATGCTATTATTAGATAACTTAAAACTTAATTGATAATTAATTAAGGACATAATTTTTTTCAATGTTTTCCCTTCGTTTCCCAACGTTTTTAGGCCATTTTAAGGCGGAACACCTTGTGACCCGGGCTGAGCCTTAAATAAGCATCGCCCGGAGCCGGGTTCTCTTCGCCTTCGGGCGGCCAGCGGCCAAAATTTATTGAAGCGAAGGCGACTGAACTAATCCTGTACCCTAATTACTCATAGAGCCCGTAGGTTACAGACCTCGTCCAACAATTACACCCGTGGCCCGTGTTAAGTGTTATCCTTCGAAAAAAAAACCCAAACGGAAAGGCGGAAAATGTTTCACTTTATGTTAAACTGAAGAGTTTCCGCTCTTGGTTTTTTGGGCAAGCAATTAGCCCCGGCATAGTGATTAAAAAGTGGAAATGCTAGAAGTCAAGTTGATTACATGACGATTACAATCTGCCGACTTTGAGCGCCACTGGCAATATTTATTGGGTAAAGAGAAATGTGCAACACTGGTTATAATAAGTAAAGAAAATTATATGCTTAATATAAGAATGGGCACAATCAATTTATTTTAAAATGGTTAGGACTTGCCCAGTCCGAGTTTTTGCCTAGATTTATTTTCTTAAATTTATGGTTGCTTCAGCATTTTTTATTAATTAAATATTTAAGCGCTGCTGGATAAATCAAAAATATCTGCAAATTTTGAATAATTAATTGAACTATTCATCAGTCCAAGTAAATTTAACAATTTTATTTTGAACACTAAAATGAATGGATTTTAATTGCATCTGGTTAAATTATTATAATTATTTAAGATGATTTATATTAAAAAAGTGTAATTAAATGTCATATTTTGTTATGAAAGCTCATTTGATGAAAATTAATTCATTTCACCTATTTCAACCGGCAACTCGCACACCACAATTCAAAAAGTTCATTTGGTATGCCCCAAAGACATGTTGATTCACATTTAATTTAGTGTAAAAAGCAACTTCTTTTTCATTATATTTTATGTTTACCAACTAATAAAAAGCAAAACGTTTCACTTTACGCCAAAACTGGGAAGACTTTAAGCCCCATGGGCGACTCAGAATTACACTGGCCTGCAAGAGTGCTATTAAGTGTGCACTGGGTGGTGTTTCTGTGTGTTTGCTGGCCATTAAAAAGTTTTCCGTTTCCTCGACCGTTTTCCCGCTGCTTCTGGAAGTCGGCTACCGGGTGGATACTGCTCCTGATTCCGATTCAGATCCGGGTGGTGCTGCCATTGGCACCTGTGTGTTGCCAGTTGCACCGGCAACTGAAAATACGTTTGCATATGAATTTTTCAAAATGTTTTTTGCGTTGACCCCGTTTACGGGTCAGGGCGGCTATGAAAAGTTTGCCCTGCAAACTAAATTGCCATTTGCAGCTGGAGGAAGGAAGACACGGTAGCCGGCTTTGAGTTTTTTCTTTCTTTCTATTTTTTTTACATTTTTTTTATTTTTCGGGTAGTACTTTCCGCCCAACCCACTTCTTTTTTAGTTTACACTGGCGGTGCAGCATATTGAAATGCGATTACAGGGTTGCCCTGGTGGCTGCTGGATTCATGTTCATTAAACATGCATAAACTCACACAGGCAAACACCCACTTACACGAGTGCAGGGACAGGAAGAGAAATGGAAACTGAGAGAGAAAGTGAGATGGAAATGGCTGAAGGACAGAGATAGCAAAAAGCTTTACACTTTACAAAGTTTTTTGTTCTATTGCCATGCTTGGGAAAATATTTTTATTTGAGCTTTTAATATTCATAAAATGTAAAAAATGTATTTTAATTAGTAGTAAGTTTGTGAAATAATGTTTGAAGTCCTCATGAATCCCATTTAGAATCAAAAAAAGTGTGGCACATTTTATAAATACTTAATTTATTTAAATACAAAAGTTTGGAAAACCAAGCCACAATAAAATTAATTGTCATTATTTGATCATTTTATTTATTAAAATCAAATAACCAAATTTGGTTTTAAATTTTAAAGGACTTGCCAAACTATGTTGAATTGCTTACCCAACTTTAAATGCTTTTAAAATCAATGATTGTGGTTGGTTTCTAAGTTTTTCAAAAACTCTGCACAAAAATATTTTTTCAGTGTGGACATTGCAAAACTCGTAGCATCTGTCCCTAGGCACATGTAAACAGTTTAAATTTTCAAAGCAATGTGCTAATTCTAAATCAATTACACGACGTGACGACGACACTTTTCCAAAAAACATTCTCGAGACCCCAACCGCTGTTTTAAATTCCAGATGCTGGCATTGAAATTTTCTGGGCATCCAGGCAATAGGCAAGCAAATAGCAATCGAAAATGCGTACAAGTCAGTAATGTTTGGCAACAGTTGGCGTGAAAAGTTTGTGCCTGTCGAAAGTGGATTTACTTATGGCAGAAAGTTGCAGCCAATACCAATACCAATACGAATGTGAATGTGAAAACATCAAGGCCCCAGGCGAAGACCTCTATTCATTTTCCAACCATTTTCGCCACACGGAAAAAAATGTTACCAACTAATTAATTTATATATTTTGTTAGAACAAATAATATACAAAATTAAACAGGTGCAAATCAGTAAAAAAGACAAAATACTATATGATTTGAAATCGCTAATATTTCGATTTTAAACTATCAAAGTAAATAAAATATATTTTTTCCTCACTGCATTCGATGTAAATTGTTTTCTGGTAAAGAAGACACTGAAAATATATAATAGGCTTGGGGGAAAACTTTTCTTAGTGCTACATTTGACGACACAGCAAACTGCCAAATTGAAGGCATCTGCCTGTGGTTGGGTGGGTTGGTGGTTTCAGTTGGTTATGGATGGTCTTGGGTGGTTTTGGATGGTTTCCCCGGAAGATGAGGTAGACTTCGCCCCATGTATTCGTCTCTCCTTGATTTCGGCTTGAAGCCTCCACACACATAAGTTTCACAAAAGGCAAAGGAAAATTGAGACTGGTGGAAAGCAACAGTTTTTTCTGCACTGAAAAAAGTCAAGACAGAATGGGAAAGGGATTTAAAGCTGTTTAACAAGAACCAACACTATTTCTTAGTAAAAGTTTTCTAGGAATTTCAAAAACTCAATGGTGGGGGAAATCACTTTCAAGGGCATTTTTTGTGCGAACTTTGTTTAAAAAGTAAATTAAGTTTAAACTGTTTCCTAAAATTGTAAAATATGAGAGGGGAAAGCGTTAGTTACATAAAGGAAAGAAATTTGTAATTGCAAGTTAGAAAGTAAACAAATAACAATCATTTAATTATTTCTTTATTTCAGTAAAAACAAGAAAGGAAAGCTATCTTCGGGCGGAGCCGAAGTTGATATGCCCTTGCAAAATACTCTGTAAATTATATTCTCCAAAATTATTCATATGATGCATTCTTAATACTCATAAAAAATCCCAATTTCCTAACTTTAAAAACACCAAAGTTATGGCATTTCCAATCGTTCAGTTATATGGCAGCTATATGATACAGACCTACCAAATTTCATAGGGATCGGCCGACTATATCCTATAACCGCCATATAACTGATTGATCGGAAATTCCATAACTTTGGTATTTGTAAAATGCTTTATTTAACTTAACAAACCATAACTGATAACAAGTGATTATCAGTTATGGTTTGTTATGGTTTCTTTTTCGCTTTTATAAAAACCGCGCCATGTGCGTATAGATTTCTTAACATGATTATAATTTGACATACAAATAAACCAGATATTGGCCAAACAAAATTTTTTCAGCCCGAATATTCTATAAATTTATTCTCTAATTTTTTATGAAAGCGAAAAGAAACCATATGGTTAATTTTTATGTCAAACTTCAATCAAATTGGCCTGATAACAAGTGATTTCAGTAAAATAAAATAAATCAAGAAATGAAAGCTAACTTCGGGCGGAGCCGAAGTTGAAATACCCTTGCAGAATATTCTGCAAATTATATTCTCCAAAATTATTCATATGATGCATTCTTAATACTCATAAAAAATCCCACCTTCCTAACTTTAAAAACACCAAAGTAATGGCATTTTCAATCGTTCAGTTATATGGCAGCTACAGGATATAGTCGGCCGATCCATATGAAATTTGGTAGGTCGGATTGATTGGAAATAAAAACCATAGAAAATCCCAACTTCCTAACTTTAAGAACACGAAAGTTATTTCCGATCGTTCAGTTATATGGCAGCTATAGGATATAGTCGGCCGATCCCGGCCGTTCCGACTTATATACTGCGTGCAAAAGAACGAATAGTGTGTGCAAAGTTTCAATTCGATATATTTAAAACTGAGAGACTAGTTTGCGTAGAAACAGACAGAAGGACAGACGGACATGGCTATATCAACTCAGGAGGTGATCCTGATCAAGAATATATGTATATACTTTATAGGTCGGAGATGTCTCCTTCACTGCGTTGCACACTTTTGACCAAAATTATAATACCCTCTGCAAGGGTATAAAAATTGGAAAACGTCAACTTTTAGGTTTTCAAAAATTTTCAAAGATTTCATATTTTTAAAACTAAAGGTGGGCAAAAAAAAGGGGGCAAAGATGGGTCAATGATTAAGCTATTCAAATTTAAAAAATTCGATTTTAGTCGACCGAACTTCTTTGAGCTCATTGTTTTGTAATTACTGCAAGGGTATATAAAATTCGGCTTGCAGAAGTTTGATTCCTTTCTTGTTTTAAAGTGCAATCAGCTTGAATAATAACTTCTCAACAAAAAGCCAAGTTTGCACATTCACAAAATCAAATTGACATTTTCTTATGCCCCAAAAGAAAGGAAATCAGCTGGAAGAACATTATTATAATGTTGAACATTACATTATACGTCCTTTAATAAACTATTTTTGCTTCATTGATTTTCCTTGGGATTCCCTTAAAGTGCAGATATATTCCCACATCCCTTTACTTACATATATATATAAAAGATTCAACAGGCCCACATTTTCCCGGACACTTTTCATTCCCTTTCTTTTTATTTGGCTTAAATAAATACATTCAAGTAAATATAGCGGTGGGTGAGTGTGCCCCGTTCTTTATGGTAAAAAGTTCAGGACGTCAAGGAAAAGTCGAGTCGAGTCGAGTCGGGTAAATATATGTGTTTGTTCAGACACACTCGTACACACAAGTACGTATGTACATAATTTAGTGAACTTGAAACTTGCCTCCTGGTCGTCGTGTGGCATACATATTTGTATATCAGATGTTCAGGAGATGTCCTAAATGTCGCCTCCACCAATAAAGGCAGACAGTAGAAAAAATAAAGGAGAAGCGCAAGGAAATTTTATGCTAAGTAATTTATATCGGCCCCCACAGTGGTTGCCAAAAATGTAAAGGCCATGGCTTTCATGTTCCATTCAACTTTAGATAATTAATATGAATGGCTTCTTCTCTGCAATGAATAAAATTAAGTCCAACCAATTAGGTCACCAACTATTATTCATGAGACATGCAAATATGAGAAATGTATTTATAAAATGTTGTGTACTTTATGCATTTTTAAATAGTATTTGCAGACAACAAAATTTTAGGGTTATTGGAGCATTAAAACATTTTAAAATATTTAAAATAAAAACACTTCTCATTTACCCATTTATTAAAAAACATTTCCTGAAAATGTAAGTTACTTATAGCTCGAAATTTTTAAATATTTAAGTTATCTATAAAAATTGATAAGCACTACTCAAAATTCTTTAAGCGAAATACTTTTTAAAATATTTTGCATTTGTTATGATCCACTGTATGTGAGCGAAACACATATAAAAAGAAGTGCATTATATGTGTGTGACAACAGTAACGGCAAGAAAAGCTGTATCTGCTTATTAATGATTTAAAAAATATTCCATGCAATGCAGGGAAAAGCAGGAAATTGATATGCACTTACCGGCAACACGGAAGTAAGATGAAAAAGTACAAATAAAGTAAAACGAGAAGGAGGGAGAGAGGAAAACCAAGGAAATTCAAAAAGGGAACGGAGCGAGGCACCCGTGAAGTATGCTAGTATAATAAGATATTTTGCTGGTTAACACTGCCTGCAGAAAAATGTTTCCCAACTAAACTCGGTTATTAAAAATTAAAATCGTTCCAACTGTCCCTATGAAGCTTCGCTGAAATCCCAAAAAAAAATGTATCTACCATAAAAAAATGTAAGTGCCACAATTATTTAATATTAAGGAAACTTAAAAATTTGTAAGTGTTTGTTTTTTTTTTTAATAAAGTCGTTGAACTTATATTTTCCAACCTCCGGATCAAAAGTCTACAAAAACGGCACTGAAAAAATCGTTTTTCTATACTTTTTCTTGGTTTCCAATTTGGCAAACAATAAATATAATGTATATATAAAACTAGAAATTCTCAGTGTAAAAGAATATGAGAAAACGACATGGAGAGACAGAAAATATGAAAAAGATAATAGGGTACTTCGTTTTTTCACTTTTTTTAGTCACCTGTGTGGCAAATCGAAAGATAATAACGAAGACGGAACAGAATACGCGATAACAGGTAAGTGAAGTGGCCAAAAAGAAGCGCAGGAGAAATGCCAAGTTACCAAAGGAAATCAATTTCCCCCACTTCGCATCAATCACACATGGACTCTGATTGAAAGCAAATCGAAAGTAAACAATGGAAGTAATTAGGAAGGGAAATCGTAATCCATACTCTTGTTTGGTTCTTCTTCGAGCAATTATTAATATTTGTCGTGTTATGCAGTGTCAAATCAATCAATTTCAAAGACAACAAAATGAATATTCAAAGGGAATTCAATTTCGCTAAAATTATTTTAATCACTGTCGATCCTTCTCAATTTCATTTTAGTACATTAAAAAAAGTCGTATCGGAATTGCTCAGACACACTTAACATTTTTATATATATTTGATGATATACTTCTTAATATTTCCCTTTATTCTCTGTTATTTTAAATTCTTAACTTTATGAACCTTATCGTTTAATGTTCAATACAAAATGTATTTATTTAAATTAGTTTATTTTATATTTACAAATCCTAGTCTAATTCGTATTTAATATTGGTAGGTAATATTTGAAATTAAATTAAATTAAAATTGTTTATCCATAACAATTGGTTGGCGAGCCCAAAACAAAACAAAAGTGTATGTGGGCAACTGAGTGGGTGAATTTGGCACCTACCGAGAAATTCAATTTACAATTCACCGCAGTTCCACCAAAATTTTGGACAACATGCATGCTTCAAATTACGAAAGCAATTTCATTTTACGACACTTATCAAACGCTTCACGCAACATAAAGCAGCCGGACATTAAAAAGTACTCGGTTAGAGGACCAACAAAATCGCATGCGAAATTTACAGTCTGAAATCCCATTCGCCTGGAATAGCAAAAAATCCTTGCAACTGGCAAAAATCAGATGGTTGCATGGGCGGGAGTTTTGAATTTATAATCATTTATAATTCAAAAAGTTTTAAACAAAAAATTTTTTGTTTCAATATTTTTGTGAAAATGAGCAAATAGGTATTTTAAAAATTTTTTAATCCAGAGAAAAGAAAATATTATATCTAATACCTATTTATTTATTTGTATGTTTCCCAAAATAAAATTTGATTGAATAAAAGTAAAGTAGCATGTCTCGATTTTGTATTGTATATTTGTTCCTCTGACTAAGTTTTAATAATACATAAGTTACCATTCTGAAGATTCTTCACAAAGTATATTTTTGAAATATGTTTAAGTGGTATGCATTTAAATGAAAAGGTTACATTATTACATTTTCGATTTGTTATTTATATTAACAAAAAAGCTGCCATATTTAATTGGTAATTTTATTAACGTCCTGCTGTAGTAATTTTGCTGAGCAGTGGGCCAGCCGACCGTTTTAAGACTATTTTAAAGTTCTCACTAACAGTGTAGTCCTCTTTAAATACCACAACCAGATTCAGTTCGAATTCTGAAAGATAAATAAGGATTTTATGAGAAAAAATAGGCATTTTAATAGAGAATTATATATTTATAATTGGAATTTATAAATTGAAAAACAATCCGTTTGCAATCACTGTTAAACCTAAAATCCCACAAAGCACATTCCAGCGGAAAGGATAGTATCTTAGAAGCCATACAAATCTGAAATCCACTAAAAACTAAATACAGTAAAACAGTGCCGTAATGAGTGTTAGCCTCCTAACTTCCTACTACACCTCTAGTCAACCTCTAGTTGCTTCCCGCCAAGAATCTAAAGTTACACCAAAAAACCATTGACAAAATATCGCATAGAAACGTGCAATTAAAAAAGCAAATTTTAGAAGTTGGTCTAAATGGGAACTTGTCCTCATGGACCATTTTCAAATTTATGGTATGGCTATGAAAATTAAGTTTTAAAGAATAAGAAACGGCTTTGAGCTGGTAATATATGGTAATATATAAAGTATAAATCGGATAATATTTAAAACCTTTTCGGATCTTTTGCGATCTTTGATTCAACATGAGTTTTTTTTTGCATAAAATCATAACTGAATCAAATCTAATTATGCTGTTATAAAAAAAAATTGTGTTTATATTAAGATTGCTTAAATGTTTAATTTATGATTTCGATGTCTAATAATTAATAACAATATAAAAACGTTTAAAATGCTTTTTTAAAAATACCAATCAATATCAATATACATCTAATATATAAAATATAAAATCCTTACCGATTTTGAAGTTCTTGGTGAGGAGCGTAGGGCAGGTGAACAATCTTGGCAGGACCATATAGATGGGGAGCTCTAATTTCGGCAGCACATTGCCATCTGCTATTTGTATCGTTTGGATTTCGGTAGCATCCTTGGAATAACCCTCATCGCAACCGCAGGTTTCCACCCGAACCAATTGCATTTCAATGGACTTAATAGCAGCCTCCGTGTGTTGAACAGTAATGCTGCCCGTGATCGGGGTAGTTACACAGGATTCACTTCGATCCAGACGTCCTGTGATCAGGAATCGCGGCATAGACAGTCTCTCCTTGGCGCTGGCATTCTTTTGAAGCGAGTCTGGACTCAAGCTGAAGGGCACAACCTTTAGGGAATCCTCGCCCAATGCTACTGGTTTATACTGCACGCAGAATTGTTGGATTTTTGTCATGGATTTGCCCAAGAAATTTCGCTTCACAGTGCAATTGAGCTGGTAATTAACGTTGATAAAAACACCATGGTATGTTTCATAAAGTATTCGCGGTTCCTTTTTGCACACCAAAGGCAATTCGAAGTGGAACTCCGAGCGACCGGCGCTCAGTTTTCCAGGGGCAGATAGCTCCAGGCTATTCTGCAACAAATTAATGGGCTTCACGGAGTTATAAAAAGCATCGAATAAGCCCACAGTTTTGGCACTTAATTGCAGATTAACGATTCCTTCAAGATACAACATAATTCCTTCATGTTTCGTTTCTTGCGAGCACTGGAACTGAACGCAGCCCAACAGCATGTCCTGTGGAAGTTAAATTTCAATTAATTAGCACTCTAACTATCTGGATCAACTTACATTTTCATGGTAAACCTTATTCTCTCTCTTTAATTTAATATCAAAGAGTAAGGAACCCATTTTAATCAGCAAATAAAAACAAATAAAACAGCTGATTTACCCCAAGTTGATCTGGCAACCCTAACGTCAGCTGTCTAGCAAGTTTGCAGCCCCTTTTAACATAAAACCAAAACAAACTCATTTTTATATAAGTTCCATTTGATATTTAATATTTTTATTTAAACACAAATGCCTCGAAATCTAAATGCAGAGAGGGACAATCCCTGCCTCAAGGTTTGTTTATTTGCAGTGGATCACAGCTGAATATGTACGGTGCATATTTTTAAAATCAACACTCCAAAGCGCTGAAAAAAAGAATAAAATTGATAATAAGATAACTTCTCAATTTCTTTTTTAATAGTCTTAAAAATATAAATAATTCGGGATTTCAAAATATGTATTGTTCCATTCTGGCTGATTTAGTTTTTCCTAACACTTACCACCGATTAATTTTTTCAGTTTCAAAATATATCTAGTTATTATCAAGTTTTTTTTCTTTTTTAACTTGTTCATTCCAATACTACTTTTAGTTTCACCGCTAAAGAAAGTTGAAGTTAAAAAATTTAACAATACAATTTTAACACAAAATATCTTTCGAAAAACAGGAGCAGGAATTATCGTTCAAATGCCTCAACAAAAACAATTTTGACCACGAGAAGTGCGAAGTTTATTTTGCCAATTATAACAACTGTAAAGAGTTTTGGGTAAAAACCAAAAAGGATTAAAAATTTGAATCAGGTTGTTAACCAAAATATTATATTTTTATAGAACAAAGTTAAAAGTGAGCGGAGAGCCAAGGGACAAGCTCCATATTTACCGCCCTTGGAGGAACGCGAAGCGATTAAAGCTGAATATATGAAAGGAAAACCACAGCAGAGCTGATAAAATTAGCTATTTAAGCACCTTTTTAACAAATAAATTAAGTGTACATCAACTGCCAGAACTTGTATAAAGAAAACACATCTACCTACAGTCGATATACTGAATTTCTAAAACAGAAAATTCTTATTTCATTAAACCATTTTCAATTACTTTTTTATATTGTACTTAGAATTCTTACTTGACTTAAAACACATTAGGAAACCGTGAAGACGAAGATGGCACAAACACAACAAGTTGTTATTTGAATTGTTATAACATTTTTCATATAATTTAATTTAAAAAAGTCTAAATTAACAAATTTAGCCGTGAATAACATCGGCGCCTACAACTTTTAGCGCGGGCATGGATTCCTCCAACATGGCCGTGGCCAATTCAAACTCCAGAGTCTCCTTGGGATCATCCAGAATGAGCAATTTAAGCTTCGGCAGGCGATAGAGGCTGGCCAGTCCATTGGTGGTGATTTGGGTGCCTGAGAGATCTAGCACCTCCAGATGCGGAAAACCACCACCCGAAACCCTGTCCAGACACCAGTCGTCAAAGGTTTTTATGTTGTGAAAGGACAGGAACTTAAGGGAGTCCAGGCAGCGTAAGTTCTCCAATCCCTCGTAATAGAGGGTCATGTTGTCACACCGCAAGGCCTCCACTTTGTAACCAGGATCAAACTTATTGGGCAGGTTGAGGTCCCCTTCATCCTCGGTGGCCCGATGCCATCGGGAATCGTTGAGGAACTTAACGGCGCCACCGCGATACATGATGAAATGTGCAGCAGCCAATTCGGCGCCCAGAATCTTGTGTCTATCCGGGATGAACTGCTGCATATGCCGCTCGATCTGCTCCTGTCGGTTGTCCCACCACAGCCGCATTTTTCTGGGGCTCAAGTCGATGGGTCTCTGCATCATGACTATGAAATCGGAGGTCTGTTCCGAGTCGGAAAACAGTTTCAGCTTGCTGCTCCAATCTTCCGGCCGGTCGCCTATCGGGGTCCTCCAATTTAGTTTCTGCTTATCGGCGGCCAATTCCGCGCGAATCCTCTTCACGGTGGCACTGACCTCCACTTCCTCTCCCGGCTGAGCCTGATTTGTGGGCAGGGAGGACGCCGTCCGACTGCCACATCGCCCTAAGGAGGAAAATCCACGCGACAGGCGCTGCAACATGCTTAAAGTATGATTTTTGTAAATAAATGTTTGAGGGGAGTCGGACTAGAGATGCGCACGTTACATGACTCACGATGTACAATTTATTTATTTGTGGAAGAGAATAATTTATTAAATTCAGTTCTCTTATTTTTGAAATTAACTTAATTGAGGGGATATTCAAGATGAGATAATTTATTTATTTATATATCAATATAAAATAAAATTATGTGGTGTTAGAATCAGTTTTGCTTTCTTAAGAAATTACATTTTTAAATACCAATTTTTATATAAAATTTTGTTAGAGACTTTATTTTATAAATACCGATATTATAGTACCAGATCAGGTCAATTGGTATTTAATATTAACCTTTAAAATTTCAAAAATTATAAAAAGTAGTATTCAATTGCTAATGAAAAACTTATTTCTTCTAGCTTAATACTCCGAAATACAATTTTTAAATGTATCACCTTATGTTTTATCAGTCAGATCTAATAAGCAATATATATATTTATTTTAAAAATAATTCAAAACTCGTGCGTGAGTGCGCTGGGGAATCGCAGCAGCTGACGGATCAGCTGCTAGCACTCTCTTTCGTGCCGAGTTGGCAGCCCCAAGCCAATGTGACGCCATTTTGTTTTTGCGTGCTGTCAAACGCTGAATTTCACATTTCCACCACATAAAAACGCAGACGACTTTTATTCAAGTGCGTGAGATACCACCGAAAAACGTTGCTAAATCACTTAAATGCTGATTAACCGCCAACCAAACGATTGAACACAACGGCAGCAAGGCAAACGCCGCAAAAACCTGCCGAAAATTACGTGAATCAGCATCGCAAGGGCAACCCGTGCAATTGGCAAAATTTTAATCTGCGAAGACCGCGCTGCAATATGGTCAATTCGTCTGGCAGCGAAGATGGCCAGTTGAGGAGCCCCAACGACGGACATTATCACAGGTGTGTATTATCCAGGGGATCCTGGGAAAACTACGAAATTCGATTTTTAATATGCGAATCATGGAAAATTGTTGCTGCATACACACAAAGAGGGTACATATACACACGAGTGCAGGCAACGCGACGTAAATCCCGCTGAAAAAATATAGCGATATTTTAACTGTATCCCGCTGTTGCTGTATTTCATCCACAAACACAGTTGCGAACGTTTTAAAAGT
This sequence comes from Drosophila rhopaloa, assembly GCF_018152115.1. NCBI lineage: Eukaryota > Metazoa > Arthropoda > Insecta > Diptera > Drosophilidae > Drosophila > Drosophila rhopaloa. The sequence goes on along the minus strand of NW_025335142.1, from coordinate 2,163,582 downwards.
GATCATATTTTAAAAGCTAATGCCAAGTTTAGTTATTCGAAAAACATTTAATTTAAATATTTATTTACTTTAAACTAACTTAAAGATTTGCGTTTTTAAATTTCGATACAATAGAATTTTAAAAGTATGCATATTTTATTTCGTTTGTTTACTTGGAGAAAGAAAGTTAGCCCCTTTTGCATATTTAGCTTTTCAATCGAATGGCAAATGCAACTATTATTTTCAACGCACTTGAACCGATAACTGTTGCATGTGTGTGTATGCAGCGGGTATACAATTTTCCCCCAACCATCTTGATCTGTTGACTATAACGAATTGTACATGCTAATTCAATAATCTTGAAACGAAATTTGCGTTTGTAAAAACGAACATTCGCCCCAAATATATTATCATCCCAACATCCCTTTCGCGCTTGTTTGTTCTCCTTGACAATATTAAGAAAAATACCAAACCAAAGAAAACAAAACCAATTTATGACGATTAAAAAATTTATTGAATTTATTGAATCCTTTAATTGACTTGAATTTTTTCGTTGCAAATAGGCCAAAAAGTGTGTACTTGTCCCATGACCGAGGCGCGCGATGGCCAACAACAATACCTAATAATTATCATAATAAAAAACCAACAAAGCTATTATAAAAACCAAAACCAAAATGAAAACGAAAGAAAAAGTGCAAGCAGTTATGCAAAATTCGAGTTTAAAACTGTGCACCTGCAGTGTCAACGGCAGACAGGACCGAATCTTCTCAAGCCAACCACGCTAATCTCGCTTGACCCGCTGGCTCATTAAATGTGTTCCGAGAATCAAATACCAAACACCAGAGAATCGAGATCCGATAAGCTCCGAACCGATCGATCGATCCGAGCTCTCTCATGTGCTGCTGGCGGTAAATTGTAATAATCTGTAACTCAATTGAATGAAACACACAATATTTGTATACTATCTTTGCTAATGCCTCTTTCCAAGTCCTGTCTCAATGTCTTTCGTGTCTCTCTGTCTCTCAAAAGATAACTCCCATTCCCAGCAGGTTGCGCAGTCAGTCGTGTAAGTGTTTGCATTTTACAGCCCTTGGGAGTCTCGCAGCTCCGAGCTCCATGGAATAGTCACGGGATCCGGGATCAGGTAAGTACCCCATTTGATTGCATTCAATGGTGGGGCGATTTTTATTTCTGGGCGCAACAAGTAATTTCTATGCATTAAAGTTTTTTAATTTGGACGCTATAGGGCTTTGGTTAATTTTAAAATTAATACAATTAAAAGTATATCTTTAAATTTTCTAATACATATATTTATATTTAACGATATCTATATATATGTTTTTTACAGGCATTACTCAACTAACCTGCTATTTATGTTGATATTGTTTGAGAGGAGTGAAGCTGTTTAATAACTATCATATTATTAAAAGCCTCTTTACATATTGTATAAAAAACTTTCTGGAAATGATGCATAGTTTTTTATACGCCATGGCTTCCTTTTCAAACATTATAATAGCTACTTCTACTTAACTTTAATGTCCAGATCCAAATTTCTTAGAGTGGCCCGTAGATTACTTGTTGCTTCCATGATTTTGGAATTGTCGTGTCCCACCTAGTTGCATTCGTTGCTGTTCGGTTATGGAATAATACCTCCACTTATCTGAGCGACTCCGAACCGATTGCCTCAAATAAACACTAAATAATCCGCTTATGTACTGCACCAAAGATTTTGTATCTAATCTCGAAAGAATTCCAGAGCTAGCATGGACTCGAGTTCTTAAGGCATCTAAGGGCAAGTGTAAAATGTAAATCGCAACACCGACTGCAGCAACGTGCAACCTGCTACAAGCAACATGCAACGTGGTCAGAGCAACGCCTGGTCAACTGGGTCGAGGGTCAACTGGGTCATCGTCAGGCATCGGTCCAGAAGCATCAGCAGATGGGACACCACTTAAAGCATGACACCATAATTTTTGACTTTCTCTCTTACTTTTAGCCGTGGCGAGGATGAGGAGCACGAAGCGGACGCCGATTCTCTGTACATACAACCACCGCAAGCGAGCCGTGAAATGAGCTCCGGGTCCAGGCGTGACAAGAAGAAACATTCCCGCGAACGTCGGCGCCACAAGGATCGGGAAGATGTGGGCGGCGGCGGAGGTCTAGGACCGGATCGTGACCATCGCTACGAATATCGGAATAGGGAGGAACACTACCACCACCACCATCGCGAAAGAGGCGGCAATGTAGCCGCCGCATATCCGAAACACCACCTGGGCCACGCGTACCACTACCCACAGCCGCCACAACAGCTGCAACAGCCCTTGCCGCCGGCTCCCAGCTATGCTGCCCACCACCACCATCATCATCAGCATTTAAGCGGAGCCCGAGCCGCCCCCCGTGGCGATTACCATTCCTATCCGTCGGGCTATCACTCGAGCAGTCGCCACGGCGACTATCCCATGGAGGAGCCACCGCGACGGGGCAGTAAATACGCGGACAGCAAGGATGCGGAGAGTCTGGAGCAAGATCTGCGTTCCAGGCTGCTTAAGAAGCGGCATAACTACGTTAAGGATTACGAAACGGAGGAGAACTACGAGCATCGCGTAGAGAGGAGTGAGCGGAGGGAGGCTGGACGCAAGGAACGTGAGCGAACTGGACGGAGCAGCCACAAGCAAAACCGTCACGAACGCGTCATCGAACTGCTGGACAGTCCCGACCCTGAGCACCAGCATCAGCACCAGCACAAGTCGCATCGGAGCAAGTGGCGCGAGGAGGTCGAGGTCAACAGAAGAAAGGAGTCCGAGGACATGGAGTTGCTGGCCCGCAGGGAGAAACTGCTCGCTGCTGAGCGCGATAGCCGCCAGCGGAAGCAGACAGCTCGTGAGGAACTGGAAGCTCGCCGGGAGTTGCTCCGAGAGCGTAACGAGCACAGTGACGCACTAAGTCCGACGGCAGTGGCAGCAAGTGTAACCGCTGGCTTAAATATTCAAGTCAAAAGGAAATCCAAACCGGACAACTACGAGAAACAGATCAAGCACAAGAAACGGCGAGAGGAGGAGGTGGAGATCATCCGGGATGAAGGGGAGGACGAGGAAAGCGAAGAGAGCGACTCTAATGAGGAGGATCCCGATGAAGACAGCGCAGAGAGCGGCACAGAATCAGGCAGTGATGAAAGCTATGCTAGTAAAAAGAAGAGCAAGATAAAATCCAAGCCTCTGCTTGAGGATGACGACGAGGATCTGCCCTTGCCCGACAGTCCACTCAGCGTGGGAGAGCTCTACAAGTCACCCAAGCAGCGTCAGCGGTCCCGATCTTTAAGCTCAAAGAGCAGCTCACAGTCCAGTCACAGCAGTCGCTCAAGATCTCGTTCCAGGAGTCGGAGCAGCCTGGAGGATGAGGAGGATCGGCGAGACGCAGGAACAGCTGCATCACCCAGTAGCAGTACTCGTAGCGAAGAGCGCGGGATGTCCCAGCAGCACCAGGAAGAGAAACCTGAGGATAAACTCAAGGACAAGGCTCAGAAATCGCTAGAGGAGCAGACTCCGTGCGACGACAAGGGTGTGCCTCTGCCCAACTATTATCCCGGTGTTCAGGGCTGCCGCTCTGTAGAAGAATTCCAGTGTCTCAATCGTATCGAAGAAGGAACTTATGGCGTGGTATATCGAGCTAAGGATAAAAGAACCAACGAAATCGTGGCCCTCAAGCGACTTAAAATGGAGAAGGAAAAGGAGGGTTTTCCCATCACATCACTTAGGGAAATCAACACCCTTCTTAAGGGTCAACATCCGAATATCGTAACCGTTCGCGAGATCGTTGTCGGCTCCAACATGGACAAGATCTTCATTGTGATGGACTATGTGGAGCATGACCTAAAGTCTCTGATGGAGACGATGAAAAACCGCAAGCAGAGCTTTTTCCCTGGAGAAGTCAAGTGCCTGACGCAGCAGCTCCTGGCGGCGGTGGCCCATCTCCATGACAATTGGATATTGCATCGCGACCTAAAGACCTCCAACCTGTTGCTCTCCCACAAGGGCATCCTCAAAGTGGGCGACTTTGGATTGGCTAGAGAGTATGGCTCGCCGATTAAGAAATACACCTCGCTGGTGGTCACCCTGTGGTACCGTGCCCCCGAGCTGCTCCTCTGTTCGCCCGTTTACTCCACCCCCATCGACGTTTGGTCGGTGGGCTGCATTTTCGCCGAATTCCTGCAGATGTTGCCGCTCTTTCCGGGAAAATCGGAAATCGATGAGCTTAACAGGATCTTTAAGGTAGAATTAATAACACTTTATCTTATAAAATCATAACGATCCTTACATTTTTTTTGTAACTTTTTTATAATTACGACTATATCTTTCAGATCGCTTTTGAGGCTGAATTTTAAGATTTATTTTCCTATGGCACTGATTTTGACCCTTGGTTTCTTATTCTTTCAGGAATTGGGCACCCCCAATGAGAAGATCTGGCCCGGCTACACTGAGCTGCCCGCCGTGAAGAACATGCTGTCACAGAACTCGCAGTTCACAGAGTATCCTGTCTCGCAGTTGCGCAAGCACTTCCAGGAGAAGACTTCCGACATGGGGCTTTCGCTGCTGCAGGGCCTGCTGACGTACGATCCAAAACAAAGACTGACCGCCGATGCGGCCCTGAAGCATGGCTACTTCAAGGAGATGCCACTGCCCATCGATCCCTCCATGTTTCCCACCTGGCCGGCCAAGAGCGAGTTGGGAGCTCGCAAGGCGCAGGCCTCGTCACCCAAACCGCCGTCCGGTGGCTCACAGTTTAAGCAGCTGGGCCGCGACGAACCCATCGCAGCCGTGGGTCCGGGAAACAAGCTCTCGTCTGGAATTATCACCGGGAACAAGAAGAGCCACGGAGCTGGTGGCTCGTCGGCCAGCACCGGATTCGTCCTCAACTCTGGGCTCACGCAACGCCAGCTGGCCATGGGACCGGGATTCAGTCTAAAGTTCTGATTGGAAGTTGGATTCTGTGTGTTTTTAGCCAATTACGATTACGGTATGATTAATTGTTATGTATAGTTAGCGATGTAAGTGAAAAATTTCGTTTAATTGTATGTGTAAAAATATTGTTCCATATATAATTTAAAAAGCCATACAAAACAATTTGGATCAATCAGCATTTTTCATTTAAATAACGGCGATCCCTCTAATTAAGGTAGGCCAATTTAAGAGATGTGGGAGAACTGTAATCGTTGGACAATACTTCCTCTTCCTTCTATTTATTTATCTACATATAATTTGATTCCCAAAAGAGCTTTAATTTTTATCAGTTTCAAAGGAGTGTTTAGTATGTTTTTCTGGGTTCACAGATATTCTAAAATATTTTTGGATCTCTTTCAAGAACACGTCAGAGTAAGAATAATATAAATCAAACACTGCGGTAATATACAAGCTCTCGAGACACAAAATTAATTTAGCTTTATAAAACAAAAACTAGTTTATTTTGGCAAATTCCTCAAAATACACTCGATAGTTTCAGGTGCAAATAGTATATTTGTTCAGCGATTTACATTCCGCCCCTACAGTTCTTAGCAACCAAAAATCGGCCCATCCTACGTACACACCCAATGCATCCACACCTGTAACTTTAAAACTTAGCCTAGGGTAAATACTCTCGCGCTATCTCCGGAATGCTTAAGTGGACCAGAGGTAGAAGTAAGTGCTTTGCCACGTGGGAATGTAGTCTTTCAGGGGTCCGGCCACCACCTTTGCAATAGGAATACTGGTAGCCACAAAGTCCAGGACACGCTCCAGTCTCGATTTGGTGAAGCTGTCGTAGAACGGCGATCGGGCCAGGAAGTACAGAATGTTGATGCACCGCCTGCTCAGCTCCATTTTCTGTTGCTTGGACATGAGGTCTCGGTGCTGGCGGTACAGGTGTATGCTGTACAGATCGATGGACAGAGCTACCATATACTGCTTCCAGCTCCGCTGACCGAACAATCCCATGGCGGCCAGGTGGATCAGTGGCTTCGATATATACAGGTACTCCGCTTGAAGCAGTTTTTTGGGGATCTGCGTCTTCACTGCCTCATTGTTGTCCACATGGAGCTTGAAATCGCGATACTGCAGAGGAGGAGCACCCTCCACCTTGCGGATCACTCGACCGGATCGCTTTAGTTGGAAGGTAATGGAGTGCTGGGACTGCAGCACATCGTTGGAGGAGGGCACCTCATCCGCCGCAGACTTCCTTTGCTTGCCCAGTGCCCTTCGGTTCAATGAGGCGATGGGCGGCGATGTGATTATATCCGAGGTAGAGTGTTTCAAGATAAAGAAACGCCCCGCCGCCTTAAAGGCCTGTATTAGCGCTATCACCAGCCACTTGCCGGATTGACCGAACAGCCGGCGAGCCGATATCTCGATGAAAACCTCGCTATATTCGAGTGTCGTCAGCGTGACCTTTAGACGGTAGCAAAGTTTCGATTGCAGCTGGATCACCGAATTCTCCTGAGCATTACGTGCCCGTTCGATGATCCGATCGTTGTAGAACACCAGCATATTGGACATTGTATAAACCAGCTCACTGACCACATTCGAAGAGGATATGCGACCTGGAATACGGCCAAAAGTCAAATCTATAGGTTCTATGTAAACAAAAAGTTAACTTTACCTGCTATAAAGTAGGAGACCCACTTGGCCGTGGTCTCGAAATCGCCCACCACATCCGGGTTTTTGGCAACCCACGCCTCATACGCCTTCAGCATGCCCTTCAGAGTATCCATTATATCCGGTAAAATCGCCAGTTCCTCGAAAAACCAAAATAAAATGAGGAATTGCGGCCTGCAGGTAAATCAAATCGGTGCAGCTGTGGTGTTATGGTTTTCTTGAGAGGCGTTAGAGCTTCCTTGTGAATATTGAGAAGGTGTCGCAAGTTATTTTTTTATTAAAGTTCTGCAAAGATAGAAAAATACAAAAGAATTATACTTCTTTATTAAATACATATGTCAATATATTTACAAAATCAAGATAATTAAATTAAGAAGGCATCAAAAAGAAACCTAATTAACGGTTTTGTTTTTATGGCTAAGTATAAAGTTATTTTTGTATATAACAAAAAAAATATTATTTGCTCATTTAGTCATAGTACAAGAAGAGATATTTTTTAATGTAACGCTGTTAACAGCACCCTTTGCACCTGTCGATGACACGTGTTTTTTAAAGAGTAAAATAAAAAGTTTCCATTTTGCTTGCTTTTGTACTGACTTACCTTTTGTCGCTCTTTTCTTTTGTTTGTTTTAAACTATCAAGCTGTGACGTCACAAATCATCACACTTCGGCATCGTGGAATCTCTAACGCATTAACGATAGCAGTACGGACCCAAGACTTTGGCCACACTTTTGTTTGTCCCGTACATTGCAATCAAACTGAAAATAGCGACTAAAATCGCGGTCGCTCTGTTTTCGTGTGGATTAGCTTGGCAAGATTGAATTAAGAGTCGATATACAAATGTCCAGCAAAAACACGGACACCGGAGACACTACCATCATGGCCACGGCGACCTCCTTGCAGCAGGATTTCGAGGCCGGCGGAGAAGAACAACTGCCCCGAGAATCGCTGGTAATATGTAACCCCCTCGACTTTGTCTAATCTATAATCCGACTATTTCGCCGCAGATAACCACTGCAGTCAGCTTTCTACAGAACACGAAAGTACGCCACACGACGCTTATCCAGAAGCAGCAGTTCCTGCGGTCCAAAGGTCTCACGGCCCACGAAATCCAGTTGGCCTGCGAACGGGCCGGCGTCTTTACCCAAGACCCCAACAGTCCGTATCCCAGTCCAAATACCGTAATCAGCATCGGATCCCAATTGCAGGCACTGCAGCCGCAGCCGACTGTCTTTGGTCGGATCCGCGAGATCATCCATTCGACGGCCCTCCTTAGCGGAGTGGTCTATGCGGTCTATCTCTTTTGGAAGGTGAGTGATCCAGATATCCCTTCTTTTAGTTCGAATTTAGAATTATAGCAATGGACTTGAAACTATAAATTATTAGTAAAGTTGTACTTTCAGGGGAACAGTTTTAAAAATATTTATATAAACATTTCTATCCAATTTTTAAATTTTTGGTCGAACATTTCTTTAATAAAAGAAAGTACACAGATAAATCAAATTTTGTTTTTTTCAGTCCAATATTCAAACATCAACACAACTAGTATTTGCTCTATAAACCTTAGTGAGAGTCCAAAGATCAATTTCTCAAGCTAATGCTCGTAAATCTTTAAATGTCGCAAGGGGAATTATTTAAAATATTAATTAATTATATGAGCTCATAAAAATAAAATTGAATTTGACCTATTATTTAGCGGTTAGTTTGCTAAAAATGTTGTGCAATTAATAAAAATTAAATCTCTAAAGCATTTATTTTTGACTTCATCAATAAATACAAATAATTTTGTTCTTTTTGCAGAAATACATTGCTCCCTACATTTTTGGCAAGCCCAAGAAGAAGCCGGTCGACGAAGTACTGGATGACATTGACAAGAAGGTGGAGACGCGCACCAACGACCTCAACAAGGAGCTCTCAGCGGTCAGGGATCTGATCACCAGCCAGCAGAGGGAACATTCCCAGCAGCTAAATCGCGAATTTAGCAACTTTCGCAGCGATCTGGACGCCATCAAGGGTCTGCTGTTAAACCGCAAACAGTTTGCGGGCCCGGTGGCCCCCCTTGCAGTGCCATCCATACCAGCCTGGCAGTTGGCCGGCTCTCCGCATCATCATCATCGGCACAGCGGATCGGACGATAATGAGAAGGGCGATGATGCTGGCTCCGGATCCGGATCATCGGAGACCGAGGTGGTCACCAAGAATAGCGACTCCAGTTTGGAGATAATGTAATGCAATCAGAATACGAGGCTGGCTATATAGATGTAGTATATAGTTAAGCTGCAGGACGTTTGTAAATTGAGTTTCCCCTTTATTGCCTTTAAGACTTTTTGGTTTTTTTGCTTTGCGTTTATAGCATTTAAGTTTTTTTATAGTCAACAGCTAATCCATATCCAAAAGTACATACACACACTCACATATACACACTTATGCGATACGATGTCTATATAATGTAATAATAAAAAATGTTTACATAATAACAGGTTTGAATTTAAAGAAACTGTTTAATAAGCGCAAAAATGCTTTTGTTTAGTTTTGTTTTATCGGTACATACGGGGATGGGGTAGCATATCGATTTAGATATTTAATTTCGACTTAGACGATAATTGGTTTCTAAAAATTTTGCCGAGTGCTACTTTCTATAAATTGGCTAAATTCCCTTTAGTTTGATTTAAGAATATGCTGAGCGGCGCTCCTCAATAAGTTTCATTTAAACTCCTTAAAGAGCCCACTCAGATCCTAAATGTTTTTTAATTTAATTATTTATTGTGCGGTGCGTAGTTATGATTTTGTTTTAATTACAAATTTGGTTCTCTGCGCTTTCCGTATTTCGCTCCATGTTCATTTAACTTTCTTTACTACTTACGTTAATTTTTATCGATTTGTACATACGATAATTTAGTATTCAAATTATTTTTTGACGAAATTTTCTTTTAAAGTATATATATCCTAGTAAGTTAATAGTCTCACAAAAGATTGTTAAGGGCTTCATAGTTTGTTTTAATGTGTTTTTATTTCATGTTTTGTTTTGTGAATGGAAAACCATTTCGGAACACCCTGAAACAAGGATAGAGAACCATACCCTACCCATACTAAGTATGCAAAATTAGAGTCTTTTGTGGGGTAGCTTGGCCCTTGTTTGTTGGGTATACATAAGATAAACAGCGGCCAGGCCGGGATTTATCAGCTATTTCAAATTAAATATAACATATTTACAATTAATTATATCTTGCGATTGGGGCAATACCAGCTGCCATAGGCCGAGCAATGTGTAAATTTGAATAATAAAACTTTGACAAAAAACTTTAAAGAATGTATACAGAGTATTGCAATATTAATATATTAACATAATATTTTCAGAATTTTAAAGCCATAAGTTTGCCCCAAACGGAATTAATTCCACTATGGGATTTGATCAATTCCGAGTGTGCCAAAATAAATCTTGAAAACAATGTGTAAACTTGAAAACTAAATTTTTTAAATAAATAACAAATCTATAAGAAAATATTGCGTTTTTGCGATTCCAATAAGTATAGAAACGGAATTGATAAAATTGTTCTTTGCTAAACAATTGAAAATCAGTATTCTTTCAGCATAGGTGGTTGATTAAAATATATGGGAATTAAACAACAAAATCGATTCCGCTTCCGCAAAATAAACCAAAAATCGGATTTGTCCGGTCGTGTGACATTAGCCCCAATTAGTTTGCTTCTTTCTCAAATATATCCCTAATTTATGCTAACAGAAAGTGCACAGATAGTGTGGACAAAATAGAACCATGTATGGATTGAAGGATCCTAAAAAGAATATATTCTAGACGGCTGAATTAATGACCGCTTGGGTGGAGGCGGAACTACCGATGCTGTTGGCCTGGCCAAATGCAGATCCGGCTCCAGCCGTCGATGTGCTCGCCGTGGCCGTAATGCTCACCGCTGCCGCTGTGGCAGATGTTCCTCCATCAGGATAGCCTCCCGAGGCCGGCGCCGGTGAAAGGGACATCGTCGATGACGAAGGCGAGGAGCAATCGCTTTGCACACTCATCGTGGGCGAGGCGGCCACCAGATTGCTGCTGCTGCTCGTGTTGCTGATGGTCAGCGGAAACTGTGGCGGCGGATTCCCGGTGGGCGTGTGCGGCGACAATGGCGACATCGAGGATAAAGTTGCGGACGCGGATGGACTGCTGCTGGCGCTCGTTGTAATGGCTGCAGAGGAGCTGTTGCTGTTGACTCCACTGTTCGTACTGGAGATGGTTGTTGAAGCCGTTGATGCGGCCGACGGAGGCGTCGCTGGCGATTGCTGGCTGGAGTTCACGCCAGCTGCTGCCGCTGCTGCAGCTGCTCGTTCACGCTCCCGATCTCGTTGCGGACGGAAGGCCTCACGCAGCGCCTCAACGCGAATCTCGTTGGGTCCCCAGCGCGCATACCCGGCGCTATTTTGCAGCCACACCACCTGGGTGCCCTGCATGCACTTGATTAGCACATCCGATCTGCGAAGAAATTAAAATGAGTATATATTCATGGGAAACCCTTTTTGTGTCTCACTTTTGCAACATGTGCTGGTAGCCGTGCCTGTACTCATGGGCCATGCCCAGAACCACCATGGAGCGACGCTTGTACATGCTCTCGTCCAGCTTGGATATGCTCTTCCACTCCGGCAGAAACACAATGAAGCTGGATATAAATATAACAGGTTGAGTTGTAAAACCAAAACTATCTCAAAATAATATAATCGTAGCTGTTAATGACCAGACTGGAATTCTAATTTCTTACTAGGAAACATTAAAAATATATTTTCAATGACCATAAATAGTTAATTTTAAAATGGAAAATAAGAAGAGCCCAGTAATGTATCTACAATACACCTAAATTTAATGTTATATTTCTTTACTAACAACAAAAATATATAAATCAGTTTGTAACAGAATTAAATTACACTTTAAAGCAGATTAATAAAAAAGTACCTCCTCAGAAAATACAAACAAAAATTGGTCAAAAGAAACACAATTATAAAACAAGCAACAACAGTCGATAGCCCTCGAAGCTTCTACTACTTTACTAACAAGGTTTTGCAAACTATACTATCATTTAAAATAAATAATTTCAAATTTAAATTGATAGCCTTGAAAAAAGTTTATAATTAATGTGATCACAAAACTCTGACTGGTGCTAAAAAAATGCTCAAGGTCAAAAAACTAGGAAAAGCATTTAAATATATACATTAATTTTACCTCAGTGGTTCCATAGTGTCGGTGAGCAGTTTGTCGATGTGCAACAATGAGGCCTCGATCAGTTCCTCGCAATGGGGAGGATTCACTTGGAAAGACCCGGAAACGGGCTTAAAGTCCAGGAAGGGCCTGTAAGGTCAACAATAAGCGTTAGTTACATATAATTTAAGAGGATTCAATAGTTAACTAACCCCCTGGAACCGAAGTAGGCATCCGTGTCGGCGAACGCTGAGCAGTACTGACGGAAATAGGAATTGAATGGCGAGGCGAAGCACTCGAAGCTTACACCAAAATGCCGATGCAGGCACTCGAACACGGGCACCGGCAGCGCCGCCTGGGTGAGCTCCGCCTCCTGGGAGGAATTCAGGGCATTGCCCAGGAAGGTCTGATACCTTTTGAGCAGACACCATACCCGGCCGATGAACAGATCGAACTTCTTGTCATCGAAACAGTTGTGCCTGTACAGCTGCTCCAGCTTCTGCAGATAGGTAAGGTTGATGTACTGCGCATCCGGTTGATTGATCGTGGCGGGCGTGTACTTGATAATCATGTGGTCGCGATCCTGCAAGTACTCGATCGTCGGCATCCGTGGCGATGGGACGGCAAACTGTATGGGATAGCACCACACTTTCTTTAGATGCGGCGGTGGCGGCGGAGGCGTTGGTTCGGGAATTCCATGCTCCTTCAGAAGCTGCAAATGACGCTCCCGGATCTTGCGGGCATGATCGGCCGACAAATGATAGATCTTAACACACAGAGTTTCAACGGAACTCTTGACGGTTTCCACCAAATGGGGCTCACACTGGCGCTTTAAATGGGCTAGACGATCCTGAAAATCCTCGTAGCTGGCGCCCACAGTCCGTCTTAGCCACTGGAACGTGTCCTCCACATTCCACTTGACCACCTTCTTGGATTCAGCCGGCGCCGATCGGGATTCGATAATCTGCTTGGCTGCCTCTGCATAGCGGGAAAGCTGCTTCCTGGCATCCCCCGTGAACTTGGGTTTGACAATCTTGATGGGTATATCCGACATTATCTCGCGGTACATGGAGCTGGAGATCTCCGGCAGGCAGCTGCTGGGCAGCAGCGGATCGCAACCGGTGTCTATTACCTTGCGTTCCATTAGCCAGCGATTGAAGGAATCTCTTGGTGCCTTTATATTCTCCCTCCGCATGCACAGATCCTCGTAGGTTTTCAGTAACTTCATGCTAAAGGCCGCCCGGAGAGCCTCGACTTCGGGATGCGGTTGCGGCAGAAGAGTCGGAGGCCGCTCCACAATTACCGCGTTTGTGCACACCTCCAGATCCCACGGTCCTGCAAGGACAAACTTCTTCATAGGCGGCCCACCGCCAACATGATGCTGCTGATTGGGATGAATGTGCATGTCATCCGAGGGTCTACGCTTCAGGTGATGATGGTGATGCTGATGCTGTTGCTGCTGGTGCATATTTGGGGTCATGGGCGTAGGACCGCCCGCATGACAGATACCCAAGGGATCGGTGAGCGGATCAAAAGGCCTGGTGCCGGGCATCTCCCACAACGATTCGCCGGTGACCTTGTTCCAGTAGTATGGACGGTTCTCCCGCTTAGACCAGAACTTGCGCCATCCTTGGTTCACCAGCTCAGCGGTGAGCTCTTCGCCATAACCACCAGGTCCCAGAGTTGGAGGACCCTGTGGCGTATGGGCCATGCTCTCCAGCGGCGAAGGAGCATGTGACTTTGTGGGCGTTGATGGGGAGGAGCAGCTGGCCACCGGAGAACTACCTGCCCCACTGCCCGTATTATCTGGTAATATGGGTCCAGTGACCGTGGGAGCTCCTGCTGTCGGTGAAGGTGACATGTTGTTGGAGGCACTCGCCGTCAGCTGATCCCAAGCACTCTGCGCGGCGGAGGAGGCGGACGAGGATGAGGAGGCCATTGGCGCCTGCGAGGGTCCCATTCCCGGAGTTCCCGTCGACGCAATCACAGAGGAGGGCATAACCCCCGCCCCCGTGCCGACTACCAGGTTGTGTATATTGCTATTGTTGTTAGCTGCCATGCTGCGGGAATATTTCTGCAAGAGCGAAGTAAACAAAAACAAATGTTTACAATTGGAGAGGAATGAAGAGCGAGAGAAGAACGGCTGATTTGTATGAAAAGGGGAGGGGAATATGAGCGGGATGGCGAGAAGAAATAAACATTGATTTTGTTCAGTGATGACAAATTCGGATTTTTCAACTAGCCAAAATTTTTTTGGCACTTTATTTTATTCTTATTTTTTAAACCAATTTATAGCATTATGTCAGACAAGTAAGTGATTATTAGGGGTCTCTTTAGACTAAACTGGAGGAATTAAATACATTTTTGGTATGATCAAGAAAAAAATTACCGATTTCAGACGGCCAACAAAAACATTATTTATAAAATTTTTCATTCCAAAAAAACAATTTTTTAATTAAAAACTATTATTGGGAAACAACGGTTTATATATTATTCTGAAAGTGTGAAATTAAAATCCAGTTCTAGCGACAAAAAAGCCAAATAAGCGTTGCTATCGCAGCAGATAGCAAGTGAGCGCGCTTCGGAATCGAAGAAACCACCACCAGAGAGCTATAACTGCCGTTAGTCGGCAACAGACACTCAACGGAGCGAGATCGGGGGCGCGCTAGAGTCGTTAGAAATAATGCGTGGGGATTGTGGGTGGACTAGCAAAATTTAATATTTTTATAAAATCTGGATATCCAAAAAACAGAAGAGACACCTTGCCCATAACAACGTTCAAATTTGCCGCCCACAGATTTAAAACTACAAAAAGAGAGGCGGCGCGCATGGGCGAGAGAGCCCAAGAGGGCGAATAAACGCGCTCTCTCACGAATGAGAAATCAAAACAAATTGCAAAAGAATAGAGATTTTCTGCCTGGGTTATGTGTATATGTTTTGACGAGCGTGTACCAAGCGTATGCGCACCGCCACAAACAGAATAAAAAATATACAAAATTATTTGCTGCACTCGACACACACACACTCGGTGGCTCATACACACACACCCGCACAAAGTGCAGGCATATTATGCACGCCATATAAACAATTGCGAAAAAAATTACACTTGGTTTCGTGGCCCCGACGGCTACGTCATAGCACTAAAATAATGGCGCGCTTTTTAATGCACCCGAAAAATCGCTAAAAATTAAAGAAAAAAACATAATCCATTGGGGAATTCGCAACAAGCGAATACTTAATTCGATGAAAGGGGAGAGGGACTGCGCTGGATAAATAAACAACATTCTGAGTGCAACGAAAATTTCTCTACACTTTCTTTTTTGCACCCACCGAGGCACAGGCACATCAATATTTTCCATTTTATATACGCCTGCTGCCTGGCATCGTGTGGTCGTACTGGTCGAAATGCCCTGAAACGCCACAAAACTCACCTAGTTTCAACTATCCTAGTCTGATAAGCACGCGCTACGTGTTTGCAAACATTTAGGCGTGCTCTGGACGTAAATATTCCCGCGATTTTCTATGAAAATGTATAAATAAGTTCTTCTCAAATTCTTTTTCAGCGACGAAACTCGGGGCAGTCGAATCGAGATGGCATTTCGGCGATAAGCAGCGCAGTATCGATTGCCCGCTCTTTTCCGCCCTATCGCTTGCCTTGGCGCGATTAATCGTTGCCAAAAGTTAATCGGTTTTTTTTACGAATTACGAGATTAATTACTAAAATTTACTAATTACTAAAATTTTAAATACTTAAAATTTGGTTTCTGGATTACAAATTTATCAATTTAAAAAGAATATCACAAGCAGGTAAATAATTTGCAAAGCATTGACAAGTCTAAGATTTTGAGATTTAATTTCATAAAATGTTGCACAAGGATCCAAAACCTTTTCAACTTTAAGCCTCAAATGTTAATTGTGCTGAAGAAGGTATTAAATTCGGTTAGAACATCCCATGAATGTTTTAAATGCGTCCTATTCAAAAATAATTTGTTTTTGTAATCAAATATTTAATCCTTTAAATTGAAATATTGTTGTGAGTGTTTGGAATGTTTAACAATAATTTATTTTTAATTTATCGTCTGCAGTTTCAGACAAATTTCTGTGCTTATGTTGAGATCTGGTTTGTATCGGTTAATTAGCCGCAGCAGGTTAAACTTTTTAGCTTTGGAGTTATTTGATTCCAATTCATATAATGTCGAGAGATTGACCAGCAAACTCTCGTTAAGGGATTTCTGGGGATTCAGGTTAATAGCGCGTTCGTACAGGTTTATAGCATCCTTGAGCTTTCCGGCGTACAGAAGGCACACTCCCATGTTGTTTAGGATCATTGTATTGCCGGTATCCAAGTGCAGAGCCTTCTGGAATATCACATAAGCCTCGGGGAAGTCATTTTTTGCCACAGCTATTAGCCCTTTGTCCACTAGGTCTCTTAGATCTGGCGAGGAGTTTCTAAATTTGAGTGAATTAAAATGGAATCGAGATTTCCATGGTATGATTGTTGAAAACTTACATTTCCCTCAATCTCCTTGAGACGGCAAATTTCTGTTCTGCTCCAAAAATATCACCGATTTGGAGATAAATGCGCCCCCAGGCGGAATACAAGAACCTCTGCTCCTCCTTGCTCAGGCTGCCGCGCTTCAGAAGGGTTCCTTCCATTATATCGTCAATCATACTGAATTTCTTCATCTACAAAAAGGAAGTTAATAAAAAAATTCATTTTTTTAGGACTTATAAACATACCATTAATCCACAGTTAATGATCGAGTGTAGAACTCTTTCGCATCTCCTTTGCCAAAACTCCTCGGCCGTTTTGTTTCGCAGATTAATATAGTGCTCCTTTATCTCCCGACTGGTCACATGGAGTTCTGAAAGTCTGTCCAGGGCAATGTGCGGTGTGCCCAAGTAAATTGGCAGCTCTGCGAGCAAAAGTCGGAACGAAAAGCAGGCTATGGATCCGCTCTTGCCGTTGTACATCTCCGGATAGAAGTCGTAGAAGACATCCGGACTGCTGAGCTGTCCAAAAGGTTCTGCCTCGGCACTCAATAGCTCGAACTCGCCTAGTTTTGCAAGGAGAGCTAGTCGGGTGAACCACAGTTGCAGGGAGTGCGGCGAATGCTTGGCCGGCTGGCCAGATCTTCCATATCCCTGGCCATAAATGGTCAGGAGGCGGCCAGTTAAGTTCACAGCCGTACGATAGCAACTGGCATGGATTAAGTTTCTCAATCCTCGCTCATCCTGTGTGACATCATCGACGCGGAGGATTTTACGATAAGACAACTCGGCTTCTCCCAGGTGCTGGGCGACTGCTACGCTGATAGGATCGGCCTGAAATAATGTACAAGTTATAGTATACTCTATGTAAAGTCTCCTCTCTAAAGTTCCTTTTGAGTTTCGTTAGCCTGAAAGGGATTGATAGAGTAATTACCAAGTCATTTTGCAGGTGAATTCCGGGCATTATCAGTTTGCCCGACTCGCTTTCCCTAGGCAACTCCCACAGATTTCGCACGTCGTCGCTGACTTTTATGGAGTCCTCCGCCGCCTCTGGTGTCTCAACATACTCAGGTGGCTGGAAAAATCCGGTGAAGGTGTTGGACATCATGTTGCTGCTGGAACTGGTATTATTGCTGCCTGTGGAAATGCCTTCTGCTGGCGAGTCCTTGGACTTGGGCTTATTGGCCAGCTCATCGAAAAAACTGGGCGGATCGTTCGCAAAATATTCGCTTATTTTATTTGACATGTCTTTTGATGAATGTTTTTCGATAACTTATTGAAGATGGCACTATCGTCGCTGCTAAAGCAAACACTATCGGCTATGACTGGCGCGAATAAATTACATGTTTAAAATCAGTATTGTAAGTAAAATAGTGAAAAAATTAATACAAATTTCACTGATATCACCGCAGAAATTTTTTTCTTTTTGGATTTACTCAAAGGTATTGGAACTCCGCCATAAAATAAAATTCATTCCACTACAATGATTCGTTGGTTATTTCGGCCAAAAAAATTTCTATTTTCATTAATTTTTTCACGCGATACGGTTAATGTCAGATTAATTATTTTATAAGCATATTAAAGTACAAAATTTAAACTACGTTTTCACAAATTTTCATAAAAAAAAAAATAAATGAGCCGTTCGCAGCAAAGCTCCGTAGGCGCCTCCAAGAAAAAAGGTTTTGCGGTGAACAGCATAACTCGTTACTGGATCATCAGAAAAAACCAAAAAAAAAATTGTTTATTAGTTAATATGTTTCTAGAGGTAACTACGTTGAGTTTTTTTTTATTCAATTTTTAGATTTTTGTTAACACTTTAAAGACAAAAACGTGATTTTTAGCCTAAAAATTCGATATATTTGTTATTATAAAATGAAAAATAATCAGTAAAAAAAACTCGACGTCATTACCTGCGGATTTAGGTACAGAAATTGTGTGCAAAATTTTAAAACGATTCGTTTAGTAGATTTTGCAGGATCGTGTTCACCGACTTTGAAATGGCAAATTTTCAGGAGAGCGTTTTTAAAGTTTTGGACACTGAAAAATCGCTAACTCTCCTACTTTCAACTGCCCATAACTTCGGAAGTTTTAGTCGGATGAATCTAAAAATTAAAAAAAGTGCCAAACAAAAATGTAAATACCATACCCTCCCTTAAGTAAGATTGACCGCCATATCCTCTCAACAAAACATTTTGTCTTTGTCAAAAGATTTTTCACTTTCCTTGCCGCTAACTAAGTAGATGTTTCTGAAATTTACCCATACTTCGCAATTAAAACTGGAATATTGGCTGCATATATGTATGTTCATGGAAACGAAGTGCTCGTCAATATATTTAAACTTTTTTTCAGCGCTCTCTATCTATACAGGCAAAGCCAATCCAAAAAATTAACTCTGTGCACCTCTTTTCCGTCCGGTACTCAGAAATTCAAAATGGCAAATTCAAAACAAAGAATAGCTGTTCGGAGTTAGCCTATTGTGGACCGAATAGGAAACATAAAGCAGTGTGAGGAGTACTTAAAGGTTTTTGAATTGCTGAAATGTGTTAAATTATGTATGGAGCAGCTGGCAAACAGTTCTGTAGGGAATACCCTAAATGACATTGTTTTAATGGCATCTTTGGAAAAAGGGGTCACACTTAAATTTCCTATCGGTTGGTAAAGTTTGATTTTTGGGTTTCCCATCTTTATTTTATTCGCGCGAATAGCTTTCTCATAAAAAAAGCGTCTTCTTTAAATATCCAAAAGCCGTTATGTCGAACTCAAAGATCCGTAAGTGTAAAAACTTTTATACTTGAATTAAGCAACTAATTATGTACTTAACACTAGCAGAAAAGTTAAGTATTGACCGATCTCTATACGCGACGAAATTTATCCATTCAGACATCAAGAAAATGCTCAACTATGTAAAGCGGAAGAAGGGACAACCGGTACATGGATCTTATTCCCTATTCGAAAATTATATATGAATTTAAGATATATATATATTATTTTTAAGATGCCCTCCGCCAAAAAGTATTACGAAACCATGTTGCAGGAAACGGGAATCGAAGGAATTTGGCAGAATTTGAGGTTCCAACTGCAGTTTTTAAAAATGACGCTTTCAAGAGCAAATTCTTGGATGGACACTGTTGACTTTACGATTAATGATAAGAAAGATGTAATAGGTAAGTAAACTTTTAATCATTTCCTACGTACATAATTCCCAGGTGAAAATGTAGAAAAGTGTTCAGTGGGCAGATTAAGTTCAATAAGTTTTTAAGACATATAATATTATTGTCCGTAATACTTGCAATAGAAATAACTTTTGTGAACATTTTATCCATATAATCTTTAAGACTGAGGGACAAGTTAGCGCAGAAACGGACCGCAGACAAAAATTATTAGATTAACACTTCTGGTGATGCTGATCAAAAATATATAAATCCTAAAGGCTCTCCTTACTGCGTTGTCAACTTCTAAAAAAAAAATTATAAAAGGGGCCTATTTTTATATTTCGTTTATAAAATGGGAATGCTTTTGTAATGTAATATAATTTGCTTGAAAATTATTGAAAAATTCTATTCAGTAGATTTTAAACCTGTATCTTTACCGAATTAAAAAATCAATTTAGAGTTTTTATACTGGAACAGTTTAATGGACTGGACACTTGAAATGGTGTAACTAGGTAGGTTAAGTTAATTAAAACAAACATTTTTTAAAACGTTGCTCTCCTTAAATTATATTTAAATTGGATGATTGTAATTGTTTTCAAAAACAGTGACAAATGTTAAAAAAATTGATTTTTCAGACTACGCGCGTTGTTCTTATTGCCCACACTATGATCAGCTAGTGGAAATATTTGGTTCCGACTTTCATTTAGATGTTTGGAATGAACATAGCAACACTAGCTGTTCCTCTTCCAATAAAAATGAAGAGTCAATTGAAACTGCAAACTCAAAGAATCAAGCTGGTCCGTCTAAACCAAAAGCCTCAAGGAAGGAAAACTTTCTTAAAGCAGATAAATGGCAAATCGAGAATGATTACCATCAAATGGCGAAAGAGAAGAAGAAAAAAGAAATTGAGAAAAAGAAAGTTGAAAATGAATTAATTTTGAGAAAATTGGAATTGGAAGAAAAGGAAAGAATTGCTTTGTACGAGATCAAAATGAAATACAACTAAGACTAACGTACAAATTCATATTTAACACTCTTTAGTAATTAATTTTTTTTCGGAAAAAGGAATTCGATTTTGTGTTCAAAATTCGTGTTCTTCCTTGAATTTTACTTTACTGAAATTGTTCAGGAGGTTTTATCATTTAAAACTCCAATATTAATCTATGATTACCATTTTCTTTAAAGTCTAAACTATTTAATATTGATTATCTCAGAAAAGAATCTGTCACTTCAAACAAATATTGTGTTAACTAGTTTTTAACTAGATTTTAAATCACATGTATCACATGCATAATAATAAAACTAGCATAAACTTAGTAATTCGAATTTATTGATCTACTACCATTTGTTTATTATTATTGTACAATACATAAAGCAAACATTAATTTATTCTAAAGCTAACGAAGATGTGTCATTAGATGACCAGTTATCCATTTGTTTTTGTCCTAACATAAAAACGCATTACGCTTTATTTACACAAAAAAACAGCCCCGCATGGATCGAAGTTTATTGCCCATTGAAAATCGTTTCGGGATAATAGCTTGGAGCATTGAACATGCGCGGGAAGCCATTTCCATCCAATTGGCCCACAGGCAGCACCGACATAATATCACTGCAATGAAAGAAATAACAATGGGAATTAAATTTAGACTAGCAGTTTTTAATAACTCCCTAGCTAATTTCTAGTTTTTTTTATTGAAACTTGAACATCAAACAATTTGGCATATTGCACATTTCTGGTATGAGTTAGGAATTTATTGTTTTAAATTTTTGTTTGGTACTTTATTTTAATATAAGCATTTGGTATGGCAATTTCCGTTCATTCATACTAGTTGTTTAATCACATCGAAAAGGTAGTTTAAACCAAAACGTTGGTATTTTAGCTTCGGATATTCGACCCAATGTTTTAAAATATAATATATATATTTGAATTGTGTCAAAATTTAAATGTTGTATACATTAAAGCTTATCACAAAATATTGAATTTTCTTTGGCTCTTACTTCATATTTTACAACTTCTTTATTTTATTGTAACAAATTACTGTTATTGTTTCTAAATGCCAAAAAGTTCATAAAATAAATACTCTATGTATTTAAAAATAAAAAATAATCTTTCTCATAAAAATAAATTCTTTATATTTTTACCCAATTCCAACTGAAGTCAAATGAAATATCAAAAGTTATGTTTAATTAAATTTTTGAAACTGGAGACCTCCCTCGTTTAAAATTCATATGTGAGCGGAAAATGGCCTTGTTATGGAAGTGAGACTGTATTTATATTTTTAACAGCTAAAAAGAACACATTTACTCCACTTGTGAGTTCGAGTGTGGTATGTGGTGTGCTGCAATTTGACGCCCGTGGAGAGGCGATGCGATCGAACAGCGGGACTCGGGGTGCGACGAAGGGCACATGCTACACGCATGCGCTGCGTTAGGAGCCGGGCACGTCCCGAGTCCCTTGGCTCTATAAATATGCAGAGGACCGTGCAAGGAGCCGGCCGAAATTGGACATAAAACACGCTCAAGTGGGCGGACTGGACGCACAAGTGTTTTACGGTCACTTACAAACGATTTTTAATGCCAATTCCAAAACAATTGATTATATTCGTTCGGATTTCGGAGTTTGTTCTAGGGCGAACTCGGCTCAAGTGTTGAATGAATTGTTTTACGAGTTATGAGGAAATGGAAACTGGCATGTCGGGGTTACCAAACGACGTTTGCATGCTGGAGTTCACGGAAATATTAAGAAAATCTAACTGCACTTAAACAGGAAATATGTAACTCTGGATATGTAACCCTGTAAATAAAATACTTTTTGTACTCACTAAACTTAATGTAAGATTTTAAATTCAATAACTCGCTAAACTTAATGTGAATGTAAACGTAAACTAAGCACTTTTTTTCAGAAGTTTTGGACTGCATTTTCTCATTAGGTAAATTTCTATTAACAAAAGATACTATAGAAAGCTGTTGAACCTAAAAAAAAGGTCCTAAAGCAAAGTGGTTTTAAACGCTTTATATTCAATTTCACGGAGAGAAATTTATATGATTTTTACATAACCTAAAAGCTTTGAAATTATGTTGTGTTATGGTGTGTATAATTCCTCGTTTCTTTTTCCTGTCTAGTATTAAGACAACAATTGAATTTTTAAATCATAGTCAAAACAAGAGAGAACGCTATAGTCGGGTGCCCCGACTATCAGATACCCGTTACTCAGGTAAAGGGAGTGCGAGGGAGATGGAGATAGAAATTTTGATCACGCATAACTTTTTAACGAATGGTCCGATTTGAAAAATTTCTTCTACATTTCGATAGGTATTGATAAACACAAAAAAACTGCATTTTTACTTTTCCGAAATATTTAAATTTTTAAAATCGTATATAAGCGATTGTGGGCGTTAAAGGGGGCGTGTCACCTTTTTGAAACAAACTTGCGCTGCGTAGGAACTCCTAGAATCTGCATGCAAAATGCCAATCTTCTAGCTTTTATAGTTTCCGAGATCTCAGCGTTCATACGGACAGACAGACAGACGGACAGACGGACATGGCTAGATCGACTCGGCTAGTGACCCTGATCAAGAATATATATACTTTATAGGGTCGGAAACGCTTCCTTCTAGCTGTTACATACTTTTGCACGAATACAATATACCCTTTTACTCTACGAGTAACGGGTATAAATACTATTTCGTTTAGTGGATACTTAGGTATAGGTGCGATTTCTATTCCCGTTCTGTGACTGGGTCAACTTACGGTCTCTGCTGGGGCGTGCGATCCCGCTGGCGGCGGTTCTTGAACCAGTTGGAGACCTGGGTGAGCGTCAGGCCGGTCTTCTTGGCCAGCGTCTTCTTCTCGTCGGGCGTGGGATAGCGATTGGTGAGATAGCAGTCCTTGAGCGCGTTCCGCGACTTCTCCTTGAAGCAGTAGACCGTCTCCTCGCCATCCCAGATCGTCTTGGGCAGGGGGTACTTTTTCCGCAGGCGGTACTTGTCCACCGCTCCGAGTGGACGACCGCGCACCTTCTCGGCCTCCTTGTAGTGGGCCTTGAACCAGAGGTTCTGCAGATCCACGTGGTATTTGATCGAGAAGCAGTGCGTCTCCAGCAGGTTGTACAGCTCGTGGAACTGGCCCAGGTTGTAGGCCACCATGGCACGGGCCCGCAGGACACTCTCGTTGGTCTTGAAGAATTCGCTGGGTGGCAGGCTGCAGAGGAACGTGGTCAGCTTCTCGATGTCGCCCTTCTGCTGCAGGGCCTCGCACATGCACTGGATCTGGAGATATCATAACAGTTATAGCAGGTTTTTAATTTATTTTTATTTCAAATGTTTTAATATTTTTAAATCCAAAAATCTAGGATAAATTATCAATGAATCTCTTACCTGATCCGTGGAGAACTGCAGCATTTTGGCGTCGATGGGAAAGCTGCCCACAGCGGACATATTGTGGGCGGACGTGAGATTGGAGATGAGGTGACCACCGTTCCCAGGATTACCACCCAATCCACCGCCACTCCTCTGCAAGCCGCATAGGGAATCCGTCTTCGTGTTCCCATTGAGATCCCCCAGATTGCCCCCACTGCCATTCTCGAATATAATGCTATTCAAACTGGGATAGTGGGTGGGCGTGGTCGAGGCGGTGGGCGGCGGTGACTTATCATAGTCGTTGGTAATGTCCTGGAAGCGTCGCTCCAGCAGGTGATCCTTTTCCGCCCCCTCATAGGGTGCAAATTTATCTAATTGGAGTACTGTTTTGCACGAGAGGTTTCCTCGATAACCTGAAGATTGAAGATAATTAATATTAAGAGACAGTAAAAGCAAAATAAAAGAATGTAGATGAATATTTTATTTGAACGTTTTAAAAGTGCTTAGATCTTTTTATAAATGGCTATATAAGTTTATGGTTTTGATGCCATTCAAAATCTTCTTATTTAAAACTTTGCAATTTAAAAAATATATTTGTTTTATTTTTGTTAAATATAATTAAATTAAAACTTTGGAGTAGATACTGTATCTCAGTTAATCAATTATTACAATTTCTACGAGCTCTAAAAGATTACTAGGAGATTTTCAAAGCAACTGTCTTCAGAATTTACTACGCTTATCTGACACCCAAAATTAGTTATATGTCGTTCTTTCTCACGTGCCATTTCGGTGGTCAATGAAAGGCCCCACCTTCCCCCAGGGGACCCCCAATTTAGAATGTGACTAATCGAATACCCGACATCACCGAAGCGATCGCTGTCTTTCGACACCTCAGACGCGGACTGTGGATCATATTGAGGCCCAAAAGAGACATCAACCAAATAAATAAATAAATGCGATATGCTTACATACATGTGCACAAGTAAATGTGTGTGGATATGCAGTTGTGAATATGTAAATGTTATAAAACATAATTCATTTGATGGTGCATTGCTTGGGGTCTACAAAACAAAATGGCAAACTGTGGGTGCCCTTTCTTTAGATAGGTATAAATTTAATTTCTTAGAAAACTAATTAAAGAGTTTACATGTTATATGTTTTATTTTAATGCTAACTATAGAACATATTTTTCTAAAATAAAATTCTAAACATACGTTAAAAGAAAAACAAATAGTTGTAAAATTAAATATTAAAAGGGGTTGTTTTTATAAGAAAGCTGTTTATAATAAGAAACTAATTTTTAGAATCTTAAACAAAAATGGTTCCCTTTATATGAAAAATAGTTTCCGATATTAATTAAAAGCTTACTGACTTATAGATAAAATAGACTCGATAATTTATATTAAATAAAACATATTCTATAACTTGCAGCATCAACTAATCCACTTTAAATTAAAAAAATTGCTTTGTATTTTATGCAATGGGTAAAAAAATGCACAACCCCATCCTACACCCTATACATGCAGTCCTCAAAAATGTGTGCTCCTCAGCAGAATAATAGTCCCAGGCTTTAATTGTTTATGCAGCGCCTCATTGACGCCTCTGTCCCGAAACGCGATACGTCGTTCTTGTCTTTAGACAATTTGCACCGATAAGGCTAGACCTAGTTGGATCCGATTTGGGTATATGTATATGTCTAGGGATCTGGTGGCACTCACCAGCGTTTGGAAGGAAGAGTGATCCGTAGGCCATCGGCGAACTAAGGTTGTCCTGTTGGACAGCCGAGTGATCCGAGGAAGTGCCGCCGGAACTTGTGGAGTCCAAGTCCCCGCTGATGGACACCGATAAATTATTGGCATCCATGTTCTTGTCAAACATAATTCTGCTATTTTTCTGAACAAAGTTCAGTTTGCGTTTGAGTTGTTATAAAATGCAATTTATGAAAGCTTTTTGGTGGTTTACCAATTTTCTGAATTTCAATTCATGATTTTAACTAATTTTTTGAATTAGTTATTCTTATTTTGTTAATTAGTATTTTGAAACGAATACTATATGTTTTGGCACTTGGATGTTTAAGTTTTTCGATTTTTTCACAAAGTAACTTGATATTTTATCACATCAATTTATTTTTAAAACACCGAGAAATCTAAATTTTTCTTAAAAAGATTTCCAATTGACTTTAGGGTCTAATGTTAAATCCCTTAATTTAAGAATTAAGTTAATTATTCGTTATTTTGAATTTTGTTGAATTTTATAACTATTTGTTATGGATAATTATCAATATATTATTTTGTATTGATATCCTCTTATTTTAAAATTTCTTTGCACACAAATCAATCTTTTTTTTTGATCTCCCAGGAACTTTTAATTATTTTATTTATTAATATATATTTCGGGACCGGTTTTTCCTTGTGACTTGACGCGACCGCGCTTCAATCTCGACTGCAAACTATGGAAAAGTGCACTCCAAGGGTGGGTTCCGTTCCATTCCGTTTCGTTTTCGCCTGTGGAACGTTTGGTTGGTTGGAAAGGCCACCGTTAACTGGTTGCAATCTGGCCAATTTAGGGGTGGTTCCGTTTCCGTTTTTGCCCTTAGGAGCGGTGGGCGTGACTCTTCGCAGCCATTTTGTCCCGTTATCTCCTGGTTGTGATAACTTTTTTGCATGGCTGTCTCTTTTTTATCTAGGGGCTGAATAGGGTCTTGGATTTGGAAACATCATGACCTCATTAGCGTTTTTGAGGGTGTCTAATGAATGCCCGTGTGCTGTTTCTTAGAATTTACATCGGATTTCTGTGACATTGCTTAATTTGGCGAGCTGTTCAAAAGTGTTCTTTAGACAGTCAAGCTTCTCTACTCTAACATGCAAATATATCAACTATTTATTTATTGAAACCGCATAAGATAGATTTATTTATTTTTTTAATGTATTAAAATTCAATTTTTTGAAAATGTACAAAAATGACTTAACTAAAAATATTGAAGTTCTATTTTCTTTGATTTTAATATAATTTTATATTAAGCGAAAAAGATAATATTATTTTAAACTTTATATAAAAATCGTGGTTGTTGATATTTATCTAACACAATGATTTCATTATTTTTTTTTTGCTAAATGAAACAATTTGTTTATTCATTTCTTGAAGAAAAATTCATAAATCATTTACATATTAAAATGTTTTTTTTTGTCAATCAATTAAATATTTTTATTCACAAAAGTCAGGAACTCCGGTTAATAATGATAAAATATCAAGCTAAATATGAATTATTTATTGAATCGACTTAGAGATTCATATGTACATGTATGAAATAGGTATAAAAGTCAGACTCGGTGCAATTTGACGCTCGACTGAGGCTGGGATTGGGAAAATTCCTTCTGCTGCTCATCTAATGGGATCAAATTTCAATTACAAAACGCTCCTCTCGACTGCTGCATTCAACGCGCAATGGTGTGATGGAATAAAATGAAATAAAAGTGACATGACAAAGGTGACAATCCACAAAAAGGCCAAACAATTGCGTTGCCCCAGGAACAGGAACAGAAACAGGAGCACTCCTCGGATTCTGTTTGTTGTCGAAGGGAATTCATTAAGCATCAAATTGGGAGGGTTGACGATTTCGTCACACTCGCAAATCCCCTCGACGCAGTCCCAAAAACCCAGATTTGTCACAGCCAAACATCATCAGCACCCCGAACATTATTACAACTTTATATCCCCTCTGTTTCCATCATGGGATCGCACTGAGTCACAGGTGCAAAGGTGAGTCGGATTAGGGCCACTTACTTGAGGTTTGTTCAATTTTATTATTTCCTGCACTTACCAGATTATCTAAATCTAGAATCATTATCAAATCAGATTGAAACAACTGAAAATTTAGTCTCAAAAGATTTTTTAAAACACCAAAATCTAAGCTTTTTAATCATAATCATTTTATACATTTAAAAAAAAAATGTACTCTACGTATTTATTTGCATAGAATGTTGAGCAAAAAATATCTTTCGGTCATTGTATTTATATTGTTAATCATTTAGTATTTTGAGTTGATATTGACTTACTGCAGTAATTTAGATTCGATCTTAGAATTTCTTTGTAATAGATAAAATAAATAATAAATGCCTAGGTAGGATTTTTTTTATCATTTTAAAGTTAATTGAAATTTAAAAAATGTTGAAGTGAAGATTGACTGCGAAATAGCTTTTATATTTTTGACATTTTTTTAAACTAACTTTCATTTTTATTTAAAATTAATATAAGAATGCATAAAATTTAATATAACATAGTTTTTTTGTATTACTATCATTAAGCTTGTTTATTTTCAAATGACAAAGATAGGGTTGTGCAAAGGTGGCAAACTTTTCCCTGCACCCCCGCTGTTGCATGGCAACTCCCTTTTGCATAGGTGTGTCCTCTAATTGACCGCAGTGAAGGGATTGTAATCTCAGTCGAACTAATTCCATTATTCAAATCACGTGGCAGGACTTAGGGATCGCATGCAAGCTGCCAGGCCAAATCAAACGAAGCTTTATTTTGCGATTTTTTAGCTTCGTGCAAACGCGTCTTTTGGTTCCCACACTATAGTGTTTAGCTGATCCAAGCTGAATTTTTCCTCGGGCGTCTGGTGTCTGTTTCTTAAATAATGCAAGCGCATGAATGCAACTCGCATTAGACCATTTAAATACACTCCAAGTTGAAATGTAAATATAATAGAAAATATGAGATAAGGAGTATAAATATTGATATAAATTATTTCTTGTGAAATACATTATTTTGTTGATGGTAATTAGGAAATTTGAGTGCTTTATATCTTAATAAATTCATGTGAGGATAATATTATTGTAAAGATAAACACAATTTTTGTTTTGCATATTCAAACTTGATTGGAATTGCATGGGTTTATAATTATTTCATTTGCATTAAGCACAAAATGATTTACCAAGTATATATATTTATATATTATTATATATATTTATTTTAGATTATATTTAGATAAATTTAATATTCGCATTTTGGAAAATTTTTTTAAAACATTTTTGTTTTCTAAAGTAAAAATACCATTTCTAATTCAATTTTAAATTTTGTATTGTTCCTTTTTTCAAATTTTTTGCATAACTTCTTTATAAGCATTGTTCGTAATTTCAAGATATCTGAACATATCCCAATCTCCAGACTCTATAGCCAAAACTACTTCCTGGCTAATACTTTTTAAGTAGCTCTTCTCGCATTTCATCTTACTTCCAACTTTTTGCATCATCCAGAATTATAATACATCCTCAAATACCCAGAATTTTCAAGCACTTTGCGATAATCTCCAACTATTATTCAATTTTCCATACGAAAATCTGAAGAATACTTCTCAAATTGTTGTATTTACTTGTAACTTCTTGCATAACCATTTGTGGCTGGCCAGCCCATCGGTTTTCAATAGTTTTTCAATGGTTTTCCATTGTAGTACATTGTTTCCCTGTCGACGTTCAACAAATTGCTTAACTTCTCGCAAAATGGGACAGGACGCTCTGGGATTTTTAGCAAACGTCATCATCCCAGTAGGAGAAAAACCTGCCCGGTTAATCCCGAAATTCCAGTTTCAGGCCAGAAAATAGAGCAGCCCAGAAAACAGCTTACCATCCGTAATCCCGAAATTCCCAACAAAGCGTTTTGTAAGGTGTCACCTTGTCGCTGTTCTGTCTGCTCCCATTCATGAGGAGGATTCCCTTATCCGCCTGTCGATCACACAATAATGGGCCAACCGGGGATTATGTGTGGGAGAGTTTTGTCTGGCGATGCCAAATGATTTTCGCACCTTTAGCTCGAAAATGTTTTGGGCATTACGCGTAGCAAACAAAGGTATTTATAGAGACATCGCAAGACAATCCAATTAATAAGATTTAGAAACAAGAAAATTGGGACAAACATTGCGTACTTTTTAGCTTGCCTAAAAGGCGTTATTAGAACTGGTAATTATTTTTTTCGTCCTTGGATTTTATAGCAGTAGACAAATATGGTTTTCAAAAACAAATTTAATAAAAAATAATCTACAAAATATTAGTTACAAAATACCGATCCTATTTTACCCTTAATTGGCTTAAGATACATAAATATTTTTTATAGACATTAAATAACTGCTAAAAAAAAATAAATGTTTAATATAACAAACATTTTTGTTTTTTAACCAAAAAAATTATTTTTAAAATTATCATAACCACATCTCACATTTCGTTGAACGATTAGAAAACTGTGCCAGTAGCGCAATGAAAATATTTTCGTAGACATCGCGACACAATCCAATCAATCCTCTTCAGAATCTGAAAAACCAGGAAAAACTGTTCTATGTTCCCCTGCCACTTAGTAACGCAAATCAATCAATGCTTCGCGAGTTTCCTCCGTTAATTTCAAACATATGCCGGGATACTCGAACGCCCAAACAATTTCCACAGCTAATTGGGCGGGCTGAGTGCCTATGAGTCCAGTTCCCCATTCAGAACTCGGAAAGGGGTGCAATGAAAGACGATCCTTAGTTGGCAACCAGCTCATTATTCTCATTAATGAAAGCTCCGCCGGTGTTTCCTTTCTCCACTCAACTGATAAATAACAAAACTGCAACTTTTCCGCTTAATGCTCTCCAACTATTTGTATACGGCACGGTACCTGCGAAGATTTGAATATGATAATTGATTACAGTGTTTACCTTTTGAATGGGAATTCCATTGAAAAAAAACTTAACCGGAATGAAAACTAAATCCCTTGATAGCCATCATTTTTGTAGATCAGTTTTATTGATTTCTTTTTGCTAAATATAATGGGTAGCATTCCAAGGAAATTGTTTGGTCAGGAAATAAAGAAGATGAAGGGATGTTGATGAGATAAGATCGTCCATTCATTTACAACTTGGTTTTCAAATGGTACCCAAACTCCTTTGAAAGAATTATTAAGAACTATAAAAAGGTATGTATTTATTATTTTGGTACTCTTAAATACCTATTTTTTTTAAATTTTAATGTTTAACTTTATTACCAAAAATAAAATTAGAGAGACATTTATTTTTTAACACAACTAAAAAGTAGGTGTCTACTTAAAATCCAAATCAGAAAAAGAAGACTTTCGTTTTTTTTTAATTTCATGGAGCGATAAATAATTATTTTTAATTCAAAAGTTAACCTTATTACTTATTACAAAATTAAAATTTTAATGTTTAAGTTAATGAACAAAATTAAAAAAAGGAAAGACATTAATTTTCTAACACAACTAATCAGATACATATTTAAAATCCGAATCGGAAAAAAATTAAAAATTGCATAAGGCGATAGTAATTTTTTTATTAAAAAAACAAGAAAGGAAAGCTAACTTCGAGCGGAGCCGAAGTTGATATACCCTTGCAGAATACTCTATAATTATATTCTCCAAAATTATTCCTATGATGCATTCTTAATACTCATAAAAAATCCAAACTTCCTAACTTTAAAAACACCAAAGTTATGGCATTTCGAATCGTTCAGTTATATGGCAGCTATAGGATATAGTCGGCCGATCCTTATGAAATTTGGTAGGTCGGATTGATTGGCCAAATATAAAACCCATAGAAAATCCCAACTTTCTAACTTTACAAACACCAAAGTTATGGCATTTCCGATCAATCAGTTATATGGCAGCTATAGGATATAGTCGGCCGATCCTTATGAAATTTGGTAGGTTGGATTGACTGGCCAAATATAAAGCCCATAGAAAATCCCAACTTCCTAACTTTATAAACACGAAAGTTATGGCATTTCCGATCAATCAGTTATATGGCAGCTATAGGATATAGTCGACCGATCCCGGCCGTTCCGACTTATATACTGCGTGCAAAGGAAAGAAGGCTGTGTGCAAAGTTTCAACTCGATAGCTTTAAAACTGAGAGACTAGTTTGCGTAGAAACAGACAGACGGACAGACGGACAGACAGACGGACAGACGGACAGACGGACAGACGGACATGGCTATATCAACTCAGGAGGTGATCCTGATCAAGAATATATATACTTTATAGGGTCGGAGATGCCTCCTTCACTGCGTTGCACACTTTTGACCAAAATTATAATACCCTCTGCAAGGGTATAATAACATTACAAAATTAAAAAAAAAACGTTTAATTTAATTTTTTAAGATTTAATAAAAAACGAGAAACGAGAAAAGCACTTTATTTTATTTAAAAGAGTGACACATGTTTATATTTGCATATTCGTAAGTTTCTTGAAAGTTCTAAAATAAATTATAAAATACATTTTACCTGAGTGCCCATAAAAACGCCATGATGTACCCCAAATTGTAAACGGATTAACCACAAAGGAATAAAATTCCCGCGGGACACAATTAGTGCAGTTTTTATTTTTTTATTTCGGACATATGCTTTCCCTTGCCGCAAAATGAGCAAATAAATCATAAATGTTGCATTCAACGTAATTGAGCCCCGCACTCACCCTTAATTTTTCCGAGGGGTGGGGGGTGTGTCACCATGACTACACTTCTGTGAAACAAGAAAAACAATGTAATCCGATCTGTTTTTTGAAATGTGCGTAATATTGTGTGTGGAGTGCTGAAGAGTTGGGGAAGTCGATGGAAGAACTTGTTGAAATTTTAGGGGTTGTAATAGCTCCGCCCTCAAGAGGAACGAGTGGAACAGAACATCAAGTTTTAAAATACAATGAAAATTAAACGAACTTCTTTAGGAAACTTATTAAGGGAATTCCACTAGTTACTAGGGGAAAAAGTCCACTTTGTTCTTAAATACAATTAAGAGAAGATGATATATGCATTTTAAAAATTGTATAAAAGATATTTTTTAAATTAGGGAGAAAAACGGACTAAAATCATTAATTAATTTTTTTTTAATAAAACTCAGAAACAACGAAAACATAACAGTAACAATTTAACAAACTAAGAAAAACAAACTCAAACCTCTTTGGCCAGTTTATGGATCTGTCGGTAGTTGACATCCACCAGCCGAAAACTATTTCCCACGGTGGCCAGTGGCTTCATAAAGTTGTTCAGGGTACTGGCCACCGGCTCCAGGATGTCCCTCACAGAACACAGGATGTTGAAGAGGAAAATCAAAGGCGGCTGGAGGTAACCATTGAATAGCATGGTCAGGAAGGGCTTCAACATGTAATCCGAGGTCATGTGGAGCAGTCCGACGATGAGGGTGTTGATTAGGGAGTACAGAACAAAGCGGTAGCTCTGCAGGATGAAGGCCACCACGAAGGCCACGGCGATGTGGAGCAGTCCGAACAGTTCCGCCCAGAAATGGGTGGCATAGGTGGTGGCTCGATCCGCCAGGACAATTGAGTTGATCTTCGGATGCGTATCCGTGGTGCTCAGATAGTCGGCGCATCCATGCTCAAAGGGATAGATGCCGATGCAGGTGTGCCGGCTGGCCTCCTTGCGATTCCACTGCGGCTCCGGCAGATCGTCGATGATGGACTTTTGCCCTTGGGAGTGGCACTGGCACATCTGGTCCAGCGATTCGAACAAACGGGCCAGGAATCCCATCTTTGGCTTCTGCGCTTGCGAGGCTTTGTGGGACTTCGAACGACTCTTCCCCTTGTGAGCCGCTCTTGTGGGAACGATCACATGTGGCCGCTTCTTTGAGTAACGCTGGAACTCGATCCTTTGGGGCTTGCTCTTCGAATGATTCAGTAGACTTTTACCCGGTTCGGCGTGCATCTGGTAGAGAGTGTGTGGGGAGCTACCGGACACCGTGGACTCGGTCATCTCTCCACGGCCCACGTCCTTGAACATGTTGTATTGGGTCTGGCTGTTCTGGTACATATCCGAATCGCTGGAGGAACTCATCCGGGGCAGCAGCTTCTTCAATGGCGACTGCATCTTCGCAGTCACACCCACATGATTCACTTTGATCAGGTTGGACTTCGAGGTGGAGCAGTGCGGATCGGTTGACTCGGACATTGGACTGTAATTTTATGTCTGCAACTACTGTAATACAAGTTCAAACCTATTTGACATCTTTTTAGGGTGCTTACTAGGTTGCCATTAGTTATACATTATTTTTAAGGCTCTAAGGGTTCGGCTACTATTAAAGGCTTACAAACGGATTCTAATTAATGCTTCTATTCAACCAGGATTTAATTCGCTCGATCTAAAATAATACAAGTTTAATTCAACAAGGGATATTGCAAACAAGGAATGGGTTTTTTTGATCTAGGAATGTATATTTAAATGTATACTTCTATTATTTTAACTTCAATAATGGCATCGTTCCGGTGTATAACTTAGAGTTACCCCTTGACAAAGGAATAAAATAAAATAATATTAAAATTCCATTTGTTTTTATCACCAATTTATCGGTTTTAAAATTAACGGATTTCCGATGGGTTGAGTCCGCGCTAGTATCCTATCCTGGCTTTCGAGCCATGGGTCTAGTCCCAGCTATTCAATTTGGTATATTTATGGTATATCATTTTGTATTTTAGCACATTTCGTCAATGCGATTATTAGCCGCCCTGCAAACGGTCACTCTCGCTTATCCGGAGCAATTGGATAAAAAAAACAACTGTAATTAGTTTGCCATAATTAATTCATATAACACACACACGCTTTTAGCCAAATCTAGAAAAAAGAATCATCAGCAATGTTTGCCTCCGCCTGGCGTAGCGTGGCCACCACAGTGGAGACCCAGTTGACCGCCACCTACTTCCGAGGTTCGTCCAGCAATCTGCGATTGTGTCTGCGGCTGGCGGATTCCCCTGGTTTTGGAGCAATTCGAAGACGATTTCTGGCTGTGCCCGTCTGTCCAAGTCTCGTCAACCGTAATCTATCTGTGTATATATGTGCTTAATCTAATCTCTTGTCCTGCATTTCCATTTATTGCCTGTTTGCCCTGCTCCCTGTTTTTTGTGTCAAACTCAATGTCAAACCCTTTATCTCATTTCAGTGCAAAAACTGCGAAAAGTTGGCTTGAGAGGCATGCATAGCACTACGGAGGCCGTGAAACTGGAGGGCATGGAGATCAAGATCCTGCCGGCCCTGCAGGACAACTATATGTATTTGATCGTGGACGCAAAGACACGTGAGGCTGCCGTGGTGGATCCCGTGGACCCCGAACTGGTCATCAAGACGGTACAGGAGGATCAGCTGACCCTCAGCAAGGTTCTGACCACACATCACCACTGGGATCATGCTGGTGGCAATGAGAAGTTGGTGAAGCTGTGGGAAAAGCAGCTGGACGTCTATGGTGGCGATGACCGCATTGGCGCCCTGAACCAGAAGGTGCAGCAGGACGATAGCTTCACCATCGGCAGCCTGAATGTCAAGTGCTTGTCCACGCCTTGTCACACCACCGGGCACATTTGCTACCATGTCACGGCGGGCGAGGGAAATGGTGAGGGAGCCGTCTTCACCGGGGACACCCTTTTCCAGGGCGGATGTGGACGCTTCTTCGAGGGCACTCCCGAGGAAATGTACGAGGCGCTGTGCACCAAGCTCTCCGCCCTGCCGGACAACACAAAGGTCTTCTGTGGCCACGAGTACACGCTGCAGAACATGAGCTTCGCCCGGCACGTGGAGCCGGACAACGAGGTCATCCAGCAGCGCATCGAGTGGGCCAAGCATCGTCGCGCCTCCCAGGATCCCACTGTTCCTTCGACCATTGGCGAGGAGAAGTCCTGGAATCCGTTCATGCGCGTCCACGAGGCCACCGTGCAGAAACACGCCGGAGGAGCCACCGATCCCATCGTCACCATGGGCAAGCTACGCAAGGAGAAGGACAACTTCAAAGCCTAGTGTTGTCCTGGCTTTTCTTTCTTAATAGTTTCAGAACTTGTGATTTAATTTTGGATTTAATGGTTAATAAAATTAACGGTATTTGTGAAATGCAAACCTTGTTTTTTCCATTACATGTATGTAAGTCCACTACGTGGAAAAGTAATGCCAAACCCAATCTAAGCAAGTGGTTTTAAAATTTTATGAGCTTATAGTCTGGACTTTAGAAACAATATTAGTAAGTTCGAAATGCTTTAAGCCCAATTAGCACTTGCACACTTTGTAAAAACATTAATTAAATTTATAACAATAATAATAGTACTGAATTCATTTTTTCAAAAATTGTTATTTAAAATACTTATACAACTAGTAACTATTTTTCTTAATCTTCATAAAATTGCTCGTAATAAATTACCTGTAACTTTTTTAAATGTTAAATAAGTTCAATTTGTTTACACTTTAATAAAGGTATAAATTCAAATTGCAACAGATTTATTTTATCCGACCCGACCGTTTAGGCCTTAGTGTCTTACTTAAAATTGGTGAAGTACTTTTTTCGGTTATATATTTTAAATATATACCCTAAAAAGAATTGTTTGTCAGAAAAATGTAAATTTTCTTAATGCAAATATTTATAATTAACGTAGCTGTTTTTGAAAATTTGAATTTTGTTTTGAAATTTTTTTAGTATTTCTTTATTGTGTTACGCCACCGAGTTGGCATCTCTGTTTTGCCATTCCCACAAAACTGGCGGCGTCTGTCCAATGAGATTTTAAACTAAAAACAATTTTAACAGCGCGATGAATGCAAACAAACGCAGGAGTTCCGTGGGTGTTTCCAAATAAACTAATTAAATATACAAACTAAAGAGATTTATTTCACTATTTTGCAGTTGCGCAAGGCGCCGCCGAAAGAAGATGAAACGACAATAACAACGACAATGACCAAACAACAACAAATCAAGCGACGCATCAGTTTCAGTGGCAAAAAGTCCGTGAGGTAAGTACAGTATGGGAATCCAGCCACAATATGCATAATATACCCATATCCACCCTCCTTGTAGAGAGTTTGTTAACACCAAGGAGACCAACCATTGGGACGACTCGTATGAGGTATCCGAACACAATGCCGAGGACAGCACGGGATCCAGGTCAGGATCCTTGGGTACGGGATCAGGATCGAAACCAGGATCGCAGAAACCAGAGGATGCGGACAAGGAGAACGTTCCTCTGCGCGGCCTCTGCGAACGGGAACAGGTCGACCTGACCCTAAATTTCCAGACCAGCGTGGATGTCACTATGTTGCCCTGCGAGCTGATGCAAAACCAGAGGAAGGCTTCCTCCTCCATGGTTTCCATCTGCCTGTCCACCGAGGAACGCAAAGTGTTTCAAAATAGTCTCTACGATCATCGGGTAATGGACAAGACTATGGATCTGATGTCGGGTTCTTTGATAACCAGGACCCAAACGCAACCCAGCAATATTGAAGATTCCTCTATTGAACAGCCAGACATTGAAAGAGAAAAAAAAGGAAATACACCAGCAGCAAAGGGAATAATGGACTTCTTCATGGACATCACGCCAGTGGGATTCCGCGCTCCTCCTTCAGCAGCGCCCACCTCAGCTCCAGGTCCACCTGATCCTGTTCCAGCAGCATCTGCTCTTGCTCCCACTCCTGCAGCTCCTCAAGTTCCAACCCAGCAGAGTTTTATGGAACTCGAGGACGACAGCATGGATAGGGAAATGCGCGAGTTTAACGAAAAGGAGAAGAAGACTCCAGTCCAAAAATCACTTTTTATGGATTTAGAGGAAACGGTTGTGGATAAAAATAATAAAACCCAACACTGCGCCGTAGACGTATCCTTCGACTGCCCTTTAAATGGTAAGTTTTGTATAATTTAAATTTTATTCCAATATAATTAGTTTGATAGATCGTACATTTATTAGGGAATTTACATTTTTTAAGCTAATAGCTTTGGATTGGTTTTCAAAAATAAACAACTAATGACTAATATAAATAAGTTTGACTTACAGTTTAGGTAAAAAAAAAATTGTGGATGAATAATTAATTTGACTTTCCTTTCAATATTTGTAATAGGCAAGATATAAACTTGTAATTAACATATGCCACTTTATTTTCCAGTTTCCGAGGACCGGGATCCTTTACCATCATGCTCCTTTGACAGCAACAACAGCACCATAAAGTATATGAAAGATGAGTCCATGTTGATACCATTCGACATGATTGTGGGCAAAAACATAAGCAAGAAGATAAATTTTCGTCAACTTAACGATGAGCTAGAGGCGGGAAAGATTCAACTGTTTCCCAATGGTCCAAAAACACCAACCACAGATCGCAAGACCAATCAAAATCGTTTTTGGCATGG
The DNA here is from genome assembly GCF_018152115.1 of Drosophila rhopaloa. Lineage (NCBI taxonomy): Eukaryota > Metazoa > Arthropoda > Insecta > Diptera > Drosophilidae > Drosophila > Drosophila rhopaloa. Next base: position 2,125,638 of record NW_025335142.1, on the reverse strand, counting down.
ACTGCAATCGGAAGCCACGGAGAGTTGCAGTCCAAAGAAGGACATAAGGAGCATCAAACCGCGAGGAACGTTAAATTTCAGTGAAAATATGACCATGTCGCCGGCGCAATTAAGTCCAGTTCGAAAGGAAAAGGAGAAGCTGAATGCGGTGGACGACAAGCGAAAGTATCGGTTATCCCAGGCGGATGAGATGATGTTGGACAACACAAACTTCCTGGCTCATGCAAGATTAGGCGATGAGACGCAGTCCAGAAATACTTCCAAAAACTCTACGAGAAGGGAGACCACTTACGACAATTCCGAATTGAATTTAGAGTATCCCACAAGCAGTCAGGACTTTCATCCCATATCAAGCTCTATGCCTCAAAAGGCTATTAATGTGACTAAGGAACTGCAGCAGGATCAGTCTGATTTTCCTGGTATCCCTATTCGTCGAACCTTGCATCTTAATGAATCCATGGATCAGGAAGCCACGAAATCTATGCACGTCAGAAGTGAGGTTGCGGTAACAACAGAAAAGATTTTCTATGAGAAATCCACCAATAACGAGCGAAATACGAATCAGCAAGGCAAAGTTTGGGCCTGCACTAAGACAAAGCGCAGGGAGACTCTTCTGATGCAGGAAAGCATGGAAGAGGACATCATAAGTCCTTTAAAGGATCTGCACTTAAAGCCAGCCGCTGCTCCTGTAGAAAAGAGTCAATCCAAAGGCAACCACACTCTCTACTTAGCAGAACCTGTGGAAGAGGAGAACGAAAACCGTAGTAACATGCTACCTTTGCAAGTCGTTGCTCCTAAAGAAAAATCCAAACCAAGGCAAACCCTGTTATTGGAGGAACCAATGGAAGAGGAAATGGAAATTGATATAAGGAATCCGCCTGTTTTTAATTCTAAAAGAAGAACTTTGCATTTAGCTGAACCTGTGGAAGAGGAAGAAGTGAACCCAAGCAAAACGTTACCTCCAAAAATCTGTCCGCCCCAAGAAAAAAAATCCAACGTCAGGGTTACTTTGCTTTTGGGAGTGCCAATGGATGAGGAAATGGGCAGTAATATAAAAGAGGGACAACTTTTTGATTCGAAAAGAAAATCTCTTCATTTTGCAGAAGATCTGGAGGAGGACAAAATAAACCCAGGCAAGAATTTACCTAACAACATTTTTACGCATCAAGGAAACAAATCCAAACCCAGACAGACTCTTCTGTTAGAGGAACCCATGGAAGAGGACACGGGCTGTACTATAGCAGATTCACAAGTTCAGGTCAAAAATATTAAGTCAAGACATACGCTTCTTTTAGGCGTACCCATAGAAGAGGAGGCGCACGCTGAACGGATTGACCATCCCAGCTTAAAATCCAGGCAAGTTACTATTTCGGAAGCAATAGAGGAGGAGGGGTGTCCTTCACTGCCCAAGAATAAATCAATATTAAGGCACAAAACTATTGATAGATCAACTGTTCCGCAGCGTCAGAAGGCTATGGCCACATTACTTATGTCTGAGCCAATTGAAGAAACATTTGCCGAACATCATCCCACGGAGCAACGCCAACAAAAGTCTCGCTTGAAATCGAGAAACACTCTTCTTATGCATGAGCCAATTGATGATGAATTGGCGGCCGGAAAGGAGGATAATGCATATGGACAGCACAGATTCAAGCCAAGACAGACGCTCATCATGTCGGAACCCATTGAAGAAGATGTTGGACAGCCAGGGCTTAAATCGTTCAACATGCAAACTAACGAGACGGGTTCTTCAACTTCAAAATCGAGACACACTCTTTTAATGTCAGAACCAATAGACGAAGATGTGTGGGAGGTGAGACCTTTGGATCAAAATAAGGAGCAGCTTATCGAAGAAGTGTCTAAAAGTGCCACAACCAATAAGTCCTCGAAATCGAGACCCACTCTTATGATGTCAGAACCCATTGAAGAAGAGGTGCATAAGACTATTAATAGCAAAAACTACCAGTCTCATTCGAAGTCAAGACAGACAGAGTTTATGGAAGAATCTATTCAGGAAAGGACTTTTGAAAACGTTGGCCAACCGTCCAAATCTCGCCAAACTATCTTTATAGCAGAGCCCATAGAGGAAGATATGGGGGTGGAAAAGTCAATAGTTTACCAGGATTCGCACTCAAGAAAACGTATTGAATTTATGGAAGACTCGACTGTGCAAGCGCCAATTAAAAACGTTGGCCAACCATCCAAATCTCGTCAAACTCTCCTTATGGCAGAGCCCATAGAGGAAGATGAGGGGAAGCAAAAATCAATAGCTTACCATAATGATCAATCAAGAAAACGTAATGATGTTGCGGAAAAGCCCATTAATAGTAGGGGCCAACCATTTAAAACTCGCCAAACTCTTCTTATGGCAGAGCCCATTGAGGAAGATGAGGATGAGCAAAAGTCAACAGCTTACTGTAATAATCAAACAAGAAAACGTATTGATTTTATGGAAGAATCCAAGGAGCAAGCTGCAATTAAAAGCTGGGGCCAACCATCCAAATCTCGCCAAACTCTTCATATGGCAGAGCCCATAGAGGAAGATGTGGGGGAGCAAAAATCAATAGCTTACCATAATGATCAATCAAGAAAACATAATGATGTTGCGGAAAAGTCCATTAATAGTAGGGGCCAACCATCCAAATCTCGGCAAACTCTTCTTATGGCAGAGCCCATTGAGGAAGATGAGGATGAGCATAAGTCAATAGCTTACCATAATGATCAATCAAGAAAACGTATTGATTTTGTAGAAGAGTCCATTGAGCGTTCCGCGACTATAAGCAGGGGCCAACAATCCAAATCTCGCCAAACTCTCCTTATGGCAGAACCCATTGAGGAAGATGAGGATGAGCAAAAGTCAACAGCTTACTATAATAATCAAACAAGAAAACGTATTGATTTTATGGAAGAATCCAAGGAGGAAGCTGCAATTAAAAGCTGGGGCCAACCATCCAAATCTCGCCAAACTCTGCTTTTGGCAGAGCCCATTGAGGAAGATTCGGAAGTTCATAATAAGCTTACGCAACATTCTCGGCTTAAAAATAGAAACACTCAGCTGGTTGAGGAACCAATTAATGTAGAAGCAAAATCTACCCGCCAAACTCTTCTTAATGCAGAACCAATCGAAGAGGATTTGGAGTTATTCAATCGAATGGAAAATCAAAAGCAACAGCCTTCGTTTAAACCCAGATTTATTCAGCAATTTGAAGAACCTATTGAAAAAGAAATATCTTCCAGTACTAACCAAAAATCTGGACATCGATTTACCAAATCGGGAGATACTTTTCAATTGGCGGAGCCTGTAGAAGCAGATGCGGAACGCATTAAACCAATAAATCATTTCAACGGCCCCCACCAACAACAGAAGCCAAGAAACACTCTACTAACACATGAGCCCATTCAGGAGGATTTTGGAGCCGGAACAGAGGATATTTCAGCACGACCGCTAAAATTTAAAGCCAGACATACGCTTATTATGGCAGAACCAATTGAAGAAGATCCCAGTGTCTATAATAAATCCACAAACAATCATAACAGTGAAGCACATTTCGAACCCAACAACTTATTCCACTCTTCTCGATATACGACTTCCAAAACAAGACACACTTTGGTTGTTCAGGAGCCCATTGAGGAAGATGATATCACATATCATCACCATGAGGAATCCAAAACTAAGTCCAGAAATATTGAAAAGGAGGTAGTTCCACTACCTACCGAAAAATCCAAAAATAAATCTAGGAATACAATGGTTTTATCGGAGCTCATTGACGAGGATGTGGAACCGAAGGAAGCAGAGATATCGCGGAAATCAAGAGCAACCCTTGCCAGCGCACAACCCATCGAAGAAGACTTGCCCGTGGCACCTGCTCACCCAAAAAATATTCCGGCTTCATCAGCTCCATCCTTTAGAAGGCACACTTTGCTTTTATCAGAGCCCATGGAAGAGGATGAGGAAACTGACACATTAAGTAACCCTACAACTGTGGAGCAGGTTTCCGAAAAGTTAGAAAAACCAAAAGGAGTTTTGCGAACACTTAAGGATTATATTTTTAAAAAATCCGAGCAAAAGGAAGAGAGAGAGGTTGCTTCCACTTACAGGCCTCATCAAACCATAGTTATGTCTGAATCACTGGACCTCCAAAGTCCCAAAAACACGATGAAGGATGCCGACTTTAAAGAAATCACTCCATTGCCCAATACGAGAACAGCATCTAGAATCAAACAATTGTCTACTTACACGCCTGGAATGTCCTTGACTGAATTCGAGGATCAGGAAATGATGTGCAAAACCCCTATTCACGAAAAACAACGTATGCAACCTCAGAGAAAACAGTTTTCCATGTACCAGCCAGAGAAGATGGATTTAGAGGCGGACGCGACAGGGAGTGGAACTCCGAAAAGTCACACCCAGATGAAGCGCTTGTCCTCACATCTCACACCCAATCTTCCAGAGTCCAAAAAGCAACACACAAAGATCATCGTGGACAGCAACATGGATATGGAAATGGAAGAGGACCAGGAAAATGCTTGGGAGATGCCGATGACAAAAATTAAACTGGAACCAGGCGCAGATAAATCCCTCAGGACCTTTGCGGAATATCAGTTGGACGCGTCGGTTCAACCAGTGAGGGATTATCACCCTGCAATGACTGAGTTAAATAAAAAGAGCTCTCTAAATATACTGGAGTTGCCACGGAAATCAGTGTTTGTCACAGAGCTTGAGGATAAGCCCATAACCATCTCGGATGTGACCAATTACTTCCAGGAGCAGCGCAAGTCCAACGAAAGGAAGAGTGGCAGCTCCAACGATAGAACCTTTAAGAGCTTTGCCGCAACGAATACAAAGTTCATCAATCTCACTGGCGACACCACCATCTTCGCAGGCATGGAAGATTTGAATAAAGAGGAGAAGGGCCAACACAATCAGATAGACAACGAGAGGCTCAGTTTGGTTTCCACGCTGGCCGAGGAAACGGACGACGATGTCGAGGAAGAGGATCAAGAGGAGCCGCAACCACAGCCAGAACTCTGCGAGGGGCAGACAGATGCAGTGGTTATAGCCGGCAGCAGCGGCTCATGCAAGAAGTGCGGCAACTGCAATCAGTCCTTGAGCGAAACTAAGCTCATCACAGATTCCTTTTTCCTGCCACATCAGACCGAGTGGGAATTTTCAAGGGAACGGAAGCGACTGCGTCTTTTAAGGAATAAACCAACTTGGAAGGAGGTTAAGCTGTACTGGGAGATCGAGGAGCAGGCCCGGCTGTCCAGGTGCCAGGACATCGACGATTCGGTGGATCAGACGAGAGTAGAAGAGGAGCTGATAGCGTGGAACAAAGCGGCGCTCCTAGAACAATGCAAGAGGTAAGAACTTGATATTGAAATTATTTTAAGTTTTAAAATATTTATAAAACTTATCTGCTTTTTAATTAGACTAAACGGTCAACAAAAGGCTACAATCAAACCTGCCAAGTCCTTTTTTGGCCACCTCAAAAGTTTGCTGGCCGAGCAACAGCCAAACTGGATCTTCGACTTTCAGCGCAAGGTCTCCCAGCAATTCATATTTTACCATCGGCTGCTAACCACGTTTCGAATTGTGGTTAATTACAAAACCTTGGACTTGGTGGAGGAGTCAGCCATCCAAGTATGCTCAATTGAAGTGGATAATGCGGTGCCCACTTCAAAGGAACGATGGTCAGCGAGTGACTACTTCCTGGACTTCCAACTTAGTCTCAAGCTACCCCTGAATCTCACCGACGCTATCGAAGGCAGCGACGAGCCAGCTTTTTTGAAGTTTCTTCTTCGCATTGATCAGAGTGTTGTAGAGATTAAGCGAATGTTCCACGAATTGATGACCGTTCTGACGGAGAAAAAGGCGAGGCTCCAACGGTAAGTGCTTTTTAGAAAACTTGAAGTTCAACCAATTTTTCAAAACATAATTGGAAATGAAATATATTATTATAGACTCCATAAGGTAGATCTCTTTATATTGAAATGAGTAAAACGCTAAATTATTAATTTTTTAAATTTAAATATTAGCGCTCTCTTTAAGACATTCAAACCCAAGTCCAGAGAAAAATTAAATTTATTGAACGAAAACATTATATAAACCTTTCTTTCCAGGGATGCGAATCGCACTGTTGTAAGGAAGACCGTGCGAAAATGTATAGAAGACGATCCAATTGTTCGCCTCGAGAAAACCAGCTTCCTAGTGGAAATTATCAATATCAAGGAGGTTTCCTTCAGAGACATTTTGCGCCCAGAACTACATCTCTTCAACGAAAACATTCAGTATCTACCAAAAGGAATTGCTTTCCTGGAAGCATTTCTCACCGATCCTGAGCAGTACCTTAAAACTTAAATATGTCGGACAAACCCTTACTTTACTCATGTATAAATTAATAAAATTGTTTTATTTGCGTTTATAGGTACTTGGTTTTTACTATTTGAGACTTTTTATAATATAAAAAAATGTATTCAGATAATAACTTTATTATTATTTTAAATTATAAAGTAATAATAAAACAAAATATAATATATTCACAGCTACGGTCAAGTTTTTTCTGTTGGTTTGATTTAATATATTTTATATATATGTTTATTCAAATTTTAATTGCAATATATAGCAACCCTCGTATTGGTTTAATATTTTTATATTATTTCCTAGAATTTATTTTGTTTAACAATTTTCTGTTACTGATTCAAGGCACATCGGCCCATTGTGCGGACAAGAGTGACCAGAGTTTAAATATTTTGGTTTCACCTTTAATCTAAAAAATCGTATGGAATCTATCGTTTGCGCAGGAACGGTCACATAGCAGGTTGTAAAATTCCGTGGCTCTGCTGTTTCGATTTTCAACGCGAAGACCACAACGAAATAGTGGAATAAACCGTGAAAAAGTGTGTCCACCCGCCGAAGGACCTTGCGGAGTGGTAAAATGTCGTGTGCGGCCACCTTATCGACGGCCAAGGACTCGACAAACGCGGCAAATGCCAGTGGAGCACCAACGAACACCAACAGCAATAGCAACACCAACACTACGGCTGTGGGTGTAGTAGTGAGCAGTGCAACGGGGGGCGGGGGTGGGTCATCAATTGCAGGTGGCGGAGGTCCGGGTGGCACCACCTCCTCCTCAACAGGGGCAGGGGGCGTGGCAACGAGCTCAGCGGCCGCCGTCGTCCGACGATTTTCCATGGAGGGCGTGGGCGCAAGGGTGATCCGCGGACCAGACTGGAAGTGGAACAAACAGGTGAGGAGGGTCAAGTCTTCTGGTTCTGGTTTCAGTGAAAAACTCTCCCCTTCTCAATTGACCGATCAATTTGCTTTAATTGCACACCGCCGAGAGTCCATTCTAGACATCTTGCCAAACTAGTCAAGTTTCTCTTTTCGCGTTTTCTCCAGAATTGCGATGGACTTGAATGATCCTAGAAAGTGTGTATACTTTCATACATACATATGTACATACATTTAGTCCCCTTTCGATACACTGACCAAATTAAATTTAAGAGTTTTTTGATATTCACAAATAAATTGCATTCATTACATTTAAAATGAGACTAAAGTACAATACATCTTTTAAATCATTTAACTTATATATTTTTTTTAAATTTAAGGTGTTTAATAAGAAATCTTATAGTTATATTTTAAATATTTTCCTTTAAATTAAAAAAATTAATTATAAATTTTGTAAAATTAATAACTTAAAGAAGTTTATTTGAATTTAAAGATACAAATTTGTTTGCTTTTAAATTTAGTTGTTCTTTTATGTTTATATGTATTTGTGGTCCAAAAATTTTAAAAAACAAAGAAGCTAAAATATTTTTGTAATATCTCAAAAGTAAATTATTTTTAATTTGTTAACATATATGTTAAAATATATTTTCAACAAGTTCGAATTTGCTTTAATTGACAAAATGCATGTGGGTCATGGCTTCAAAGAGTGTTCGCTAATATCCGGAAAAACTATTTAAAAAATATAAAAACTAAATCAAGATAAAGTTATTTCCGCAAAAACGTGCCAAAAATATGTATTTTAATTGGTTTAGTAAAGAATAAGTGTCATACATGAATCATAAAATGTAATCAAATACTCAAGCCAACAACGTCTATTCATTCGCCTGGTACACACATATGACTAATTCTTGTGCATATCATTTCCAAAATAGTTTTATTTATTACTTTTAGATTTCTTAAGGCAGGCTTGTACCTTGTGAAGTCAAAAAAATCAAAATTTTTTTTTTGCAGTTTCGGATACATACATGTTTTAATTTTACTCTCCTAAAATTTCAAGTCGAAATCTCTTGAATTACGAAAGTTATCGGCCGTTTGGTGGACCGGTGTCAAGCGCGTTGCCATTATAGTGAAAATTTTCAAACGCGTTTTTCTCGAAACCATGTTTTCCGAGTTGGCGGAAGTCGTACAAGCCGCAAAAATTGAGCAATCGTCATGAAATTTTTTATACATGTTCCTCAGAAGTATGTGCATGGTATAGACTAGGATCTTTTAAAAATATTAAAAATTGTTTATTTAAAAAAATAATAAGTAACGAAAAAATGAGGAAAAAACCGATTTTTTTTTCAAAAGCTCATAATTTTTGCATTTTTTATGTTTTTTTAATTATCCTAGTTCAAGCCATGCGAGCAAGTGTACAGATTAAGAATATATTCGTTTTTTGCGTTTCAGATTATTTCTTAATATTCCAAAAAATCCGCCATGAGGACGAGTTTTTCGCGGACATGCCACCATTGTTCGGTACTCCCCCTCCCCCCTTCGCTTGGATCGCACTCAAAAAAATTGTGTAGCTTCAATAAACTGTACCCTTCAACTGGCTAAAATTTTATTCCCACACCTACCATACTTTCCAAGAAATAAATTCCAGAAAAAAATCAGGTTTTGGGCGCCAACAAGGTGCAAGCCTGCCTTAAGATGCTATTTTTTATAGAATTTGACCCTGTAATTTAAAAACTTAACTTATTAAGTGGGTGTCAGCCAATATTTACTGTATTCCTGAAAAAATTAATAATTTTAATTTTGTATGCGAACCTTCGTTCCCTTAAGCTTTGTTAATGTTATTTCCCGACTCGTTGATCCCTTAGAGAGATAACCAAATGAATTTGTAGCGATTGCCTACCTTAACACTTTGTTAGTTGCTATTATGCACTTTAGCTACAACTTTCGCATCTTAATCAGCGTGGGTTTTAGCTTACGCAATGAAAAATCGGAAGATTGACCCACTAATGCAATATTTTTCTCATCCTTTTTTTACAGGATGGCGGCGAAGGACACGTGGGAACCGTGCGCAATTTCGAGTCCGCCGAGGAGGTAGTGGTGGTCTGGGACAATGGCACTGCTGCCAACTATCGCTGCGCCGGAGCGTATGATCTTCGCATCCTGGACAGTGCACCCACTGGCGTGAAACACGAAGGCACCATGTGCGACACTTGCCGCCAACAACCGATCTTCGGTATCCGCTGGAAGTGTGCCGAGTGCATCAACTACGATCTGTGTTCCATCTGCTACCACGGAGATAAGCATCACCTGAGACATCGTTTCTACAGGATCACCACCCCAGGTGGAGAGCGAACCATGCTGGAACCGCGTCGGAAGTCAAAGAAAGTGCTAGCCAGAGGCATTTTTCCGGGAGCCCGTGTGGTTCGCGGCGTGGATTGGCAGTGGGAAGACCAAGACGGCGGAGTTGGTCGGCGCGGCAAGGTCAACGAAATCCAGGACTGGTCCTCGGCCTCGCCAAGATCCGCTGCCTATGTAATCTGGGACAATGGCTCCAAGAATCTGTATCGTGTGGGCTTCGAGGGAATGGCGGATCTCAAGGTGGTAAACGACGCCAAAGGTAGTAATGTTTACCGGGATCACCTGCCACTCCTAGGCGAAAACGGACCAGGCAAGGGACCGCATGGCTTCCAGATCGGCGACAAGGTCACAGTGGATCTGGACCTGGAAATCGTTCAATCTCTTCAGCATGGCCATGGCGGCTGGACCGATGGCATGTTTGAGTGCCTGAGCAACGCGGGAATGGTTGTGGGCATCGATGAGGATCACGACATTGTGGTGGCATACAATTCCGGCAATCGCTGGACCTTTAACCCTGCTGTCCTCACTAAAGTATCTTCGCCCACCACCGCACCACCGGAGTTCCAGGTGGGCGACATAGTCAAGATTTGTTCGGATGTGGAGAGCATTAAGAATCTGCAGCGTGGCCATGGCGAGTGGGCTGATGCCATGCAGCTGACGCTGGGCAAGATCGGACGTGTGCAACAGGTCTACCATGATAACGACCTCAAGGTGGAGGTGGGCAACACGTCGTGGACCTACAATCCCCTGGCTGTTTGCAAAGTGGCCTCATCGACGGCCTCTGACGGGGGCTGTGCGCCGGTGATTCCCAGTGGCGAACGGCTCTCGGCCATTCTCAAGAAGCTGTTCGAACCGAATGTCTCCGGGGATGCCACCGAGGAGTTCGTCAAGGCAGCAGCCAATGGATTTGCGGTGAGTAAAAGGTTCAATCTAAATTTAAATGATTATAAATAAAACAAATGTCTTCGCGTTTTAGGCTCGTTGCGAGGAGTACTTGGCCGGAGCAGCTCAACCTTCCACGTCCAGTGCTTCGCCCAGTTCTGGGCCGGATGTGAATGTGAATGGAGTATTTGCCGGACATACGGCTCTCCAGGCAGCCAGCCAAAATGGCCATATCGAGGTGATCCAGGTGCTACTGCGCCACGCCGTTGACGTGGAGATTGAGGACAAGGACGGAGATCGCGCTGTCCACCATGCCGCCTTCGGGGACGAGGCGGCGGTTATCGAGATTTTGGCCAAAGCTGGTGCAGATTTGAATGCCCGCAATAAGCGAAGGCAAACGTCTCTGCACATTGCCGTGAATAAGGGTCATTTAAACGTGGTGAAGACGCTGCTCACGCTTGGTTGCCATCCCAGTTTGCAGGATTCCGAGGGCGATACACCTCTCCACGATGCCATCTCCAAGGAGCACGACGAGATGCTCTCCCTGCTGCTTGACTTCGGGGCTGACATAACGCTTAACAACAACAATGGCTTCAACGCGTTGCATCACGCTGCTCTCAAGGGTAATCCCAGCGCCATGAAGATCCTGCTGACCAAAACAAACCGTCCTTGGATCGTTGAGGAAAAGAAGGACGATGGCTACACGGCTCTGCACTTGGCAGCACTCAACAATCACGTTGAGATCGCCGAACTTCTCGTGCATATGGGTAAGGCTAACATGGACAGGCAAAATGTGAATCTCCAGACGGCTCTTCATCTTGCGGTGGAGCGTCAACACGTCCAGATTGTCAAGCTATTGGTGCAGGATGGCGCTGATCTAAACATACCGGATAAGGATGGAGATACTCCGCTGCACGAAGCCCTTAGACATCATACTCTTTCGCAGCTCAAGCAGCTTCAGGATGTGGAGGGATTCGGAAAGCTTTTAATGGGTCTGAGGAATGCCAATAACAAAAAGGCCTCCGCTTCGATTGCCTGCTTCTTGGCTGCCAATGGAGCCGATTTGACTTTAAAGAACCGTAAGCAGCAGACGCCACTAGATCTGTGCCCGGATCCCAATCTGTGCAAGACGCTGGTCAAGTGCTACAATGAAAGGAAAACCGACGACTCCGAATTGCCCGGTAATGTGGCTGGCACAAGCTCAAATGCCAGGGCAAGAGCAGCCAGTGGTACTCTGAATCAGTCCTCGTCAGCCAGTTTGCCGCTGACCAGCATGGCTGCCTCATCCACCTTCCCCACCGCCTCCTCATCCGCCATATTAGCGCTTAATGGTATCGCCAACGAAATGAGCCAGTCTCTGCACGAGGATCCCCCGAAATCGACAGCCAGTCTGGATGAGTGTCTGGTATGCTCGGATGCCAAGCGGGATACGGTGTTTAAGCCCTGTGGCCATGTCAGTTGCTGCGAGACCTGCGCTCCGAGGGTAAAGAAATGCCTCATCTGCCGGGAGACCGTATCTTCGCGCGAGAAGATCGACGAGTGTCTGGTTTGCTCGGATCGCAGGGCAGCTGTTTTCTTCCGGCCTTGCGGTCACATGGTTGCATGTGAGCACTGCAGTGCTCTGATGAAGAAGTGCGTTCTCTGCCGTACCCAAATCGATGAGATCCTGTCATTCAGTCTCTGCTGCGGAGGAATCGGTCGGCCGGAAAAGGTCACTGTGGCATCCGGAGGAGTGGCTCCCGTGGGATTGCCAATTCCCGAGGATCGGTTCATGGAGGCAGCAGCAGCGGCAGCAGCCTGTGCCAATGCATCCGGACACAGTGTGGCCATGAACAACACTGTGGTGACGCCAGTTGCGGGCAGCAGCAATCAATTAAATAGCCAGAACAATTTGCTGGCCGCTGCAGCAGCCTCTTCAAATGTCTCGAATCTGACAGCAGCTGGAAGTGTGATGGTGGCACCATCCAATGTCAACAACTTCCAAATGGACGATGTGCAGAAGTTGAAGCAGCAGTTGCAGGACATTAAAGAGCAGGTGGGTGCCAAAAAATTATTTTATGAAGCGATACATTCAATTTAAGCACCGTTTCCTTATAGTTAACTTACTATATATACCTATATTTGCCTTTTTTAAGGACACAAATGCTATTTTATCTGACTAAATATGAATATTTCTATTACCAGACCATGTGCCCTGTCTGCTTCGATCGGATCAAGAACATGGTCTTCCTATGTGGCCACGGCACGTGCCAGATGTGCGGCGACCAGATCGAAGGCTGTCCCATCTGCCGCAAGACGGTGGAGAAACGCATCCTGCTCTTCTGAAGCCCCTTTCCGGCTCACACATTCCGCGCACAGCCTGCACAGCCTTCGAAGTATTAGGATATTTAACGGACTCACATTCTTATACACACACAATATATCTACACAATATCATATATATAACTATATATCGATGGTCTTATAAAGCAAAAATATATTTTTAACAAATATTCAAACAAAGACATTAAGCGGAAATACTTTTGCCCGGCTCCTTGCTAATCAGGTCCCTGAGTATGTCCTTCTTGGCCTCGAAATAGTCGCGGAACCACAGGATGTGATCCTTCTTCTCCTGGGCGGTCACGTAGGGGTTCTTAGACAGGCCGACGCAGACAAGCTCCATGAAGTGACGGACGGGGCCCTTGTTGGGACACCACTCCTCCAAATGCTGTTCGAGGAAGATGTGCTCCGAGAAGTCTACGTTCACCTCGTCTGCCCAATCCTGCTCGTTGTTAATGGGGAAGCGCCAGACTTTGCTCTCATCTGTCCACAGGACCATCTGTTCAAAGTAGTTCGCCGGCGGATGGGCGGCCTGAAGGCTCAGCTCTCGCTCGCTTAGCTGCGACCAAGTGGAAAGGATGTCGGTGGAGTTCGGCAGCTGGGTATCCTTGAAGATACCCAGCGGTTCTCCGCCGTAGAGATTAACGCTGCCTGTAAAGGATTCAGCCTCCCGTTTGACTTGCCTCTGTGGCCGCTGATGGTAACCATCCCTGCCCTGTGACTTGGCTCTGGAAGCCAACGAGCGACGCACATACTCCCCGCGAGTCTGCTCAACCTGCGGCGGCTGCTGGCGACGATCGATCTTCATGCCTACAATCAGTTCGCTGTAGAAGATCGAAAAATAATGGTCATCAATAAGGTTATAAGGTTTTTTTGAGAAAAACTGGTCGGAAAACAAATTTGGTGTCACCTAATTCAAACTTAACTAACTTAATCTGGGTCACACAGTAAAATTTTTACTTAAGCCTAAATTTTATTTATCTCAAAAAACCCAAGAACTTTAAAAATTGATTTACAATATTTCACTAATTAGGGTTATTAAATCAAAAGGTGTTTCGCCTTAAAAAATATTATTCTTAATCTCTGAACGTTTTTAACTTGATTCAATCCTCTTAATGATAAACAACAATAATTCTATGGCGAAACTAGCCTAGCTGTTTAAGCGATCCAAACGCCATACTTTTGCTTAAGTGAAGATAAATTTGATAAAACACTGGTTATAAATCATCCCAACAACAAGTGGGTACAATAGGAAATAAAAGAGAACAGATGAAAGATCAGTAACTAAAGAGCATTCATCGCCACCCCAGATAACTTTAATTTAAAGCCAGATTAAATTTGTTAAATTTGTGTTCACCTCAGATTGAGTTCCTTATCGCCAGCAGGAGCTGTCGTCTGACCCTCTCCTGCCGCTGCTGGCGCGGATTCACTGCCATGACCCAGCAGTTTGGCAAGCAGCTCAGACTCCGTCTGCTTCTTGTCGCTCTCACTGGTGCCCAGCATGCTGGCAATGTTCTTTGCCGCGGTCAGGACATTCTTGGAAGCGATCTCCTGCTTTTGGACCTCCCTACGTCTCCGGTTCTCATCGCCAGGACGAGGAAAATCGGATGCGGATAGCTGATCTGTGGCCTGCATGGTGCCCAGTAAGCGGTTCAAACGCTGAGCCGCAGTCTCCGCAGGCTCATCACTCTTCTTCACGGGCTTATCCTTCTTTTTCTTCGGCTTCTCATCGTCTGAGGAGGAGTATCCATCGTCGTTTTTCGACTGCGAGGAGGAGTAGCTGACCAATCCCACGTTTTTGTAGGCAGCCGGCAGGATGGAGCTGCAGCGGGAGAGAAAGAAAAGCGATTAGGTGAGTGATTCGTAATTGTTTTATATGTTTAGACTTTTATCCTACCGTAAGCCCAACCTCTGGGCGCTGCGTAGAGCCAACATTCTAGTCAATTTCTTTGATTAATTTAAATAGAAATAAAAACCACAAAAATCGCTCGCGTAACAACAATCAGGCAGAGCGTTGCCAGATGTGTACAATTATTATGGGCTAATATACTGCTGAACTTTATTTTTATTTTAAAAATCAAGTGATTAATAATTAATTCTATTAGTTAAAAAACTGAATTCAAAATATTTTAAAATTCTATAACTTATGTATCAAGTAATAAAATTATGTTTATTTCAAAATTTGTGCTTATATAGTGGCAGCTCTTAATTTCGACAAATTTTAATTAAATTAAATAGACCGTTTTTTTTTAAATTGCTATGAAGCGCTTGAAGGTTATTTTTTAATCCTGCTTTTTTATTACATTTATCACATTTGTAAACAGTTGGCAGCCCCTCTATGAAATTCTGAAAGTTTTAAATTATCCAATTGAACGTTTTCTACTTTCCTTTTTGTTGCCTTTAAATTAACATTTAACATATTAAATTATAAATAGGCCTGCAATCTTTCAGTATTACATATTTTAAAAAACCAAATTAAATGTGGTATATTACTGGTAAATACTCAAGTTTGGTGCATTACCCTACCCAATTGGCATATTGTCACGCACCCACTGCGGTCACACTAATCCACACGTTTTGTTTTTTGCGCTATTCCTATTACTTTTTTTCAACGTACACACGCGTTTTGTTTTTTTGCGCGATTAATTAATGGCAAGATGCGAGCAGGGAAAATGAATGCGAAAAATTAAATAACGAGAAATAAAGAAAATATACACGGGCCAAACTAGTGTGTGTGCGTATTCGTACGTGTGTGTGAGTGCGTTGTGTCTGTGTGGGCGTTTATAAATAAAACGCTGCGAAGCTGAGTGCGAAAAGGAGACGCGGATAAAGAAGTAAAAGAATGAGCGCAACCAAAAACAAGAGCGTAGGAAAAGAAAGTGTTTTTAACGTTTAAAAGTTTTAAACTTAAAAAATCGAAAAGGCGAAAGTGCAACAGAGCTAAAGAGAAAGAGAGAGAGAGAGCAATAAAGAGCGAGGTGAATATCAAAGGGAAAACCCATTTGCATCGAAAAATAAAACGAAGCGAACGGACGGCCAAAGCGTAATTGTAAAATTCCACTGTCTGGGACTATCAATTGGTGCATGTGTGTGTGAGCTATATATAAGTGGTATATATGGCATATATACGTATATAAGAAAGAAAACATGGAAATATCTCGCGATAATTGTCATATGTATCTCTCATGTGTGCGCAACATTTTGCAGCTATCCTATCCAAAAGCGATCTGATTTATCAACCTGTTAAGCGAAGTGGAGTCCAAAAACCGAGTGCTTAAATGGATGCAACATCAATAATCACGCAAGTTTCCCGCGACGACGAGCAGCTCAACGTCTATCCCAGCTATCCCAATGACAAAGGTGAGAATATAGGAAAAAAACGGGGAAACCCAAGACCCCAATAGAGACCTCCTTTCATGACTCATCACTAACCAAAGGCACTTGGCGTCACAACAAAGACGAAAGGACACTTGTCCGCTGCCAAGAAGTTCTCACTCCCCTTATCACCCACCATGCCCTCAATAGAACCCCCAACACCCCGCTGACCTTTCGTGCCAACCCAATTGCGGTCAATATAATTGTGGGAATAGTTAGTTGTACATATGTCGTAGTTTCTGTAAGTCGCCACTTATTAAATGGTAAATTATTTTATACAGGGCACACTTCATTAGTGAGTTGATAGAAAATAAACAGTGCTCAAAATTGAAAAAAAAAACTATTGTATCTATAATTTAAAACCTTGCTTGTAGCTTAAAGCAACACAATTATTTTATTAATTTCAAGGGAAGTTGTTAAATCACTTCAATTGCTTTAGTTGAATTTTTAATTTTAGTGTTGACCTAAATACCTATAATTTCTATAAAACTAGATTAAAAATCTTTTTATTGAAAATAGCTTTTATAAGTTATGCAGTTTCTTAATTCTATAAGTTACTTAGATCCAATTGATACTTTTCGGGGTAACTTCAAACAACTTTCTAGTAATATAATTTTTTTTTTTATAAAATAAGAGGGTTTCATCGTTTTAATTGAAGCCTATTTTTCTCGATTTGGTTGTGAAAAAGCAATTATGTACTTTAGTGGTTTATTTATGCTTTTAAAAATAAACATTTCAATGATGATTCATGCTTGGGAGAGTATTACATTTTTCTATTAAGAACTTTTACTTACGCAAAATAAATTAAAATACTAAAAAATATTTTTAATTTCTCCAAGGCTAGACAGCTATATTTAGGCAATTCTTTGAGTTTAGTAACCCGCAGTTTTTTAAAAATATTTTTAATATTTGTATTATTACGAACTTTTGTAAAAAAAAAGTTATTTGAATGGAAAATAGATAAACAAGTTATTTAGTTTAATTTAAAATAGTTTCAGTAAATGCTTTATTGTGCCCCGCATTTACGTTAATTCATTTCCATTATTATGATTAATTATATTAGTATTATATTCACTCCAGTTATGATCGTTGTGTTTGTTTCGCCCCCTTTTTATTCAGTTCACAGTATTTTCTTGTTCGATGGCCATTATGAATGATCTAACCACTTGCTCGCTTCGTTTCTGTGGATATTGAATTATTTTGCGACGCAGTTGCAACTCTGCCGCCACCCACCACCCAATTACCGCCCAATCGCCACTCACTGGCCCACTCCCACCTGTAATCAATTGATGACGTCTTTCGGCTCGTGTGACGTCATGGAATTTCGACACGAAAGCCTTTTCTTTTCTCCAATTTTATTTTCTTTTCCTTCGCTTAACTGCTTAACTGACTTTGCATGTTTACTTTCGAGGGTCCAACAATAGAAACTGCCAATTAAATTGCACAGTAAAAAGCAGCAGAAAACGTAAAAAAAGTTAAGAAAAAATAGAGGAAAACCGGTATAAAGAGAGATAGACAGAAAGAGAGAGCACAATAAAACTAGTTGTGTTTTTTACAGTGATGCAAACAAACAAACAAAGCAACATACGAACAACAAAAGCGAAGCTTAAAGGTTGCGAGATGGTTGTAATGAATGAATGAATAAATGAATGGTGAGAGCCAAAGAGAGCGGGGCTAGGTTCACCGAGGAAAATTTGATACATGTTTATGGTTAGTTTTTAATATAGTTTTCGATATTACAAATAAAATTATTTTAATCCGGCTGAAATAATATAAAAATAGAATGAACAAGACTTGAATAAGGGCTTTATGCTCGAAAATGCCTAAATTGTATATTACTTGAAGAAATGCACAATTGGATTTAACATAGTTAATATCAGATATAATAAATTTACAAATTTATTTAATTCGACATCGATAATTTTTTTTCTGTGCAAAGAGAGTGGGGTGGGGCTTGACATAGAAAAAACCGCGATGAACGTCTTAAAGTAAAGTAATAACTAATTTAATCTAATCTGCGGTCGCCACTGCACCTTTTATACATGGTCACCCATGTAGAGGCTATACTTGATATATAATATATACAAAATATTTGCGGTTAGGTGATAATCGACGTCGCTCGCTCACATTGATTTCGATTTTGATCGACGGTGCTGCCAATTGGGCACAAATAAATGTCTTTTTCATTATCTGCCCCGCGATCTATATGTGTCTCCAGCTATATCGAAAATCATTACAGGAGCCTACATCTTAAAAATCAAGTTACCCCAATGGGTTCCAAATAGGGATTTAAGCGGTTTTTACTAGTTGAGCTTTGAGCAACTGAAAGAGCGTGAGATAATGAGCGAGACGTCATCGCAGCTGAATGTACAAACACTTGTGGTCAAGATAGTAGTACACTGATCAAAACGAAGATAGTAAATGGATTATGTTTCAATTTTAAGCAAAGTTCTGAAATTCTTGTACATATATACAAGTTATATTATTATAGTATTATCTTATAGATAAGAAAACTTTGGGCCTGATATAACAAAATCATAAAATGAAAAGTTTAAACTCTTGATCAAATATTAAACCTAGACAACAAAGCCAAAGTAAAATGTTTGTTTTTAATCGAAGTCTACTTTTTTATTTCAAAGAAATAAGAGCATAGCTAGCTAAGTATAGGTTTCCTCCCAAAAGTTAATACGTTTATTATTTAATTATTTTGTAAAGTTTAAAAAAGTTTTTTTTAAAGTTTATGATCCAAGATAAAGCACATATTTCTGCAGTTATAGCTCAAAAACAGTCCGGTATTAGTAGTTTACACTGTTTTGTTAATAATAAGTGGTTCGTAAAACGTAAGCCTTTAATAATAAGTTCTTAACTTAAAGTTTTTACTTTTTTAAGCCCACTGCTATTATTCTGATCTCAGCTGTTTTTTGTGTGTTGGTGAGTGGGTGTGCGGGTGCGAAGAGCTCGGGACTAGGGGCAAACCGGCAAGCGAACAGCAACAGTTGAAATATGTTTCTCTTTTTTATTTAAGAGTGGGTGCCGCCGCCTAAGTGCTTTTTGCTTTGCCTCACCGCGTATAAATATTTATACAGATATATGTTCGCCATACCGCCCCTTTCCCCTCAACTTATAAATACATCTATATTGTTTTTATGGGTAAACGCGAATGCTCTACTAGTATCTCATTTCTAGACGCCTCAGCTGAACTGCTGTGATTTTCAATTTTTTCAAGGTCTTGCAAGCCAAATTACTCACGCACACACAGACAGCGCGTTTTTCTTTAATTTTACGCCCTTTTTCCAATATTTATTATTTTTCTCATTTATTGAGCGAGTCCAAAAATAGCCAAATTATGTTATTTTAAGGATTGCGAATTGAGTTCAAAGATCTCGTATATAAACAGATTCGGGAAAACGGGAAAAACTAGATCTGTCCGAAACCCGAACTTAAACTGTAACATGCTGAAATGTTTGTACTTTTTTCCAATAAACATATCACTTATTTTAATACATAAGCTGTACGCTGAAATATTTATATTACTTTTTTTATTATTGCATTTATTGCGCCCAACCAAAAATAGCTAAAAAGTAACTTAGTATAAACATTCAATTCACGTTGTGAAAAATGTATTTATTATTTAAATGTATAAACATTTAGTATTATGCAATTTTTAGTCGAATTAAAAGATATCAAAATAGGTGAATCAAACTTATTATCAATATTTATGTACAAATTTTAAAAAGACATTATGTTAAAAATGTATGTAAATGGGTTATATTAAAATAGTTATCATTCGTAATAATAAAAGCTGTACCAACGTGATATATTTATTCAGTTAAATTGTTTACAATTTATTAATAAGATTTTAATAAGGATTCTAAACAAATTGGAATGAAATTAAAGATTTTGATTTAATGGAGAACCTGCGAGATATACTTATTAAAATAAGTAGAGTAAAACAAAACGAGTCAGGCTTCCACTGTTTTTAATAAATAAATAAGAAAGACTAAAATACGGATTTACGAAAAAAAACTTCTTTAAATTGACAACAATAATATTTTATTCATATCGAACAATATCAGTTTCCGATTAACAAACAAATTTTTTGTGTTTAAAAGTGTATTTACATTATAACCCAATGGGCCCTGAAAGACACGAAACAGACAGAGAACAGATGCATTGCAATGCCTAATTATTGAAAAAATTATATTATATACGGCAAAAGATGAGCGGACTGCGTGCAAAAGATTTGTGCGATGCCATTTCCTATATATTTAATACCAACAGACAAGAAGGCCTTAGCTTTTCCTTTTTCAAAATCGATAAAGGTCAACGAGTTCTGTACATTGAGATTTTATCTCCATGGTTGATATAGGTTCGTTGAACTACGATGGGGGTTAAATAAAGGCCAACCCCCAAAAAACAAAGGCTGGATTCGGGTGCTGGCAATTCTAAAGATAGCAAATTTTCGAAAATTGTAAAGCAGGTGTTTCCAAAAGTACATTACGAAAAAAGTTTATCTTAAAAATTTGAAAAACTTATACAACGATGTTTTTGTAAATTTTCTTGCGCCGATAAACCCATGAAAGCTCATAAAATACAAAAATGAATGATGTTAAAAAGTTTAATCGATATTTTCCGTGACCATTCACATTTTTTTGCCCATTTATATCACGTGCCATTAACTTTGTTTGCCAACGTCTTTTGATGCGGCTTAAATTCTGAGTTGTCTCTATCTTGAAACTTAAAAAAACAGAAATAAAAAAGCTTCAAAAATATGCTGAAGGTCGAGACTGTGTGGCATTTTTGTTGCTCTTGGAATCGGCAAGAATGATATCATAGTGTGCCCCCCACCAGATAAGAAACATTTTGATTAGATAAGCGTCTGTGTCCGAGAGTCGAATACGAGTTTTCACAGTGTGTGCGGCATGTGGGCAATTATATTCTCGATTTCTTATGAATTTTTGTTTTATTTGCTTTAAATTAATTATCAAATAATACCCCCTTGACGTGTTGCCCTCTCCTTATCTGACAAAAAGAGACCTTGCCCGCCAACAGAACCGAAAGTTGTCAAAGAAATATGTTCAAATTAAAACAAAAGAAAATCTTTAGAAATTGCCATTGCCGTTCCGCATCAGTGGAGAATACATATAGACGGGTGTGTTGGCTTTTATGGATATGTATGTTGCCGGATTGTCCTGAAAATCAAGCCCAATTGACGCGTGAGGCCGTTTAACAGTCTGGCGGAGAAGGAATCGCATTTACATAAATTAGTGCACTGTTTGTAGTTGCTACCGTCCTTGTCAGTATTTCTCTTTATTTTTAATTTTAATTTTTACCCCAGCTGTGCACTCCATATAAATATTGCTTTTTGTTATTGTTCTGTGCTTTCCCTGCTAAAAAAAACTGAGTAGGGCAATTGTTTTAGACTTGGAAACGTTATATATAATCATTAAATGTATTGCTATAACAAGTCCGCTATAATTGTTTTATAAATAAAACAAGTTTAGAAAATTACTGTACTTAGTTAAGTTTGCAAAAAAAAAAAACAAACCATTTCAATTTCAATTCAATTAAGTAATTTAATGAATTTACACAAACAAGATGTTATGTTTAATAAATAAAAACAAATACATTAATCTAATAAAGGAAAAAAAATACATAGTTTATAAATCAAATAAATATTTTTACAAATCTAGATGTTTTTATTTTCAATGTAAACGCAACCATCGCCTTTTGCTATTTATTTTGATTTGTGGACATCAAAGGCAATCTGAAAAAATAATTGCTCTCAAGCCCATTGAAATATTATATATTTCAACGTGACCGACTACTTTTGGCCCATATTTGGGTGTCTATTAAAACAGAATCTTGTAGAGACATGACAGATTGTTGCCCCAATAATGAGCTATAAATATGGTCATCTAAATATGTCTGGAAACGAGCACAAGAAGAATGCGAACCGGCTGCCCACACAAAACCAGCGACGCTTTGCCTGAAACACCTTAAAAATAGGACAAAAGCCTATTTGAGTGTGATGTGGGTGGGTGGGTGTTTGGAGTGGGTTTTGTTGGAGGTGTTGCTCCATCGACGACCCAAATATAGATTGCCTATCAATAATCAGCAAGGATACAGAGCAGTTTTCAACAAGTTGAGTGTTTCGGCTTGGCTTTCGGCCCCTTTTATGCAAAGTTATGCAAAAAGTTGAGAGGTGAGCGGAAGGAGCGGAAAAGAGGTGAAGGCTGGGGAGGGGTAGCAGGTTCACCTGCCTAATAATTACAAATGCCAGACGCTGGAAAAAGCTTTCATTATGCCAGAGAAGCAGCGGCAACTACAACAAGAGTACACGCTCATAAAATATTCAAGTGCATTTGCACTTCACTTCCAAGGGTTCTATGCGAAAAAATACATTAGGAAACAAAGCGAGAAAGAAATGGTAGGTTTAAGTACCCTTTTGTTGATCACTCTTCGCAAGATACGATATGAATATTTCTTTAAGTCAAATATTGTTTTCGACATAATTCACCATTATAAAAAAATATTTTATTTATCGGCAGTTTTTGCACGTCTTTATTATATATTTTTAATTATTTCCGGCCTAAATATTTGGTGAGAATTAAAAAATGATCTTGAGAAGTCAAATAATAATAAATTACATATTTCGTAGATACATTTTTTTCTATTATGTAAGTAAAATTAGTAGTGTTCTTCATATTAAATATTTTTTTAAAAATATAAACAATTCTTGTACCTTCAAAAAGAAAGGGTATGGTAAAAAGAACGACACAGAAAGAAGAAGCTCGTCACATCCTGAGCTCAGTTTTCACTTGGTTACCGGTTCAATGAACCGTTACGTCTAGCTTAGCCAGTAAGAAGGACGCTCCCTTACCGCTTTCCACCACCACTACCTCTTTTTGCCACCCACCACCCCCCCACATCACTCACTTGAAGCTTGTTTTCTCTGCTAAGTGATGTTTGACTGCTGTTTCCTTTTGTTGCCACACAATGCAAATGGCGAACGGACGCATTTTCGCTATCCCGTATCCCTGACTCCCCATTTGACAACCCCTCATCCCTTTTTGCCAAGGTGGCCGCACCTCAAGCCAGCTTAAAGGTCAACCTGTGACCTTCTATCTATCTATCCAACTAACTATCTCGCTGACTCGTTGTATCTGCTACAGTCAAACTTCCATAACCTGAACTCTACTTTAAGGTTAATATTTTTTATTCCGACTAAATGATAAATAATATTTTATTAAAAACCAGTTATATTTAAGAGAAAACCACCAGCATTTACTACCATTTAAGATATATTATATATATATTTCTTAATTTTATTACAAGTTTAGATTTGAACTGTGACTTCACATTAATCATTGTACATTCAAAAGCAACACTAAAGTCATTATCTAAAAACTGTTTTTAATGGTGACAAGCAACCTAATTTTTTTTAACATTTTCCTAATTAAGTAATCCTGCTTAAAGTGATTTACAGTTTTTCGTCACCTAAACAATATTTAGTTAAGCTTATTGATAATAAAGTAAATAAATAGGTGTTTTCAATGTAGAAGTTTTACTTTAACTCGCTGACTCGGTTTACCATCTACTTTGTTTGTGTTTGCATGCAATTATAGCATTTCCCATCGATTAAACGCATGTTTCCACCTCCACACCCCGCAAGTGTTTTTGCCTTCTAGTTTTGCCTTTGACTTCTATTTTTAAACATTTTCGCACAAAAACACAAACCAAAACACACTGGCGGCCAAACGAAAAACTAAAACAAATTGTCTGCATTGCATGTACTGCAGTATTAACCAGATATAGAAATTGGAATAGATCTATATTTGTTTTATGCAAATGTAGCAAACAAAACAGACAATGTTTATGTCATTATGGGGCGCAAACTTTAAATAGTAATCTGAGCAAGGCGAAACACCCAGCTGAAAATGGAATGAAAATATATGTGCGCGTATGGGAAACATCGTGGGCGTATTTAGGGGTCTTAAATATTGTGGGAGAAGTTTTTATGAGGCGGCTGGAATTCTGTTTATATTAATGGAGGAGCCATCAAGGAAATGCTTGGAATTTCTATTAAAATATATGAAGTTTAACGAAACAATGTATTTGGAATTTGGTATCCTTATTAAGATTTATGATGTGATTAAATACATCCATTACTACTAATCAGTTTGATTTATTGAAAAACGTTTATTTTTACTCTATAAGAATTAAATTCTAAGTTAAAAATCATGAGCTGAAAATTTCTTGTGATCTTCATAGGGAAATTATTAAATTCGACCTTAGTGAAAATACAGGCTTATGAACAAAGCGAAATCGCAGTCTTTGAACTAACACACAACTTATTACTAGAGTTCATCTTTCTACTTTCCTTGACAACTTCTGGGGTCTTAGTTTTTATATTTAATAATAAGAAATATCCTAAAACAAAACGAACACTAATTTGTTATTTAAAATTTTCAGACGATGTGGATCGACTTAAGCCACAGAAGCGAGGATTCATCCAATCTCTCCTTTGCTGCTGGCGACGAAACCGAACGAAAACCAACCAGAATGGCACACAAATCGATGGTACCACAACACCGCCACCATTACCGGACCAACAAAGGTACCTACTACCTCAGGTTAGGCTCACCGATATGCACAGAAAGTGCATGGTCATCGATTTGGATGAGACTCTAGTGCACAGTAGTTTTAAGGTGAGTAAATCTACAGAATCCTAAAGTAATTCATATAAAATGAATCAAATTGTTGTATATTTTAGCCTATACCGAATGCAGATTTCATAGTTCCAGTGGAGATCGATGGGACCGTACATCAGGTGTACGTTCTGAAGCGACCGCATGTCGACGAGTTTCTGCAGAAGATGGGTGAACTGTACGAGTGCGTTTTGTTTACAGCATCACTAGCCAAATATGCAGATCCCGTTGCCGATCTGTTAGACAAGTAAGGAGATCAAATCAAGTATAAGTTAAAATTACAATGCAACTACAATTTTTGATTAAACTAATTTCAGATGGAATGTGTTTCGTGCAAGACTGTTCAGGGAATCATGCGTTTACTACAGGGGTAACTACATAAAGGATCTGAATCGTCTGGGGCGGGATCTACAGAAGATTGTCATCGTCGATAATTCACCGGCCAGTTATATCTTTCATCCAGACAATGCCGTAAGTAGAAGAGATTTTGAAATTAAAAGCACGAATTAATTTGATGGTTTTCCGCAAAAGGTTCCTGTAAAATCCTGGTTTGACGATGTGACTGACTGTGAACTGCGCGAACTTATCCCGCTCTTTGAGAAGCTTAGCAAAGTTGATTCCGTCTACTCGGTGCTCTGCAATTCGAACCAGCCGCTGAACAATCAGACCAACCAGCAGCATCCCCAGGAGCTGCAGCAGGCGCCGAACCAGCTGCACCAGCAGCACCAACAGCAGCAGCAACAGACCATCTCTGCCACGACAGTTATTACCCAGGCAACCACTCTGTCTGCTCCGACCATGTTGAACCAGCAGCAGCCAAGTCCGCCCAGCCCACAAAGCGAGCTGCTGCAAAAGACGTAACATCAGTGGGAACTAATGTTTATAAATATATGATAAATTGTATACATATTACAAGACCAAGCAAGCCGATAAGCAAGCAAACAAACACCCCCTTTTCCCATCCCATGCTCTTCACTCATTAGCCCAGGCCGAAAGAAAACGGGAAGACGAGATGAAACCAACTACCATTTGCTATATACTATAACCCCGCTCGACACCTAGGCTAAGCATAAGTTTTATATGATATACATAATTTTTACAGAACCCTATTTACACGGCACATTTGTTATTTATTTTTGTTTTGCTCTACCAATTATAACCATTATTATTTTTTTTGTGTTTTTTTAAATAACTGCTAATTGCTTTTTGCGTTTTGCGGTACCCCATCTAAAGGTATAACAAATCCAAACATAAGCCTCTATTTTTACCCAATAATCATAACTCTGTAAGCATATTTAATGGTAAACCAACTGAGCAAGCAAAAGATTTAACTGCATAAAACAAAAATGATAACAATACATATGAGCAGAGAGATAAAATCAAATTCAAAATAGCTATATTTATATATATTTTTTATTAAAAAAGAAAACAAAACAAAAATAAATAGGAGTAAAGAAAGGCGAAGAGAAAACAAAAGGAAAACTTAAAAGAAAATATATATAATACGACTACTAAAAGAAATTTATATATACACACATGGATATATATTTAAGGCATGTGTCTACACATGTTCATAGCACTAAGGCATGTATAATATTTCGTATATTTATTAAACAATTAAGTTTATACGCGGTCTCCCACTCACGCTTGATCGCTGGCACTAGCAAATGTCAAAGTTGGTATATCGGGTTTATTGCGGGGATGGCTTCGTCTTATCACATTCTGGTTTCCTGAAATGTCTGTCAATCTTGAGTGGTTGGGCCGCGTATAAACGAGTTTAAGTTGCATTGCAAGAGGGTGAAAATGGGCTATCTGTAAGCCACTTTGTAAAGCATCTAAAAGTCTGCGGCGCGTCCGTAGTTAATATGTAAAGAACCGCTGAGACTGCGCTTGTCTGTGGCCCAAAGTCCCGAATTTCCATTCGATCCTTTTCTGTACTCACATTTAATCCGATCTGGTATTAAGATAAACCCCCTGTCATAGCGCAAATTCAAATTCCCGTCTTTGGGACTCGGACAAGCGCAGCTGCAAACATTGTACTAGGCTTAAATGAAAATTATACATCTATATATTTTAACCAATTTATGTTAATTTCCCTTCTTATCAAGTGCGCTTATAAAACGCATTGCAATATATATTTACGTCTACTTTAACCCTTCTTTGACTTGAACTTCAACTTCGGCCGCGATCTGTAATCTGTGTTAGCATGTGAACACGTTAATCGATTGTAAACGATGAAACACCTATAGCTTCTTTCAACTCCGACCAAATATCAATCATTATATAGTATATATATTGAGCTCAAGCTGGCCACGCCGAAATCCCACCTGATAAATATATTATATAGACAAAAGACGCTATTGCTATTCAAACCACACGACACGTTCACAGACCAGTCCAGATCTACTTTCAATCTTTTACTCTATATGTAATATCTATGTCTTGTATTTCTCAAATAACTTTTGCAACAATTCTTTTATTTAGTGCATAAGCCTTTGTGTTTTTAATTTGCTTAAACTAAAAATAATAATATTGAAAGGAAACAAAAATTGGCCCGTTGCAAACGCGCAATATTCTCATATTTTTTGCAATCAAGCAAGTAAATTATACATAATGCTAATATAATATATGTATTGTATATCATTTACACCCGCTGCAAAAGTCTAAAGCTAAAGCTAAAGCTAAACAAAAAGGATTGAAACTAATCACGAAATTGAATTCTAAAATGCGATGCATGTTTTACTTGCGTGTATTTAAATGTTTTACTTTTAATAAAAGCAAAACAAAAGGTAAACCAATAAAAGCATTCAACTTAATTTATCATAAAAGGGAAGAAATTCTATTTTTAAAGTGAACCTATAAATGTAAAGCATTAATGTCGAAAAAAAGAATTAAAAAACAAAAAATTTAAAATCTACAAATATTATGTCATCAAACAATAAAAACAAATTAAAACCCAATTTGGAGTGCGTTATCTTCTTGTTGAACCTATTATCAACCCATTAATGAATGCAAGCACATATTATTTTTTGAATACGGAATAAAGTTCTATTTATTATTCAAATTTGTTGTTAACGCACATTGTTACACATACATACAGACACCTTATCGAGCTCACAATTTCCATCCTTCTACACACTATTTAATACATTCATTTATATATCTTTAGTTAAATATATTTGTCTTGAACTTAGCTGCTAAACTAAAGATGTAGGCAATGGGGTTGATTTGCTTGGTTTTCATTAAATAGGCCAAAAACACTTAATTAATACGTTTATATCGCCATGTTTTTAGGGGGTTGCTTGATGTTAGATCTTGTTCGGTTTATATAGTCTTTTGAAAGCTTTCTTCTTGTTAGCAATGCGAGCGAAAGAAATATACAAAATGGATTTAAAACATAACATTCCTAGCAAATCGCTTCATGTCCATTTTCGTTTGTATAATCTCAAATACAAAATACATCGAAAAAGTTGTGAGTTTTTATCAATATTTGGTACATAGTTGAAAATGTTTGCTTAGCGTTTCTTCTTATTAGATTTGTTTGTAGACTTCGTTTGAATTAATATTTAAATGCATTTAAGTAACGTGTTACAATTACAACATATCGTTTTTTCCTGGCTACGCGTGTTGTTCTCAGGTTGCTGAAATTCCTTATTCATTTCATAGCTACATGGATTTATATGTATAAATCTATTATAAATATATGCAATTTATTAATCGATTTTGTGTCTGTAGTTGCACTTCAACATTTTACTTAAATGATTTTCTGACTAGACTAGTGCATAATTAGAATTGGATCGTATTTATAATTTATTATTTGTTTAAGTATGCGAGTGCTTGGGATCAATTGGTTAACTTCTTGTCTTTGCTGTACTTGCCATATTTAATAATTAATAATTTAGGAGCCTTTGCGTGCCATCCCTGAAACGAAGTTGTCGATCCTAGAGAGCTTTCGGCGTCTCAGAAAGTACGTAAAGACTGCGTATTTCAGAATTTTCACTATTACTTTACAATTACCTAAATACATAATGCTCAATTTTCCAGTACATTTACGACCAACTTCGCTCAGATTTCAGATCCCCGCAAATCCCTTAAAACGTTTATAAAGATTTCTTATTCTTGTCAATTCGTTTGGTGTTTTAGTTATTTTTTTGTGTGCGCTTTACAATTTGTTAATATCTCAGTAGGTGAATTAGAATCTTGAATATTGCACGCTTAAACAAACTCTGGCTTTGATTATGGTTGTATTGTTAAATTTGTTCGGTGTTAATTTGCTTAGGTTTGCATTTAGGTTTTTGGTATACAAATACTTTAAAGGACAAAAGGTTTTGTTTACTTTCGGCTTACGATCGAAGAGTAAGAAATACGCAAAAATGTACAGAGTAATTACAGTAATACATGCATAAGTTACGCAAGTTAAGGGTAGCCATGCATGGCCTGGACCCCCAACTCGTCCATCCGATATCGGTCAGCGATGACGCTTCTGTCTTGGTTGTGTTGAATTCTTTGTCGCGAATCGCAGTTTATATATTTTTGCAGCAGATCAGCGGGGACCAATTAAAAAGGTTAACGGAAATAAAGCGGGTTGGTTTTTTGGGAAAGAGAAAAAGCAGTAGCGGACTCTCTAAAGCGTTTGGTGTCGATTGTTAAACATGCGCGATGGGCATCTGAAGCGTCTTCGCATCCCGATAGGACTTATCCTACACGTACTGGTGGTCGTCAGCCATTCCATCTGGGCAGTCCACGCTCAGCAAAGGCTCCTTCTCGATGGTCTGATGCGTCTGGGCATCATAATCGTAGTAGTTCATCCAGTCCACCCGCTTGGGCTGCACCAATCCAAAGCAGCTGCACTCGAGGAAGTCGACGAGGTTTTGGATGGGACCGCGAGTGAAAGGGCTGTGGCCGCCCTTTGCCTGGAAGTGGCGATAGCGTCCCCGGTTCATGCGCTCGTTGGTGGTCATGCCCAGGCAAATCACTTGATATGTCTGACAGATCGTCAGCAGGATCACCCAGGACATGTGCAGCAGGGCGTTGCCCATTACCCAGCCCACCCAGGCATCGCAGTTGCCAATGGCTCGCATGGCACCGAGAAAATCTGAGAATCACTTGTGTTTTAAAAGGATTATTGATAGGAATAATCGATAAACTCACCATCAAATCGCACATTGCATTGGTTGACATAGTACTTGGAGCCGCCATACAGCATCCAAAGGCACATAATTAGCAACATCCAGAGAAATCCCATGAAGTAGCTGTGGTTCTTTAGCCCGATGCAATTGCCCACCCAGGGGCAGTGGTGATCGAATCTCGCCACGCATCTATCGCACACTGAGCAGTGCTTTGAGCGAATGGGCCGGCGCACCAGGCAGCCGGAACAGAAGGAAGCGGGCTCAAATCCGACTCCACCCCGCTCCGATAGTTCAATGATGGTCTGTGGGTTTGTAAATGAGGAAAGGGTCAATAGAGAACCCAACAAATAGTCACATCCAGCTCACCTTAAATCGCTGCTCCCTGGTGGGCCGAATTATGCCTGGATCTCCTTTCCACGACTTGAGGAAGCACACCCACAAAGCCAGCGAAGAGATCAGGAAGCAAATGGTAGTCGTGAACGAGACAGCGTTGTCGATGTACATCAGCCAGGTGACGTAGAA
This sequence comes from Drosophila rhopaloa, assembly GCF_018152115.1. NCBI lineage: Eukaryota > Metazoa > Arthropoda > Insecta > Diptera > Drosophilidae > Drosophila > Drosophila rhopaloa. The sequence goes on along the minus strand of NW_025335142.1, from coordinate 2,095,114 downwards.
CCAAGCCTTGGTGGCCAGGTAAACGCTCAGCGGCAACAGGGCCATCAGGTGCTCATCGAACAAGGCCTTGCCGATCGTGTGGAATATGGCGTACAAACAGCCGAGCAGGAAAAACTTTATGATGTACAGCGTGTTCACAGTGAACACGATGCCAGCCAAATAGAAAGCGGTGAAAGGGCAGGCCACCATGGACCACCACCGCAGGCGCTTGTCGTGCCGAAGCTTGGAGACCAGTGATCGCCGCTGCTGCGAGGTCAGCGCTGCCTCCCTCACGCGATCCATCACCTTGGCCCCTATCCAAATGGCGCCCGTTTGGGACTCCAGCATAGAGAGCGGCGTCTCGCCCCGCAGATTGGGCACATCTAGCGAGGCCTTTGACTTGAGCACCAGTGTGGAAATGGCCGTGGCATTGCGCGCCAGGATGGCCCAATGCAAGGCCGTGTTTCCATGCGTATAATCAACCATGGCGGGATTGGCTCCGAGGGTCAGCAGCAAGCGCACGGGATCCAGAGCGCAAACCTAAAAAACAACAAAATTCATACAAAATTGGGTTTAGTCCGGCTTCTTGAAATACTTTGCTGTATTTCAAGACTGAAGAGGGCTTTTAATTTTATGCAGAATAAGTCTATAGATATATCAACTTGGTAGGCAGTTCAAAGAGAACTCATGCATGGTTCTAGTGTATATTTATTCGATCAAAGCCAACAGTACGTAGGACTGATAAGCTTTAAAGAAAATGCGCCATCATAAAACTCATTTTTAGATAGGAGTAAGCAATTAAAAGTTTTTTAAAAATTTGGACAGCCCTAATGTACATGCTGTGACTTGAACACATTGGAATTCCATTTTTTGAATCTTTTTCTATTACAAAATTATCTTACTTTCAATCGCCTGGTCGAATGTCAACAGCTTGAACCACAAAAATTAATAACACTTTCGGGAATTTAAAGAATTTGAGATAAAGTTGAAAGTCTTTTTGTACAATTACAAAGGCAGATATTCAGTATCTTTATACTCAATGAAGTTTTTGAATTATCTGCTCATAAAAATTAGTAATTTATGATAAATTAGTCAACTAACTTTAATAAAAAAAGTACAAAAAAGGCATAAAAAACATTATAGTGGACAAAAACCGAGACATAGAAAAACATGTCTTCAAAAAAAGCAATTTTGAAGCTGTATTAAAGACACATATAAAAAGACCGTTCCGATATAACTGGCTATTTAACTCGGTTAGTAATGATTATCAAAAATATATGTATGCTTTATAGGGTCGAAAATGTCTCCTTTACTGCGTTAAGAACTTCTGACCAAAATTATAATACTTTCTGCAAGGGTATAAAAGTAAAATTTAAATTCTCCTCGGTCTTTAATTTTCATATACTACCCTTTACAAATTGTGCCCAGAACCGAACCCACCTTCCAAGCTGCCCACATCAGCGCCGTCATTCCGCCACGATCCTGAAGATCCGGGTCCACGCCCTTGGCTATAAAGTAGGCCACCAAGGCGGTGTGCGCGAACTGAGCGGCGATGTGTATGCAGGAGCATCCCTCCGCATCCCGGATTCTCGGATCGGCGCCAGCAGCCATGAGCAAGACGACGGCTCCGAGATGTCCCTGTCGGGTGGCCCAGTGCAGGGGCGTTGCATTCAGCTCGCCGCCCACGGCGTCCACGGTGGCGCCCTTCTCAAGGAAGTACCGGATGATATCACGACGATTGTTGATGGCCGCCCAATGGAGCAGGGTGACCGTTTCGCTATCCGGCTGATTGACATCCCAGCCGGATTCGACCAGCTCCCGGACCCGGGCAATGGCCCCGTACTGGGTGGCCTTAACGATATCGAAGCCACTGTAATCGGGCTCCACGGGCGCGGTGGGGGGTTGTTGGGCGATCAGTGCCGACTGTCGCTCGTTGTCCGGCTGCTGGCCGGTTCCCGGGACACAGGAGCCCGTGGTGGCCGCCTGGCAGGCACTCTGGTACATCGCTGGCTTCTCTGGGTTCCCGTGGGGTCGTGGGCCAAACGTGATTCACACTGCTGCGATGCGCTCGTAACATCAACCGTCCATCCCCCTCCTTCCAGCGGACGAGCGAGCGAGAGGGGTGAGCCGAGCGGGTAGCGAGAGAGAGCGGGAGAGCAGGAGAGACACCCCCACCAGGCACTGTTTCTGGCAATTCACAGGTTCGTCATTTTCACCTTCGTCCTTCTGCGTTGTCCTCTGTATTATTGGCCACTTTTCTCAAGGATCTCTTAGCGAGAGCCCGACTATCACGATTTTATCAGTTTATGCGTTTTACCTGCAATTTCGGAGGACTACGAGCAATTTTGGTGGTACAATACAAGCTGATAGCACTGACTGCAGTTGTGTGTTTTCCAGCACTATCACGGGGAATTTCGCAACATGTTCGGTATTTTTTAAAGCAGAGTGTAGTATTTTTAAGCAACAGTATTTTACATTTATAAACCAATTGTGTTATTATATCAGACTAACTTTAAATTAAAACTATACAGCAACTTAAAAGTTGGGGACTTGCTTTTAAATTAAATGTCAGCATAAATAGTTAAGCCAGACTTTTTTGTGTTCTAGATTGGCTAATTTTGTCGAGCTAAAGCCTAGTATCCAGATCGACAAACGATTACGCTAGCGTAAAAACTTTAATCTTTCCAGTGTGACCAACAGTTTGAGAGTTCATCAGATTTAAGCGTGCTACGGTCGTACTGTCAATCAGCTGGGTTTGTTGACAAGCAGTTAAAATTCAAATATCGTATTTGCGGGAAAGAGCCTTTAGAGATATTATCAAATACCTTGGCAAAACAAGTCTGCAGCTGTACAAAAAAATTAAAAAACAATACAATTTAAATTTAACAGTTGTTTTTTTTAATTTACTGATAATTATTTGCTAATTTAAAGTTCATAGTTGCACTTTTATTGTGTTTTTTCGTACATTCTGGACCTAAAAAACATTTTGCTCTGACAAGAGGCACCACAGATCGACAAACGATTACGCTAGCGTAAAAACTTTAATCTTTCCAGTGTGACCAAAAGTTTGAGAGTTTATCAGAATTAAGCGTGCTACGGTCGTACTGTCAATCAGCTGGGTTTGTTGACAAGCAGTTAAAATTCAAATATCGTATTTGCGGGAAAGAGCCTTTAAAAGATATTATCAACTACCTTGGCAAAACAAGTCTGCCGCTGTACAAAGAAATTAAAAAACAATACAATTTAAATTGAACAGTTGTTTTTTTAATTTACTAATAATTATTTGCTAATTTAAAGTTCATAGCTGCACTTTTATTGTGTTTTTCGTACATTTTTGACCTAAGAAACATTTGGCTCTGACAAGAGGCACGCCAGATAGTATTAATGTTATTTTGTCCTCCCATCTAAACTCCTGCAATCAACTTTTGTGAGTTTTTGAGTTTTCCCTTCATTTCTTATAATGTTCAGTGAGAAGCGCACGCCAAAAGATTAAATTTTTTAATCTTTTCGCTAGGGTTCACGTTTCCGCAGACTGGCAACGCTATGGAATTTTCTGGTATTTTTCGTCGATCAGGAGACCGACGTGAAAAAAGGCCCGACGAAAAGTGAACGCCAGCTGTTTGCCTCTCGCTCTCTCTCATGACTGGCGTACAGTTTTCGTCGATCTGGATACTAGGCTTTACAGATTAATATTTTTTAAATGCTTTGTCCATAACTTGAATGGCTTAATAAATAATTAATAGGGGCATATTTATAATTTATAAACCACTACAATTGTAACACTTAAATAAACTAAAAAAATAAAGTCTCAAGTCAATATATTTTTTTTGTTTTATTTTTCCCCTTGTATACAATCTCATGAGTTAAAGTCACCGTTATTTTGCTATTATTGGTATATTGCACGACTGCGGTTACACTAACTTCGACCACTTGCAAAAGCGCGCCTAATTTTTTGGCATCATATTTTCTCTGATGTTTTTCCAATAACAAATACATTTAGGTATCAGGAATGGACGCCAAGCGCAAGTTGAATGGAACCTCTAACGGTCAGGCCAAGAAACCGAGGTAGGAAAACCGTTTAAAACCAAAAAAACGACATTATATGTTTTGTTCGACAGAAATCCCGATGACGATGAGAAAATGGGCTTTGAGGCGGAGCTGGCCGCCTTTGAGAACTCCGAGGAGATGGACCAGACATTGTTACTGGGCGATGGACCCGAGAACCAGCAGACCAGCGAGCGTTGGTCCCGTCCTGCACCTCCAGAACTAGATCCCTCCAAGGACAGCTTGGATTTCCAGCAACTGGATGTAGAAAACTATTTGGGTCAGCCGCTTCCAGGAATGCCAGGTGCCCAGCTGGGACCAGTGCCGGTGGTCCGGATGTTTGGCGTAACCATGGAAGGAAACTCTGTGTGCTGTCATGTCCATGGTTTCGTTCCGTACTTCTACATTGAGGCACCAAATCAATTCGAGGAGCAGCACTGTGAAAAACTACAGAAATCATTGGATCAGAAGGTCATAGCCGATATCCGCAACAACAAAGATAATGTCCAGGAGGCTGTCCTTATGGTTGAGCTTGTGGAGAAGCTTAATATCCACGGCTATAATGGGGACAAGAAGCAAAGGTACATAAAGATATCGGTGACACTGCCCAGATTCGTGGCCGCCGCTTCGCGTCTGCTTAAAAAGGAGGTGATCATGTCGGAGATAGACTTCCAGGACTGTCGCGCCTTCGAGAATAACATAGACTTCGACATCCGCTTTATGGTGGACACAGGAGTGGTGGGCTGTAACTGGATTGAGCTCCCGAAAGGTCATTGGCGAATAAGAAACAACCGCAGCAAACCTCTACCCGAATCCCGCTGCCAGATCGAGGTGGACATTGCCTTCGACAGGTTCATCTCCCACGAGCCCGAGGGCGAATGGTCCAAGGTGGCTCCGTTCCGCATCCTCTCCTTCGACATAGAGTGCGCTGGTCGCAAGGGTATTTTCCCGGAGGCCAAAATGGATCCTGTCATTCAGATTGCCAATATGGTTATAAGACAGGGCGAGCGGGAGCCATTTATTAGGAATGTTTTTACCCTTAATCAGTGTGCTCCTATTATAGGCAGCCAGGTTTTGTGCCACGATAAGGAGACCCAGATGCTGGAGAAGTGGTCTGACTTCGTCCGAGAAGTCGATCCGGACATCCTGACCGGCTATAATATTAACAACTTTGACTTCCCCTACTTAATCAATCGGGCTGCGCATTTGAAGGTAAGAAACTTCGAGTATCTGGGAAGGATCAAGAACATACGCTCGGTGATTAAGGAACAGATGCTACAGTCTAAGCAGATGGGTCGTCGAGAGAACCAGTACGTAAACTTCGAAGGCCGTGTTCCCTTCGACCTTCTGTTTGTCCTTTTGCGCGATTACAAACTTCGATCCTATACTCTCAACGCTGTGAGCTATCATTTCCTGCAGGAGCAGAAGGAAGATGTTCACCATAGCATTATTACGGATCTTCAAAACGGAGATGAGCAGACACGTCGCCGTTTGGCTATGTACTGCCTGAAGGATGCTTACCTACCGCTAAGATTGCTGGAGAAACTAATGGCCATTGTTAACTACATGGAAATGGCAAGAGTGACGGGTGTGCCGTTAGAATCCCTGCTCACCCGTGGTCAGCAGATCAAGGTTTTGAGTCAACTGTTGCGCAAGGCTAAAACCAAGGGATTCATCATGCCATCCTACACCCCTCAGGGATCGGATGATCAGTACGAAGGAGCCACTGTGATTGAACCAAAAAGAGGCTACTATGCAGATCCAATCTCTACGCTGGATTTTGCCTCGCTGTATCCGAGTATAATGATGGCGCATAATTTGTGCTACACTACCTTAGTCTTGGGTGGAACTCGGGAGAAGCTAAGAGAGAAGGAAAACCTCCAGGATGACCAAGTAGAGCGCACTCCTGCCAATAATTACTTTGTGAAATCCGAGGTGCGTCGTGGACTGCTCCCTGAGATCCTGGAATCGCTTTTGGCAGCCAGAAAGCGCGCCAAAAATGACCTGAAAGTGGAAACAGATCCTTTTAAAAGAAAGGTTCTGGATGGCAGACAGCTGGCGCTAAAGATTTCAGCTAATTCCGTGTACGGATTCACCGGCGCTCAGGTGGGCAAGCTGCCCTGTCTGGAGATCTCAGGCAGTGTTACCGCTTACGGACGCACCATGATCGAATTGACCAAAAACGAGGTGGAATCCCACTACACTCAGAGCAATGGCTACGAAAACAATGCGGTGGTTATCTACGGAGACACGGATTCCGTTATGGTAAATTTTGGTGTAAAAACACTAGAGCGGAGCATGGAGCTTGGTCGTGAGGCGGCGGAGCTTGTCAGCTCTAAGTTCGTGCATCCTATTAAGCTAGAGTTCGAGAAGGTTTACTACCCGTATCTCCTGATCAACAAAAAACGCTATGCGGGGTTATACTTCACCCGGCCGGAGACGTACGATAAAATGGACTGCAAGGGTATCGAAACAGTTAGGAGAGATAACTCCCCACTGGTGGCCAACCTGATGAATTCCTGCCTGCAGAAGTTACTCATCGAAAGGGATCCCGATGGAGCTGTGGCATATGTCAAGCAGGTGATAGCCGACCTTCTCTGCAACCGGATAGACATCTCGCATCTGGTCATTACCAAAGAACTGGCCAAGACGGACTACGCCGCCAAGCAGGCGCACGTGGAGTTGGCCGCCAAAATGAAGAAAAGGGATCCTGGTACGGCTCCCAAGCTGGGTGATCGAGTTCCCTATGTGATCTGTGCGGCAGCTAAAAATACACCAGCTTACCAGAAAGCAGAAGATCCACTATATGTGCTGGAGAACAGTGTGCCTATCGATGCCACCTACTATCTGGAACAGCAACTTTCCAAGCCGCTGCTGAGGATCTTCGAACCGATTTTGGGGGACAATGCCGAATCCATTTTGTTAAAAGGAGAGCACACACGCACTCGAACTGTCGTAACTTCCAAAGTGGGAGGACTAGCTGGTTTTATGACCAAGAAAACAGCATGCTTGGGCTGCAAATCCCTGATGCCCAAGGGATACGAGCAGGCTTGCCTGTGTCCACATTGCGAGCCGCGGATGAGTGAACTGTACCAGAAGGAGGTGGGCGCCAAGAGGGAACTGGAGGAGACTTTCTCTCGCCTCTGGACCGAGTGCCAGCGATGCCAGGAATCCTTGCACGAGGAGGTAATCTGCTCGAACCGAGATTGCCCCATCTTCTACATGCGACAGAAGGTCCGCATGGATCTGGACAATCAGGAAAAGCGGGTGCTGCGATTCGGCCTGGCCGAGTGGTAACCAATGCATGAATTTACTGAATTGTTTAATCCTATAATTTAATAATTATATTACTAGAAGTTATTACAAAGTTTCTTTCGGTTCGTGGATTTTTTGCGCAATCTGCAATTTGAAAAGAGCTGTAGACGATTCCTAGCTGGCGATGCTTTGGACATACATTTTTACACAGGGGTTATGGGGTCTGAGGACTGGCTAAGGATCTATTTGCGACTCTGCAGGGTGTTGGACAGCCAGTCCATGGCCTGGTCAAGTCCCTCGCCCTTGGTGGCCGACGTTTTGAAAATCTGAAATGTGCGGTTTTTAAGGTTCTCCAGCCCTAACGCATGGTGCACCTCGGCGACGGTCATGCATCCATCCATGTCCTGTTTGTTCGCCAGGACGACCAGTATCGCACCGGCCAACTCCTCCTCACGCAGCATGTACAGCAGCTCGTCCTTGGAAATGCCGATGCGGTCTCGATCCGCCGAGTCCACTACGTAGATGATGGCGTCTGTGTTGCTGTAGTAGCAACGCCAGTAGGGCCTGGAATGGAAATGGGATTGCTTAATAATTTGCAAAGTAGACGAATTAAAGATCAATATATTTTTATTCCTGACGCCTTGGTTCATTAGGGGGCAACCACCACTCTCAATTTTAAATGTATGCTAAGTTGTTTGTTCTATATTTTTAAGCTTTAACAATTTAAAAGTACTTTCTTAAAATGTTAAACCCTTTCGATTTCTGCATTTACCCTTAGAGTAAATGTAGTACACGTATGTGTACTTTTAAATAATATATTGTTTATGGTTTACATTTTATTGGCTTTTGATCATTTTTTATGAACTCCTTAAATTATCCTTGTAATACTAAAAATATTCGTTCACTGACGCCTTTGGTAAAATGTTTTTCGGCTTTGGTTTGTGCATACAATGGATTTTAATCAGTAATGTACACTGGCAACTTAATTTATAAACATTCTTCTTGTGAAGTGATGATATGGGCTGTAGATTTCGAAGAACTCAGCCGGAAGTAAAAGTGAGAACAATTTTTAAATTATTATTATCAAATTTTAAACATGTTCTCCAAAACAAATAAAAAATTTTTTTTTTTTTGGTTAGTCTTTTTTGTTTTTAACTTATTTGAATTAAATAAATTGATGGTGTGCAACTTAAGCATATTTCAATATATGAATAAAATAAAGTAACAAAATGTACTGGTTGAGGAAAATCAGTTTGACCGATTTTACTGAAAAACTTATAAAGTGAAGAGCGATTTAATTCTTAAGTAGTTTTAAAAAAGTTAATGCAAACAGAATTTCTTATCTCTCCGCCCTCTGTACTCTCTCACCTATTGAAATTTGTTTATTTTAAGCGAGAAAGGCTTAGTAAGGAAATTAGTTTGATTTTAACCTGTTAACAAAATGTAAATAATAATATTTAGTAAATAATTACAAATGATTTGCACATTTCGTTACAAAATTCAATGACAATGAAGACAAGAAATTCTCCTTAGGGCTTTATTTCGGAACAATATCACCTGGACTCCGTATCTCCAACTCACCTAATACTTGTTTGTCCGCCCAAATCCCACACCTGGAACTTGAGGTTCTTGTAGGTGACCTGTTCCACGTTGAATCCTATGGTGGGTATCGTGGTGACCACTTCGCCCACCTGCAGTCTGTAGAGGATCGTGGTCTTTCCCGCGCCGTCCAGGCCGAGGATCAAAATGCGCATCTCCCGGGAGCCGAGCAATCCGCGAAAGTAGCTAAGCACCCCACCTGGAATATAAGAACGTACGATTTTTATGAGCAGACTTCGTCACCGGGTGTTGTCAACATGGGAAATTCCGTTCCTGCAATTTACGTACCCATGATTATGGCTGAACTTTGTCTAGTGCTGGCGCTGCCTCTAAATGCTTAAGTGTAAACCTAATTAATTGTATTTGGTGCTACAATTAATACAAAATCGAAATAATCTTGTTTTCACTTTTTTTTTGGGCAGAGAATGGTTTCGTTTTTGCCATTCACAGGCCACGCAAACATGACGTGTCACAGCGTGCGTTCAGCAGAGAAATATTTTTAAATAAATAAAATTATTAATAACTTTAAAAACATGCTTCATAAATTATTTTTATCAAAATTAATTAATACATTTCATATTTGATAATGGTAAAATTTAAAAATACTTAAAGTGATATACGCTGAACGCGCCCGCCTTTGTTGCCGGTTGACAGAGTTGCCACCCTTACGTGACTTTTGTTATAGAGACGGCCGCCATTAGAGTTTTGCTGTCGCGTCGCGTTGAGAAAAGTGTGGAAAAACCTCCCAAACAGTGCTAATAGGTAATACTTTCGTTCTTAAATAGAAAAATACGATCGGGGTCTCTGTGCGCGATAAGCGAGACGTTAAATTTGCTTGATTTGGCGGGTCGTTTTCTGTTTATTTATGTGTTTGAGTGCGCAAAAAAGCGTGCCAAAAAACGGGTACAACAAAAAGCAGGGCTTCGATTACATATCGTGGCTATAGGTTCTATAGATTCTTAATAAATTCGGTGCATTGACGTGTGTTCCCTTCTTCAGATACCCCTGCACCAGTTGGTCCTGGAAAATTCACAGGAATCGTTCGGATAAAGCGCAGAAAAAGGAGCTGAAATATGGCCTCGCCCTCTCCGGCGAACAGTCCCATGCCACCGCCACAGGCTCCCAGTCCGATGGCTCCGCCCTCGCAGAGCCCCGCCCCCTCGCCGCACAGCCCCTATCCTCACCAGCAGCAAGGACCTCCGCTGCAAGGACCCCCGCCACCGGGTCATCCCGGCGCCTACGGCCATCCTTTGCAGCACGGGCCACCGGGTCAGGGTCCGCCGGGACACCACATGCCACCGCACCATCAGGGGATGAGTATGTTCATCATCTAACCCACCACACATCCCCCAGTCGCACGTAATTATCCGCAGTTTTCTCAAAAGGTCCGCACATGGGAATGCAGATGCCGCCGACGGGTCCGAATATGTCGCCGATTGGTTACCAAACCCACGGAATGCCACCCAATGTAAGTGCCACAATAATTATTTCTACAGCTAAATGTAGTATTTGCTGTCTAATTTCAATCTATGAACAGGTGTAAGACCACACCACTGGTTAGAACACTCTAAAATCCTCCCAGTCTGGTATATCCACAGTCCAGAGATTTTCCCATACTGCTTTGATCATCCATTGAAAATAACTTTTAAGAATCCAAAGATCCTTGGATAGCTCCTAGGTTTTATTTTAAAAGATTAATTTACCTACAGATTATTTTTGAAGATTATTGCTTACCTAAAAAGCTTTTTGAACACAAAAAAACTACGTTCAAAATTTCAGTTTTATCTTAAAAAATGTTCGATAACTTTGAAGACCCGGTTGTATACGTATCTTTTATACAATGTTTAGAAAGATAGCTTCTATCTTTTGATATCTGTTAAGAATGTTTTCATTATTGTTTCCTTCAATCTAAACTGATCTTTAAAATTGGTAAGAGAACAAATTTATAAAAACTTGTTTAAAAAAAATCAATGAATCCTTTTTCTAAACTTCCTCAAAGGAGTTTAATTTGTTGAGAAAAAGTTAGAAAATCTTTGAGATTCTTTGAATAGAATTACCAAACACCTTTTTGTACTTCTTTATAGGGATTTATTTGGCAGATTTAGGTTTAAAATTATGGTAACAAAATGATTCATTAGTAAAGTAAAGTCTGAACAGAGAGTTGTTTGCTTTCCCGCCATTTTTGTGAACTGTGTTTATCAGGGTTTCGGCGATCAAAGCTGAATGATATCTTAAAGCTCCACGAGCAGAGCTTCCAAAGTCAAGTGCAGCTAACCTCGAGCTTTTTAATTTGCCAACAATTTTTGTGTGTGTCTTTCCTAAATTACTTCTGTACTGGCTTGCCCCCCACCGACTCCTCCTGATCGGCCTTGCGCAAAAGGTCTTCAATCTCTTTGCGCAACTTCTCCGTTCCGGCGCAAATAAGATCCGGCTTCATTATGTCGAAGGGGCCACCAAATGGATGCGTTACCACGCCTCCCGCCTCCTTTACCAGTAGGGAACCGGCGGCACAGTCCCAGGGATACATGTCCTCGATGTAAAAGGCATCCAGATTGCCAGCCGCCACCATGCACAGCTCATCCACCACACAAGAATAGGCCACAAGTCTGGGGACAAATAGTATTTCTTGAAAAGGATTCTGCTCTAAACTTGTTAACAATTTAATATAATCAGACAATTATTTACTGAACACACATCCATCATTTCAATTACAAATCTCAAAAATTCTTCGAATTTTTTTACTAAAAAATATTGGCTTAATTTTGAGATATTTTGTTTTCGATTTTAACATTCGGAATAAATACATTAAATTTATAATAATGAGGCAAAGTAAATAGATTGTTGCAAAATACGTTTTAAAGTATTAAAAAATATATAAAATTTCTACAAAAAATACAACAACAAATGTTTTATAATGTTGAACACAGCTGTAAATTGAAAATACACTTTGCGAGACTCTTTCAATTTAATTGGAACAAACACTGATTAAAGCTTTATAGTGAGCTTTGACTGGTTAATTGTTTTGTACTCAGATATTTTTTTCATTTTGCCAACACAAATATTCAACTTATTAGGGTTCAAAAATTTGGGATTTGAAAGTATGCGATTTTCTAATCACTCACCGTCTGGCATTTAATCCCACATGGTAGATCCTTTTGATGTGCTTGTTGGCTACTGAGTGAACATGCAGCAGGGACACTTCGTAGGCCACATTGGCATCCTTGATGCTCTCGCAGCTGCTCACACAGATGGGCTTCCCATTACAAAAGGCACCTTGACCCAATTTCGTTGTGAAGAGCTTTTTCTGAACAGGATTATTGATCACACCCAGCACTATCCGTTTGTTAATGGCCAAACCAATCGAAACACAAACGTGCGGGATCTGCTTAATGAAATTCGATGTGCCGTCGATGGGATCAATGATCCAGGTGGGCGCATCCGTCAGTTCCCCGGACACGTTGTTGTTCTTGGCCGTCGCCTCCTCGCCGATAAACTTGTGCCCCGGATAGCTGGCCAGTATCTTCTCCATGAGAAAGTCTTCGATCTTGTTGTCGTAGTCGGTGACCACATCGTAAAAATCGCCCTTGATGGAGACGTTTTTACTGGCCATTTCATAGCCCTCCATGAGGATCTCGCCTGCCTCGATGGCCAGGGGATAGATAAAGTTATACAACTCCTCGATATCCTCTTGCTTTACTTCTGCCATGTTGCTTCTATGCGTATGTCTAGACCACAAAACGATGCGTTGCTGTTCAGTTCACGATGCCAACTAATCAGAGAGATTGTGCCCGGCTGGAAGTAGCTCCACGCTCTGGCTACTTTGTCTGGCTGGCGTTGGAGCTTTACATTCGTTCTCTGATTGTTTGCCTGCATTGAGGTTTATGATCGCTGCTCCAGCACCCCATGGCGAGTACTAACAATTGGCAACTCACCTGGCTGCTTGCCTCTGTTTTATCTCAATTCGTTTGATGTACACAAATAGACAGACGCTTTTTATCTCCACAGACAAGCCAGTGTAGTCAAATAGTTGTAAAACCCGTTTTTATCAGCATATTTCCCTTCTTTTGGGCTGCAAGTCGTTATTGTTAGATGAACCTTGGGGGCTTTGCATTGTGCTAAAATTTCTCAATTTTTTTTGTGTAAAGACTAATCATTTATGTCTGATAAAATTTCAAAATTGGCGTATAATGTGAAATATGTTAAATCATTTATTGATTTATTAAACAATCAAATGTTTTTTGTTTTCACTTGAGCAATTTTAAAAACTATTTGACAATATTTTTGTTTTATTAGTTTTTGTATAGTTTTGAGAAAATTTGGCAATCTATTGTGCTTTCATCATAAACTTTATTTTAATTAAAACAAACATGATTTGCTTTGATCTGCTTTAAGTACGTTTTTGTGTTCCTTTTTATTCAAATGTAAAATCTGTAATCTGGTCAGCCTCCTTTATTAATTGGATGACATTCTTGGCCAACCCTTCAGAACAGGTGCACACACAATCGGGCTTCATCACATCGAATTTAGTTCCGCTGGTGTGGTACACACTTCCACCAGCTTCTCTGAGGATTAGGGCACCGCCAGCCAGATCCCACGGCTTAAGATTCTCCACATGATAGGCGTCACATCGGCCGGCAGCTATATAGCAGAGCGTGAGAGCTGCAGACCCAAAGCTGCGAGTGCTGATTGCGGGAATACAGTGTAAATTATGGGGAAAAGATCAGAGTTCTCTGGGTCGCTCACCCGGTGGCATTCGAGGCCAGCTTGTAGAGACGCTTCACGTTTTTGTCCCGCCCCTTGGACACCACGATTAGGGAGATTTCATAGCACACCACAGCTTGGTTTATCTGCAATCAAATGTTTGCTTTGGTTTTATTGTTTCCGAAAAATCCCTATTGAGTTTTTAATTACTTCCAGAGCTACCTTGCAAACTGCTATCAGTTCGAGATTTGGAAAAATTTAGTCTATTACTTTAGTTTCGTTTTTAAATTCCTGATCTTATATACGAATTACTTTAACTAGAATATTACAGTGGACGGTAGAAAATTTAGTGACAATGCGCACTGTGAACGTGTGCAAAGGCTTATATAGCCTAAGAATTGAAAATTGGGATGGTCCGATCGGAACGGGTGATATGGTGCATACGAAGAAGAAAGTCAATTGGCTTAAGAAAATTGACGGTGAATGTGTGAAAGTGGAAATGTTGGAGCTGAATGGGCCGGTTTTGCAAAATATTCTAGTGTTTTAACCTGGTTTCATTCTTGTTAAAAAACAAATTTGGGACTCTTTAAAAAAATGAAAATATTTGTTCTTCTTTTATTCCACTGATTACTAATTAATCTGACTAATCAGTTCTAAGAGATTATGATTTATTTCATCATCCCTTCACTTACTTCTTTTATGCTAGCAGTTTCTATGGTCTGACCATTTAGAAAAGCTCCATGACCTTTCCAGGCAGAATACAACTCGTTGGCCGATGGATTGTAGACAATGCCAACCACTAGTTCTTTGTTGATAGTCAAACCCACGGAAATGCAGGAATGGGGAATCTTTCGCACGTAATTATTAGTGCCATCGATGGGATCGATGATCCAAGTGGGGGCATCCGTCAACTCAGGTTGCGTTTTGGCGTCGGCCAAAGCTTCCTCTCCTATAATTTTCGACTCCGGAAAGGCATTGAGCAAACCTTCCGTAAGTGTGGCTTCTATTTGTTGATCGTACACCGTGACCAAGTCATAGAAAGCCGACTTGACTTCATAATCAGTTTTTGGTTTCTGGAAACCCTCCAAAAAGAGGGCACCGGACTTTTTAACCAGTTCCAGGGAGACCTGGTAGTATTCCTGTAGTTTTTCTTCACTGATTTGGTAACTCATGTCTCGATCATCAACTGATTAGAGGGCAAAATACTACTATTATTTTTTTTAGCTTAACAGCTGTGAAATCAGTTGGCAAAGCTTTTGCTGCGAGCTTTTTCCAGATAGAGTTGCCTTCTGAGATATCATTTTTTTCTTTTATGCACTGGAATATATTTATTTAATCTCTTGCGATTACAATCGGTTTACAGCTGATTTAGAAGTGATAAATGTGGATACTGACATAGCATACTGAGTTAGTGAATATCTTCACTTGAAAGTGTACTCGGTAATCTGGTTGGCCTCTTCGATAAGGCTAATCACATTCTTGGCCAATTCCGGCGTGGAGGCACACACGCAATCCGGTTTCATCACATCGAATTTGGTTCCGCTGGTGTGGCAAATAGTGCCGCCGGCTTCAGTCAAGATAATGGCTCCGGCAGCTATGTCCCAGGGTTTCAGATCCTCCACATGGTAGGTGTCGCACTGACCGGTGGCCACATAGCAAAGGGTTAATGCGGCACTTCCAAAACAGCGGGTTCCCGTGGCATTCGAGGCCATCTTGTACAGACGCTTCACATTCTTGTCCCTCACTGCAGCGGCGTGGATCAGGGAGATTTCGTAGGCAATCACTGCTTGGTTGATCTGGAAATGGGAACAAATATGTGGGAGACGTAGTTGTTAAACGAGAGCTCTCTATACACAAAAATATTACTCATTAATGCCATTATTGTGGACACACAAAGAAAAATGTTTGTGATATATTCTTTAAATTATTCTTTGCTTGGATAAATTGATAAAATAAAAAACTTAAAAATTTTTTAATGTTATTACAAAGCGACTATGCTTCTTACTAATAATATTTTGTACATGAACGATAAGTTATTCACATGTAATTTTAAAATTTTCGTTAAATTTTGGCTAAAAGGCTTGGCTGGCATATCTTATTGTCGAGGTCTATAAACTCTTAAAGAAAAGATAAAATAAACAAGATAAAAAAACACAAAGGGCGCGGGTTTTTAAATTAAGATAAACAAATGTTACACCAAATTTACTTTCTTGGCTGATCTGTCAAAATGGTTAAAATTGAAAATGCCTTAAAATAGAAACGTTTATTTGATCTGCACAAGTAGAGTAAATATTTTTTTTCGTTCTCATAAACCTTATTGCAAGCAAAATGACATGCACGGTTATTCGTTAAATTTCGTTTATCTTGTTTGTCGTTTTTTTTTTGTTGCTCCCGAATTATATAAAGCTCTCTCTTACCGTCGTCACTTTGGAAGTGTGGATGGGCTGGCCATTTAGGTATGCTCCATGGCCCTTGTAGGCGGAGAAAAGTTCATTTGCCGGCGGATTGTAGATGATGCCCACGACCAGCTCCTTGTTGATGGCCAGACCCACGGAAATGCAGCAGTGTGGGATGCGGTGGATGAAGTTGGTGGTGCCGTCGATGGGATCTATGATCCAGGTGGGCGCATCCGTCAGCTCGGCCTGGCGCTGCGATATTGCGGACTCCTCCTCACCAATAATTAGGGACTCGGGAAAGGCTGCCACCAATCCCTCGGTCAGAATGTCCTCAATCTGCTTGTCATACACAGTGACCAGATCGTAAAAGTCCGCCTTGACCTTGTAGTCCGTTTTTGGCTTCTGGTAGCCCTCCAGCATCAGAGGTCCGCACTTGAGGACCAGTTTCAGGGCCACATCGTAGTACTCCTTAAGCTTAGACTCGCTGACCGGGGAACTCATCGCAATTTGTGTTGGTTGCCGACTGAGCAACTCGACTATATAGACGCGTATCAGCTGTGGAACTAATGCGACGCGAGAAGAGAGCTTTCCGCGGAAGCTTTTTTGTATGCAATAGAACTTTGGACATATCGGAGAGCGGCGATAGAGTTGATTAAGAACTGCTATTGTTTCGGGTTGGCGGGTGTTCATACAGTGATGGTCAGAGAAATATAAACAAATGTTATATTAAATTATTAATATTCTTATGGAAAGCTTGGATTTGAAAAGATTTTTATTTTCTAAGAGTTTTTTTTAGTTTAAAAGAAAAATTAGTAACTTTAAATATCCATTCAATAAAAAGAAAAATTAACTTCGAGCTAGTCTGATTTTTTATGACCTTGACAGCTTTTGCCTGTGATTCATAACATGTTAGTATGTAGGAAACATGTGCGAGAATCTATAAGCCATTATATTTAAACATCAAGAAGTTTATGAAATTTTTAAAAAGATTTATTAGCTACCAAGTAAAATATAGAAAACGTTGGGAAAAATATATTGAAAAATAAGTTAAAGCCCGAGAACTTCGTGTGTAAATGTCAAACTGATACGGCTAAGCATTTGATTTGCAGAGCTAAGATAGCAACTTTTAAAGCTGTGTTTGCATGATGATTTGTATATTCTTCTTAATCTTTAGTCCACTTTAATGAAATGCTGTTTTATTTTGACCAACAGGTTTTATTATTGTTTACATAAAACTCATTCCCCACCCACATGCTCCTCCTGATCAGCCTTTCGAATCAGTTGCTCTATCTCCGCTCTCAGTGTCTCTGTACCGGCGCAAATTAAATCCGGTTTCATGATTTCGAAGGGTCCACCATACGGGTGAGTCACCACTCCACCAGCCTCACGAATGAGCAGATAGCCCGCTGCACAATCCCAAGGATACATGTCCTCGATGTGGAAGGCATCCAGATTGCCAGCTGCCACCATGCAAAGGGAATCCACCACAGCTGAGTAGGCGAGGAGCCTGAAGAGAATTAGCAAATTAACTAAATTAAAGCATTGATTTGATATTGGTTAACTCACCTTCTGGCATTGGATCCCACATGGTAGATTCTCTTGATATGTTTATTTCGGATCTTTGGAGCGTGCAGCAAACAAACCTCATATGCCACATTGGCATCGTTGATATGTTTACAGCTGCTAACCCGAATCGGTTTCCCATTGCAAAAGGCCCCTTGGCCCAATTTAGCCGTATACAGCTTCTTCTGGGCAGGATTATTAACCACTCCCAGAACAATTTGTTTCTTGATGGACAATCCAATCGAAACGGAAACGTGAGGAATTTGTTTGATAAAATTCGAAGTACCGTCGATGGGATCTATAATCCAAGTTGGAGCATCCGTCAGCTCTTTGGTCACATCGTCATTTTTGTGGGTATCCTCCTCGCCAATGAACTTGTGGTCCGGATAGTTGGCCAGTATCTTCTCCATGAGAAACTCCTCGATCTGGTTGTCATAGGCAGTGACTACGTTGAAAAATTCTCCGTCTTTAAGAGACACCGCCTTGCCGGCATTTTCGTATCCCTCCAGCAGGATTTCTCCAGCTCTAACTGCCAGCGGATAGATGAAGGCGTACAGCTCCTCGATTTGTGAATTGGTGGCTGCCATCTCTGTTCTCCCTTCTTTCTTTTAACTTATCTGTACTATCTCACAATATCTTGCGACTTCGCTTCGAGTGAATCGAGCACTGAGAGCAGTCAACAGTAAAACGAGTTTCCTCAGCCCAGTAACTTGGTTCACTGACTGACATCCGAGTGGAAGCTTTTTTAATTTATTTGCTCTTGAAGTCAGCTGTTGAACAGAATGGAAATCGCAGTACGTTTATCTTAAGATTTAGATAATTTAAATTTAGATTGCTGGAACAATTTAAACCTGGATTCTTCTCTTAAAATACCGAATTCTCATTGAAGTATTAAATCTTTCCGAACTATGTTTTATAAGACTTTCCAAATAAAAATAAGCATCTTTTATTGTATAATTTATGTTGGTCGAAGCAATACAAAAAAAATGGAATTTTAGCAAGATAACAATTCGGTAAGCTCATCATTAGCATTGGTAACTAGAAAAAATTGTTAATCAATTTTTGGGATATGTTGTAATTTTATAAATTATTATAAAAGTGATCTAAGAATAATGGTAAAATAAACTTAAATTAACATCGATCACATCATAATAAATATATGTTCCCTCTTCTTTTCAGGCTCCCACACAACCCTGCATAGTGTCACCTGGTGGTCCACCTGGCGGCCCGCCACCACCGGAGCGCTCCAGTCAGGAGAACCTGCACGCCCTGCAACGCGCCATTGACTCGATGGAGGAGAAGGGCCTGCAGGAAGATCCCCGGTACTCTCAGCTGCTGGCCATGCGGGCCACCTCCAAACATCAGCACCTCAACGGCAACCAGGTTAATCTGTTGCGGACACAGATCACCGCCTACCGGCTGCTGGCGAGGAACAAGCCCATTTCCATGCAGATGCAGCAGGCGCTTCAGGCGGCACAGCAACAGCCACCGCCGGGACCTCCAATAGGGCCACCTGGAGCACCAGGTGGACCGCCTCCTGGAGGCCAACATGTAGGTCAGCCGCCAGTGCAGCCCCAACAGGCACAGCAACCGCCCCCGTCAGCTGGAACGCCGCCTCAGTGCTCCACTCCTCCTGCAAGCAATCCTTATGGGCCGCCGGTTCCTGGTCAAAAAATGCAGGTAGCTCCACCGCCACCTCACATGCAGCAGGGGCAGCCGCTGCCACCACAACCGCCGCAGGTGGGCGGACCACCGCCCATCCAGCAACAACAGCCACCGCAGCAGCAACAGCAACAACAGTCGCAGCCTCCGCCACCAGAGCAACTGCAGCATCAGTTGCCAAACGGAGGCAAACCCCTTAGCATGGGCCCCGCAGGCTGTCAGCCACTGATACCACCATCGCCCATGCAGCCGCAAGTGAGGGGTGCTCTGCCAGGAATGCCGCCTGGCAGTCAGGTTCCACAGCCAGGAGGAGGTCCGCCACGACAAGTGCCACCAGCAGGCATGCCCATGCCCAAACCCAATCGCATCACAACGGTGGCCAAGCCCGTGGGCCTGGATCCCATCACACTTCTGCAGGAAAGGGAGAATCGGATAGCAGCCAGAATTTCGTTGCGCATGCAGGAGTTGCAGCGGTTACCGGCCACCATGTCCGAGGATCTTCGTCTCCAAGCAGCCATCGAGTTGAGGGCCCTAAGGGTCTTGAATTTCCAGCGGCAGCTTCGCATGGAGTTTGTTCAGTGCACGAGGAGGGATACCACTTTGGAAACTGCGCTGAATATCAAGTTTTACAAGAGGACCAAGCGACAGGGTCTGCGGGAGGCGCGTGCCACCGAAAAGCTGGAAAAGCAGCAGAAGCTGGAGGCTGAACGAAAACGCCGGCAAAAGCATTTAGAGTTCCTGGCCGCGGTGCTTCAGCACGGGAAGGATCTGAGGGAGTTCCATAGGAATAATAAGGTAAGTGGGAGAAAAATTAAAAACTAAATATAGTCACCAATTTGGTCCGTTTTAAGTTCATTTTTAAATCTTCCTCAATGTATTTTGCCCCCACCAGGCCCAGCTTGCCAGGATGAACAAGGCAGTGATGAACCACCACGCAAACGCGGAGCGCGAGCAGAAGAAGGAACAGGAGCGCATCGAGAAGGAACGTATGCGACGCCTGATGGCCGAGGATGAGGAGGGCTACCGCAAGCTTATCGATCAGAAGAAGGACAAGCGGTTGGCCTTCCTGCTGTCACAGACAGATGAGTACATCAGCAACCTCACTCAGATGGTGAAGCAGCACAAGGATGACCAGATGAAGAAGAAGGAGGAGGAGGGCAAGCGGCTGCTGCTGTTCAAGAAGGAGCTCCTGATGAGCGGCGAGTACATTGGCATCGATGAGGGCAGCATTGTGGCAGATATGCGGGTACATGTGGTGGAGCAGTGCACGGGCAAGAAGCTCACCGGTGACGATGCTCCTATGCTGAAGCACCTGCACCGCTGGCTGAACATGCACCCCGGCTGGGATTGGATCGACGACGAGGAGGACAGCTGCGGCAGCAACGAAGACCATAAGCCCAAGGTGGAGGAGCAGCCAATGGCCACGGAGGACGTCACAGACAAGTCGGCGCCGACAGGCAGCGATGACGATCCCAAGGATCTGATCACCAAGGCCAAGGTGGAGGACGATGAGTACAGGACGGAGGAGCAGACCTACTACAGCATCGCCCACACCATTCACGAAAAGGTTGTCGAACAGGCCAGCATCATGGTGAATGGTAGCCTCAAAGAGTACCAGATCAAAGGCTTGGAGTGGTTGGTTTCGCTGTACAACAACAATCTGAATGGCATCCTGGCCGATGAAATGGGATTGGGTAAAACCATTCAGACCATTTCGCTGGTCACATACCTCATGGATCGCAAGAAAGTAATGGGTCCCTACTTGATTATTGTCCCACTCTCGACCTTGCCCAATTGGGTGCTGGAATTCGAGAAGTGGGCGCCTGCAGTGGGCGTGGTCAGCTACAAGGGCAGCCCCCAGGGAAGGCGATTGCTGCAAAATCAAATGCGAGCCACCAAGTTTAATGTGCTGTTAACCACCTATGAGTACGTAATCAAGGACAAAGCTGTTCTAGCCAAGATCCAGTGGAAGTACATGATCATTGACGAGGGTCATCGCATGAAGAACCATCACTGCAAACTCACCCAGGTGCTGAACACCCACTACATTGCTCCCTATCGGTTGCTACTTACGGGTACACCTCTGCAAAACAAACTGCCCGAGTTGTGGGCGCTACTTAATTTCCTGCTGCCCTCGATCTTCAAGTCCTGCTCTACATTTGAGCAGTGGTTCAATGCTCCATTTGCCACAACCGGCGAGAAGGTTGAGCTGAACGAGGAGGAGACCATCCTTATCATTCGTCGTCTGCACAAGGTGCTGCGTCCCTTCCTTCTGCGGCGCCTCAAAAAAGAGGTGGAGCACCAGCTGCCCGACAAGGTTGAGTACATCATAAAGTGCGACATGTCCGCTCTGCAGCGGGTTCTCTACAAGCACATGCAGAGCAAGGGCGTCCTGCTCACCGACGGATCCGAAAAGGGCAAGCACGGAAAAGGCGGCGCTAAGGCTCTGATGAACACAATCGTCCAGCTGCGCAAGCTGTGCAACCATCCGTTCATGTTCCAGCACATCGAGGAGAAGTACTGCGACCACACTGGAGGCCATGGAGTGGTGTCCGGTAAGTTTCCTTGGTTTATTTATCATTTATTAATTTTATCGTACATTTATTCATACTTAACCAGTGACATCAGATTTAATTCCAAGAGATTATATATATTAAAATGGTGCATCAGTCAATTTTTATACCCTTGCAGAGGGTATTATAATTTTGGTCAAAAGTGTGCAACGCAGTGAAGGAGACATCTCCGACCCTATAAAGTATATATATTCTTGATCAGGATCACCTCCTGAGTTGATATAGCCATGTCCGTCTGTCCGTCTGTCCGTCTGTCTGTTTCTACGCAAACTAGTCTCTCAGTTTTAAAGCTATCGGATTGAAACTTTGCACACACCCTTCTTTCCTTTGCACGCAGTATATAAGTCGGAACGGCCGGGATCGGCCGACTATATCCTATAGCTGCCATATAACTGATTGATCGGAAATGCCATAACTTTCGTGTTTGTAAAGTTAGGAAGTTGGGATTTTCTATGGGTTTTATATTTGGCCAATCAATCCAACCTACCAAATTTCATAAGGATCGGCCGACTATATCCTATAGCTGCCATATAACTGATTGATCGGAAATGCCATAACTTTGGTGTTTGTAAAGTTAGAAAGTTGGGATTTTCTATGGGTTTTATATTTGGCCAATCAATCCGACCCACCAAATTTCATAAGGATCGGCCGACTATATCCTATAGCTGCCATATAACTGAATGATCGGAAATGCCATAACTTTGGTGTTTGTTAAGTTATGAAGTTGGGATTTTCTATGGATTTTATTTTTGGCCAATCAATCCGACCTACCAAATTTCATAAGGATCGGCCGACTATATCCTATAGCTGCCATATAACTGAACGATTGGAAATGCCATAACTTTGTTGTTGTTAAAGTTAGGAAGTTCGGATTTTTTATGAGTATTAAGAATGCATCATATGAATAATTTTGGAGAATATAATTTACAGAGTATTCTGCAAGGGTATATCAACTTCGGCTCCGCCCGAAGTTAGCTTTCCTTTCTTGTTATAATTTTATTTTTATATTTTAGGGCCCGATCTGTATCGCGTGTCTGGTAAATTTGAACTGCTCGATCGTATCCTGCCCAAGCTGAAGGCCACCAATCATCGCGTACTTCTCTTCTGTCAGATGACCCAGTGCATGACCATCATCGAAGACTACCTGGGATGGCGCCAGTTCGGCTACCTTCGACTGGACGGCACCACCAAGGCCGAGGACCGTGGCGAACTGCTGCGCAAGTTCAATGCCAAGGGCTCCGACGTGTTTGTCTTTCTGCTATCTACCCGAGCGGGCGGTTTGGGTCTCAATTTGCAGACCGCCGATACTGTGGTGATCTTCGACTCCGATTGGAACCCTCACCAGGATCTGCAGGCCCAGGATCGTGCCCATCGTATCGGTCAGCGAAACGAGGTGCGTGTTCTCCGACTGATGACTGTAAACTCTGTGGAGGAGCGCATCCTGGCTGCCGCCAGATACAAGCTGAACATGGACGAGAAGGTCATCCAGGCCGGTATGTTCGATCAGAAGTCGACGGGCAGCGAGCGGCAGCAGTTCCTTCAGACGATCCTGCATCAGGACGACAATGAAGAGGAGGAGGAAAATGAGGTGCCTGATGACGAAATGATCAACATGATGATTGCTCGCAGCGAGGAAGAGATCGAGATCTTCAAGCGCATGGATGTGGAGCGCAAGAAGGAGGATGAGGAGATCCATCCGGGCAGGGATCGTCTCATCGATGAGTCGGAGTTACCCGACTGGTTGACCAAGGACGACGACGAGGTAGAGCGTTTCCATTATCAGTACGATGAGGATACCATTTTGGGTGAGTCTTAGGCTTATAGTTTATTTTAATTTTTCTCTAATGTTTGGAATATTTGATTATAGGTCGAGGGTCCCGGCAGCGAAAGGAAGTGGACTATACGGACAGCTTGACCGAGAAGGAGTGGCTGAAAGCCATCGATGATGGCGCTGAATTCGATGAGGAAGAGGAGGAAGACGACTCCAAGCGTAAGCGACGCAAGCGCAAGAATCGAAAGGAAGAGTCCGACGACGATTCGATGATCTTAAAGCGGCGGAGACGCCAGAATCTGGACAAGCGCTCAAAGAAGCAGATGAACAAGATTATGAGCGCGGTGATTAAGTACAACCAAGATGGACGAACCCTGTCCGAGCCGTTCATGAAGCTGCCGTCGCGCCAGCGCCTTCCCGACTACTACGAAATCATCAAGCGGCCGGTGGACATTAAGAAAATCCTACAGCGCATTGAGGACTGCAAGTACGCAGATCTTAACGAGCTGGAGAAGGACTTTATGCAGTTATGCCAGAATGCACAGATCTACAACGAAGAGGCATCGCTGATTTACCTAGATTCGATTGCCTTGCAAAAGATATTCGTTGGGGCCCGACAGAGGGTAACTGCTGCAGCGGATGCAGCCGCAGTGGCAGCCGGGGAAAACACCGGCGAAGCGCACGGAAATGGATCCGACAACTCGGACAACGACGACGACGATGGCGGGGATGATGGCTCCGACGATGAGGAGATAGCCAGCACATCCGCGGCTGCTGTCAAAATGAAGCTCAAACTCAACAAATCTCTGGCCAGTGCCCCCTCCACGCCCACGCAATCATCGTCAAATGTGGGCAGCGGAGCGGCCACCACATCCAAGAAGCAGACTCGTCGCAAGCGGTCCCAAAAGAAATACACCATTTCGGACGACGACGACGATGATATGGACTAGCTACCGTTGGGTTTGATCTTCAAGCGCGGATCGTCGGATGTCGAAGGCATGGGCAATTGATTTTTAGTTAGTTTAAGTTTAACCAATTTCGAGGAAAAGCTTACCTCCTCTGGCCTCCCTATCAGGCTATCACTTCTATCTATCCATCTTTCCTAGTTGTAGGTTCCCGTTTAAGTTTCCTTTCCAATGATTTACGCACACACAAATTATTTCCCCAACTCTATTGATTGTATAATTACGTGCTTTAAAATAAATGCATACTAAACATTAAATAATGAAATCTCTTATAGTAAAATCCGAATGTAGTCTGAGATACGTTAAAAGCCGAAGTCAACCGGAGTAATGAAATTACATGTATAGGAACCAAAAAGATTTAAAGATTCGCTTAAACGCTG
Organism: Drosophila rhopaloa; assembly: GCF_018152115.1. Taxonomy (NCBI): domain Eukaryota; kingdom Metazoa; phylum Arthropoda; class Insecta; order Diptera; family Drosophilidae; genus Drosophila; species Drosophila rhopaloa. The sequence goes on along the minus strand of NW_025335142.1, from coordinate 2,070,226 downwards.
GTATTTGGCGGAATTTTAAGAGCTGGTCTGGCTGTTTGGTGGACAATGTTTGGACGGATCGGAGCAGCAGTGTATCGGGCATAGACGTGGAATTGGTTAACCTTATCACAGTCCTGACGGCGGTAGAGCAGACCATGGGATATATGTTTACGTTTGGATCCACGGGTATATTGGTGAAGGCCACTCCTAATCTTTTTCGGTTCAAATAGAACTCCAAGTGCCCGCGAGAGCGATCCAAGTATACACCAATCAGGCAGCCCTGGGAGAACTTTTTGCTATACGACCACTGTTCCGCGCCGTGTTGAATCTTTCCATAGTACGAGAAACCCCAGGACTGGTCATCAGTACCCAGAGCCGAAACAAATTCGATTTCATGTTGACCGAGATTAACGCTTTGCGTTCCGATGCCAAACATCTAGAAAGAGAAATGATAAGCAGATGGTAGATCAAGCATATTTGCAATAATGCTGATTGAACTATACTTTTTCGTCTTATCAGTTAAAATAAGTCGATTTCAAGAGCCGTGATAACCTGACTTACCACATCAGTCCCGACTAGCGGAGAGATAGCGAGCATCTCCCAAAAGTGCACCATGCCGGGTTCCAGAGACCGGTTACCCCTCACAATGGCAGTGCCCCGACTGCTAGTGGGATGGAAGACGATGTCTTTACCGGTGATCAAAGCATCCGACCCATCGGTGCTGTTCCATTGCCAGGGATCGACATTATCGACCCCATTCTCGCCGCATCGACACCTGACCAAGTCGGGTAAGCGGCTCCTTTGAGCATTTAGCTCGATGCAGTTAGGGAACCGACAGTCGCAGAATCTGGCAGTCATACCAGTGCAACAACTTTAAATATAGTTTTGGAAACACTTCCGACCAAAGCAGAATTCGGTTTGTTACTGAGGCGTCTTTAATATTTCGTAAATTATGTCACAGCCGAAAGCGCGATATTCGGATCGCAATCGGCAAGCTACTGCACTTCTATGTGAATGTGAGGAGAAGAGCGTGAGTGTTGAGAGGCACCTTTTTTTTCTCTTTTTGGTCATTGAATTATGATGATTTCCCTAAGGAAATCCAAACAAATATTCTTAATCACAGCCGAAAGCGCGATACTCGGATCGCAATCGGCAAGCTACTGCATTTCTATGTGAATGTGAGGAGAAGAGCGTGAGTGTTGAGAGGCCCCTTTTTTTTTTTTGAATTATGATTTTTTTCCTATGGAAATCCAAACAAATATTTTTAAAGGACCAAACAATGTGATATCTTATAAGTCGGGAAGGGCTTAAAAATCAATAAAAAAAGCTGTTAGATTTTTTAGAAATAATTCTCGTTACTTTTATACATTTTTGTGAGTTTCGATTCTAATTCGATTTCACTACATAATTCTTTACTAAAATTCGATAAAAACTATTGAAAATTAAACTTATTGAACTGATGTGGACATTATCTGATCAAATTTCATTTGTTAAAGAGGCTAAACATAACGTACAATGAACCTTGATTTTATAATTATACTTATTACATTTATAATAACTATCCTTCAAATAAATGCATATTAAAATATTTTGGTTTGCTTTCTAAGTTCTACAGCAGGTAGTGGAAGTACTCGTCGCACATCTCGTGGACTGATGCGATACGCTCCTCGTCGCCGCTTTCACTGCGGCGCAACGTGATCTTGTGGGCATTGGCGTACAAATCGTCCTCATCCGCGCCTGCATCATCCGTTTCTATTATTGACAGATTGGTAAAAAATGATGGTGACTCAGTGATGAGAAAGTGATCTCACCTCGATACTTTTGCTTGCGACCCAACCGCAGCTTGGAGCTGGAGAGCACCGCTTCGTCGCCCAGATCCAATTCATCTTCGCGGGAGTTCCGCGAGTAACGAACTGGCGGCGCCAGAAACCAGAAGGCTTGCAGAATGCCCTTGAAGCCCGGCATCTGACGCAGTTCGGCGAGCTTTAGCGGCTGCCGGGACAAAGCTTGGAAGGATCGCAACTGCAGGGTCATCGGTTGGGACGTGCAATTAATCAACCTTATCACAGACTTTGCAGCCGTGGAACAGACCATGGGATATATGTTGATATCCGGGTCCGTGGGCACATTGGTGTAGGCCACTCCCAGCGACCTGCGGTTCAGATAAAACTCCAGGTGTCCCCGCGTCCGATCCAAACAGATTCCAATCAGGCAGCCCTGCGAGAACTTCTGGCCGTAGGGCAGCTGCTCGCCGCAATGCTGGATCCGGCCGGAATACGAAAAGCCCCAGGACTGGGCATTGGTGCCCAGAGCCGAAACAAAGTGGAACTTGAACTGCCCTAGATTAACGCTCTCCGTCCCGATCCCGAACATCTAGGAGAAAAAAGGGAAGGCGATTATAAAGAACACATTGTTTACATTGAACTTTTGCTGGCTTATCATCTAGTTGGACTGTCTGCTGAGATTTCCTCGTCCCGCTGCGTCTGTTATCTTATCGCCGTGTTGTAATCTGTAATCTGTAGTACAATGAAGCTAACAATTAAGTTGTTTCCAATGGAATCGAGCACACCAGATGCCTCCGCAGGCAGTGTTCTATTTTCAGACGGCGACTTTGACTGACATTCATCTCACAGAGCATCCCAACTAGTTGCCAAGCCGGGCTGATAACTCACCACATCTGTGCCGGCCAGCGTCGTGATGACACGCATCTCCCAGAAGTGGACCAAGCCAGGTTTTAGTGCCCGTTCTCCCCTCACAATCGCTGTGCCTTGACTGTAGGTGGGATGGAAGATGATGTCCCTGTCCGTCACAATGGCATCCGATTCTTCTGTGGCGTGCCATTTCCAGGAACTCACATTTCCGGGCTCATCCTCGCCACAACGGCACCTGACCAGGTCGGGAATGTGACCTTTGTGGTTGGTGACCTCGATAGAGTTGGGGAAGGGACAGTCGCAGAAGCCGGGATTGCAGGCTTCCTGGTGCGGGGGCAGCAACATGTTGGCACTGGTTTCTCAGTGGGTTCCCTCAGGTTCTCCGGTTTCCTCGATGCTGATGACTTGTGACAGCCGTGTGCAATGATCTCGAACAGTCGACGGACCACAAATGTTTCCAGTTAAACCAGCTGCAGCCTCATATATAAGCTCATGACCGCCGGGATTCGATCTGACTGAACAATAAACAAAAACGATGCGTTGTAAATAGACGCCAGCGTCGCTGCCGGCGTCGCAATTAGTGTGCCCATAGTGAATCATTCTGTGTGGGAATCTATTTTAAAAATACTATTACTATTTTTAAGGATTTGCAATTAGTTTTGTTTTATTTTAATTAATTTACATATTTTAGAAATATGTTTTTTAATACAAAAATGTATTAGCATTTGCAGAAAAATATCATAAGCTTAAAAATTTAGTTCAATAAATTTTACGAATTTTGAGTAAAGCTTAAAACCGTAAGTTAAAAATAATTAAAAAGTTAAGTTAAAAAATAAACATAAAATTTTATAAAATGTTAAATTTGTTTTGATGATAATGGGTCTTTACCCTTTAAAATAATAATTAAGCTTAGCATAAAGTGTCCAATGGGAATTTTATAATAATATACAAATTTAAAATTAAAAAAGAAAAATTTTCAGAAAATTTAATTTAAAAGCAAATAATTAAACGAGTTCAACAATAAATATACAAATATACCAAATATAAAATGCCATTAGCTTTTGTGTGAATGCCACTTCAGGATGAGCGATTAGAATGCAACTCTGTGTGGTGGCCAAACCACAAGCAGCGGCTTTTCACTACGATTTAATTGGAAAATCTATAAAAATAAGTTAATTTAAGTACCAAATAACTTTGCAAACAACACAGAAGTCATGGCGGATGCCGCAGCACGTCAGCTGCAGTACGAGTACAAGGCGGTAAGTGCGGAATTGCGGACGGAAAAAACTTTCCCCATCTCCATGCGGCGTCGTCTGCAAAGATTTTTACAAACGTATGAATTTTGTTTGAAATTGTTTTAGAACTCCAATCTTGTGCTGCAAGCCGATGTACGACTAATCGAACGACCACGACGCGATGAGGCCACCGGCGAGGTGTGTTCCCTAGTGGGAAAACTGGACGGGACTCGGATGGGCGATCGCTACCAGCGGACAAAGCCGGAGAAAACGGAGGAGCGCAAGGTGAAGCGTCAGAAGCGAGATGAGGCTCAGTACGATTTTGAGCGAATGAAGGGCGCCACCTTGCTCTCCGAGGGCATCGACGAGATGGTGGGCATTGTCTACCGGCCCAAGACGCAGGAAACCCGCCAGACGTACGAGGTCCTGCTCAGTTTCATCCAGGAGGCTCTGGGGGATCAGCCCAGGGACATCCTCTGCGGTGCCGCCGACGAGATTTTGGCTGTGCTAAAGAACGATCGGCTCAAGGACCGTGAAAGGAAAAGGGATGTAGACAGTTTGCTGGGCGCAGTCACCGATGAACGCTTTGCCCTGCTGGTTAACCTGGGTAAGAAAATCACAGACTTTGGCAGCGATGCCGTGAATGCATTGACTGCTGCCCCTAATAACGAGGAACAGATCGATGAAACCTACGGCATCAATGTGCAGTTTGAGGAATCCGAGGAGGAGAGCGATAACGACATGTATGGCGAGATTCGTGATGACGATGCCCAGGATGAGGGTGAAGAGGCGCGCATTGATCACACCCTGCATGCGGAGAACGTGAGTAGTGTAGCTAATCTTAGTATTCGTCTTATTAATTTATTATTCCATCCCCAGCTGGCCAACGAGGAGGCAGCCAATAATGTAAAAAAGGAGCGCTCATTGCATCCTTTGGATATAGATGCGTATTGGTTGCAGCGTTGTCTAAGCAAATTCTACAAGGATGCCATGGTGTCGCAGAGCAAGGCCGCCGATGTGCTCAAGATTCTTAAAGATGCTGCCGACGATCGCGATTGCGAAAACCAATTGGTGCTCCTACTGGGCTATGATTGCTTTGATTTTATTAAGCAGCTTAAGCTCAACCGCCAGATGGTCTTGTACTGCACCATGCTGGCTTCGGCTCAAACGGACAGTGAGCGACAAAGAATTCGTGAAAAGATGCGAGGAAATTCCGCGCTGGCCAAGATCCTTCGACAATTGGACACGGGAAAGTCGGAGGATCAGGATGAGGGCGAAGCTCGGGGCAGCAAGCGTGGCAAGGGCGATGCCGAGGATGGAGGAGCGGCGGCTGCTGGTCAGGTGGCCGGTGTGCGGCAGCTGCTCGAGTTGGACGAAATGGCTTTCACTCAGGGATCTCATTTTATGGCTAACAAGCGCTGTCAGCTGCCCGATGGATCCTACAGAAAACAGCGCAAGGGCTACGAAGAGGTTCACGTGCCTGCCCTGAAACCAGTACCCTTTGATGCCAACGAGGAACTGCAGCCGGTGGACAAGCTGCCGAAATACGTGCAACCTGTGTTCGAGGGTTTCAAGACACTTAATCGCATTCAAAGTCGTTTGTATAAAGCCGCGCTGGACAGTGATGAGAATATGCTACTGTGTGCCCCCACTGGAGCAGGTAAGACCAATGTGGCTCTGCTTACCATGATGCGGGAGATTGGCAAGCACATAAACGAAGACGGGACCATCAATGCCCAGGATTTCAAGATTATCTATGTGGCTCCCATGAAATCTTTGGTGCAGGAAATGGTGGGTAACTTTGGACGACGTCTCGCCTGTTATAATCTCACGGTGTCCGAGTTGACTGGAGATCACCAGCTGACCAGAGAACAGATTGCTGCAACACAAGTAATTGTGTGCACACCGGAAAAGTGGGATATCATTACTCGCAAGGGAGGAGAGCGTACTTTTGTAAGCCTGGTGCGATTGGTTATAATCGATGAGATCCATCTGCTTCATGACGAGCGTGGTCCGGTGCTGGAGGCCCTGGTAGCTCGTACGATTAGGAACATTGAAACCACCCAGGAGGAGGTGCGACTGGTGGGATTATCTGCCACACTTCCAAACTACCAGGATGTGGCTACATTCTTACGTGTGAAGCCCGATAAAGGCCTTTTCTACTTTGATAACAGCTATCGGCCGGTGTCCCTGGAGCAGCAGTATATCGGTGTGACGGAGAAGAAGGCCTTGAAACGCTTCCAGGTAATGAACGAGATTGTTTATGAAAAAACCATGGAACATGCCGGGCGGAATCAGGTGCTCGTTTTCGTACACTCACGCAAGGAGACTGGAAAAACGGCCCGAGCCGTAAGGGACATGTGCCTGGAGCAAGATACCCTTGGTAGCTTTCTTAAAGAAGGTTCAGCCAGCATGGAAGTGCTTCGCACTGAGGCCGAGCAAGTGAAGAACACAGAGCTGAAGGAGCTGTTACCCTACGGATTCGCTATACATCATGCTGGAATGACTCGTGTCGATCGTACCCTGGTTGAGGATCTTTTCGCGGATCGGCACATCCAGGTTCTGGTTTCCACCGCCACTCTCGCTTGGGGTGTGAATCTCCCAGCTCACACGGTAATCATCAAGGGAACTCAGGTCTACAATCCCGAAAAAGGACGCTGGGTGGAGCTGAGTGCTTTGGATGTCCTGCAGATGTTGGGTCGTGCTGGAAGACCGCAGTACGATACCAAGGGTGAGGGTATCCTCATAACTAACCACAGCGAGCTGCAGTTTTACCTCTCCCTGCTTAACCAGCAGTTGCCTATTGAGTCGCAGTTCATATCCAAGCTTCCTGACATGTTGAATGCCGAGATTGTGCTGGGAACTGTTCAACATCTCCAGGATGCGGTTAACTGGTTAGGCTACACTTATCTCTACATCAGAATGCTGAGGAATCCCACTCTGTATGGAGTTTCTCACGATGCCATAAAGGCGGATCCTTTGCTGGAGCAGCATCGAGCGGATCTTCTGCATACTGCAGCCTGCTGTCTGGAGAGAAGTGGACTCGTGAAATACGATCGGAAGACGGGTCACTTCCAGGTGACGGATTTGGGACGAATTGCCTCTCACTATTACCTGACCCACGAAACCATGCTGACTTACAACCAGCTGCTGAAACAGACTCTTAGCGAGATTGAGCTGTTCCGCGTGTTTTCATTATCATCAGAATTTCGACACATTTCCGTCAGAGAGGAGGAAAAGTTGGAGCTGCAGAAGCTAATGGAACGAGTACCCATTCCCATTAAGGAATCCATTGAGGAGCATAGTGCCAAGGTTAATGTCCTGCTGCAGGCCTATATCTCGCAATTGAAACTGGAGGGCTTTGCCTTAATGTCGGACATGGTGTTTATCACCCAATCCGCAGCCCGTTTGATGAGGGCAATCTTTGAGATTGTCCTGACCCGTGGATGGGCTCAATTGGCGGACAAAACGTTGACCCTCTGCAAAATGATCGATCGAAGAATGTGGCAATCAATGACTCCACTTAGGCAGTTCAAGAAGATGCCCGATGAAATTGCCAAGAAGCTGGAAAAGAAGCACTTCCCATGGGGAAGGCTTTATGATTTGGAGCCCCATGAACTGGGTGAGCTGATCAGAGTGCCTAAGCTAGGAAAAACCATTCATAAGTTTGTACATCAGTTTCCCAAGTTGGAGCTTTCCACACACATTCAACCTATAACAAGGGGAACATTAAGAGTGGAACTTACCATCACCCCAGATTTCCAATGGGACGAAAAGGTTCATGGCGCGTCGGAAGGCTTTTGGGTGTTGATTGAAGATGTGGACTCGGAACTCATTCTCCATCACGAGTTCTTCCTGTTGAAGCAGAAGTATTCCCAGGATGAGCATCAGCTGAAGTTCTTTGTGCCCGTGTTTGAACCGTTGCCTCCACAGTATTTCCTACCGAATTGTCTCGGATCGCTGGATTGGAGCAGAGACCCAGCTACCCGTCTCCTTCCGACATTTGATTCTGCCCGAGAAGAATATGCCACCTACCGAGCTGCTGGATCTGCAACCGCTTCCTATCAGTGCTCTCCGGCAACCCAAGTTTGAAGCGTTTTATTCGCAACGTTTTCCGCAGTTCAATCCCATCCAGACGCAGGTCTTTAACGCGGTCTACAACAGTGATGAAAACGTCTTTGTGGGAGCTCCAACCGGATCTGGAAAGATGACCATTGCGGAGTTTGCCATTATGCGCTTGTTCACCACTCAAACGGATGCCCGTTGTGTCTATTTGGTTTCGCAGGAGGCACTGGCAGATCTGGTCTTTGCGGATTGGCATACCAAGTTTGGTTCAATGGACATAAAAGTAGTTAAATTGACTGGCGAAACTGGCACTGATCTGAAGCTAATCGCCAAGGGACAGCTGGTGATCACCACTGCGGATAAGTGGGATGTGTTGTCCCGCAGATGGAAGCAGAGGAAGAACGTGCAACTGGTGAACCTATTCATTGTGGACGAACTGCAGCTGGTGGGCGGAGAGGATGGACCTGTGCTGGAGATTGTATGTTCTAGGATGCGGTACATTAGCTCGCAGATTGAGAAGCAGATCAGGATAGTGGCATTGTCCGCCTCGCTGACCGATGCCAGGGACGTCGCCCAGTGGCTGGGTTGTAATCCCAATGCCACTTTTAACTTCCACCCAAGTGTGCGGCCTATTCCGCTGGAGCTGCACATTCAAGGCTTTAACGTCACTCACAATGCCACCAGGATTGCCACAATGTCGAAGCCGGTTTACAATGCCATTCTAAAGTACAGCGCACACAAGCCTGTGATTGTATTCGTCTCGTCCAGAAAGCAGGCCAGGCTCACGGCTATAGATGTTCTGACCTACGCTGCCTCGGACTTGCAGCCCAATCGATTCTTCCACGCCGAAGAAGAGGACATCAAGCCGTTCCTGGAGCGAATGACGGATAAAACCTTGAAGGAGACACTAGCCCAAGGTGTTGCCTATCTCCATGAGGGATTATCCGCCTCCGATCATCGACTGGTGGAGCAGCTCTTTGACTCCGGAGCTGTGCAAGTGGCTGTTGTCTCCAGGGACCTCTGCTGGGGCATGAGCATCTCGGCCCACTTGGTGATCATCATGGACACACAGTTCTATAACGGCAAGAATCATTCGTATGAGGATTATCCTATTACCGATGTTCTGCAGATGATTGGACGAGCCAATCGACCCAACGAGGATGCGGATGCCAAGTGCGTGTTGATGTGCCAGAGTAGCAAAAAGGACTTCTTCAAGAAGTTCATCAACGAACCGCTTCCCATCGAAAGTCATTTGGATCATCGAATGCACGATCACTTTAACGCGGAGGTCGTAACCAAGACAATTGAGAACAAACAGGACGCTGTGGACTATCTCACCTGGACGTTCCTGTACAGGAGATTGACCCAAAATCCCAATTACTACAATCTGCAGGGCGTAACCCATCGCCATCTGTCCGATCATCTTTCGGAGTTGGTGGAAAATACGCTAAGCGATCTTGAGCAGTCAAAGTGTATTAGCGTAGAGGACGATATGGACACCCTACCACTTAATCTGGGCATGATTGCGGCATATTATTACATCAACTACACAACGATTGGTAAGAAAATATTTCATATAAAATCATCTTTATTGTAACATAAATCTTTTTCTTTTTTCCCTTAGAACTCTTCAGTTTGTCGCTGAACAGCAAAACGAAAGTGCGTGGCCTTTTAGAGATTATTTCATCGGCCGCCGAGTACGAGGATGTGGTGGTCAGGCACCACGAGGAGCAGGTCCTACGCACTCTGTCGCAGCGATTACCGAACAAGCTCACAGGACCCAACGAAACGGCTCCTAAGTGGGTTTTTTTACCTCAATCACACCTCAGAAACTTACCGATTTCCTTTTCAGGTTTAATGATCCGCACATTAAGACCAATTTGCTGCTCCAGGCTCATCTTTCGCGTTTGCAATTGGGACCTGAACTGCAGGGCGATACGGAACAAATACTTAGCAAGGCCATCAGACTCATTCAAGCCTGTGTAGATGTGCTGAGTTCAAATGGTTGGCTTTCCCCTGCTGTGGCTGCCATGGAGCTGGCCCAAATGGTCACGCAGGCAATGTGGACCAAGGACTCGTATTTAAAACAGTTGCCGCACTTTAGTCCCGAAATCGTCAAGCGATGCACAGAGAAGGTCAGAATTAAAAATCATAAAAGATTGTTTCCTTGTACTTAATTGCTTCTTACGTATATGCAGAAAATCGAAACCGTTTTCGACATCATGGAACTGGAGGATGAGGACCGCACCCGCCTGCTGCAACTTTCCGATCTACAAATGGCCGATGTGGCCCGTTTCTGTAACCGGTATCCCAACATAGAGCTCAACTACGAAGTGGTGGACAAAGATCGCATCAACTCAGGGTCAACCGTCAATGTGGTGGTTCAATTGGAGCGTGAGGATGAAGTCACCGGCCCAGTCATTGCTCCATTCTTCCCGCAAAAACGTGAAGAAGGATGGTGGGTCGTTATCGGTGATCCCAAGACCAACTCCCTGCTCTCCATCAAAAGGCTCACGCTGCAGCAGAAGGCAAAGGTCAAGCTGGACTTTGTGGCCCCCAGTCCGGGCAAACACGAGTACAAGTTGTACTACATGAGCGATTCCTACTTGGGCTGCGATCAGGAGTACAAGTTTTCCATCGAAGTGGGTGACTTCCAGTCGGAAAGCGAAAGCGAGTCGGATTAGTTGTGTTAAATAAACTCATTTGGGGATAGTTGCGCAACTAAAGATCAACCATTATCCCATTAATTGTAGTCATAATTTTAAATCGATTCTATATTTTTCTCTAAGCAACAACTTTGGGGAAAATTTTATTTGATTATTTCTACTAGTGTGTATGAAAAAAAAATTGAAAGAAAATATATTAAAAAATACAAAAAAACTTGGACTTGCACGCATTTATTGTGAATTTTTTTTTATCGTTTAAGAATCTATATAGCAATTTGTTACAAAGCAAATACGTTTACACGGTTAATAAATTACATACAGTAATTACTTTTATACTAAAAGTCGTCTTATACTGTCATTCATTTTAGTTTTTACAAGTGAAAAACTGTTTTAAACACTTGTTTTCTTTGTTGATAATAAAAATAAATAAACCGAGAATTTAGTTCTTCCCTGACAAATTTATTATTTTTGAGAAATAATGAAGTCTCAAAAAAACTCTTAGATTTGACCTTTATTATAAAAATCATTAAACAAAAATTGATTGCCAAATTTTTATAAATTTTCCTTCTTACATAAAATAAAAGGAAACTTGATATTTCAATCCCGGTTTTAAATTGATTATTAAATGAATTCAGCTTATAATCTTATCCTGAATTTGATTTCGGAAACACTAATTTTCTAATGGTCGGAAAATATTTTATGATTTTAGTATTCTTACCATTACCTGCAAATTAACTATATCAATAAACAACTTTTTTAATCATAAATATTTATTTGCATATTTTAGACATTTGCACATAGGATTGCTGACCAATAGATTAATTTGGAGGTATTTCCCTGTAGGATGCAATCTGCTCCTAACGGCTCACTGAAACCGCCGAACCATGGCTACTGCCCCGGTTGGCTCCTCCGTTGGCGAAGCTGTTTGTGGAGCTGAAGTTTATGGTCTGTCCATTTGGGAGATGATACACCTGGCTCAACGAGGCACCTGCCGCATTATTGGACCCAAAGGGACCGGAGTTCTGGGACTGAGTAGCCGTGCTGGCGGAGGAGGCCCCAAAAGATCCATTGGCACTCTGCGATTGGAAGCCCTGCGCCTGTCCACTGGCCGCCGAGGAGCCGGAGTTAGCTCCATTGTTGTAATTATTGTGTGCAGCTCCATTTGAGGCGGCCTGCTCCTGGTTATAGCCACTAGGTCCGAGTGGTCCCAGGGGACTTAACTGAACATTGGCATTGGCATTACCGCCGTCGGGTCCCGCTCCAACATCGACGCCCGCCTTGGTTCCTCCAGCTCCGGCCGATGTGCCAGCCTGGACATTTCCACCGAGTCCTTGATTACCACCAAATCCTTGATTACCCCAGAATCCTTGATTATTGCCGAATTCTTGATTACCACCGAATCCTTGATCACCACCGAATCCTGGATTACCGCCGAATCCTTGATTACCACCGAACCCGTTTCCAAAGCCGGAATTGCCGAATCCAGGATTTCCGAATCTCTGTCGCTTCACCCGCTTGTGGGTGACTCCCGACTCTCGATCCAGAACAGAACGGACGCGTCGCACCTGTGGATTAGACTTCGGTTTGATGTACAAGGCAGATTCCACCACCACTTCCTCAATGGTGGCGCCCTTGGAGGCTGTAAGAAACGATACATTTTAAAAATGAATAACAGAACATTTTAAGATTATCTTCAAGAAGCTTCCAAAACTTGTTGTAATATTTTTATTGGTCTTGTTTTTCAATTAGCTATAATTTGTATGCCTACGTAATTAAACAAAATTCAACGTTTTAGGGATTGACGATTTATACGAAATCGATAATATTATTATTTTAAAGAAATTACCAGCAAATACAAAATGGGGGCAATTTTTGGTTTGTGTTAAGAAATAGCTACATTAGCCTTCTGTTTAAATTGAACCAATATTTATTCTTTGTTAATGTGAAATACGCAATTAAAATTGTTTAACACTTCAACAAAGATTCTTATATCTCTAGCACATCCCCAAAAAAAGGTACTCCACAATTTTAAATATATGATTTCAAATATATAGTTTGTTAATTACTAAACTTACGCAAATCATCCTCTCCGGTTTGGACCTGCTTCTCGTTTCGCTGCCTCAGTTGGGGAAACGCGGACACAGCCCCCAGACAGATGAGGGCCACAATTAGCACCGTAGCAGACAAATTCATTTTTGATTCTTCGATTGGTTTTCTTCTGGGGATCGCAGATGGACACGTCTGCCAGCTAGGCCGCTTCACGATCAACTGTTGGGTGTATCTCAGCCTTTGCGATCGGCCGATCTACATCAACTCTCACTTTTCAATCGCCACGGGGGCGTCCCCCTTTGTTCGATGGCGCTAATTGCTTCTATCAATATTCAAGATGTTTCGGCAAATTAAAAAATAAGACAAAAACTGGCTTGTATAATCAAACGATTTTTGGCACATGTAACCAGATGCAAACATTTAATAATGTATTATGTAGGAAAAAAACAAAACGGGTGTACAAAAGCCGAAACCGGTTAGCATCCAAAGCTCGTGGAGGAACTAGTTTGGTTTTCTTTTGTTTATTTTGTAGCTCGGCGGTGCCTGGTTTTTGTTGCTTTTCGATTTCCTTTTCGGGAAACAGATGTTGCCCAGAACTTTTACGGGTCACAAGAGCGGAGGCGGAGAGATCTCCCCTATGTGGTAGTGCATATGAGTGGGGGCATCCCAGTGAACTTCTGCCTGGGATTTCTAAATGCAGCCGCTTGCTTGCCCTTTCAGCTTATAAGACCCCAGACCGAATACACAATTTTATTGCTATTTATAATCAAGAAGTTTAGGCAAAGAATTAAGAATTTTAAGGAGTATGATTAAAGAAATAAGACAGATCATGCTATGAAAGGTTATTCAATTTGGGTAGCCATCAGAAATAGTCTCAGTTCCACAAAAATGTACGTCTAAATTAAAATCTCTTAAGACTCAGATTGATTTTAAAAAAGTAAAAGAATAAACCTATTATTTGGCGTGAAAGTATGCTACTACCAAAAATATGTATTTGCAAAGTTTTTTCAATTTTCGAAGTTTACGTATATATGATTTATTGTTAAGTTCTAACACTTTGAACTGAGAAATAAAAAAAAGTATTTTTTCGACAAGTGTTTAAAAAAAGGCTGAAGTTATCCAGCTTAATAATAGTTTTATATCAAGGCAAGGGTTATATAACTAATAATTGCATGACCACCTTGTAAGATTTAAAGGATATACTTTTGAATTATCAGAGCTGAGACGGTTTGATTACTTATGTTAGTCATTTCATTTTTATTAAAAAAGGGTTTAACTTTATTAAATTTTTATTTTTTTTTTTTAAGTGAGAAATAAATTAAATTTAGTCAAAACTCTGATAAAATGTACATAATAAAATATTTACCCTATTTAATCAAATCAAAGACTTTTCTTACCATGTACGATTTTAAATATTTTGTTTATTATTTGTTCCACATTTAATCTAAAAGTTTTGACAATTATTACAGAACTCTAAATAAGGTGTGCAATAAGAATTAAAACACGGATTAAGACACTCACAGCTACCTTTCATAAAAATGAGAATGAAGTGAACGATAACAAAGGGATAAATGGTGAGATCGCTTAATCAAACATTAGATATTGGGTATGCGATTTTTAATGGAATATGCGAAATTGTTTACGAACTAAATGGAAAAAACAATTATCCGAAATAAATGTATAATTTTTGTACAACTTGAAAGTCGTCATGAGGCGCTTGATTGGTACTTTTTGCGAGCTTTTCCTTACACTATTGCTTTTAATGCTTACACTTAAGTTAAGGAATCAACAAAACTGAGCACTGTTCGATATAGTTAGCAGTTAACCTAGGATAAGTGGTTAAGCAGCGGCTGGGCGCCTACTCGATTCCATGGGCGAAGATCATGACCAGGCCGGGATCGATCATCACGTCCTCAGTCATATGGAGGTTGTCGCAGCTCAAAACGAGCACAGCTTGCTTGCCTGTGGATAAGAAAATAATTATTTATGCCTGCCGATATCAGTATTTTAAACTAGCTACCTGGAATGCGTCGACACACATAGTTATCGTAGATTCGACGGTTGGTCTGTCGTGTTTCCAGAGAACTGAGTCCTCGTGGCCAACGGCGCTCGTGGCAGAACTCCATGAGACTATCCAGGATGTGTGGCGGACAACCCGACTCGGACAAAGCGCGCTTGATCATGAGCTGTAAGAGAAAAGTAGGTTAAGCTTGTATTATTTTCAGTAAATGTGCTTCTTGGGCTTTACCTGCAGTGCATCGTCAGGCGTAGAGATCATTCCCCCCCAGCGAGTGACCCTGGCCCGGGGCAGCGTGCTGCTCCAGCGGATCACCTCGTCGCGCTCCATCTGGTCGGCTATGGCCCGCATCGCAGGATTGGAGACTCGCATGGCACGCATAAAGTCCTTGAATAGCTGCAGTTCCCGCTTCAGTTCGTTGATGGTTAGCTGCTGATCGGTGAGCTCCGACTTGAGCTCGCCCATCTTCTCCGTCTGCTTGACGATCAGGGTACGCAGCTCCCGGACGCAGTTATGATCCTTCAGCTCGTCCTTGGGTATGTCGAAGCCACAGCCTTTCTCGCAGGGAAACGGACGCTTCGGATTATGGATGCACTCCTCCAGATGGGAATTGTAGGCATCTAGTTTAAGTACGGCCGTGCAGCCGTAGGGGGCATTGTCACAGGTAATTGACAGTCTGGTTGGCAAGGATAAAATATTAGTTTTGGAGCGGGAGGAGGAGGAGTTGGGTATCACTCACCTGGACAGTAAGTTGCGCAATATGCGTGGAACTGCACGCAGATTGGCGGTGGTCAGGGCATTGCGATCCACCGGACATGTTGGTTGGCGGGTTAGCCACTCATTAATGCAGCCACGACAGAAGGCGTGCTCGCACATCACGGCCTGAATCAGTAAATATATATAACACATATGGTATATATGGGTATATGTACTTTGCACGAACTGCAAACAAAACAAACCTGAAGCGGATCCTCCAGCACCCCGGAGCAGATCGGGCAGGTGAGCTCCTCGTCCACCTCCCCTTGAAAACGATTTACATCGTAGCCCATCTTAGGTCCTCAGTTCGCTAGCCATCCGCATGAAGTTCAATTTATTAATAAGTCTTTTCTGCGGATTGCAAAATCTTTCGCTGCGCTTGTTTCGTTTCAGTGTTGTAAGGTGTGTGAATAAAACCAGTGCTGAGAAGCAGTGTTGTCACAATAGCAGTATACCGTCAGACTTGTCCTTTTTTTTAATATTTGTTGGCTTCAAATTATTATTTCAAGCTAAACATTTTTTTATTGTCCACTGTTTCAAAAATATAAATGGCTGTTAAGAAAGGCTTTTCAAAAAGTTAAGTATTGGTATACGGGAATCAAATAATTTATTGCGATTGTAAACCTCAAACCCTCCTGACAAGCTATGTTAGATTAAAGATAATTTACATATTTCTGAATTTTATATGATTGTTTTTATTTTAAATGTTTTATTCTTAAATAGCTATATTTTATTTAAAAATTGTTTCATTGCTCTTCTACCTGGTAAAATACTCATAGCATAAAATAAATGTATGATGGAATAACAATTTTGTTATATTCAGGTACAAACTTAATTTACCGCATAAATTGTCCACCCAGCATATCCTAATTTAAGGACCACGTCACCATAACTCTTTTCTGCAGTGGTTGAACAGCATAATAATTATCTAAAAATAAAACATATTTGCAATAGGTAAAAATATCAATGTATTTAACAGTCTGGACCGGGCGCATGCCACTATTTGGTATACAATTATGAAATTCGTAAACTCGGGGGTCCAAAAGATATACACTCGTTCATAAACTAACACAACACAGGTTAACGACAACATTCAACGCGCACTTATTCAGATAATACCCCTTGTGCCCCGCACCCTCAAAGGAGGTGATCCTGTACTATATCTCGTTCCGATCTTTCCAGCCGTACTTTTGGCGCTGCTGCTTCTCCCTGCTGTTTCCCTTGTTGCTGTTCCCATTATAGGAAGATGCCCTTGGGGGAGCACAGTAGCAGGATCTCTGCTGGGAGTCCAGATAGGACCGGCATCCTAGGGTTAATGTGCCGGTAAATAGCATCTTGGCCGCCGCTTTGCATCCCTTCACCATAAGATCGCTGGCAATGGACTTCTCGTAGCTGTCACAGTGTTTGTAGAGGCACCTCTTAAAATCCAGGTCGCACAGCTCCTTGTCGCTGTTGCAGGTGTCGTAGCAAATATCATGGTCATTGCAGCAGGTCTCCATCTCCTTGGCGGGCAGATAGTCCGTACTGATCCTTAGCCCCAGGGAACCACAGCCGTCGGAAGTGGGGGTATAGAACTTATTCTGCACCGCTCGAGGGGCTGTAAAATCGATCATACATGGAGTGCATACATATAGATGCCGGGCAATTTACATAATTCGATTTGCGTCACATACCTGGTCCACCGATATCCGGAGCGGGGCATTGGTAAACGCAATTCTCGTCCACTGCGGCATCGAATACCTCGTGAACCGTGCGAAATTTGCGGACCAGAACTATCAGGTTCTTGAACACGTCACCAAATATTGCCTCCGCCGCTATAATGGCATCCCTTAGCTAAAATCCGGGGGGAGAAGACACTTTACTACAGGTATCTTTTACAGATTCTCAAAGATGTGTCCTACATGAACTATTGTGCTGGATCCGTAGCCGGAATAGGCGTATGTGAGGAACGTTAGCAGGTATATGGCCACCTTCATCCAGGAGAACTGCATTTTTGATCTGACTTTATTTGTGTTCCGTTCAAAAAAGGCGATATATTTTTTGTGAGCGCATAATAATAAACTATCCTACAGATATTTTGTGCAGTGTGACCGAGGTCAAACTGTTAAAATTTACCACCGGCTCAGAAAAATATACCAAATTAAATACATATAAATTTTTAAAATATAACGGAAATTTAGCACTGAGGTGAAACGTTATAAACGTTATTTAGCTTACAAAAAATAAAGACTATAATTAATTAATTAATTACTTCAATTGTTTAATTTTAAATAGTCTGATAATCTAATAATCTAATGAGTAGTTTGTGAAAGATTATATTTTTTCAAGCAGTGGCGCCATCTGGTACTGGAATAAACATTAAATATTTGGCAACGCCTCACACAAAGTAATCGAATTATCGGGAGGGAAAATTCAAAATGTGTGTTTAGAAAAATATAATATTCTATACAATGGAAGTCCGTTATATTTTGGACCGTATTTACATAGTTTACAGGATCGGAACATGCGTTTTGGCCAAGTTAGCACTCGGATTCTTCTATTCCTGCTGGAAGCAGAGTAAGCTGAATGTGAAAAATTCCATAAAGGCGCACAAGAAATTTAAATAATTACGGTTGACAGAATGCCGCGACCATGACAAGGCTTCCGGTCTGCGGACAGGACTCGCGCCGCCCTCAACGCCCACCCAAGGAGGTGAGTGCACAATGTCCTTGCCCTTGACAACGGGACTGCAGCAGCCGCTGCGGAAAAAAAGCAACACACAAAGTTAAAACTAAAGCAGGCTGACATCTCGTGCCTGCCTTCGCTTAATTATAACATCGAATTGAAATGCACACGGCAATTGTGTGCGCCACCTGAAATGTGACTCTGGCACGCAGGCGTCACTCGAATTCGTCTGCACCTGACCTTGCTGGCCTTTATTACAACGGCTAACAAAATCAACATACATAAACATGCAAACGCAACACCCGAAAAGCGTTAAAGAGGCGCTCTCGCTGTTTGCTTACACTGGCAGAGCCAGAGGGCTCGTAAATACACAAAACATGTTCCCAGATTTTTTCACTGCCGCCGCTGCCGCAATGTCTACTGAAAACAAACAAAACACTGAGGGAAAACACCACCCTCTATAAAATCGGACATAAGCCTCTTGATTCAAAGTAGAGTCCTGCATGGAATTCGAAACTTGTAATTGCAATTATGTTTGTTTAAACACAGCTCAAAACGATCAGTAGAAATAATTCGTATTAAACCTAGCTGACTTGTCTGAATTTTATGAATTTTTGCCAATTTCATGAACTAGTCAGATTTTATTTTTGGCTACTGTAAAAAGCAGACAGTTTAAAAATTGTCAAAAAAATGAGTTATCAGCTCAATAATTTATCGTTTCGGTATAAAACTCTGAAAACATTTTTTAAATAATGGTACAAAATATACCATGAATTCTTTAAAAAAAGATGTGCAACGTAAACAATTTTCTGATTTAAAAATTCTTATAAAAAAGTTGCCTACAGAAAGTATACTTTCCTGTAGGAGCTGTCTATTGGTGATATATTTTAAAATGTAAAATCTAAATCTTAGTAAACTTAGAATTTATTTATTTAATTAGGCATTAGGCAAACTAAGCATTTTACATTTATGCATTTATATAATTCCATACATTCTTAAAATGCTTTCATGAAAGTGTATGATTCAAAACAGCTTCTGGAAGGTTTTTTAGTTAATATTGAAAAAAAATGTAATTAGTTCTTAGTGTGGCTTTATTTTAGTGCGTACATAAAACAAACAAAAATTTTGCAATCACGTATAGGCTGTTTGATTTATGATGATTTCATTCCGATACTGAAGAATTCTGATATAATAATTAAAAATATATTTCTTCGAATTTTTTATTTTTTTGGTGCTGACGGAATGTCTACCTAAGAAAACCCAACACTTAGGAAATCCCTCATATACATTTTCCAGATTTGTTGCTGCCAAAATGTCTGCAACCAAATTTCATGGGAAAATACGTTAATTAAATTCAGTCCAATATTTCTAATAAATATTAGATTAGTTCCATCTAATAATATGTTAAAAATATAATCCTACAAAAATGTTTAAATAAAATTTTATAGTTTTCTTAAAAATCTTAATCCAATTATGATAAGTATTAAGATTTTAATATTTTACCATTGTTTATACACTCTTAAATTGATTCCATTTCACTGTAGTTTTTTAGTGGTCTTTAATGGTTTAGTAGGTTTTAAATAAGTAATATAAGCCATTTAAGCCGTTTTATCACAATTCTATATAAGAGGCAGCTTTTTAAATCCAGCTATGATTCCAGATAATTTTCTAGAACTCATTTAACTAGTCTCTAACTTAAGTTAATTCATAATTTTAAAGAATAACAATGGTAATATTTTTAAATCTTAAGAAAAATATTAATGATCTGGGAAAAAAAGGAATTTTAACATAAATATTTAGTATAAATTATTAAATAATAATTATATGCTTTAAAACATTGAAGTTAAATCGGTTTTCCGCTAAATTGCTATTATATATCGGAGTATATTTGTATATGTTTAAAACAATAAGTTATAATTATTTCTCTTATTTTTCTGATTGTTCCTATGTTAGGTATATTATATAGTCGTCCGATTCTTTCCGTTTCGAATTATATACTACCTGCAATAGAAAGAAGGCTTTTGGAAATGTTTCACTCATGCAGTTCTAAAACTGAGCGACTAGTCTGACTCTCCTGGCGATGCTGATCAAGAATATACATATATACTTTATAGGGTAGGAGACTGACTTTATAGTACCCTCTAGACGGAAATAAAAAAGTATAATTTTTGTTGATTTTGAAGTAAAATAATAACTATGAACCATAAAAAGTCAATTAGCCGGAGACACTGTTCCGGCCGCCTTATCGACGTCGTCTCCGCCATCCTGCGGCGATGATCCTGTTGCCGCCAAACCGTTTAGGCCCTCAAATGGAACAACACTCAAGACACTTGGCCAAAACCAAACAGCCGCACACATGGAGATGGAGAGCAAACACAAACACATCCGTCCATCCCCGCGCATCCCGAAACCCATCACCTCTCCTTGGCCATCATCTTCATCATCGTCGTCATCATCGCCCGCTGCCCCGCCCCCTGCCGCCCGTTCCGCCCCCTTTTCCGAACGACCACGACTGCGACGCCGACGTCGACGTCGAGAGCTGTGGCAAGCGATTCGCAGATTTTACGTTTCAGTTTCGTGCAAAACGTGGAAGCGGCTGGTCAACCCAAGAAAAACACCACAGAACTAGCTAAGGAAAATTGGTCTAGAGGTTTTTTAGAAAAACAATTCGAATTGCCCGAACGTTAGTTTTGATTAATTACGTTTAGTGGAAGTAGTTTGCATAGTGCTGGCTAAACGGAGAGACTAACGAAAAACAAAGAAAAACTGCAAGCTCCGCTGCAAAACCGGAAATTCTAGATCTCTCGGATCTCACGATCCCAGCGTTTAAGCAAAACAAACAATACAAACAAAACAAAGCGGCACTTTTTTGCAACAAAAAAACCAAACAAAAAAAAACGTAAGAAAAACCCACGAAAAAAGTGACACAAATAAAGCAAAGCGCGGTCGGTGTGTCCAGTCGATCTGGTACACCCATAATACCCATAATAACCCCGTATACCTATACCTATACCTATACCTATACCTGAAAAACACTGAGTGTTGAGTTTATTTCTGTTTCTGTGTCGGCTTCAGCTTCAGCGGTTTTTCGCTTTTTTCTTAATATTGGTGGCCAAAAACGAAGGAAAATCGACGGCAAATCGTGGAAAATCGTGCGCTCTTAAAGTAACATATTTATTTTTAACAATTTCGCAAGCGTTCAAATTTTGCTCCAGCAAAAAATCAGAACTCAGAAACCAGACAATCGCAACCAGAACAAAAACAATAAATAGATCGGCGGCGCGATCGTTAAGGAAAACCAAAACAGCGGCGGCAACGGCCGGCGACTTTGGCTCTTAAAATTTAGTTTGGTGAGTAATCGTTAATAGTGTAAAAAGCAGCAGCCAACAGCCAACAGCCAGCAACAAATCATAAATGCTTGCTTTCCAAAATAGAAACAAAAAGTGGAGATAAATTCGTTTTGATGATTAAGCTTTGAGTACTATAATTAGGTGAGCCGATTTAATTAGTGCAATTAGCTAATTACACTTCACATAGACAGGTAAATCTTAATATTTGGAGTGGAAAATATATAAAAAAGTGTCGGTAGCAAATGAGTTTCTTTCGCTTTGTCTCACAGAGATTTCCGAGATCTTGGTAATGTAGTGATTAACTTGATTTGATTCGAAAATTTGTGTATAAATGATTCATATTTTTATACCCTTGCAGAGGGTATTATAATTTTGGTCAAAAGTGTGCAACGCAGTGAAGGAGACATCTCCGACCCTATAAAGTATATATATTCTTGATCAGGATCACCTCCTGAGTTGATATAGCCATGTCCGTCTGTCCGTCTGTCCGTCTGTCCGTCTGTCCGTCTGTCCGTCTGTCCGTCTGTCTGTCCGTCTGTCTGTCCGTCTGTCTGTTTCTACGCGAACTAGTCTCTCAGTTTTAAAGATATCGAATTGAAACTTTGCACACACCCTTCTTTCCTTTGCACGCAGTATATAAGTCGGAACGGCCGGGATCGGCCGACTATATCCTATAGCTGCCATATAACTGAACGATCGGAAATGCCATAACTTTGGTGTTTGTAAAGTTAGGAAGTTGGGATTTTCTATGGGTTTTGTATTTGGCTAATCAATCCGACATGCCGAATTTCATAAGGATCGGCCGACTATATCCTATAGCTGCCATATAACTGATTGATCGGAAATGCCATAACTTTGGTGTTTGTAAAGTTAGAGTGTTGGGATTTTCTATGGGTTTTATATTTGGCTAATCAATCCGACATGCCGAATTTCATAAGGATCGGCCGACTATATCCTATAGCTGCCATATAACTGATTGATCGGAAATGCCATAACTTTGGTGTTTGTAAAGTTAGGAAGTTGGGATTTTCTATGGGTTTTATTTTTGGCCAATCAATCCGACCTACCAAACTTCATAAGGATCGACCGACTATATCCTATAGCTGCCATATAACTGATTGATCGGAAATGCCATAACTTTGGTGTTTTTAAAGTTACGAAGTTGGGATTTTTATGAGTATTAAGAATGCATCATATGAATAATTTTGGAAAATATAATTTACAGAGTATTCTGCAAGGGTATATCAACTTCGGCTCCGCCCGAAGTTAGCTTTCCTTTCTTGTTTGTAAATAAGTTACTTAACATGTTAATCACTTTGTTTGTGGTCTTTTCAAAGCCTATAAAAAAGTATTACGAATAGGTAAATAAAGTATATATTTTGTGACCGTAAATATATCATTTTGTTTTGAAAGATCAAAATAAATAAGTAAATAAATTAATTTTTGTTTTGCCGTAAATATATTTCTTAGTTTTAGAGGCCAAAGAAATCATAAAATTCCGGAAAACTTTAGTTTAAGAAAATATATTTGTCAGCCCCATAATGCTTAGTTTATTACCTCTTTAAAACAATAAATAACTTTAGATCATAACAATATGTATATATATATGTAGATGAGTCCGATATATTTGTAATGCATGGAACTTAATCCCTAGTTTTTTTTGTTTCCTTTAATCTCACTCTTGAAGTTCATCAATAATTTCCATGTATTTGACCCCATTTAAATAGCATTTCTTCATGTCCCGCTTCAATAATTCTCAGCAAACTCAGCCAAGGACTTTCAAAATCTATTCCCCAACTTCCCCATACGCATAAAAGTTTTATGTATTTCCATAGCCAAATACAGTGGGTCGGGAACTAGCACAAGGACAACGGAAATACTTGCTCTATAAAAACAAATCCAAGACCATAAATCTGTTTCGCCCTTATGAGAGTTCGAGAAACCCTCCCAGAAAAAGCCAGTACTAAATCCAAGAAGGAACAAAGCGTGTGGCTGGTGGTTATATGTGTTTATGTTATGATTACATTTAGCAGGCATTATTTTTGACGATTATTGCCATTTGGGGTTTATTACCCAAAAACCAAGGGAGTGGGGTGAAAATCTTTACTTTGTCAACCGAAAATGGGCAATGAATTTTCGTTTTTGTAACACCCCGTCATTAATTCGAACGTATGCACTTATTCAGATAATTACACATCCTGGCGGACGAAAAATATTAATAATGCCAACGCCTACAAGAAATTCTCTTTCACTGTTTGGACATTTCGAAAATACCCCGATGACGATGATATTAATATGAGACGCTTTCTTTTTATACAAACCTATCTATAAACTCATGCATGTATTTTTAAACAAATCGCCTCGCGTTGCCTTTAATTAATTAATAACATAATTTATGCCTTGGGTAGCCCAACGAATTAATAAATGTTGCGTACACTGCACGTAAATTTAATTTCCCGAATCAGAGGTCAAGTGGCCTGCAGTCACAAAATTAAGCAATCTCTTCGTTGTTCTGATTATTTAAACATATTTGCTAATATTCTAAATAAATCAAAGTGTCTTTATGTGAGGTGGGCTAAGACCCATGGGATGAGTTTCGTCATTTTTCAGGGGAAATCTTGAACCAGCATAATTTATAAGACATTTAGTAATAAATTAAATGCGGGGAAAATATTCTGGATATTATAAAGGGTGAATTTTGGTTGAGAAAGAAATTTTATTAGCCTCAATTTCAATTATCAGATATTAGTTATTATGTTAATTTGATTTTTAAACTTAAATAAAGCCTTTAAATATGTTTTTTTTTACTTTTTTGTATTCATTAATGAATCTCAGAAAAACATTTTAAAAATGTATATGTAAATAATACACAAAAATTATAACTGTAAAGTAGGAAGTGGATTATCAGAAATTTATTTGTAATTTGTAGAGTACTAATAAAATACTAAAACATTGACCCTAAGTAATCTTTCCACTTGTTAACCAGAATTTGTGAAGCCACTTCTGGTTCTACAGAATTTGATAACCCTGATCATTCGCAGTCATGCACTCCATTCACCTGATCTTTCCACCTTATCTCGTAGGCACTAATTCCTGTGCTTAACTTTTTTTATACATCGTATATAGTATCTGCGTTTTATTGCGTTTTCCATTCACGAAAAGTGGAAGCGGCATCAAGAGCAGAAAAAGAGTGCTGGCCACCGGAAGATTAGGCAACAATTTAACATTTGGCTGGCAACGACGACCCCAATTTCCATTTCCATTTTCAAATTTGGCAGCCGCCAAGGTGAATGGGGCCGAATGTGGTCTTCGGAGTGTTGGTGGATATATAGGACCGCCGATCGAGATCGGTTGTTTGTGTTTCTTGGTTCTTGCTGGTTGCTGGTTGCTGGCTGCTGCTTGGCTAATTTACAGCCCGAGTGATTGTCTACAATAATTTTTGAGAAATTATTCTCACAACAATCCATGCACTTTGCCTTAGACAACTTTAATTTATATTTCCGCACTTTTAATGCGTTGGCGTTTCGTTTTCATATTTGCCCACCGAAAAAGTGCAAAAATTTTGAACGCGTACGTAAATAATCTTGAGTGACAGGCGTTCATAAAATTAATGTGTGTGTAATAATAATAAAAGAAAATAATAAACCAAATGCTAAAGCAAACATTCCAAGAAAACGTTGGATGGTATTTTTCGTAAATTTCAAAACGTTCTACTTCGACAAGGTTTACTTTAACAAAGCAATATAGATATCCATATACGTAAATTTAATTTCTCTTGAGGCGTAGTTAAATATATTTACGTAAATTAATGTTTATCAGGGGCTGCCATTTCCATTGGAGCGTGAGGCGTGTCAATTGCATTAAGGGGTAGAATTTTGTTACGTGGGTAAGATATTTCTGTTTGGCCGTAAGACAACTGGCAATCGACTGCGAAATTAAACGAGATGATGAACCGAGATTACAAATTGGATGGGCAGAAAAGCTTTAATAACACAATTCGCCAGAATTCTGGGAAAAACCAAACCTGTTTGTCGTTAGTTGTTAATCATTTCCATGTGTATTTAATTGCATTTTTTATGGTATTCGATTTTGCATTTTTTAACTTTGGGTGGAGTTCAAATGAAAGTACTTAATCATTTTCTCGAGTGTTTTGGTCTATAACTGTTTTCATCTTTACATTTTTTTATCTTAAAAAAATTGTTTTCACGTGAAATATTTTATATGTTTCATCCAACGATTTAAATAAGGCTTCTCTGAAATGACCTGGTCTTGATAGAAATCTTTAAGGAACGAAATTTTATTGTTTTGTATAGTCAAGACATTTTGTAAATAAATATTAATCGAAATAGTTTTCAATAAATATTATAAACTTTAATACCTTTTAAAAAAACTACATCTTAGTTATTACTTACTTCATGCTAAGCACATTCATAGCTAGGAAATGACTTACTTAGTTTAATTAAAAGTTTTTGCCTACCCAGATTTTCATATTTTGAAAATCGGCAAAAACCATTGCCGATGTCCTCCTCATTTTGGCATGCCTGACTAATCTATTGTCATCTTCTTGGCCTTCGAGCAGCCAAAGCTGTAGTTAATGATGCACATCAATCCCTGCCCTCCAGTTCACAATTTTGGCGTGCTTTTTGTGCAATCCTCGGATCAATTGAATGCTCTTCTATGGCCCGACTGGCCTAGATTGCCCCAGCACCCGCTTAAACAATAAAAGCCACTCAGGCCAGCCAAGAATATGCGGATGGGTATTGATTTTACAGCTTCCATCCATGCATCCATCCTCGGTTTTGCATTTCGGGTGGACCGACCTCAATACCTCTTTATCGCCTTTATTATTTCTTGAGTTAAATGCATCTGTGCATTAAGGCGGACCCAAGAAATTGCCTTTGTGTCTGGGGACTCTGGGCTTTCCTTTTGTTGGCAGGCGGGCATCAAATTGAATCAAGACTGCAGTCATTGTTATTAATAATATTAGTATGTGATATTAACTGGACTGCAGCCTCCTTTGTGTCGGCGGTGAAAACCCTTTGGCAGGCGAACTCAATTTTCCTAGGCCCACAGTCTATAATGCCTTTTGTCCGGACGTCTGTCTGTTCGTTGATAAAACCCGGGACAGACACTTGTTGCTCGATGAATGCAGTGCCTATAGTACATTCAGTGCATATAGTACACCCAGTCCGACCGGCGGCCATTTCATTTCACTTTCAATTTACAAACACTACAATGGCTCGGCCGGGCCTAAATACAAAGCCATCAGCACTATCCTCGGCTGGTTAATTAAACGACCATGGTCTGGCAATGGGAGCGGATTGGTTGGGATTGGATTGTGGGATTCGGCGTATAAATACACCCCAAGGCAATTTGGAAGAACAATGGTGGCGGCATTCAACTAAGAGCACTGCGATTTTAATGGATATGTGAAGTGAATAGAAACTGAAGAACGCTCGTTTATAGTAGCCATTATTATTAAAGTAGTTGCTTCCTTAAATGTTTTGGGGTCAGAGCTGAGACAATTTATATTCTGAAAAGGATTCATAATTCATTTGTTAGTAGATATTTCTTAGGTACAATGTTAATATCAGTAATATGTTTTTCTAACGGTTAGTCACAATTTTATATCTTTTAATGTTTATTATAAATAAAAAATATTTCAAAACTTACTCCTTGACATAATTATATCCAATTATAATATAATTGAATTATATTATTAATTTATAGATTTCATTTAATTAAATAACTAAGAAAAATATGAAAGATCTGAACGAAAAATATAATAAAAGATAATCATTATGTTTGTATATCATCATGTTTAATATACACAATCATTTCATTGCTTCAAAAATTCAAGAAATTTAAGCAAGCATTTAAATTAAAATTAAATAAAATGATTGCAATGTTAAAAAATACACCCAAAAATAAAATTACAAAGCCATATTGCTCTGTACTCAATGCTTCAAAATAATTTATAATAGCTTGTAACTATATTTCTAAGGTTATTCCAACCGTTGTCTGTTCGTAATTACGGTCAGTGAAACCCATTTTAAATATCCCTCGAACTGTTTGAAATCAATCACGCTGGCTATTTGCTTTGTTATCCAAATATAACCAGACAATTATTTTCCTTTCCTTTCGATTGCAGGGAAATCGGCAGGAGGAAAAGGGGCGACAGGAACTCCGGCAAGGACACTCGGGGAACCGCAGGCGAGGATTGCTAGAGAGATGTCCACGGCGACTTGTGCCCGCTTCTGCACGCCTTTGACATCCGGCACGGCAGGATCCACATCAAAATTGACAACCGGAAACGGAAGCGGAGTCGGCAACATGACGTCATCGTACAAGAAGAAAATTCCATCAAACAGCAGCAGCACAACAACAGCAAATGACAGCAGCAACACAGAGACAACATTCACATTCAAATTGGGCCGCTCGAACGGCAGGAGCAGCAGCAACGTGGCCTCCAGCGAGTCATCCGATCCGCTGGAGTCGGATTACAGCGAGGAGGATCCGGAGCAGGAGCAGCCGCGGCCGGATCCGGCGACCAACAGCCGGAGCAGCAGCACCACCACCACCACCAGCTCCGCTGACCACGACAATGACGTCGACGAGGAGGAGGAGGAGGACGACGACGACGAGGAGGAGGGCAACGGGCGGGACGCGGACGACGCCACCCACGATTCCAGCGAGAGCATCGAGGAGGACGACGGCAATGAGACGGACGACGAGGAGGACGACGACGAGTCCGAGGAGAGCAGCAGTGTCCAGACCGCGAAGGGAGTGCGCAAGTACCACTTGGACGACTACCAGATAATCAAAACAGTGGGTAAGTCGGATGCTGTTTACTCTAGCCCCACGGGGCGTATGATTGATGTTAAGGTCCCACGCCTTTCAACCTTCAACTTGTCGCGCGGGTGTAGCAAATACAGAGTGTACGTTTCGGCTCCCATCGATTTTCGCTCGTTTGTTGGTTTTACCGGGAAACTATTTAGACGGATGCCATCAAAACAGTTTCGCTTCTAGGTCAGTTCAGAAGTCAAGGCTCGATGAGGTCATTGTTATTTCTTCTCGAATTGCTAAGTTCCTTGTTTTATAAAAAGATAATTCGCTTGTTTTTGGGACCTCTCTATTTATGATCTATTAGGTTTTTGATTAAAACTATAAGATATGGAGGAATTATATTGCAAAAACCCTAGACAAATAGGGATTGAAAAACTTCTGTCGAAATTTTTGGGAAACACTTTTATTTCTGTCAAAAGAAAAACATAAATGGCACACCCCCGCACACATTTCAAATCTTTCTTTACTTTGATTATTCAATTTAATTAAAAGAGTTTTCTCACCTGTTCAGTCAATTCGTTTTCATCTGCAGTTGTTTCATCTGGAAAGTGAAAAAATGTATTCAAATACCATTGTCTTACTTTTTTCTCTGCCTTTGTTTGCTATTCTTTGATTTCGCTCATCGATTTAATTTCAAATATTTATTACCTCATTTTTTAAGCCCCCTCGGTATGTGTGAGCTCCTTGCAGCTCAGCGCTGGCTTCGGTTTTCTATTGCTTTTTATTGGTTTTATGCATAAATAAATTCTTATTGATTACGCAAATTGAATGAGGCAGGGGCAAACAAGGCAAGGAGCTCGTATTATGATTATTATGAGCTTTTCGCACCACAGCGGGAAGGGCAATCGTTTCCATTGCTCAGCAGCGATCTGGCTTGCGTAAAATTTCATTTAGACAATATTTAAAGTATAGTCCGTTTACGTACGGGCATATATTCTTGGACTCTGCTTAGGATCATCAATGGGTCTTACGTACTCGCATAGACGCTCGGCCAATTAATGCCCATAATATTTTGATGTGTTTTCCCATTTTGACGTCTTCGGTGTGAGCGAAGCAGCCGATTTTAGTATCGGACTAAATTTAGTATACAATTCAAACACTCATTAAGCCTTGCGGCATAAATATTTACTTGAGGTTGAGGCAAGTTCTGAGCGTTTTCCTGATTTATTACCACATTATTTGCTTTACTACACGTGTGATCAATTTGGGTTTTCGTTTTGCTATCAAAATCGTTTAAAAACATTTATGCACCGATTGTTTCAGTTCCAAACTGCTAGAGCCAACTCAAACAATCGCGAAAATATTGTGGGAGTAAATAATGGCTTTTACTTGGACTACATTCACCTTCTAAATTGTTTTATGTTTCTTTTCAACAGATTAATTAGAGCTATATGTTCTTTGAAACCATTGTGGGAGTTAATGGTTTTCCCTTCCCACTAAAAATAGGTTCTTGGAATATTTAATTGATTTAAGCAACATAATTTAAAAAGAATACTAATCTTTTGCCTCTTTATTGTGCGCTAAAAGATTAATTTTTGATCCAAATAAATGAAATGGCTCTGGGATCTTTTTATTAGGAATATTTGTGAAAACTTGTCTTAAAAATAAACAGACTTACACCCAATCCTTTTGACCATACCAGCAATGATCGATTGGGTATAAATAAATACAAATCTCAGCGTCTTGAGGCACAATTTATCGTATTTACCTTATAGATCTTGCCCTATGTCAATGGGAGGATGTGTTGTAGTCTTTCCGGTTTTCGGCCATTGTTTAAAATTCCTCAGTCAACACCTCTTCCGAGGTATGAGTAATTCCCATGAGCTCCTTTCCGTATTTTCTTTCAACAATGGTGTTTAGCGCACACCACACGACGTATGAGTAATCTGTAGCATGGATTTCAAACAATTTCCATTTCCAGAACAAGCACCGCACTGCCCAAAAGGTATTGAGTGCGATTTTCGAGAGAAATCCGTAAAAAGTAAATAAAGCAGAGCGGATATCATGCCATGCACACGCATAGGATCCCAGATGAAATCGGGAATGGGATGTGGAGAATGAATGCCACTGAGTCACGCTTCTATTAGGGCATGCAGATAATCAGCCCGTCAATTTTCCTCCAAATCCCCCTTCGATAATAACAATAACAGCCGATGGCCAGGAGATGCGGCTATGGGCAAGCGAACACCATCGTCGTAATTGCGGAAAAGCCAGTGGATGCTGAAAGCAATATAGCAAGAAAATATGAAGAAAAACCGCACTGAGCCGAAACGAAAACATTACGAACTCTGAACATATTCCCCTCAAGACTTACTATAAATATTGATAGTTCATTTGCTTGGTTGTACGAAATCCCATTGATTAACCAGCGACGCCAGGTCTCTTTCAAATGCTCTAAAAAAAGGGGATTTTCTCCGGAGAACATTTCCCAAGAAATGTTTTTAAATTTTTGGAAAACAACAGCAGAGCTTTTGTTTTCCTTTTGGGAAAGAAATAAAACATGTTGTTGTTTGTGCACGTTCTGACTGCATGTGATTGGATGGATCAACAACCAGCAAATGCCATTAGCTTTGGCCTTAAACCTGTCAAATCGACTGGTGAGCTGCAATTAACACTGCAGTGAAATGGACTCTGGTTGTTACTTCAAAAAGGAAATGTTCGCCTCGGGAAACTGGATTGAAGTGTGTGCCTGTCTCAGCAGCCGTTTTTATTTGAGTGAAAGTCCATGGCTTGTCATCGCTGGAGTATCCGGAAGAAAGTTTGTATTGTTTTGGGAAGCCAATCCAGGATCTTCCCGGGGCCATAAAGATCTAAAGATAAGGGGAAAGTTTAAGTTCTAAATTCCAAAATAAAACTATGAAAAATTAAAAAGTTATCTAGATACAACTTTTCAGGGATTGAATTCATACTGAGGTACTATCATTTCAATAGTTTGGTTGATTGTAAATGATTGCTGAAAATCTTTTAATTTTTTCAATTAAAAATTGTATTTTTCTTCTCATGAGATAATTTTAAATTCTCAAACCATTCGTTTTCAAATTACAAAAATTGTTTATAGATCCCAATCTAAAATCCCGAAAATTTGCTGGACAGAAATTCTTAAATTGAAAAGCCAAAACGGCCTGATAGTCATTACTTTGGAAATGTGAAATGTGTTCTCGGGCGATCAATTGGCTCATTAAAATCCCAAATGTGCCTAATGCTCTAAAATTGTATAAAGTGTAGCAAAAGTGCGAGATATTTTCGGAAAGGATCAATAACCCCATCAGTTAGCAACGAAAAAGTTATAAATTTCGTTTGGTGGCCCACTTTTTCGACTAAGTGACTAAACCAATGCGGAAATCTCTGACAATTGAGGGGCTGACCTTCTGTTTCCCTAAAGTCCCCACAGCTAATATATCAACCTGACAAATTTTCCCAGTGGGGGGCGTCTGTTCTGCGCGGCTTTCTCAATGGATCGTGGACCGATGTGGGAATACGGAAAGACCTGGGAGCAGACAATCCTTTTAGACTGCCCATTGATTGATGGATTTTTCCAAAGATAAATATTTACGCACGATTCTCGGAAACACAATTCAGCTGGGACATAAAATTGGCCAAAACACAAGAGCCCGTTTGCCGTTTGCCAATTGAAATCGAATGGAAATTGCAGAGTGTCAGACGGCGCGTGTGGCGGGATTCCTTTTGGGCTGTGGCTGTCTTTTGTGCTTTTAGCATAAATTGATTTTTAAATAATAAAAGGCAATCAAATTTCGAGCGGCTAAATGTATCTGTCGGATAGCGAACACATGTCCCAGTGGTTGTTGTCCGTGTAGAACAACAAGTTGTGTGTCGACGTTGCGTCTGCAAAGTATAACTCATAGTTCAAATGGAAGTCCTCCTTTCCATTTTTTCGTGTGTGCTAAGTGCCCGACAAGAAATAAATGTATATATTTTCGGTATAAGTAATAATGATTTCGCCTGTGCTCGCCGCATGAAAAGACAAAATCAGTCAACGGGAAATTTACGATCGCATGGAAAATTTGAAATCGCCTCGCCCGATCTCTGTAAACTTTGTGAAGCCCGAAGAAAATCTGAATTTTGTTTCAACAAAACCGAGCCAACGTATAAGCAAATATTATAGAAATTATTATTTGGCAATGTGCCGAAAACCAAAGAACACCTCCCCTTCCTTCAGGCGGGAGAACTGCCGCTGGTTTTTGGGGACCCAGTCCGGATCCAAATCCGGACCCACCTCTCGTGTCTGGGTGCTTTTCAAACATTAAACGAGCATATAAAACTGCGTTATAAGCACTCTTTTTCGCCTCTGATGTGTCGTATTTATAAAGGTGACCTAAAAATGCATTTTGCATCTGGCACATATAGACAAATTGAACTGCACCCATTACTCGAAATGGCCAGGGAATGATTTTTCATATGTCAACATTAAATTTATATTCGATCACGCCTCCCACCGCTTTGTTGTCTTGTAAATTGTACTGCAAGAACTTGACAAATGTGAAAACCACATCGACATGCAGGGGCAGGTGGGCCAATATCTATATGCTGTATGGTAAATGGTAAACATCTGCTTTGACAGTGTCATAAATCGCTTAAGTTATGGCGGGATGTCGCCGATGGAAAGGTGATTGGGTAAGGTGTGTGCTTCAGTGTCCGAGTGGGTGACTTCCGTACTGATCTTTCCAATTTAGTGCCAATAAAGCTGTAAGGCTACAAACACAGGAAGAACTTAAGCAAACCGATTTGTTCTAAAGTTCCTTTTTTTCATGTTGCAATCCAATTTGGTTCTTAGCTAAGATATATTACTTTGGCACAAAAGCCATATATTGATATTAACAATAAAATCTAAAAAAAATGATTAGCGTTCAATAATAAATATATTTTTCAAGGAAGAAATACAAGCAAATAAAAATTTTTTGATAAACGGATTCTATATATATCCTTATGTGTATATGATTAATAGACATCAATTTATAAAATTGAGTTCCCCGAATTACGAAAATGTCTTTGCTCTGCTTTGCTGAGTTTTCGAAATTAATTTAGAGAATTTCAAATATTTAAAACAATTTCTTTGTAAGCTTAATACGAATATTTTTAGAATATTGTAAATATTTGCAGTCTACCAAAAAACAAGCAAAACAAATAATTAAAAGCCGGCAAGATCGTACTTCGTAAAGTACAAATTGCAACATCAACAAATAGTGAGATTAAATAGAGAGCTCTGAATGAGTTCAGTCAGTCAACAAATATCGAGTGACCTAAATACGCATTGTTTATTATTACTTACTGCCGCTTAAGTATCTCAGTTAAATGACTATGTGAAATTGTTTAAACCTTAGGTATTGACTGAATTATTCTTAAACTGACCTTCATAGCTCCGGATTTTTCTGTCGGTTTTCCCATATTTATGGATCTTTAAACAATCTTTGCTTCGTCGAACTGCATAAAACGCAATTAACTTTATTTAACTTGGTCCGGCAGCTGCCGAGAATCGCAAATG
The DNA here is from genome assembly GCF_018152115.1 of Drosophila rhopaloa. Classification (NCBI taxonomy): domain Eukaryota; kingdom Metazoa; phylum Arthropoda; class Insecta; order Diptera; family Drosophilidae; genus Drosophila; species Drosophila rhopaloa. The sequence continues at coordinate 2,036,448 of NW_025335142.1, read as the reverse complement.
GTGCCAAGTTTATATTCGCATTTACATGGCACCGAGTTTCGAAAACTTTTTACAGTATTTTGACTTCTGGCACATTTAATTTATTAAAAGCAGAAACAGATACGCGTCCGACTGCAATGATTTTTATTTGCCAGCGCAAATGAAAGGCATCCATCCATCAGATGCGGACTGGCAGACGGACTGCATCCATGGGATGGCAGTTTCACTGGACAGTTTATGGCATCGCTTCGTCAAATAGAAAGTTTCATGTATTATGTAAAATATGTTTCGCCTTTTTCCACGCACTTTTTGCAGTTGCATCTCTGCAACGTATGTGCGCCGTCTGCCACCGCCAACAGGTTTGGCCACATCTCTCAGCCAGACTTTAATTGTTGCCGACTATCGGACTCGACCGTCTGCGGCATCGTCTAAAGACTGTGCTGCACTGGAAAAAACGGTGCTGTAATGCATACAATTATGTTACAAGTAATACATAAATAAGTTTTATACTAATTAGACAATGTGTTCTATTAAAATTATAACTTTGGAATACTAATACTAAAAGAAGTGATGAAATAACATAATCTATAACACAACACAAGCCATTGTAATGGTAGAATGTGTTAAAGTGTTTTTTTTTTGTAAATAATTAAATAAAAGTTAGAAAAACTGTTTGTTGGACACCAATATTGTATACAATTAATATGGTATTTTTTGTATAAAATATTTAAAAAATATTCTGTATTCCTAGCCTCATTATTGCAGATTTTAAAGTTACTAAGGAATCGGAACTACAAATGTTATTAAAGTTTAGGTCGAATCAAAAGAAAAACATCATCGGAGCTAGCTGAAGATATAAAGTTTTTTCAAAAGGATATTTGTAAATCCCAGGTTAATATATATCACAGACAGGATCAGTTATTTTTTGAAACATTTCCATTTCGGTGACCTTTTAATTTTGATAATCTTTTGTCTTAGTGCAATCTTTAGTCGCGCTTTTGTCTGCTCCGCAGCTGTCACAATTTCACTTTGGCCAGACATTTAGGAGCAGCCGGCGGGCAGTTGGATGTTGAGGTAGTGGAAGTGGTAGTTAAAACATCGGTAAAAGCACTTTCCTTTGCACTAGTCGAGATCCACTTGAGGTGGAGTGGTTAGTGAACGAGGTGCTAAGAGATCGCTTCGCGAGGAGCGGTGCGTCAGAAGAAGTGTTTGCTTCTTTTTCGAAAGCATGCTTGAAGATTATTTGAAACCAAGAGAGTGGATCGAGTGTTTTTGGCGAAGTCATTGCACTTGACATAATCTATAGTTTGTGGTTTATTTTAACATTAGGTTGGGTTTAGGATTTTACGAACTATCCTTTACTGTTTTGAGAATTCGAAAATCGACAGAATGACAATTTTTATACAAATTGATTAACTTTAAAACAATGTTAAGTTGTTATAAGAATTAAAAAATATATTTTTATAGAATTTCGGTTAATTATTTTTGTAAAATCACACCCAAGCGATTGTTAATTAATTCAACAGTGCCGATTTCAAATGGCTACTCATTTTCAGATAATTTAAGAGGCTTTAATTTACAGTGAAAATTCCCAAATAAATGTAAATAAGCGAAGATATTCTGTGATTTCAAACAAAGCCTTACATTTGTTTATTTCTCCGGCACCCTTCTACACTTCCAAACAAAAATTATGACCAACGTTCGATAAAATTTTCCACGATAAAAACATGTAAATATTTAAAAAACTATTTTCTCCAAGCCAAAGCCGGATTCCTGTTGCCAACTTGCTGCCGGCGGAATTATTCTACACTGGCCATGTGTCCATGCAAGGCATGCAACTTGTTGCCAGCCAGAAGTTTTCGTTTTGGCCATACTTTTCCCTACCATAATTTAAATTATTTCCTGCGATTTGTTGTTCCTTTCACGCCTCGCAGTTTCAATCCCATGCAATGTGCCTGGTGTCTGCAATTTCGCGTCTGAATTTGATTTTCAATCATAAAATCATCCATCATTGGTTGTAGTTCTATCTGCTTGATTTATTTCGGCTGGCATATTTTCAATATTTATTTCTCGTTTAGCCAAATTGCGAATTTAGGATGCCGAGGCGATTGCTAATCCACGTCTATATCAAAGAAAAATGTTTAACAAATGCGTGTTTTATGAACTGTTTATTTTTGATTGTTTAAATCGTTATTGCATATTTTAGTAGGGGTGTTCAAAGTTCGATTTTGGGGGTTTCTTTTCTCGGGCTTTAAATGTTTTGCACTCGAACAATGTGTCTATAAAAATGTTTTAAACATTAAGGCATTTGTTTTGTGTGGCCAACTTGATTTGTTTTTAAGGAATATTTCTTTGGAAGTTCTGGGAAACCTCGAGATCATCTCTTAAAAGCAGAGAATTTTGCCAGAAGGGTAGTTAATTCATTGATGCGTCGTGTCTCTGGGGTTTATCAATGATTTCCCATGCCTTTCTTCCCCAATTTCCACGCTTTTTCGTCCCCACTTCAAAAGCTTATATAATCCCATTGCTTCGCTGATTCATTCGAACTACGTAATCGAAAAACCGATTTGTGTAGAGCAAAAAGAACAATTCATTAATTACAACGTCGGGATTCATATTTTCATTTGCACGTGTAATGCTTTCTTCCCCCTTCAGGCACACCCATTTGGGGCGGGCCACGCCCATCCAACTACGCCCAAGTATACTTTCGCGCAAAATAATAGTTGTGCGATATTGAGAATTCTAGTTTAAACAGTTTCAATTGAATATTTCGTGGGACCATAGGAAAATTTAAGGAACAGGTTAAAAAATTGAGTTTTTAAAATGCTTAAAAATTTTAACATTTAATTCAGCTTGTATTTAAAAAACTTTTTGTTTTAATCTAGGCATACAATTATAGAACTATTTTTTATTAAACACTTCTTTAAATTTATTTGAATATATAATAAAAACCAAATATAATTTCAAAAGATTGTTAGTTCAAATTAAATAAAAATTTGATTGTGTACATAGGAAATATAATTTTTTATTGTTCCTTTATATTCCGTTGACTGGTGAGTACATACGCAAAACGCCTTTTTAGGACTATCCGTTAACAAAGCCAAACACTTAGGTGAAAAAACTTTCAAATAAGAATTATATTGGATTGTTCAAGACTTTCGTGCATAGTTTTCTGACCGCATTTGTAAGTAGCCAACTATTCTCGTCAGATGTTCGGCGCGTTTTTGTTTAATTTTCTGGGAGGAACGCACGTGGCAAATGACTGTGGCCGAGTTCAATAATCTGCCCACTTTTGCTTTGTTACATTGAAAATCACCGCTAATTATTATTGGCGCGATCGGGAACATCGAACATTGCGCACACAGGGAAAACGTGCTGAAAAACTAAAAACAGCTGCAGAAAGCAAAATTTTCCCCCACTCCCCTCCTCAGCATTTTGTAACGAGAAATGATTGCGTTTGGGGTTTTGATTTATAAGACAAATCAATTTGTAGCCGTTTTGTTGTTATGGCATGCCATGGAAAACAAAACAGAGAAAACGAAAAGAAATTTTCCGCCGTCGCTCTTGGCCTTAAGTGTATCAGCCCAAAGTGTTTATGCGAAATCCGAGAGGCTCACACGCTCCGTGTTTCCTTTCCTGCCAGTTAGTCACTCGCTCGCAGACGAGTGCCGGCCGATTTGGACGTTAGCCCAATTAAAAACTCAAGGTTGAGAAAATCTCGGCTGGGCATGTAAGCCAACACCTCGTGCCGACTATATTACCTGGTAGCAGTGCCAGCCAGCTTGGTTTGGTAACCTCAAAACGTGCTCGTCAGTGAAAACAGTAATTATGCACCCTACGCCCATATGCACGTTACAGTCGTGGCCAAAGAAGTGGTACTATCATGAAATGGGAAAAATAATATTGCCTATTTTAAAAGAAAAATTTACATTAATTCTACATTTATATTTTGTCTATTTTACTTTTACTAATTCTTAGATGATTATTTAAAAGTCGATAGAAGCCGTTCCATAGCATAAGTTTTTTATTGTAAATACATTTTCAGCAAATGTACCTATTCATATATTGAAGGAAATTAGTGACCATTTACTAATTTATTTGAAATTTTTTATATGTTAAAATAATAATTTTTAACGTTTGTATTTTGTACACAAAAATCAGTTATACTGTTTTAACCTTGACTGTCCCTCGCTTACGTTTGGGGTAAAACGAGACCTTTTGCCATATCGTTTGCAAACACTTTAATGGGGCATGCCCCGATATTTAAGAATGCTGTTTGTGGTCTTGCCTTCGATACATTTGTTAATTCGATACCTTACATTATCTCTTTTTCCCTTTCAGGTACTGGCACCTTTGGACGAGTGTGCTTATGTCGCGATCGCATTTCAGAGAAGTACTGTGCCATGAAGATTTTGGCCATGACCGAAGTCATTCGTCTCAAACAGATTGAACACGTAAAGAACGAGCGGAATATATTGCGCGAAATACGACATCCGTTTGTCATCAGTCTGTAAGTAAAACAATATGGAAAACATGTCATGTTTTATAAAAAATATTCCATAAAGTGTTCAAGCTGGTATATATTTTTAAAATTAACTTTTTAATAAATCTATTTTTATATAAGTAAGTAAATATTGCCTTAAATTTATCATTAATTTTTTTTACCAATAGTGAAAGATCAATATCCTTAAAAAATCTGTGAAAATATTTAGTATTGCTTACCATTTCCTTATTTGTTCAAAACAAAATATTTACATTTTTGTTTAACAAAAATCATCTCAAAAATTTATTTTAATTTATATATTTTCTTTTTTTGCAGGGAATGGTCTACAAAGGATGATTCAAATCTGTATATGATCTTCGATTATGTCTGCGGCGGAGAGCTATTCACATACCTGCGGAATGCGGGAAAATTCACTAGTCAAACTTGTGAGTAAACATATATCCAAACTCTGAATCATTGTAAATAACTCCTATTTTAGCTAATTTCTACGCGGCTGAAATTGTCAGTGCTTTGGAATACCTTCACTCCCTGCAAATTGTGTACCGCGATCTGAAGCCAGAGAATCTGCTGATCAATCGAGATGGCCATTTGAAAATAACCGATTTCGGATTTGCCAAGAAGCTGAGGGATCGCACTTGGACATTGTGCGGCACGCCAGAGTACATAGCACCTGAGATAATACAGTCCAAGGGCCATAATAAGGCCGTAGATTGGTGGGCATTGGGTGAGTCTTGATATTACTGAGTATCTGGGATTGCGAATACTTATCAAGCATTCTCTTTTAGGAGTTCTCATTTACGAAATGCTCGTGGGCTATCCTCCTTTCTACGATGAACAGCCCTTCGGTATTTACGAGAAAATATTGAGTGGTAAAATTGAATGGGAGCGACATATGGATCCCATTGCCAAAGACTTGATCAAGAAGCTGCTGGTGAATGATAGAACCAAGCGACTGGGCAACATGAAGGTGAGAATCATCGGCAATCATATGTAGAATTTTTAAAAATAAAAATATAGAAAGTCTCAAAGATCTAACATGAAAATGAAATAGATAAACAAATATTTTGGAGCATTAAGTTTGTTCAGCTGCCGTACTATCCATCAAGTTTCCTTTTTATTTCATTAGATTTCTTTTAATGATTAGTAAAATTAGTCCTGTCAAAGTTTATTTATTTGTTCCACCTCTTCAAACTCTTCCCCCCCTTTTCCCAGATAGTCCCGCATTAAAATATTTGGCAAGCTTTTCGTTAACATTTTCCGGCTTATTAGGCCCCATATTTATAGAGAATTGTTTACACTTGTCACGGTTGGATGGTCAGATTTTGTTGCTGGCATTAAAAATTGCATCGCATATATCAAAAATTAATTGTTGGCCATCGCAAATAGATCTGCACATGCTCGTTGTCAGTTAGCCTAATACATTTTCTTCAAAATCATTTTTCATGTTCCCACCGAATTTTGCTTTCGCCACGCCGCGGTTCCTTATTTTTTAATAGATTTGTCGCGCGTTTTTGCAACACGAGCCAGCCAAGTGCAGAACGTTATTTATGTCCAATATTTTGTATTTCGTTCTATGCCCGCCCCCCGATCTCGGAACACCTTCCACCCCCACAGAATGGCGCCGATGACGTGAAGAGGCATCGCTGGTTCAAGCACTTGAATTGGAATGACGTCTACAGCAAGAAACTAAAGGTGAGTTCAAGGGGTTCCTACTCCTCAGAGTTCTTCCGTTTTAATTAGCAGTAATTGTAGTTATTACTTTGTGTGGATTTTGCGTCACACATTTTTTTGGTTGGGTTTTTGTCAGTCGGCCAATGTATTTTCATACGTTCTCGTAATTAAAAGCAAATAAACAAATCAGTTTTCCAAATTAGCTGTGCCTTTAGTTAATGACCGCAGCGTCTATTTCGGCCGCCCGGGTGGGTGTTAGACCCATAAATCTCCCGATTCCTTCTGCCCAGCCCAGCTGGTCCGAGTGCGAGTGAAATGTAACAAAAGGGGCATTTCGCGTATGGGGAAAAGGTGTTAATTGCCCACATGAACGCCTCTGCCCAGGCGGGAGACAATGGGTTAAGTGCGTCAGAAATGATTGTTACAAACGTGCTGAAATTTGCAACACAGTTCCCAGTTTTTGCCCGCTAACCACATTTGTTTGATGTGATTCAGAAAGTTTGGAAGTGATTAAGTACAATGTAAGTGTACTCTAGATTGGTTTTGGGATTCATTTTTGATTGGAAACCATTTTAGCTAAATTTAAATACTCATAAATAATATGTAATTAGTGAAAAATATAAGATATCCACACCAAAATAATAATTTTTCGAATTTTTTTCATTTATAGCCACCAATTTTGCCCGATGTACATCACGATGGGGATACGAAAAATTTTGATGATTATCCCGAGAAGGATTGGAAGCCCGCCAAGGCAGTAGACCAAAGAGATTTGCAGTACTTCAATGATTTCTAAATAAGATCCGAGAAATTGTCGTTTTTTGTTTTCTGTTGAAAATTGTTATAATTTGCGACAGCAAGAACATTCATTATTTATACTGGCAATTAAGTGTTTAAAGTGCTGTGCTAATGCAATGATATGTAACGGTACATATATCTATACATAAACTATATTATAATATACGACTATACATAAACATACACCCATACATAGTAAGCCTAAGTTTATACCCGTAATGTTATGTCTAGCAAGTGACGTCTATAATTATTTATATATATTTAATTGTTTAAATGTTCAAATTGCGAGCAGTCCCTAAACCCAAAAAGAAATATCTATAAAAGTACAGCTAAAGTACAGTAAAGAGTATATTATTAAAAAAAAATATTAACGTAAAACGTTGAATAAAGTGATACAAATTGAAATTCTGTCTAGTTTCTGTATTTTTGTTTCGCCTATATTTCTTTACTTTAGGGGGATTAGTTTTGGAAACGTAAATCTGTCACATCAGGAACACGAGTCACTCTGCTGAAGGCGGTGACGAGCGTGATTTTTGTTTGACGTTTTCGTTTATATGTGTGGAATCATTTTGTGCCATTTTGTATTTTATTTTTATTTGTTGTGTTAATATTAATCATCAAACTTTTAGATATTATTTTCCACCCCATTCACTTAAAAAATTAACATAATTTTTGTATACTTAAAATTCTAATTCATAAATCGAAGGGACTTAAATTTAAAAGTACTCAAATTTTTACCATATTGAATTTTTTTTATTTCTTCTTCTGTCGTTCTTTCTATCCGGACACGAACACTTCGCCGTTGTACGGTTCGTGTCCCAGGTAGCGCAAAACTGAGAAACCGATAGCTACCGATAAGAATACGAGGGAATTTTTGAATTTTTGCAGAAACAACTTTATTAATTTAGTTTATGATGAAAAACCATATAGATTATTCAGAACGGATAAAAAACTTAATTAAATCAACAAAAATTACACATCTACTGGAATAAATTTTGTTTTAAATGCATAACTTACAATTAAAAGAATTAGTCCACTTATTTTTTAGGTGCGAATACTAGATTTATTTTAAATTAGATAATCTTTTTTTACGACATTTTCTTTAATTCTTTTCACGACCTGAACGCAAAAACACCCTGCAGATCAGACATTGTATATTTATGGAATTGACAGCATGTTTTGAAATTCAAATTTTGTCTTATTTTAAATGACCCACTGTGCGCCGCGCATGCCGTCTCTTCCACAGGGTGACTCCTAAAAGTGTGGCACCCTGTGTTCGCCAAACTACCACCATAGCATCAACAACAACAACAACAATAAACAAGTGCTTCCGCTCTTGCAGGCTTTCTCTCTCAACCAGTCTCTCTTGCCTAACGGCACTCTCTTCCTTTTGGCACGCTTTTACAGTTATACAGAGCGCGGCTTTTCACGAGCTTCATCGCTCAGTTTGTAGACAACGTTTGCCGTGGCCAAAAAGAACGGACAAACAATATTTTAGTTGAAACAGTATTTCCAACTGTAAACGGCAGCGCGATTATAGGCAACGAAAAAATAAGGAGAAAATAAGTACGCCTGTGTGTGTGTGCGTACGTCACAGACCGCGTGCGAGTGTGAGTGTGTGTATGTGCGATGGGAAAAATCAGTAAAATGTTTATGCAAATCATGCGACGAATGTGCGCCAATTGCGTAAAATCGTAAAGTGCATTAAGTGAAACGAAATTATATAATTAAGGAACGCCATAAGAAAATAAGCGAAAAGTATTGTTTTGGCAAATACAAAGAAAATAAAAAGGTTGCAGCTCCTCTTCCTTTTCTTCGCGTGTGTGTGTGTGTGTAGGTGTAGGCGAGAGTGGCCGTAGTTGGTGTCTCGTGGCCAGATGTTTGTGTGTATGTGCAGGAACGGGTGTCTGTATGTGTGCACTGTGGGTGCAACAACGTGAACAGTTCATCCCGGAAGTGATTTGTATAAGGCCGAAAGCCTCTGAAATTTTACACCCAAACGGAAATAGTTGGTACGTAGAGCCCATACATTATCCATCAAAGGTTTGCATTTTTTCTAAATTGTTCTTGTTTCGTTTTTTTGGGGTTTTTGCGGTCTACAAAAAATAGTTTTTTTTTGTTTCCTTTAATGCACAACATAATGTAATATAATTTCTATGACTTTTTCATAGCTTTTAAAGAGCTAATTTATAAAATATATGTTATTTATAGTTTATTTGCTTGATAAATTTCCTCTAAACATCCTTATATGACTATATTGCACTAATCAAACATACAAAGTGTTACCCCCAAACAATCTATAATAGTTAGTTTTTATATTTGGGCATTAGAAATATCGGTATAAATTGTTTACTTGGTTATAAAACTAAAATAGTCTAAGAATCGTTATTTTAATTTTAAAGGAGCTATTTTTTGATTTTTTCGTAACAAACTGAAAAAAAGCTTTTAGACCGCCATATATATCTCGTAATCCTTTTGTATTCAACATTTTTCGCGGTGTTTTACAGTTTTGTTTTTATGGATTTTTTGTTCCTATCGATTTTCAACCAAAAACAACTGGGAAACAACATCGAACCATCCATCCGTGCGTCCCCACACACAAACACCCATACACCCACAATTATTGCTGGGGAAACCACAAGCAACCGCAACTACGTATGAATGGCCGCACACAAACAAAGACACAGAGAAAAAAGGGGTTCAAAAATTATAGTTTCAAAACCCATACAATTTATAAGGTGCTCTTAATCCAGGTTTTTAATGTATGTATTTAGATCTCACGTTTTTCAGAAAAAAAGTTTTTTTTATATCTAGCAACTTAATGTAATTTTGAATTGCCAATCATTTCATTGAATAGGAAATACAAAATACTGTCAAAAGGCTGTCTTTGTATCTTAACTTGATTAAAATCAAATCGCTAGTTTCCTGTCGTAATTCAAGAACCGAATTTTAAGGCGTGTTATACTTCGAGTGATATCTTTCCCTCAGTGTCCTTGTACGCAGGAGTCTTCACCTCACTCATTTAACAGTATTTATAGAAAGTTTTTTGTTTTTGCTCGAAAACGAAGTTGAATTGCAGAATTTAATATGGCGGGCGGATGTGGCTTTTGAGTTTTACGAGTGCTCACCTGCGAGCTTCGAGAAAAGGTGGAAAAAGAGACGAGGCCTCAATGGGCACTTGAGGTGTTTGGCCTGACAGTAAGGGCATTAATCAAGGGGCAAAGCGGGCGCAAGGCGTGGCGGCCGGGGAAATGAAGGAGACACTTGTGCGACTGAAGTTGGCCCTGCAAATGGCTAAACGTCTTCGTTATCAAATTGTCTTCGCACAAAATATTGATATACAAACGGGGCAGCGGATTGCGGAGCTAAGATGAAAAATATTTGAAATTGATTGATGTCTTTTTTTGTGTGTAAATGTATCCCCAATAAATTGCAATGATATTTCTGTGGCAATGACGTCACCGCAAACCTATCCAGAAATACTTATGAGTTCATGAATATTTCCCGTCCATTTTCAACCCCAAGCGGTGATCCCCTGTCTTGTTGTCTGTTTTTGTCAGCTTAGTTTCTTATGGGAGCATTATAGTTTCGTATTTATAGCCAAGTTCAACCCTCAAAATGTTGTTGTCAACATTGCACTGTCCTAATGAACTACTTTACTCTCAGGCGTACCGAAAAATATATTCATGCAACAATGAAAAAGTCGATAAATGACAGGACATTGTTTTCAGGGATCAAGGGAAAATTGAATGGTTTTTTTTCCTAACTCATGGCTTCAAGAAAAGCATTTAAAAATATTGAAGCCATTGTAAGAATTGTATAAATAATTTACATATACTTTCTAATTCGTTTATTGAACGCAGATATTCAATATTTCTAAATCATTTTTTACCAATCAAAACAAGTTGTCGTTTTTGTATTACTAAAACCTAAACTATTATTAAAAATTGCAGATGATACAACAAAATAAACAACTTATTATATTTATTATATAAACTATAAATGATTGTGATTGGAAATTTAGTAGGTTCAAGTACTCTATGGAAATAATTGGTTATTTATGAATTATAATTGGTAATCTAGTAACTGTCAGACAAAAGTATTCTGTAGTGCAAGATTTGAGCAAAATTTGATGTAACTTGCTTATGACATTTTCTTTTCGAACTTTGCGTTTACAACTTGCAAAGTTTTCATCAGGCATTTGCAACGTCAAACTTTTTATCAATCAAACGCAGGACCACCGAAGTTTTTTATATCGCACAGAAACCAGATAGACAATTTGGCTTATCGATAATATAGCCAAAATGTGTTGCTCAGTAAAGCTCTAGTGGCTTTTATATATTTTGTTCTTCTATCTCCGTTTCCATCTTCATCTGTAACTCAATTTCTGTCCCCTTCTTTATTTTTTCGTTTTCTTTTTATTTTTCTTTTTCCATTTCTATTTCATATCCAATGACATGTCCCAGCGATTCTTGCAATTTTAACTCCCCTATCTTTTGGCGTTCATCCTTTTTCCAACAAACAATTAAGGTGTCCTTCGTCTTGGGTAATAAAAAAAACTGTCGCGTCAGATCAAAAATGCAACATCCTAAAATATGAGCACCATTTTAGCTTCCGGTGGATTTCTGTCCTCGGTTTCTTCGCTGTTGTTGGTGTTGTTCAATATTTACAACCTGATGGCAGCGATGAGGAGAACGTCGCCGAACTGAATAAAACATGCAGCAATCGGCAGGCGACAATGTCCTGGCTAGAAGCATCCTGCGCTGCTGCTGCTGCTCTTGCTGTTGCAGACACGTAGACGCCTTAATGACCTGGGGGATTACCGCTGTAGACAATGTCGAGAGTCCCCTAGCCGTGGGTGTTCCTGAAGCCCGAAAATCCCCAACAAAGGCCAGGTGACCAGGATGTAAACTATGCAGCGACATTGCCTCATCCAATTAGTTTAATAAACGTAAACAAAAATGTTAACCATTTCTATTTGTAATTAAAAAGCTATAAGCGGCAACCAAGAAAAGAGGGGGTTGGTAGGCGAAAAGGGGGTTGAGGGCAGGGTACACTGCAAGAATAGTAGAATCAAATTATTGCTTTAAAAAGTAAAGTCACTGTAAGACAAATTTAGTTTTTAACTTGGCAGTAGTTGAAATTATTTATAGAATTGTGATTCCAACAATATTATGAATATATGTAATAGTATGATTTTATTCCAACATCGACAATTAGAATAAAAAATGTTATATGTACTTTAAACTCTTCATTATTAGTTGATGCACATAGTAGTTAAATAAATGTATTTTAGTATTCCAGTGGAATCGTTTTTCCAGTGTATTTCTGACTTACAGTGGGGCACATGGCAAACAGAATGTAAAAAGCAACCCTGTTGAGAGAACAACAACCACCCAGTGGGGCGTGTAAGCCGCAGAAAGGGCGGCAGAGAAAGAGAGTCGCAAAGTTCTCTCCGCTTTCCTTTCTCTGTTCTCCACTCTCCACTCTCCGCTCTCCCGTTTAACCCTTGCGCCTGCGCTGGGCTCCCCAGCGGACAATCACAAATGTCCATTGGCAATCCAGGCTGAGCAGCTACCCGCATGGCTTTGTCAACAGTTCCGTTTCTGGAGGAAACCTTCTCTTGAAAACCCCCACCACTTACAGTCCTCTCCGGAATCCTGGCTACGTTTTTAAGAATGAACCACATTCCCGTACGTCATTGCCTTTGATTAAAGCATATGCAAACGTTTTTTTCCGTTTCTTCCACATTTTTTCTTTCAACTTCTGGGCTTGGAACATGTGCGGCATATCCCTGCGAGCTCCTTCCCTGAAATCCTTGGAGGATTTACATTGCATATGGCAAAATCGAATTGGTTTTTCAGCTTGCGCCAGCTTGCAATTTTTGTTTGGCTTGTTTTAAAGTTAAAATTTGTTTGCGACCGACCGCATAAATTTTTGCATAGGGAATGCCTTTGCCATCGTCCTTGCGCTTGGCAATGTTTGTCCGGTTGTTGTTGTCATAGGTTAAGCCAGTATCCGCCGGAGGGGTTTGTCGATGCAGGGACTGAGGCATTTGTTTAGGCAAATATTATGGGTCCTGGGAATGCTTTATTGCCTGCACGAGTGGAGCCAAAAAGAGCGGTCGAGCTATCCCCATTCAGTGACATCGAAATCGATTTTTGCTACATTCGGAGCTGACCGAAGGCAATTTTTTTCTAGCATATTGAAAATGGTTATCTACATTTGGGATATATCTTTCTGTTTTAACAACAAGCCTGGTTCATGGGCCTTAGCCTTAGATATTTATAATAATTTCTCTTGCATTCAAAGCTAATACAATTTAAATACAATTTTAATGGAATGCACCAAACCACAAATTTTCAGCTGGCGTCGTTCTCTGACCCATTTCGAATTTGTATTTTGTTTAATAGAATTTAAGATCAAATATTTCTAATATTATTATAAATACTTGTTAAGACAAATACAATTTTTATGTTTTTATTATGTCGAAAAATAAATATAATGTCTAACCCGTGGCAAATAAAATCGTCTTTTTTCCCCGTCAACTAAAATAAAGAAAACGAATTAATTAATATTAACCTGTTTTATACTAACTAAATCATTTTGATTGCTATTTTACTGGTATAGGTTATTTCGATATATTACAAAATTTATATTTTTGGTCCTCGTTAACTTTTCGTGTTTAAATCAAGTAAAACTAGATACAATTGAACGTTTTTTAAATGTAAAACTTGAAAGGATATCTGCCAAAAACGAGTAGTAAGCCTTTTAAATGCACATTTACCTGCAAGACGTGCCCATCTGCCCTTGGATGTGCCCCCAGGCACCTGCCTTGACCTGCTTCTGCGGTCTCACTCCGATGTCATCAATTATACAGAACTCGGCTTACATCAGAGACTCCATCAGGCTCGGGTTCGAGCCACCTGCTTAGCCGTAATGCGATGGATCAGGCTGCCAAAAAAAGAAACACACGTAACACAAAAGTGACACAAAATCCAACATCAAAATGCAAAGTCCTTGACAGCAAAAGGGGCCGAATATTCGTTTATTTGTACTTTAAGGCTTAAGCCCGCCATTAAAGGCCAGTTCAGGTTTCCTCTTTTCATTGTAGTTTTGGTGTTCGTATTTTTTGTTGCGACCAAAAGTATGCAACACGAAAAGTGTATTTCACAGTTTGCAGTTTGTGGCCCGAGGAATGTCGAGTCATAAATTTAATTTGCATATTTCAGTTGTCTGTCAGACAGTTTTTCATTTGAGCAAAAATTGCAGTTGTAATTGGCAGAATTATTTCGCCCACCGCAACGGCAAGTGCAAGTTTCCCAGAGCTCCTGGTGAATTTATTTCTGCCCTCGGCCACTGGCCCTAACATCATTAATTCTAATTGAAAAGTTTTGTCGACTGTCGGTTGCCAATTAAGCCGTATCTGAAGTGCAATTCCAGCCACCAGCTGGGTCAGCTAGAGCCTGTCAATCCCGGCAAGAAATTGCATTAAAGCACACACAAAGTGACGGTGAATTAAAACGTCAAAGTGGTTGCGCGAAAGGCGTAAACACTTTTGTCCTGGCCCGGTGAAAAAATGATGCCAAGGCAACAAAATAATAAGAGGCTGGCAATCGCAAATTGGCCAGGCCAGCATCCTTGGCCAAATGGGGAGGCCGGGGCGTGACGCCGCCAACACGCATGCATAACAGAGTAAATGAAAATTGAATTAAGTGCGGTTGAAAAACCACAAAATATGCGCGTTGCGAATAATCATTCGCGTCCTTTGAGAAGGTGAGACCCCGCCACTCGAAAAAATATTTATATCAGTTTATATTTATATTTTTAAATCCAATGACTGTTAAATGGCATATAATTAAACGGGTTGAAAGCAAAGGGGATAATCGTTTGACATTTTTCAAGCCATTGTTTTCTTCTGAATTTTATTCAATAAAAGTAATAAGAAGGTTTTACCACATTGCATATTTATATTATAAATTGAAATTGATTCGTTATGACTTATAATAAGAATAGTTTAAATAATATAAATTTGTTGATATGAAAGACAAATTTGTAAAATATTATTTAAAATTTTCCATTTGTGTTGCAGGCAACCAAATTCTTAGTTTCTACTAGTCTCTCTAGTTATGGGTGGTACAAATTTGCAAACTATTAAGGAAAGTCTGCACTTTTTTTTTTGAGTGACCTTACCCCTCCCTCTCTTCTGGGTGCCCCACTCCCTAATTGAATTCTAAGCGGGCTGGAGCGGAGCAGTGGATAGCAGCTGGAGGTGATGGCTGGCGAGAGCCCATGGCTTTGGCAAACAAATGCAGGCTTTGCCAAGTCCGTGCTCATGTTCTGAGATCTTGTTCCCCGGATTGTGGATTCTGGAGTCCGGATTGTTTGCCCCTCGGGCAAGGTGAGGGAATATACGTGGTTGGAAGGGAGGGCGATACGCGGCGATACAAATTGAAAAATGCCCTGCTTGTTTTTGCCTTGTTTTTCTCGGATGTTGTTTGGATTTCGTTTCGCTGTTCTTTTCTCGTGTTGAGGATTATTTGTACAACTAAACTTGATTTCCATATTTTGTTAGAAAAACACTTTGCGGGGGAGTCTCCTTTAAATGTGACTGGAATAAGGGAGGAACTTTAAGAAGCGTTTCCCTAACTCCATTTGTGGGTGGGTCTTTGATCAATATAAAATGAAATGTTTTAAGTGAAGTCCTACTTATTTGTTATGATTTATTTGATAATAAGAGAATAAACATCGATTTTGTTGGGTGATTATAAATTTCCAGTAAAAAAAATCTATTTTTATTCAAGTTTTTCTTTTTGAAAATAAATTGTCTTCAATATTTACTAAAATATTTTAAAACAATAAAAACAAATAATACTATAAGTCTAAATTCTGTGTACAAAATTTCTTTAAAAACGCAGTATAAGAATGTAAAGAATCTGAAGGGCAATTTCCGCAGAATTTGAGAAAAAACAAGAGAGAACGCTATAGTCGAGTGCCTCGACTATTAGATACCCGTTACTCAGCTAAACAACTTAATATAAATATGCCTTCTTGTATGTTTTTCGCCGCTCGAATTAGCACCTTGGCCAGCTGTTCCAAAGTCATCCGTTAGATGGCGCTATTGAAAGGCGGAAATGTAGGCGCCAGCCAGGCTTAAGCGTTTAATGGGTTTTGGCAAACTTTTATTAGGCCAATCGATAGGTATTGACGAAACAAATACATATCAATTAAAATTTTCATAATAGCATCAAAACTGTGGCCACAGCTTGTGGCTTGTGGGCGTCAGAGGGGGCGTGGCACCATTTTGAAATAAACTTGCGCTGCGTAGGAACTCCTAAAATCTACATGCAAAATGCCAATCTTCTAGCTTTTATAGTTTCCGAGATCTCAGCGTTCATACGGACAGACGGACAGACAGACAGACGGACAGACGGACATGGCTAGATCGACTCGGCTAGTGATCCTGAACAAGAATATATATACTTTATAGGGTCGGAAACGCTTCCTTCTACCTATTACATACTTTTGCACGAATACAATATACCCTTTTACTCTACGAGTAACGGGTATAAATATGGTTATCCTCGAATTTCAACTGTGTTTAATCAATCTTTTCTTTCCTCACAGCTTTCTTGTCCGATTGAATTGAACAATCTAGTATGCAGCCTTTTCAGCCTTCGTTTTTAATTGAGTTTTTTCATAGTTCCTGCCATTTCCAGCTATCCCATTCGCCATTCTCTTTTATCCCGATGCCAATTTTCAGCTTTTTCTTATTTTTTGCGTTTCTACTTTATTTGGCTCTTATTTTGCATTTTTTTTTTTGCGAGAAATAATTGAATTTTTTTTGCCGCCAGGGAACCAAAAACGGCCAGGTTAGAGTTCGGTGCGGATGTTAGCCATCTAATTGCGACTTTAATCATTTCATCTTTTTAGCTTCCGGCCAGGTTAGTCAGTTCTGTGTGTTTGGTAATCGAAATCGTCCTGCCAAAAGGCAGGGCAAATAAACTGGCAAATGTTTTCCGCTTGCAAATTTCGAGGACGAGAGGTGGACACTCCGTAGGCAAACACAAACTTGATTTGATGGTGGTTTCGCAAAAAGATGAGCTGGGCTGGCATCCAACAAGGTTCATAGTTCACTCAGAGAAAAAGTTGCTAATGAAAAAAAAGTCCTAATTGCTTTATGATCTGAAAACCTAAAGCATTTTCTTTAAATTTTCTTTTAATTTATTTGTCTTATTAATATTTTATATGTTTATTAATATTTAAGGATTGATGTTTATATGGGTTAGTCCTTAAAATATGTTAATTTCCCATTCGTTCTAAAATCAAAAAACCAAGGTTTCTTAACATTAGTTTTTGAATTTAATGATTAGTTGAAGTTTTTCGAAATATAAATTAATATCTTATTTTTGTAAGCATTTTATTTTTTTATGTGTCTTGTTGCCGTTTGTTCCTGTTGCTGTGAACAGGAGCAGCTGCTGTGGATGCTTCTGGCTTTTTGGCCCTATCGAATCGAGTTAATTTGTGCCGGGCCAGGTCCTGGAGCCTCGAATAGAAGCCTCCTCCTCCGGTATCTGTGTTAGTTTTTGGGTGCTTTTAATCGAATTTTTGTTGTCGAGCCAGCTGCGGGTTTTTTCAAAAGTTGACTGGGGCCAGGTTAAAGGTTTTTTCTGGTTTGCAGCTTTGGTATTTTGCGTGTTGATCTAAGCGGTTTATTGGCCCCGGTTTGCAAGTAAGCTGCTTAACATTTCCCGCATCATGCTGGCCATTATTTAATAATGAAAAGAGAGGCGGATTTATTCCGCAAATTCATCCCACTAAAAAGCTGGCAGCTCAAAGTTGGCATATCCTGCTGGTTCAGGATTTTGTCTGTCTGTTTATTAGCTCTGTTTTTGCTTGCTTTGTCCAAGCAGTTGATTTTGTTGACAACTTGTTTGTTTACCGTTTTTTTTTTGGGAAAAAGTATTTATCAACTTGTGGGGGCATTTGTGACAAATTGACAAATTCATTTAATATTCTGATGCATATTCACTATAAATGATTAATTGACAAACTTAGGCTTGTTTGATAGTTTGTTTAGGTCTTCAAAGCCATTTAATGGAACAGAAGACTTTTTCATTGTTAATGTATATTGACTTTGTTCTTCTGTGCATTTTTTTGGACCACTAAGTTAGTGTGACCTTTTCAGATTTATATGAAACTAGATTTCTTCAAATAGTTGATAATGGGTTTTAAAAATAAATAAACAGTTAATATTTTTAATATGGTAAAATTTTAACTCAGAAAATATTTTCCTTTTTGGTTTTAAACAAAATAGTTCAAGTTAAAAATTTCTCTCAGGTTCACACATTATTCAGTTTAAAACGTTTATTTGTTTTTGCTTTTCATTATAAATTATTCAATAAACCAATGCTACTACAGTTTCAAATATTTAAAGAATTCATCCCAGAAGCACTCAGTGAACAAATAATCTATTGCTGCTGCTGACACAGCCGAAGCGAGTTGACATCAAATTGAAATCAATGTTAAATGGCGAGTGACAACAGCAGTCGAGGGGAGCATCCGAGGCGCGGAAGTTAGTTAAATATTGATTTTAATTTTCCACATAATTGCAATTAGTTGATGAATGTGGAGCCAGCTGTTGCAATCCTGTTTCCCCATTTCCTGCTGCTGCCAGCGCCTCTGGGAGCGACGGTGTCTGATTCTGATTAAACATGGTGTCGGGGCAACATCGAAAACAGGAACGGAGGCAATAACAGACACTCAACCGAGTTGAGCAGCCATCACTACGATGGCTGGAAGTGGCACAGTGGTTAAGCCTAGATATAGCACTTATGTAGTTATTACAAAGTTTAAATTCTAAAAAAGTTTTTAGTTCAAGTTTTTAGTTCTATTGAATTGTAGATTTAAGCCATGATATTTTACATTCTTACTTTAAGCCTGGCAAAAAAATTATTAAAATTATTCAAGCTGACGCAGTAACTAAACGGGCTACGGAAATCTATAAAAAATAAAACATTTAATACTCTAACTACAGTTAAATAATACATTTTAAAAGAGTGTTTAAGAATAAATGAGTGCTAGTACGTGACCTGGCTACTTTGGTTAGGGAACGTATGTATACAAATCACCATAAAAATATAAAAGAACAAAGTTCATAAAACTTTGCAAATATTTGATGAGATTATTTGAAATGTTGAAAGGACTTTTCCCGTTCGTCCCCCTTTCCCACTGTGCCCAAGTCCTCTTGGCAGCAACGCCCTTTTGCTGTTCCCCTTTTGGTTTCTGTTGCTGTTTCTGAATTTCCTCAACTCGCTCCCTCGAAAACTCTTGTCGGGGGCCTGATGAAAAGCCACTTACGCACAATTTTCACAACTCAAAAGCATTTTATTGATTGCACTTTAAAAACGCCGGGTTGAGGGCAAACCAAAACACTCATACGCCACGTTGGCTGGCATACTGCTCTAGAGAATTTTTAGCCCCCTTTTGAATGTGCGTGTGAGCTGGGTGCGTTTATTGACTGTCGTTTTTGAAATTGAGTTTTTCTGCCTTTTAGATGGCCCCACCTCCCCTTTGGCCCCTCAAAAAAGTTGGTTAAACTTTGGGGTCCTTTCCTGACGCTGCTGCAAAGGCAATTTAGCCCTCGAGGTCTCAGCAAGATGTATGTAAATGTGGATGGGGCTCGCCCGAGAAATCAAAGTCATTTCTGCTCATTTTTTTTCTTGCTTACTGCTGGTTAGATAACAATTTTGCCTACGGAAAATTCCTTATTTTCCGGGGTTCCTGGCCCCTCAGGGTTAATTGTGCAAGAAGGCTAATGAACATGGAGCTTGGGCAGCATCTGACAGCTGCGTTTGAAATTCGGCTTGTTAATTGTTTTTGAAATCGTTGAGTGAACATTAATAAGATGTAAATTTGAGGAAAACTAGAAAAGTCTTAGGCTGGGGGACTTTTAATTGATAATTGGGGGTTGGATTTCGGTCCTATGAATAATGAGTGGCTATGTTTAATTGGTTGTAGGAATAACTTTGATTGTTAATTCATATGTTAATGGTTGGCTCAGATTTTGATAGATTTTTAATTGGAAAACTTTTGGAGTCTTTTCATAAAAAGAAATTGTTTATACATTAAATATTTTAAAAACTTAACCTTAATTGTAATTTATTAAAAAACTGGAATCTGATTATTTAATGTAAATGTTTAAGTCACTTGACAAAATACTTCATATCCTTTGAACAATTAAAGCTGAATAAACGAAGCTTTAAATTTGGAATACGAACAAAGAGCCCAAAAATGACCTTAAATCCAACAAAACAATATAGCAATATTTCTTAATGGGACTGATACAACTTGTTCTGCAAACATCTGGTTAATTAATCGAACTTCTAAAGATTGTCACATGCCTTGGACTATTTTCTTTATGCTCCCCATAAAGTAATTTATGCGAAATCAAGCCATCTCCAGCTTCGATCTATCTCAGCACTATTCATTGCCTTTATATGGCTGAGCATTGTTTGCAAATCGCTTAATTATGGTTGATGGTATTTTATTGGGGCATGGATCCATAAAAGGCGGTCACATCCCCAGGTCCTTTGGGCCTACATCAATAACGGTCGTTTCCATTTCCGTCTTCCTGCCCCAATCGCCGGCTCCTTCCTCTTCCCGTTCCGCTCTCCTTTCGCCTGGTGACATTTCTCTAGTTGCCACGACCTAAAAGCATAAATTTCCCGTGGCTAGGCCAAAATCAACGCCAAATGCTCTAAACGTTTTGCTTATGATTTTTATTGCACGCACACAAACGCAAACTTATTCAGATATATATATATAAATAAATTTGTATGTTTATGTATAAACTCTGTGTAGACATTTTGCCGCAGCCTTAAGTGGGAAAGCTACAAAAAAAACTGAAAATGGCGACCCATGACGATGACTTGTTTATGGCAGGCGGCGGCCACGCCTCTTTTATTCTTGGTGTGCCTATATGGGCGAGCACTTGGTTTATTTCATTAAGTTTCCTTTGATGAGACGGTCTACATATTTTAGCATTATTTACACGGGAAATGTTTGAAGAAAGCTGTTTTATACGAAAATCATAGTATACTTTTTGGGGATCTTAGAAAATTGTAAAAAAATTCTTCATCAAATATCTGCTACTCAAGGAGAAGGCAATAAGACAGAGTTCATCCAACCAAGCAGGATAACATAATCCTTCCCATTCATCTTATTATCTTATATTTTGTTGAATTTTTGATAGCTTTATAGTTTTTTTTTTTAATATTATTTATTTGTAAACATAGAACCCGTACAATTTTTAAGTACCTTGACAATGTAGTTTTATATATGAATTTGAACCAAACCTCATGCCTTCAGCAAAAGGACTTTAGATAGCTTTATAGTGTAAATTACTATTTATATTAACAGTAAGCTTTAAAAATATATATATATATATATTCTCAGTTATTTAATTTTTTTCATCTTTAATCCTATTAATAAAATAAACAATTTACATAGGGGAAATAATTTTAAACCTAAAACTGTTAAAACATAAAATTGCGTAGGGTAATAGCTTTTCATATTTATGGTGAACAAAAGTGTTATTTTACCAAAGAAAGTTTTGGTGGAAGTTACCGTTGTCACCTATAATGGAATGTCTTTAAAAAAGATAAGATCGCAAGAATACAAGTAAATGGGAACTTTAAGTTATGCTAAGTATCTACCATTCGTGGCTTCAAATTCGCCCTATCTTGCTGCTTTTTTTTTCCTGGCACTTGCCAAACAATGTCAGTTTTCAACTTTTAGCGCATTTTTCAAATTAGGTTAGCAGAACAGGGGGAGGGGCTGGGTGAAAGGATGTTAGGATGTCGGGGTGTGCGTGTTTTAGGGTACAGGGGTGTGATGGTGTTGGCCCCAGTGAAAGTTTTCTTATTGTTTTGGGCGGAAGGGAAAGGGCTTGGCGGTAGGCTTGTTAGCATCCTTCCTTCCTGCGCTTCCTGCGTGAATCCACCATCTGCTGCCCGTTTAACCTTAATGTTCTGGGCCAAACCAGAGCCACACCCTTCACCCCCAAGCACACCCCTTCACAACCCCACAGTGTTAAAAAATGTTTTTCAAGTAAATTCTGTATGTTACAGACTATCCTTCAAAAATTAAATACATCACAAATTCTTTACAAAATGCAAATAAATTAAATAGTTTATTGCAAAAGCAATAAGAGTAAATAAGAGCATTGAAAATACAAGATTATTGAATAAATATAATATTTGAAAATATGACTAAACGTGTTTTGAAAGTAAGTTAGTAGATATTTTCATCTGAACTATAACCGTTAATAAATATGAATTTTTCTCTGTGTACCCACATTTGCGCCCTGTTTCGTTTTGATGTGCACTTATTTTTCAATTTGAGCGCGTGAGCATCCATCGTCCTGTCAGTTTGGTGTCTCATTCAAACCCGTCCCAGGCACTTGGCACTTCAACGTCACCTCGGAGAATTATCAGCGACTGCGTCAGCATCTAAATATAATGCTCACCTGCCCCCCTTGTCCAGTAGCTTAGCCTGATTCCCTGGCTTTTCTATCCTTGGCTGGTCTTTGTTCTTGCCCATCACTTAACCATTCGTAGTTGGCCAAGTTTTATGTTCGCTTTTTATGCCAACACGCCCCGTTGAGCAATTGTTGTTGCTGCTATGGGTGTCTTTAGTGCCCTCCTAATGAAATTTTTAAACGATTTCGACTTACTTCACGGCCAGCAACAGATTGAAGAGCGAGAATTGGCGATGAAGCTGCGAGAAAAATTCCCTGAAATTATGTGTTTTTCTGTCTGCGGGACTTGAACTTAACAATGGTTACAAGGTTGCCTTTAATTGGTTTTTACAGTGGAGTACACACAGAAGGTCGTAAATCAAAACAAATTAAGAGCCACAAGAAAGAAATGTTGTAGGATTGCGTAATCTGTATCGTGTAAAGTGTATTTGTATTTATATATAAAATCCACTTTATCTTATTTTAAACAGCTTACAGATTTAATAAATATGCAGTGCAAGGAAACCGGTTTAATCGAAAATACTTGTATTTATCATTATTATTCTATTTTCATTCATAACTACCAAACTAGTAATAGGTCTACTACTTGGGAAGCCACAAAAACAAAATGTACCTTTAATTAAACTTGATAGCCAAATAATTGAAATTAAAGCACGTCAAGGAGCCAAGATTATTACAAATTTAAATGAACTAACACAGATGTTCAGTTCCACTTAAATATATGTGCTTTGCACCTGTCCATGTGAGTGTTGCCATGGCTTTCTGGTTCTTAGGAAGCTGTCGAGGTCATAAATTCACTCCTGAAATGGCTAAAAGGAGAAGCAAACACACAGGCACAGCTGGAGGGGTTTTAATTAGAACACCTGACTGACTAACACACAAGCGAACACCATCTAGCACACACACAATAATAGTTATCCGGTAATATAGTTAGTTTCCATTTATTTCAATTAAAAATTCAGTATGGCCAAAGGGGAACATAAATATTCATTGGTAATCACATTGACCTTACTTCATATCTCTTTCTCTTTCACTCACCACTCTCGCTGTCTCTCTCTAACGCTCTCTCTATTTATCTCTTTTATTGCAGCTAGTATTTTGTGATGAAGTCATGTGGAAATAGCAGCCACAACAACTACAACTACAACACGACCAGTACAATTATAGGCAAAAGTTAATTAAATGCTGCATCATTTGCAAACTGCAAAAAGGAATTCTTAACAATCGCAATAAAACTTTTGTCGAACAAAAGTAATTAAAGGACCTCACACCCAGACCAATACCTCACTTGGCGCTATGCGACAACAAAGTTGGTAGAAGGGACGATTGGGCGAGTGGGCGAGTGGGGCCAGGAGTAGTCCTGTACATGGCCAGAAGCCAGCTGACGCTGCCAGCCGCAAACAGCTAACAGCTAACACCAAGGAGCCCCGCGGGGACCAAGGACGCAGGACGCAGGACGCAGGACGAAGCGACGGCCAACAAAATGCAGAAGGAGAACAATGTCACGGCGGAGAATTGCCAATTTGTGGGGCCCTATCGCCTGGAGAAAACGCTCGGCAAGGGTCAGACGGGTAAGTGCAGGAAAACTCTTACCTTTTACCGCGTTCTAAGTGGGTTGTCGAATAAAACTATCATTACATTTATTAGGTGGGGATTGTTATTGCTTTTCAATGTTTCGGATCTTATTTATTATTATTGTAAGGCTTATAATTATTTTTTAGTAAATTAAATACTTTGTCTACAAATACAATTTTTGCAATTGAAACTAATAAGACCATAAGCTCTTTTATAAAATACACGTTTTAATGAATACAGGTGGTTTTTTCAAGGCGTAGGTATCATTCCTCAAAGTTCGCTATAAATTTAATTAAATATAATTTTAAGAATTCTAATTTCGTGTTTATTTAAAACTCCGTAAATCTTGTTAACAAGAACTTAATATTCTATCAAACTTTTACTATTTACAAAAATAGCTAGTAAGCACCAATATTCAATATTTAAAGAAAACTTAATTTATTTTTCAGTATTACATATTTTAGTAACACCTCTTTTTAACTTATTCCATCGTTAACTATGTTTTTTACCTCTTTTCACTATTACTAATCATTCATATAAAGGAAGAGTTTTAGCAATTAGCCCTCTCAACTGTTTACATTCCTTGAAAAGGACTTGAACACAAAGAAACCACTTAGAAATATCAGCAATTCCCTCAATAGTTATCGCAATTACGATTTCCCATTTATACACTTGCAGGTCTTGTCAAGTTGGGCGTGCATTGTGTGATTGGCAAGAAGGTTGCGATTAAAATAATCAATCGCGAGAAACTCAGCGAATCGGTGCTAATGAAGGTAAGTAGTTACCCGGGGTCGAAGGTCATGACTCGATGGAAAGTTTTCCTGCCTTCGGTTTATTGTTTTCCCGCTGTTTATGATTTTGTTTTTTGCTTTCTTTTCTTATTTCGTTCTTATTTCTTGTTTGTCTTCTCCTGGCGAACGGGTCATAAAAAACTGTGACAATAAAATTTGTTTTGTGGTTCGTTGTTTTATTGCCCTGCTCCTTGAAAGAGTAACGTGGTTTAGGGGCTGTCGCAAGGGTGGATCTAGGGGTGGAGCATTGCAGTCAAACTTACAGCCATTTGGACTTTTGGACTTACATTACACGTAGAGGAAAGGGAAATGTTTTTGGGGATTTTTCGGTCTTGCGGTTTTCCTCGGCTTTGAGTCTTTAGTGTGCCAAAGTCAGGGAAAGTCAAAAGGATACTTTGTGCCTTAAATTAGACTTAAAATATTTCAGAGACTTAACCTGTGTTCCTTTAAATGTAAAGGTTTTTTTAGTTTTAAAGAACATTTTTAAAATATTTGGAAGCTTTTAAGACAAAGCTTTCAGTTTTATAATATTATTAAACTTAATGGCACAAGGGTATGGAAACGGTAAGAAGTGCAAATTATAGTTATGGCAATATTTAACATTATTTAAACACTTGTGTGTATTTTTATAGTACAACAACTTTACCTAATATTTGTTGCCTGTCTGACATTTGCTATTAGCGCCTACACAAATTACAATTACATTTCAAATAGACCACAAATTATCTGTGGAAAATATTCATTCAGTCTGTAATCGATTTTGTGGCATAATAGAGAACGCACCAAGTCTATTATAATACGTGGCAAGCACTCTAAATAGATTTCATTCATTCTCAGGCTCGCCTCCATTCATTCGGTTCCAATAAAAGTCGGAGTAAAGCTGAACTATTTATCTTTTCTCTGCTGTCATAATAAAACCATAGAAAAGGATACCCCTCGCCCAACCCTCCTCTATATATCTACCCAAAATGTGGTGCACTTTTTTGTAGGACACTGAAAGGACATGGGACAAATTAGTGCGTGCGACAACAAAGTAAACCAAAATTGACTGCCCTAAGGTGGGGGTGAAGTTTTGGGGGTGACAAAAGCCCCAGACATGTAGGACAATCGAAATGCAAGGTGGGTGACGAGGTGAGGTCGAGGGTGCAAATGAGGATAAAGAACCGCCGATGATTGCGTGTGGTGTCCATGTTGTAGGACCAGCTGGTCGGGACACGCAATGAGAAATTGGACGCCATTCGGAGGACAACAATGGGGCATTATGGCCTGCCAGGAACGAAGCACTTTGAATGCATTGTAAGAGAAGAAGTGCACTCTTCGAAAAATCTGAAGGATACTTCTTTAAAATATAAAATAGGAAAGATAATCAAACACATGTAAACACAATAATGAAATGAAGTAAAAATTAGAAGGACTATTGTTTGTTTTATCTACAATAAGTGGTCTTAAATCACTGTTAATGACTCTCCAGAAAAGTAATATTCAATCAACTTTATTAAAGCTATCCAGAATCGTTTTCAATTCTCTTATCTTTTTCTCATTTGAGGTTAAACCAAATGCTTTAGTTAATTTATTTTTCTTTGAGTGTGGGTATAGAACATTGAGGGAACTTGCCAACGATAAGTCGATTAAAATCGTTTGTCTGCTCCACTCTCTTTGCGAAGGTTGAACGTGAAATCGCCATAATGAAACTAATCGATCATCCGCACGTCCTTGGCCTGAGCGATGTGTACGAGAACAAGAAGTATTTGTATTTGATATTGGAGCATGTATCCGGCGGAGAGCTCTTCGACTACCTGGTGAAGAAGGGTCGGCTGACGCCCAAGGAGGCGCGCAAGTTCTTCAGGCAAATCATCTCCGCCCTGGATTTCTGCCACTCGCATTCGATTTGGTAAGTCTTCGATGAAAACTCCCGCTCGAACTGCAATCAATACTGCATATATTTCGGATTCCAGCCATCGGGACTTGAAGCCGGAGAATCTGCTGCTGGACGAGAAGAATAACATTAAGATAGCGGACTTCGGGATGGCCTCACTGCAACCAGCTGGCAGCATGTTGGAGACCTCGTGCGGCAGCCCTCACTACGCGTGTCCGGAGGTCATACGGGTAAGTCTCGGTTGAAAAATGGCCAAAAGATTGCTCCCCAGGCAGCTCCGCTCCCCCCTCTAGCTGCTGGTGTGCGGCAAACGCATAAACGTCAATCAAGGCGAACTTTTTAGCACATTTTCAAATGCAGCATCGGTGGCTGTGAAGGGCGGCTTCCTGGAGTCGCTTTCCTATGCAAATTTCGTCAGGATCCCTTCTATGCAAATGCACGTCATGTGCGCATATGATTTCCCATCTCGGGATGCCCTATGTTCTCTACACCCAGCAAAAAGTTGTCATTCCCTCTTAAAGTGGAGGATAAAGTTTAAGGGTAACGAGCTCTTTATGTTTTTTAAGGAAACATTTTATTGTGGCCTAAAAGCACTCCAACCTACAGGTTTTCTGAATATTGATATTAAAATGGTTAAAATTGATTAAGTTTATGTTTGGTTATTAAACAAATGTTTTAGGAAATGATTTTTTAATTATAAGAAAGGTTTTGCAGTAAACTATTTTGTGTACACTTGATGTTCTTCCTGTAAGCCGCTAACTAATTTACATATTTATTTACAATGTTTGATTTCTCAGATATTTTATAATGCTTAACCAGAACATGTGCTTCATTTAGTTTTTAATCTTTGAAAAAATAATTCAAGACTATTAGAAAATTCATTCAAAATCAAGTTTAATCTTACAATTTTCTTAGTGTATCCTTGCATCATATCCTTTAAGCAGGAGCTGCTGCAGCTTCTGGCGAAGCTTCATGCTCCTGCACCCGTAATAAATTCATAAGGGGAATTTTAAAATATTTCCTCGTTCAGTCTTATCATATACTCCGGCTGGGCTATAAATCTGGCTTGCTACGTGATGTTTAGCTTATCTGCAAGAATATACTCTTTTATAAATATTCAACAGTCAAAGCTCAGTGGGGATTGGTAGTTTTCCCCACCTCCTAATTGATGTCTGCTAACCAAATCTGCCCTGCAAGGGAAACCTTGACAATTTGTAGGGGAAAATTGCGTGGAAAGCCCATGTACTCAATCACTTAAGTGGTCGTTTATCAATCTTTGGAAGGTGGCAGGGGCTCGAGCCACAAACAGAGCGGCAATCCGGTTTAGGGTTACCGACACACAAAACTTGGTTAGGGTAATCGAGCGTACACCAGACATACGAGTATAATCTTACAAATTGGAGTTTTGAGAGTAGCTGTAATTGGAAAGTGTTCATAAGAAATGGGTGGGCGGGCTTTCTCGATTATGACAGGAATTACATGCAGATATGTTAAAAAATATATATTTTTGCCTTTCACATAAAGTATAAGCCTGTTTACATATACTGATTTTGTCTGATTTTTACTTAAAAGGCAAAGTCACTCTTTTCGTTATCAATTAAGCGCTCTGACTATCTGGTCAATACCTGTTTTCAAATGTCAAAATCTTAAATGGAAATGTGTAAAGAGGAGTTTAGCTAGAATTGTAAAAAAACAAGATATTGACTTCAAAAAGAAATGTTGCATTTATAACAAAACTATCTTAGATAAACTGACCAGAAGATATATAATAAGCATACAAATTCACATAAATTGTTTTGTATGTGCTATTTTATAAAACACTTTTCAGGCCAAATATAAATCAGCCATTACGTTTGTCCCACCTTCGTGTTTAAAGATTTACCAGAATGCCTTTAAGGGGAGACTACATGGCCTGCAATTTCCAGTCGTGCCACAATTACACATTGTAGTGGGCAACAAACTGCGAGTCATTGTGCCATTTACCTGCCAAGTCAATAACCGTCCCCTAGGAAAACAGAATCGTCGGAGTGGGGGAAACTTGGCATTCGATGGACACGTCAATGGACGTCAACGAGTTGAACGGACCTACCCCCTATCAGTCTTTAAATAGAAAACTTTTAAATTAGTAAGCATTCAGCATTCCCATACGACGAATGTGGTTCGATAAAAAAGGGTGAAGGGTCCTAACGATTTGGTGCCACGCACAATGGCCAATCGAATTTCGAAATAATCAAGCTGAAAGCAAACATAAATGGAATATCCGAACAAACAACCGGTCGCCTTGAAAATGTCTCAATTTCTGATACCCCATTTTCCCCCATTTTCTGCGACTTTTCCAGGGTGAGAAGTACGATGGCCGCAAGGCGGATGTCTGGTCCTGCGGGGTCATCCTGTACGCCCTCTTGGTGGGTGCGTTGCCCTTCGACGATGACAACTTGCGCCAGCTGCTGGAGAAAGTCAAGCGCGGCGTCTTTCACATACCGCACTTCGTGCCGCCGGACTGCCAGAGTCTGCTGCGCGGCATGATTGAGGTGAACCCGGACCGGCGGCTCACGGTGAGTCATCCACATTCACACCCGAATTGCAGCGGTGATAGCACAATTCCAATTCCCCAAATTCTCTGTCCTTTTGAGTGCAGTCAAAAAAAATAGGTTGATAAATAAAAAACTCCATATACATAATATTGAATAAGTTTAAAATAGATACATTCGACTACATATTTAAGATAGCATATAACAGCAGCTTTGATTTTGGATTATCCTATTAGTTAGAATCAATTTTGGTTACTTTGGCTCAGCTCGTGTTCTGATTTAAAAGTAAATTTAAAATTTGTAAGATTTGATATTTAACAGCTATATCTTTAAAGCCAATTCAAATTCAGGTTAATGGACACAAAGACAAAAGTGTAAAAACTAGGTTTGAAAACAATTAATATTAAACTACAACCTCAAAATTGTAAAAAGAAATTCCATGTATTAGCAACAACAGCATTTTAATATTTTAATACACTATTTAAAAAATGGTGTACTACATCTAATTTTCTTACGACAAGAGCATTTATTTCAATTGGGCCTTAAGTTTTTACTCCAAATATTTAAGTCGATTAGTAGTGTCAAAATTGCATTTATAGACAACAAGCCCAAGAAACGTAGCAAAAGTGTATTTTAGAAGAATTCCACCCTAATGGTGGAATTAAGGTAATTTAAAGCTAAATAAAATTTTTCTGCCTTATATTTCTGTTAGAGGAAAAAGTTAATTTTTTTCACAAAAATTTGAGGGTAACTTTAAGCAAATTCGCTCATATTTTTTTTGAGTGTGGGTGGTGAGTCATTTGGAAGCCACCCCCTAGGCATTTGTTGGTTTTTGGGTCACTACGTTTTTAGCTATTTACCCACCCCCTGTACTCCCCTACACTTCCTCCCTGAAAACTGGTTTTTGCTTTATTTTCGACCGCATCCAGCTGGCTGAAATCAACCGCCATCCGTGGGTCACAGCTGGCGGCAAAGGAGAGCTGGAGCTGGAGCTGCCGATGATGGAGGTGGTGCAGACACATGTAATTCCCACAGCCACTGCGGTGGATCCGGATGTGCTGAACGCCATTTGCTCGCTGGGCTGTTTCAAGGAGAAGGAGAAGCTCATACAGGAGTTGCTCAGTGCGAGGTGGGCTCTTTAATTCACTCACATGTACTTCGGGGCTTAATCACCTGTTTTAATCACCCTAGTCACAATACGGAAAAGGTCATTTATTTCCTGTTGCTGGAGCGCAAGCGAAGACGACCTGCGCTGGAGGATGACGATGAGATTGCACAGAAGTCCCGCAGTGAACTGGATGCAGTGGATCCACCACGCAAGCGATTGGACACCTGCCGCATCAATGGCACCAATGCACCCAGCTACGGACAGATTTCGGAGGGTTCACCGCTCACGCCAAGACGACAGGCCTTTAAGTAAGTATTTTGATTTTTATGCATATAAGCTTAAAGACAATGAGGCTATGTCGATTTTTCGATTGTTCGTATGGCACCACTATAATAAAGTTGTCCGATTTTTAACAAATCAAACCCGTAATTCTAAAATTATAAAAACACTTATATATCTTAAAGTTTATCTATATGTATATATTTAAAATCAACAAAGATACCATTATTTTTAATTTATTTCTCCGCTCCATTTCCTTGCGACTTATATACTATTTTAGAAGGGTATAATATTTAAAATAAAATCAAAAATGATATGTTATTTAAGACACTGAACAAATAAATGAAGCCAGTTTTTAATGTTACAATTGTTTCATTACTTTAAATATGCACGATAGTCGATGCCATTGAAATTTTACTATCTATAATATTTGAACGCAACTAATTTACATTTTATTCAACCCACAGCTTCCGCTCGTACAGCAGCACGCGGAACCACCAGCGCCGCTCGCCCACAACAGTGTCCTCGTCGGTGCGGAGCTCCTCATATCACAGTCCCACGCGGTGCAACTCCCCGATGAGTTCGGCGCAGCAGCAGGCGAATGCCATATCCCGACCGTCTTCCCCGGCGGCGGGAACCCGGCATTCCACATATGGAGACCGTGATCGTTCCGGACACCACTCCTCCGTGAGCCGGACACCGTCGCACAGCTCGCAGAAGAGCATCGAGGGCGATGTGGTGGTGGTGCGGGAGCCACGAATTGAACGAAGGGATTCACTGCGCCAGGAGCGTAGTGGAGGATCGCCGAGGGAGCGAGGGGACTGCGGCATTCCGCCGGGCAGTCCGGGCGGCAATTCGAGCGGATCCACTTCCGCCTCGCCGTCGGTGCACCACCGTGCCAACTCAGGTCCGACCATTGCCATTAGTATGTTCCACGATCCAGAGTCGAATAGTGGTGTGTGCATGCCCCGTAGATCCCTTGTAGTAGTCGAACACAGAAAAAAGATCAAATGAAGTCAAGATCAATCTGATTTTGTTTCATAGCCATAAAACCGATATGATAAAGGTTACGTTGGTATTTTCCATTGTATCAGACAATCTTGATATTTTATTCACTTAACGTAGTTCTTAGCTAAGCTAGAATTTCCCATGCCATCACAAAATTAATCTCGATATTTTAACCACCATACTAAGTTCTTACCCAAGTTAAGCCAAAGTAAAAGCTTGATATAAGAAAAAAATCAAAACAACCTGGAGACATATCGGTTTGATATCTGATAGAACTTTTTCTGTGTAAAGTTTTACTTAAATAATACAATAATTTGTTTATCATTGCAGTTGTGAATCCCAATGGCTCGCCCATGATGAACAACAGTAGTCCGGGCATGCCCGGCTCACCTTGCAACACACCAGGTGGCCAGTTGTGGAAGACTAGGCTCACAAACATCAAAAACAGTTTCTTGGGAAGTCCGCGCTTCCATCGCAGAAAAATGCAAGGCAAGTCGACAAATAAAATATTTTGGAAGCATGATTTTAATTTTTTTATTTGATCAACCCAGTTTCTGCCGATGAGGTGCACTTGACGCCCGAATCCTCACCAGAGCTTACGAAGCGCTCTTGGTTCGGAAATCTCATAACAACCGAGAAGGATGAAACCTTCACGATTTTGGTCAAGGGCAAGCCCATTGCCACGGTCAAGGCGCATTTGATACACGCATTTTTATCCGTAAGTAGCTATAGATCACACTCAAATTAAAATATCTAAAAACTCAAAACTCAAATATTCTCTATTTTTATAGATGGCTGAACTATCTCATAGTGTGGTTTCGCCCACCTCGTTTCGGGTGGAGTACAAGCGGAATGGTAATGGACCCGTCATGTTCCAGCGCCATGTCAAGTTTCAGGTGAGTTCGCCAGCCTTCCCCAGGAACTCAGGTTGCTAATGGGTTGTGAATACTTTTCAGGTTGACATCAGTGCCATTTGCAAACAGGGTGACATCGCAGATATGTTGTTTGCATTAACATTTACGTTGCTATCAGGTAAATAATACGCCACAATGAAACCCAGTAAACAGCCTAATTGAACTCCTTGTTTATGCAGGAAACATTCGTCGTTTTCGAAGGATTTGCGAGCACATCCAGTCTCAGGTGTGCTCCAAGCGGTTCCCAGGTCCCAGTAGTCCGCCCACGGTGACTAGTGTTACCCAGGCTGTTTCGGAAAGCTCCTCCTGCGGATCGGTGTCCAGTGAGAGGTTATCGTACAAGCGACAAGTGGCAAGTCATCTCAAAACGAATGGTGAAGGAATTAAACTAATTTAATTATATTTAGATCGAAAACGATATGGAGAACGACTCCATATTCTCGTACAAGTCGGGCAACGGACGTCGAGCCTCGACCACTAACAATAACAATGCCAATCCAGTTGACATACCCGGCAGTCCGATTGCGGTGCGATCCAAGTAAGCAGGACACCAAATAATGTACCTACACTTTTTAAAAACATACAGATAATTAAGAATATTTTAAAGATTTCTATGTGGCAATTTAAATAGAGTTTGGTAGTACGATTTTATTGATAGTACGTACTATCAATATTTTGGCAGCTCTAGTCGTAAATCACAAAAAGGAAAACATATATTTTAAATAATAATGGTTAATTTTAAACTGCTGAATATTGAAATCTTTAAAAAATCTTTACTTAAATACAAAATCTTAAAGAAAATTTATATAAATGTAAAACAACACAACATTTTTAAACAGAACCTTTAATTATCCAAATATAAAATGGTATTTAAAATGCAAAACTGTTAAGCAATTAAACCACCATACAACTTTATAATTATTTTTGTTTTAACTGTTAAGCAATTAAACCACAATACAACTTTCAAAATCTTTTTTTATACCCTTGCAGAGGGTATTATAATTTCAGTCAAAAGTTTGCAACGCAGTGAAGGAGACATTTCCGGCCCTATAAAGTATATATATTCTTGATCAGCATCACCAGGAGAGTCGATCTAGCCATGTCCGTCTGTCCGTCTGTCCGTCTGTCCGTCCGTCTGTCCGTCTGTCCGTCTGTCCGTCCGTTTCTACGCAAACTAGTCCCTCAGTTTCAAAGCTATCTTTTTTAATTTTTCCCAAAAATTGTCTTTCTATTGCAGGTAGTATATAAGTCGGAACGAGCCGGATCGGGCGACTATATCATATAGCTGCCATATAACTGAACGATCGGAAAAGCCATAACTTTGGTGTTTTTAAAGTTAAGAAGTTGAGATTTTCTATGGGTTTTATTTTTGGCTAATCATTCTGACCTACCGAATTTCATAAGGATCGGACGACTATATCCTATAGCCGCCATATAACTGATTGATCGGAAATGCCATAACTTTGGTGTTTGTAAAGTTAGGAAGTTGGGATTTTCTATGGGTTTTATTTTTGGCCAATCAATCCGACCCACCAAATTTCATAAGGATCGGCCGACTATATCTTATAGCTGCCATATAACTGAACGATTGGAAATGTCATAACTTTGGTGTTTTTAAAGTTAGGAAGTTGGGACTTTTTATGAGTATTAAGAATGCATCATATGAATAGTTTTGGAGAATATAATTTATGGAATATTCTGCAAGGGTATATCAACTTCGGCTCCGCCCGAAGTTAGCTTTCCTTTCTTGTTTTAAAATCATATTTTAAGGTAATCAAGCTCTTGATACACAAAATTAATTATTCTTTCTGTTTCCAGCTCTGAGACCGCTGAGCACGAACGTAACCGCGAACTGCAGAGTGAGCGTCAGGCGACAACGATGTCCGGTAGTGCAATCGCATGAGAATTATTTCTCTGATTTAGTTACATTTTTATACCCTTGCAGAGGGTATTATAATTTCAGTCAAAAGTTTGCAACGCAGTGAAGGAGACATTTCCGACCCTATAAAGTATATATATTCTTGATCAGCATCACCAGGAGAGTCGATCTAGCCATGTCCGTCTGTCCGTCTGTCCGTCCGTCTGTCCGTCCGTCTGTCCGTCTGTCCGTCTGTCCGTCTGTCCGTCTGTCCGTCCGTTTCTACGCAAACTAGTCCCTCAGTTTTAAAGCTATCTGGTTGAAACTTTCCCAAAAGTTGTCTTTCTATTGCAGGTAGTATATAAGTCGGAACGAGCCGGATCGGGCCACTATATCATATAGCTGCCATATAACTGAACGATCGGAAAAGCCATAACTTTGGTGTTTTTAAAGTTAGGAAGTTGGGATTTTCTATGGGTTTTATTTTTGGCCAATCAATCCGATCTACCAAATTTCATAAGGATCGGAGGACTATATCCTATAGCTGCCATATAACTGATTGATCGGAAATGCCATAACTTTGATGTTTGTAAAGTTAGGAAGTTGGAATTTTCTATGGGTTTTATTGTTGGCCAATCAAACCCACCTACCAAATTTCATAAGGATCGGCCGACTATATCCTATAGCTGCTATATAACTGAACGATTGGAAATGACATAACTTTGGTGTTTTTAAAGTTAGGAAGTTGGGACTTTTTATGAGTATTAAGAATGCATCATATGAATAATTTTGGAGAATATAATTTATAGAATATTCTGCAAGGGTATATCAACTTCGGCTCCGCCCGAAGTTAGCTTTCCTTTCTTGTTCTCAAGGATATTTGTTTCGATATGGCACTAGTCAACAACAAACGCAACCAAATATTGTATTCCAACTAGATAACGAATCAGCCACTCAAACAGTATTTTTTCTAGAATACCATCAGCCAGAGATCTTCAAACTAAGTAAAACACGAAAATTTCGAATAACATAACAAAGCAATAATAGTGGAATTTATATGAACTAGCATATATAACGAATCTTAACTTTTGAATGCCGATCGATTGAACAGAACTTTGCTAGCTGCTCTAGCTTTTATCGAACTTGATTTTCTAGTTATTGTTGATTTTTTGAGTGATTTTTGTATATGTTCTTTTGAGGGACATTGTTGCCGCCGCGCCTAAAAAGCTTGCAAATATAAAACACCGTGTAAAAATATACAAAAAAAATCAAGTTAGTCCTAGCTTAAGTCGAACCAGTTATTCTAGTCATTTTCTTTACTAGACTAGGCCTCGTATTTAGCTACGCAAGTGATGATTGCTACTCAAGAAAATTCGCTGACGATTTGTATAGAGTGTATAAAGGATATTACGCAAATGCACTGATCTTTAACTACTAAATAAAGTAACAAAATTGAAAAACAAAAAAACTTTGCATTAACTTAGCGTTGCTGTTTTTCTAACAAACCAAATCGACATAACTATTTTGCTAGCTAAGCAGTACTAAACAAATACCGAAGAAGACGGATGGGAAAGGCAAACTATTTTTCCTATATAACAAAATACTAAATAAAAGCGTCAAGTTTCGAACTTCAGACATGCATATATGACGATCAAAAGAGTGTTGTGCGGTAGATAAAGTCAGCAGATATTGACACAAGAAAAAACATGTATAATGTACATAAGACACCGAATAACTAACAACGGCACAGCACATGGCTACTAGAGCATATAAAGCACATTAAAGTAACGACATTGAAAACCAGAAACAATATATTTTGCATGGGCATGAAATAAAGCTTTCTTAACCAATACTTGTATAAATCAATTGGGACGAAATATATATCTATGTATAGAATGGATCAGGGATTGTACAAATTGCTGGGTTGCATCAGTGACAAACAAAACCTAGGAGAGCAATTCGATTGGAGTTTGTATATTTTTATTGGAAAACAAGTAGAGAAAACAAGCTGTCCAAAAATGCACAAATCGCAATGCTATCGATGACCTACGATAGTGTTTCTCTCAGTGTAAGGGGCGTTTCGCATGGCAACCCCACAAACAATCACATTGAATCCTTCCCTACCTTACTTTTGAGTGGTTTTCATAGTTTATAGATTCTTTTCTAACACCCAAGCCAATCAGAGTTCTTTTTATAACACATACGATAATTTGAAACTAAAAGACTTAAGAAATCGACATAAAGCTAATGAAATCCAAACAAAAAACCGTCCATTTATCCACTTAAAGCTAACAACAAATGTAGGGGCACCTCAGCAATTTGTGGAATCTACTGGATAAGAGTGTAAAGTGAAATCTGAATAATATGTAATATGTAAAGGGATATAGATCATTACTAAAACTGTGTATGACAGCAATATCAAAATAGTCGGATGGGATAAGAAGCGATAACAAAACGTGATTAAAACAAATATTAAACGACAAATTACGACAAGTTAATAAATGCTTGATGATAAACCGAAATATGGTCACGTAAGACGTAACAAATATTAAACATACCTATTTAAAAGTATTGAATCAGTACTTGGGAAAACACGCGAAAACAAACTCAAACAAAAATCATGCAATAATATTGAAATGAAATTACTTTCTAGCATTAACTACAATACATCAAATTATTTATCGCTCATCATATTGAAAATACTCAAGAGGAAAACGCATTTAAGCTGAACATACATTCAAAATTAAGCTCACCGATTTGAAGAGATGGCATTACATATATTTATACATGCATATATCATATACACCTCGATCATATTATATTCTGTATTTACTTTCATATACAAGAACAAAGTCCTCCCAGCATACCCACATATACGAAATATACATCTATATGCCTCACCTGCATTCGTACATCCATATATATTTACATAAAAGCGCATTTAATACAAGTTACATTTCATCACCAAAATTGTATCATAAGAAATGTATAAATCATATTTTTCACTTGATACTAATAACTAAAAATACTTAACCTAAGCATAACCACAAGCTCTGCATACTAAAAAACGCAGCTACGAGGAAAAGTAAAATGATAATTGCTTTATAAGGACTACCAATCCACAAAAAAAGAACCTAATACTCAATGCTGCATTTTGCCACGCCTACCTTTTTACCTTAACTGAAGCCTATACTAGATGATCAACCAAATTTTCGCGCTCTTCTCAAAAACATAATCACCACCAAACCCAACTATCTCATTTTAACTGCTTCACACTGTGCATAAGCAGCGAATATTTGCGCCGAGATAATTTTATATGCAAGGTATACATATTTCTATCTATAGTATATATATACACCCCTATATATATACAAGCATTATACACCAAAGCAAGCGCTTTACTTCAGATGCAAATGCAGTGCAATGGAGAAATGTTTATTACTCATTACGAAATAAACGATTCGCATACTTATTAAAATACATTTAGAGGGTAATGTTGTGTATTGTACTACGCTTTTTACGTTGTTGTTTTGTTTTCCCTTGCGTTTTACCATATTATTGTAACATTGTAATTAGTTCTGCAAGTGATTACGGCTAAGTTAAATACTGCATTGTGCGCTTTGTTTTGTATCTTCGGATATAAGTTGAATGATTGTATTTTGTAATTTAATTTTAAGCTTGAGGAATCGAGTCTAAGGTCGGTGAATCGGAGCCAGGCCGAGATCGAACCACAAATGAGATAAATATTAAAACCAACAAGTGTAAGAAAAACAACAAAAAAAAAACCAAACAAAGTGGCATCTGTTATTAGGTTAAAATAATTATTGATATTGTTTGCAAGAAAATGTGTGAAATATATATAAATACAAATAAAATACCACTTAGCATAAAAACAAACAGTGAACAGACAAGCAAAGAACAACAAATTGTAATTGCAATTTAAAAATAAAATTAATATTTCAAATAATAACAAAGACGTTTTATTGGGATACTAAATTTGGAAACTAGTATTAATTATAACTATGCGAGAATGATCTTGTGCACTAGTATCAAATAATAATAAATAATTTTTTTGAAATCCCTTTTTTCCTGGAAAGGTTTATGTCAATAGGTTTATTCCACTTACTTAGTAAGTATGGTAGAATATACATAAGTAGTATATGATATTTAATTTATTAATTATCATTTATTTTAATCTGTAAATTTTCTTACTGGAAGTAAAAATTTAACGAGGACGGAAGCTAACTTTGGCAAGCCGAAGTTTTAATACCATTGCAGACTTTGCCGAAATTGCTAAAACTGAAAAAATAGCGAAAGGAATAAGGTACATAAGTAAACTAGATTTTTATCGTTTCATGTCAATTGCTTTTATACTGCAAATATGTCATATAACAAGGAAAGCTAACTTCGGGCGGAGCCGAAGTTGATATACCCTTGCAGAATATTCTCCAAAATTATTCATATGATGCATTCTTAATACTCATAAAAAATCCAAACTTCCTAATTTTAAAAACACCAAAGTAATGGCATTTCCAATCGTTCAGTTATATGGCAGCTATAGGATATAGTCGGCCGATCCCTATGAAATTTGGTAGTTCGGATTGATTGGCCAAATATAAAACCCATAGAAAATCCCAACTTCCTAACTTTACAAACACCAAAGTTCTGGCATTTCCAATCAGTTATATGGCAGCTATAGGATATAGTCGGCCGATCCCGGCCGTTGCGGCATATATACTGCGTGTGTGTGCAAAGTTTCAATTTGATAGCTATAAAACTGAGAGACTAGTTTGCGTAGAAACAGACAGACGGACAGACGGACATGGCTATATCAACTCAGGAGCTGATCCTGATCAAGAATATATATACTTTATAGGGTCGGAGATGTCTCCTTCACTGCGTGGCAGACTTTTGACCAAAATTATAATACCCTCTGCATGGGTATAAAAATAGAAATAGAGGGATTTATTTATTTATCTAAAGCTAACAATTTGTGTTGAACTAAGAGCTACCGATTCGATAGAGCCAGAGCAGCTTAGGCCTTCAGCTCGGGGCTTAAATATGTTTGTGGATCTAATATAAAGTTGTTACAAAGTTTTCGTATATACAAAAGTATTGGATTAATTGTATTTACATATTTACATATTGTATTTACATGTATTCTTATTTCTTATTTTGTAAGTTATTTTAGAACTGTTCAGGAATTTTAAGAGTTGGGAGTTTGAATTTGTGGGATTTGCTATCATGGTTATAGGGTTGGGGTTTTGGAGAAATAGAGATCGTTGCAAGGTAAGGGCGGGGCAAATACACATTATATGCTGGATATCTACTTGCGCATTGTTGCAAAATGGGCACACGTTGCTTTTTGTCCTGTCTTGGTAGTGGGCGTTTGTTAGGAATGTGTGGCCGAGTCTGAGACGGGTTATAATAGTTTGTTCTCTTCTGTTTAGGGAAGAGTTTTTCAAGACGAGGTTGGTCGTTGATAACTTACGAATCTCTTGGTACCAACTGGAGGTGCGTAGTTGGTTTTGTTTTTCAATTTGAATTGATTTTAAGAGATGGGCTATGAAGCTATAACATATAGACGTCTGATCGGCAAAAAATTAAATTTTAGAAATCATAAAAATTGTTAATACAATTTTTTTTACAAAAAAGGCAAAATCTAAAGCAAATAAATCAAGTTATGACTTAATCTATTTAAATATTAATATATTTTATAAAACAAAAATACATATTAGCGACAAAAAAGTATATACAATTAAATACAATGTTTTCTGATAAATAAGAAATTATTATTTTTCCTTCTTTTTATACCCTTGCAGACGGTATTATAATTTTGGTCAAAAGTGTGCAACGCAGTGAAGGAGACAACTCCGACCCTAGAAAGTATATATATTTTTGATCAGGATCACCTCCTGAGTCGATATAGCCATGTCCGCCTGTCCGTCTGTCCGTCCGTCCGTCTGTTTCAATACCGTTTGCGACCTCAGTCGTCCTAAAACATGTGTACGCAGATCAAGTTTGAAAATCGACCCGATCAGAAACGATTTGCGTTTCCAGTCGGCGGCCATCGGAGCCCTGCAGGAAGCTTCTGAGGCGTATTTGGTGGGTCTCTTTGAAGATACCAACTTGTGCACCATCCACGCCAAGGGCGTGACCATTATGACCAAAGACATACAATTGGCGCGCCGCATCCGTGGCGAGCGTGCTTAAGCAGGATCACTAGGAGCAGAAGGATCACTGCCGTCCATCCCCAAACAGAGCATTTTGATTTCCGTTTTTATGAGGGAAAGGACCACCAGCGACACTTTGATCCAATCTATCATTTAAATTTTTGTTTATTATCATGTTACAAACAAAACCACACCAAAAAACATTACTTTAATGCTAAACATATTTGTAACTCTTATTATGTTAATTTCTTTTGTCACGTCTGCGTCGACGGTTGGAACGCCAGAGCGATTTCGTTGATCCATTCCCCGACGGCCGTCCACCAACATCCGCCACCAATAACTCCAACAATTGTCTGGCTGGCGGCCTTGATTTCCAGTAATCCGGTAATCCAGTAATCTTTAAGGCGTTTGGTTCGCCATTTTGGGGGATCTTAACATCTGGCTGTCGGGATTTGCGGACCTGGAGATCGAGTCTGACCTATCAAGTGCCGCCAGATAGACGTGGCAGGGCGGACAGAAGGCGACGGATTACTGCTCGTAGGCGATTTCTGGAACATTGAAGAGGCGGCGAGGGCGTGGCAAACAGGCGAACGACCTGAAAACGCATGACATTTTAACATATGAAATTGATATCCACATATAACCGAAGACCGAAAGAGTACACTTAAACTTACATTTATAAATATATACATAAAATATATAAGTATCTTTATAGAAATCGAAAATCTAATAATACTCGTCAACCCACTTTTGAGTGACAAGATTCAGATTCATCCCACTGTGCGCCGTAAATCCGCAAAGAATTACGTCACTTGCCGCCATGTCTCTTTCGACACGGAGGCTGACCCTCGGCCATCAGCTGTTTTTACGGGCGAAGGATGTCAGGTGCGGGGTGGCAGTGGGGTGGGGGTGGGTGTTAGGGCAAATGCCGCATGCACTGGCGGCAATCAGCTGTGGAGCTTTGGAGCACTCGGAAAGCTGGCCAGTCTGGCGGAGCTTCGGAGAGAGCCGGCGAGAGCTTTGGCTCCGAACGGAAAATAGGAGGCGACATCGAAAAGCAAGCGGCGCACCAGAGACCTTTCGGTGTTCGCCGCGCTTCGTCATCCTGCTTTTCCGCTTTTCCGAATCGAAAATGCGTGCCAAACTGCATGAAAAGGAAAACTTGGTCAGTTGAGGTCTCAGTTCGGGTCGGGTTTGCAATTCAACAGCACTGCGGAAGCGGAGAAAATTCGTCACCACAGCGGACGGGCCAAACAATAAGCCAGCGTAGTAATATCGACTTCACCGCCCTCGATATATATAGTATATATGATATTCGTAAGGAAACGGAATCGGAATAAATGCGAATGTGCCTGCCCGTTGAGTGGCCCCCCCAAATGTGTGTGGGGAAATAATTGAAAAACGCGTGGAAATTGCAATGTGCGAAATTAAATGTGCATTTGTGTTTTGAATTTTTAACGTCCCTCCCGTGTTTCCATTTTTTGCAGTGAGTGAGTGAGCCGAGTGAGTTATGTAAAGCTCTGGTGTTGGGTTCTTTTGGTGTTTCTGTTGGGTGCGGGATAATAACCAACACCACCACCGCCAACAGCAACAACAACAACATTGGCCAGTGGGAACTGCAGCAACAACAAGAACAACAACGGCGAGCGTGTGAAGCGACAATAAGCGTTGCAAGATTGAGTGGCTTAAAAAACAGTGGTTATTAAAAATTAAAGGCGATAGAATTAGGATGCGAAAAACGAGATTTGGAATGAGTATTGTGCTAGCAGTGGAAATTAAGTATACGCACCAGTGGATTGCTATTAATGTATGCATAAACTTGAAAATTAATCGGGTTTTGCGTGCTAAGCGATAATAATCTTAGGGTGAACTAAATAAATTAATAGAAAAAGTGAAATTTGGAGTATGAAAATATTTAAACTAAATAATTAAGTTGTTCAAAGTAAAATTTTCCGATGTCTACTAAATTTAGTATACGCACCATTGGACAGCACACCATATTTGAAATCAAACAATGAACTCAAAACTATAATGACAAGCTTTTAGTAAAAACCAAATTATAGGTGGTTTTGGGAAGGAAAATTAGGGCAAACTATGTATTTGTACTAATAGGTTAGAGTTAACGGTAAGAAATACAAAAATCTTTTAAGTCTCTACAATTTTCGCAGAGAAATAAGAATGTTAGATTTTTGTATAAAATACTTTCATACTATTTTTTAAACATCTTATTTATAAATCAATTATGTAATTTTCTTTTAATCATTAACTGCGTAATATTTTGTCTGAAAGTAGTGCAGGTGAAACTTGTGAAACTTCGCCAAACTTTTAAGTATAGTTGCTCTGTTCAAAAACTAACTTTAAATTCCCGAAAGACTGACTTAAGCCTGCGAAAGTTTATGTAAATCCAGTAAGCTTTCGTCATCCCCCGCTGGGTAAATCAATCAAAAATCATTTACAGTTGTTTCAATCCCTCGCAATCAGCCCATTGAGTGAGCTATATCATAACACAATCAGTTTGGGTATCGGCATCAATTACCAATTATAACTTGACAATAAAATCGCCAAGTGTCCGCATAAAGAGCCCAAAATCAACACACACACACCCGCCAATCAATTCGCTTTTAGCGGTCTCTCTCCGACTATTTTTAGTTGCACTTGCTTTCCTTTTTTTCTGTTATTTGTTTTTTTTTA
Organism: Drosophila rhopaloa; assembly: GCF_018152115.1. NCBI lineage: Eukaryota > Metazoa > Arthropoda > Insecta > Diptera > Drosophilidae > Drosophila > Drosophila rhopaloa. Next base: position 1,993,151 of record NW_025335142.1, on the reverse strand, counting down.
CTTTGCTCAATATTAGTGTCAAGGTGCAGCCAGTGCATAGAGACAGAGATGGGAATAGAGTCTGAGACAGAGACGGCGACAGTCGAGCCAAAAGAACAAGTCAAGAAAACGCAAAAGAATCAAAGGGGTAAGGGGGATGGGAGGGAAACCCCCTTTTCTTGGCGGCGACGACATCGCGAGAAAGCAACACACGAAAAGGTGGCTATCAAAAAATAATAACAAAAACAACACGAAAAAGGGAGGGGGAGGGGGTTTAGTGCATTAGGTGGGGTGGCAAGTGGGTGGCAGGGGCTTCTTTTGGGTGGGGGCCTCCTTCAAGACTTGTCACATCGAACAGAAAGAAATTGAATTTATGTCTTGGGTGGGTTGCCTTCAATGACAATTAGGCTGCTATAACCGCAGGTCTATATATGCCACATGCCGGGCCAACGCTCAGAGCACTGGTAACGGTAAAGCTATAGCCTCAGCTATAGCTAATGCCAACGTAACGGAACCGTGGCGCGTGTTTCGCTCGAAAGGTAAATCGCGTTAGCAACAACAACAACAAGGATACGCAAGGCTCAGCTTTCAGGCGGCGACCCACATTACTTAAATTACGAACTACACGCAAAGTCGCCGAAAGCCCACACACAACTGGGAAAAGTCACACACGCTGGTTAGTCATTTCGTCACTCCGTCAGTCAGTCAGTTCGTCACTTAGTCCGTCCATCAGTCCGTCGACTCGTTCATTCAGTCAGTCAATCATTAGCCAAAATGCCTTATGAGTCAGACCGTATGTGACCCACACTCGGAGGAAAATTTGAGTACTTTGCCTTCGGCTGTAAACAAAGTCTTTGTCAAACGTTTAAAAATTAGGGATTTAAAAAGATTCGAAAAAATTAGATCCATATAATAATAAAATCCTATGTCTATAAAGAACCAAACCTTTTTTTTATTGATCGTAATAATGTCCGTACAACTTTTTCATATGAAAGTTTTCAAAATTAAATCATAATCAAATAAGATTAGAGAGTCTTGTAGACTTAATTTTTTTAGAAAAATTTTGACACAAAATGTTCTTTTTCAAAAAAGAAAGTTTATTTTATGCAATTTAAATTTAATGCTAAATTGTGGACATTTTATTAATTGCTTTAAAATTAAATGTTAAAATTAAAGTTTGGAAACGAATGATCAATGAGTTTGTCATAATAAATAGGCAAAACATCCTTAACATACCTTTTTTTCCTAGTGCAAAGTCCTCGTCCTCGAGAATTGCGTGCTTTCGGGTGGAGCCTCCACCAAAGAAACGTGGATAGGGGGCGGTACGAGGTGGTGGGGCAGGAAGACATGTTGCATATTGCGGGGCGTGTTTGGCTGCTAGACAAAAATGTCGTTTTCAACGAAATTCCCAGCATACCAATGCCGTGTTAAGGACAGACATTGAAACAGAGGCATTTGTCTGACCGCCACCCTCGCAGTAATGAGATGAGAAACACCAAAATACACTTAGTATTTGTGTACCAACCAGCGGACGAATTTGTTTTTACAAAAAACACAATTAAATAAAATTTAGTGTTCCTTGTTTCTTGGTTTGTTAAATACCGAACCATCACACTTACACATGGTATTTTTGCTCGGTTTTGCTTTGGTCTCATGCTTCGCATTTTTGCATTTCTCTTTGCATTGCTTTGGTTTATTTTTAAAATCTTTCCTCAGAGCGTGTGAAAAAATGTCTTCTTCATTACATTGTCTGCCATAAATGATGCGAAATAAATAGACGATAAGTCTAGGGCGGAGGTAATTTATGATCTCTTTCATAAATACAGACGAACGTCCTTCCTTATGGCCATTTCGGTAATAAACTTCCAAAAACTGCACCATAACGCGTTGAAGCGTAAAAATAGATTCAGTGCGGCAACCGTTTTGTCGTAATTACTTAGAGATACGATGTGAATTGAATTCAAAGCCAAATGTTTTTTTATTTTTAATTTCATTTTATTTAAGCGCACAATTTTCACGCGAATACGCCTGGCAATAATCTAGTGCATAAATAAATAGAAATAGTTCATTGAGGCAGAAGACAAACACGATTTTTACAGTCTTTGGCGTTCGTACATATTCACATGCATACGTGGCATAGAGGCATGTAAATATACGCCAGTATAGGAAGTGCTAGAAATTATTTATTAATGAATCGCTGGGAAAAAGCGAGTGCACAAATGAAGGGTGGATGGATACACTGAGGTGGTTGAGTTGAAACGAAATTAATAATAGAAAATGGTTTGGGACGGGAAATTTGAGGAAACTGTTTACTAGACGACGTTTTCAAACACATATAAATTTAAAAAAATATGGATTTAATAATAACAATTAATGATTTATTAATTGATATTTTTCAAAAAATTGTAAGTCTAATTTTTTCTATTTTTCAAATTGTTTTTTTTTTGAATTCTCTCTAATAATTCTTTAAGCTTTGTTTAAGTTTCTTCCTAGTTTGTCCTTGCCAATTTCTCTTTTCTCCAAATGTTTATTTGCAACTTTGTTTTATGCCAATGTTTCACCAACAAGACATCTTTAAGAAAGTTTTAGATCACAACTTAAAATCTGAAATTGCTCGGATCTCCGAACTTCCTCACTTTCTCAGACTGAAAAGCGTTCTCAGACTTTATTTAAATAAAAAAGTTATCTGCTCGACCTCTTCAACTCTACCAGATCCCATTATAAATTTCACCAAGACGTTGCCTGTCGCCCCAAAGACTTTTATCTGGGCCCCAGCTTTACATCACTTTCCATAAGTTTCTACCTCAAGGCAAGTGTTTTCCTGCTCTTTCCGCTGCCAACTAACTGCTCGGCAAATTGCTGCCACTTACATAAGCAGCTCGCCCATCACTTACTCAAAGAAATACAAAAAGTTTTGGCCAGGAAGTGGCGCCAAATGAGCAACTGAGAGTAGGTAGAAAAAATCGGGGAAAACTTTAGCATACATCGCAGGGCAGTTAAGACTTCAAAGTAAACAAAACAATCGTAAAAGGCAAGTGCGAATGTGGGAACAAAACAAAGCGAGAGAAACGTATAAAAGGGCACGGCGAAATAAAACAAATCACATGGCCAAACATAAAGCGTCAAAAGTTGGCCAAATAAGGCGAAAATAAGAAATGAAATAAAACGAGGCGCCCTTTTGTTGTTGTTGTTAGTGGGGGGTGGGTCGGCGGTTTCAAAGGACCTAAAACCAACACCAGTGGAAAATCAAAAGAAAAACAAGGGAAAAAAGAAATATACATTTCAAAGTGTCGTACAACGTCGGCTGTTCGCGAGTGCTAGTGCGAAATCCTGTGTGTGTCGTTCGTCAGGCGATGCGATGCGTGTCCTTGCAACTTTCTGCTCAGTCCTCGCCCTTCGCCCTCTCTCGCTCACTCACTAGCACCCCTCCCCCCTATATAACCGACCCTCTTGCTCACTCCCACAGCCCACAGCCAGCGGCAATTGCACATAAGTTGCAACAAGCAAAGTAACAACAACAAAAAAAAAAACGAAACAAAAAAGGTAGAAAAAATAAACAACACAACATTGTAAGCGGGCTGAAAGGCGTTGCCAGATTGTTGGCCGACAGCAACAAAAACAACAAGCAAAAACAACACCAACTACGCCACAACAATAGCCTAAAGGGCCAAATGAACGTTGTTGGCTAGTCCGTCTGTCGCCCGCTTGGTGGCGCTAGCTACAACTACAACTACAACAACGACAACGACAACATCACTGCGTGCTGCTGCTGGAAATCCTGTCGCTAATTAGGTAAGTCACTACCATTCGGCCGCAAGGAGTGTGTCCTTTGTGGTCAGGAGGTGATGGGCATATTATTTCATTTCGGGGCCGGGCTCTGTAATTATGGCAATTTACGTCAGCCGCCAGGCGAGTGCAGCAAATGTTACACATACGCCACGTGGCCACGAGACTGTTTTAATTCTTAAACGTATATTATTCTAGCCTCTCTCCCTCGTTTACAGTGATGTAATATAATTAAATAAGCTTTAAATAAATGTTTTGATCATATTAATGCTTTTATTTAGTGCACCTTAGCTCGGCTTTCAGATAAAAGCATTAGAGCAAGACCAACATTTATTCTATTGACCTGGAATAATTTAAAAAACTCCAAGACTTGTCTAGGGAAAGATATAAGCTTGGATCCACCGATTTAATTTGGGCCAACTTACATAATTTTTTTTTCAATGTAATATAAAAATATTTCAATTTTTTACAAATATTTGAAAATATTGCCAATTTGATGCTTTATTGCAATTGGATTAGTATGATAAAGAAAAAACCTTTAGCCTTAACTTTAATTTCGTCTGATTTACGTGGATCTACATGGATAGAAACTTTTGAAACTAACCGAATAATTTGTTAGAATACTATTAAACATTTTTAACTTCCTGCAGTTGAAGTCTAGCTAGCATTCTACACCTTAAATTTGTAATTTTTTCCATAACCTTTTTTACCCCCGGCAGGCAATCGATGTACGAAGCAAAATGAAAAAAACTTTTAAACCGATTTCTCTTCATTTTGGATAAACCGCGTTGCGCCAAATTGAATTTCCTGGCTAAACTGCATCGAGGGAACTGAGGGGGCATATAATCATACAAACAGGTGAAATGGAACTGCAATGTTTGGCTTTCATTTCGTGTTGAATATAATCATCCTGTGCAATATGGGTGCATGATAAATTGATTTCGATGGTTGTAAATTTGGTGGACTTTATTTTTCCGGTCTCTCAACTGTCTATCCTTATTTTTCTCTTTTTCAAGAAATTCGTTTCTCAATGGAGATTTAAGCAACTCCGATAAATATACGTCTTCATGGGTACATTTTCGTTGCTAGAGCGTGTCACATGCATTTTTTGCAAAGCATCAATTGTATTTTTTCCAGTACGGAAGTATAAATTCTTGTTGATTGTGACCTGAAATGGCAGGCATTCCTCTTTTTTCTGTTGAAGTTTTTACAAAGAACAGTTGGGGAATCGGCTAATAAAAACAGCGCGCAAAGGAATAACATTATGTCCAGTTCTTTGGAATTGGGATCAAAATGAAATCCATTTCACACCGCATGGACTCACTATTTGTTTTGCATGACAAAAATGTTCCGTGTCCAAGCTGACATATGCGTAATATCTCTGGAAACTATATTCCACCAGGGAATGCTATGAATTTGTATGTAGCTGTAAAATTTTGACCTACATACTGGTACAGGTAACTGAAAGCCGAAAACATTAAACACTGAGCCTGGGGGAAAGTGGAGGCGGCGTTCTGGCCAAATGGAAAATCAACAGCAAAGAGAATGAAAAGGCCAGCAAGCAAATAGAAAGAAATTCCTGGGAATCGCCTTGCCGGGGATCAGGCGGACAATTGAATGGCCCGGGGGCAGCCCCAACTAGCTTGGCTTTTTTACTGAGGCTCTATTCTCCTGCCGCTCGCTGTATCCTTTCTGCTCTCGCGTTGGCCATCCTTTTGTTGTCATAACTGGACGAACATTTTTGCAAGAGCTGACAGCTTGGCTTATTTTTGGTCAAAACTGATGGTTATACATTAACAGCATTGAAGACTTAAGCCCAAGGCATTACTTATTTTTAAATATATTTAAATATTGTTAAATACAACAATATTTTAATATTTGTAAGTCTAAATCATATTCTGATTCCAAGTTAACTTCCTATAAAGACTCATTTTATTCAAAGAAATCAAAATGTTTTGATACCGTAAATATCATATATATTTTCAGACTTATTTCATAGACTTATTTTTAGCAACTTTTTTAAAACTTAAGGTGAGTTTCTAAAAATATTAAACAAAAAAGTTATGTCTCGGTGTATATTCGAATATGTTTAAAAAAATGCGGTTCTTTTTAAACTTTATATCCGATTGCTTTTATGGCAGCTGTATTGTTGTGCGATCCATATTTTATAGTAAATGTCCTTTTGACTGAAATAAAATCCCTTGAGCTAAATCCCAAATGTTAAGAAAGAAAAGAATTTTATCTTTTTTTTTAACGAAGCAACATTTTTTTAGGCCTGATATTTACCTCAATCAAAAAACGTAAGAAATTACTATTCCAATTGAAATTAGCTCTCATGGACACTTTTTCCTGTAATTTTTAAATTGTGATTTTTATTTCGCATTCTGTTTGATTTGAGTAACAGGTTTTGAAAAACGACTCGGCTTTTTTCAATCACTTTCCGTTGAGCTGCGGGGCTCAGTAAAAAGGGCTCATCCTGTTGGCAGGACTATCTGCCAACTTATTGGCCCTGCTGTGGCGGCTGCATGTGTTATCCTTTTTATGTTTGGACATCCCCAGCAGCAGGGAAACTGCACTTGTGCAACAACTATCTGCGCCGTTCCCGCTCCCTGGTCTCGCCCTTTGTGTGCACTCAATTTAGCCATTTCTTGCAATTCGGCGCTTTCTTTCGGAGATGGAAGCTGTGGTGAATCCCCCCAGAACCGCAGCCAGAACAAATTTAATCTATTCTGAAAGTTTTCCATGTGCGCCAAGGGAGCTGCAAGTGCTCGTGGGTTGTGGGCTTTTCGGTGCTTTCGTCTTGCCGAACAGGCTGTCAGAAAATGTGACAGCAACTAATTAAGTCAGTCGTGAAATTGCACTCGACGTTTTCCGAGGTGCAGGAAGCGAAAGTCTTCTGTGAAGTGATGTGGTGTGAGAGAGTCGAGAGATTCGCACCCGGAAAGTGGTTGCTTAAACCTTTTTGACAAGGCGAGACTCCACTCAATTGGTGCACAGAAGCAGAATAAAATTAGGGTCGAATTGATTTGATTTCGAGACAATTACCCAGCGAACTCCGTGCGAAATTGTAATGCGAAAAAGCAGATATGCGAACAGAGGCAAATGTGGGCATACAAAATTTGAAATGCTTTTATTCCGGCGTATTCAATTTGCTTAAGTATATATATTTTTAAATATTAAAAAAAATGTTATTTTATTTTGAAATTGGGAAATCAACTATTCTTTGATTATTTAATCATTCTATTCTAACAGATATAGATATAATTATTCCCGTGTGTTCACCTTTTGTGCCAATTAATTGAAAGCCAATTCCAGGTTTGTTCTACCGCATTACGCATGCGACCCCGTGGTTTAGTGTCAAATTATCAGCTACTTATTATTATTACAGCTATTAGACCCGCTTTTCGTCTCTCCGCATGCCTTTCGAGCCCCAATCAATGTCAGCTGTTGTCATTGTTAGCATTTTATTTGCCTTCTTGTTGGCTGGTGTTTTGTGCGCTTATGTAAACCCTGAAAAGCAGACAAAAGCCTGCCAAATAGCGCAAAATGTGCGCCAATTTAGTTGTCGTTTAATTTGATGGCACAGCCGATTTGGCAGGCAAAACGGCAGTGGAGGATTAGGCCGGAGCAATGGTGGCCACGTCATGAATGACTGCCCAGCGAATGCCAAGCGGAAAAATTGCTGAGGAAAGCGCTAGCTCAAAAGACCGAAAATAAAAAAACACAAAAAAGGGAAGTTCTCTATCGAAGGTTGAACGGCAGCAGAACGAAAATAAAAGTGACCAGCAATAAAATGCTGAAAGGAACATACAAGTGCATATATAACAGAAGGACAAGGACTGAAATAAAATCTACTGTCCAACCTCAACAGCTCGAACCGCAGTCCTAATCTGGTTTTATAACTTTGTTTTTGTCGTAAAAGTTTGCTTAAGTTAAAGATTATAATTCAATATGCACTTAATATTTATTTATATACTTTTTTTCCTTAACAATTATGTTTATCTTAAGAAAATCAATGTAAGCTTTTCAGTACTAGAAACTATATTAATTGAACTCTATTAAAGTTGTGTGGGATTGTTAAATCTTACATAATCATAAGTTCCTTACAAATTTTAACAGTATTTCGATTCGATTTAAAAAATTGCTTTAAAAGGTTAAAGTAAACGCTATAAGTTTGTATAATGAAGTTAAGTAGAATTCATTGTAGAGGTTTGACTGTGTATAAAAACATGATACAAAAACTCTCCTAATTTATTTGAAAGGGTGTCCCAGTGCGTTGCGTGTCATTCACATATATTTAGTGTCTAGGCCTAAGGTCGAGGAATAGAGTTTGAGAGGGAGACAAATAAGTTGAGGCACGGAGATGGACACTAGCACTCTGAATGTTCGCAAATAATGCAGACCATTACATTAATGACTGCGGCAAAAAGTCGAAAAAGCGCCAAAAAGTCCAGCCAGCAGACGAAAACAGGGAAAAACAATGAAAGGAGCCAGAAAAAAGCGAGAAAATCGAAACATTATGAGGTCATTTTAATTATTTATGTGTGCGTGTGGCCAGCCTAAAAGTACGGACTTTGCCAAGGTTACGGATCCAATAGGACCTCGCCAGACGGGAGATTTCATTTTATTTCCACCACTATGTTTGCCGAACTCTTTAAGCGGCTTACGACTGTGAAGGAGCCCATAAGTCATGGTTTGACCCAGATATCTCAACATATTGAGTGGGTTTATTTGGCCAAAACTATAACTGGGATATGGCGTTCTTTTCTTAGCTGTGCGTGCTTGGAAATTTTGATTTTTTCGTTGCCAAATTGAGATTTATGTATGTCTTGTCCTCAGTTTAGTAGTTAAAACTTGTACCAATATTTATGAGCTGCTGTGTGGGAGACTTCTTCATTGGCACTCGTTCAGTTGGCAAAACATCAGCGAAGCTCTGCTCTGAAAATTCAAAAAACCAGAGAGCACCCACAAGTAAATTAAGCACATAGATCATATCTTGTTTATGCGATCGATGCTAAACAATGTGGAAAATTGCGTATACGTCATGTATGCTCCTTGCAGCTTAACGACTTGAAAAATGCCACAGAAAATGTCTCAATTTGCCATCAAAAATATATTTGCATGCCTGTATTCAAAAGCAATTTCCTCTCTTTATCTAGAAGTTATTTTAATGCAGACAAAATCCATTTTGTGTGCTAGCCGAGACGTTACCAACTTTTTGGGCATGCACAGCATTGACATCCTAAACATCCCCTATACTTTTCTTTTCCATCCGTCGTACGTTTGCATACATTAGCCGTTTCTGGATGCTTTTCAGCTACATTATTTTGTGTTATTGGCCATAAAACGAGTATGTGCGAACTGTGTAGATGTTCATAAAGCCTTGGCCATAAATTCAGCTTCATATACCGGGAAAGCAACTGAACATTTTGGTAAACAAGGTTTAACTCTCCAAAAATAAATGTTATTTAAATTTAAAATATATTTAAATTTATTTAACTTCTGTTAGGGAATGAAAATTCTAACATTTGCATACTTTTGAATTTGTAATAAGTAGAGAAAAGCAAAAAGTGGTTTTGTTTTATTAGGGCTCTAAATAGCTTGCAAAATATTTTTGACCTCGTAATAATGTTATTTTTGAATGTTAGAAACTTCAACTTTTTTCAGTAAAATAGCACAAAATTCAACCGCACATCCGTTGCTAAAATCATAATTGCGTAATTTGGGTCTAGTTTCCTGATCCATTCGTCTTGGTGCCAAAAGTAAGAAAAATTAGCCAAATTAACCCAAATATTAAGTTAGCCTAGTTTTGGGCGCGTGCAAAGTTAACATCATTAATACTAATCTGCTGGGAAAAACCCAAAGAAAACTGTTGAAAATGGAACCGTGTCAAAGTCTGCAAAAGTAACGGAATTGTTACATTTTTGTTTTGTTGATTATGTAACATAATTGACGACAATATTTCCCCATAGAGTTGCAAGAAAAATGCTAATGAAAAACTAAGAAAACCACAAGCCAGGCGAAGGCAAACATGGCCCAACAAAGGCTGACTCATGGCGACTCCGTATTAGCGGGGCGGAAATGCCAGGACATCCGGTGCGGTGGCCAAGCCTACAAACGCACCACCACCACCCTCAAGGGATTAAGTACAGAGAAACAAATACTCTGTTATCCAAACTCAAGGGAAAATGATTTAATGAAAAGCAAAAACACATACCGTATAAGCAGGCCATCGAACTAGGGATACCTACCATTTTACGACAGCTTCATTTGCATTTTTCTTTTATTATTTCATAATATATTTTTGATTAAAATGGGCAATAAAAAAATGCTGTTTGAATGCCAATCAATTGGGAACTTTCTTAAGAGATAAACTTTCTATATTTTATATATTATATTGTTTTTAATTTTATAATTTAATAGTGAATTGGTCGGAAATAAATTAATTATATGCTAAAATATTTGAATATCTGAATTGCTTCGATTTTTGGGGTAAAATATGTAATTGTGTTTTTGTTGTAATTTTTCCAAAATAGCACAGATACTGAAATAAATGTTTTGTGCAGCTGTCGACCTAAACTATAAATCCCCGGTGAGTTGGAAAAAAATAATTTTTAGCCCATTTTTGAAAAAATTTATTTTTCAAGTCAACTGCTAATTGATTGTCAATAACATTTCGCGATTAGCGAGGTATTAAACGCATTTCCGTTATCATCATCGAACTATTAAAATAAATACAATTAACAATTATAAATTAAAATAATATACAGAAATAAGACATATTGTATAATAGATAATAAGCTGACTACCTTAATGGAAGACCATTTCCACTTCACCAATTAACAATTACAATAGCTTAAATTACTTAAATTACTTTAGTGCTTAAAATGAAACATAATAAATTTATTATATTTTAAGGAAAACACATTTCAATAAGAAGTGACGCCCCAGCCGAAAAACATTATTTTATTTTTAAATGTCTTTGTGTTTCTGTTTCGATGAGTAATTTTATTTCATGATTTTTTTTTTCGTTAGTGATAGCTTTTCTCAGTGAGCGGGCAAAAAGCGAGCGAAAAGCTCGTTGCTTTCCTTTGTGCCTGGGCGCCTATTACCCGGGAAGTTGCGACGAGAGCCGAGGTTCCCCCCCCCGCTTTCTTTGGCCTAAACATAGGTACCGCCTGAAGTGGCGAGTGCAAGTGAATAATGGTCGTCTTGACTGCAGTCAAGTCGGGCATGTGGCTCACAAGCAATCAGTGTCAGTGCCAGTGCCACGGGCAGAAACGAGTACGAGTACGAGAAACAGAACCAGAATCTGAATCAGAAACAGAAATAGAAAGAGAGATGGAGCTCAAACGAAGCCGAGCAGCGGGCCAAGTTTGTTTGCAGGTAGTAAAGGGCATAAACCAAATCAGGAAAGGACGAACGTGGTGGGAACTTGGAGCGAAGTGCCATGGATTGACTCTCCGCCTGCCGCCGCTTTCAGTTAGCTCAATGTCCAGCTCAGTGGAGCGTTTGGTCAAACAGAAATTGAATTGTTGTTTTTGCCGCTGCCTGCATATACATGATATATACATATATCTATATTTGCTCGATATTTTTTGCCGTTTTCCTTGCCAGAACCGAAATGAAAACGATACCAGGCCGTGAGGGAATATAGAGCTGTCACTGTATGAGTTTTCCAATAGGGACATATCAAATCGCAACGTTTCAAATAAACAAAACATGCAAATCCAGAAGAGCGTATTGAAAATGTTGCTGACCTGGGGCGGCTTTAGATTGGTACTCAAATATTTTATAAAATTCACGTATCCAGAGTAAATTTTCTATTAAATATATAGACAGGAAATGTACTTACCACTACACATTTTATTTCCAAATCTTATTAAAAGAATCTTTAAAAATTACTATTAAATGAACATTAATATTGAATGAATATTAGTACTATAAAATGAATATTAATATTGAATGTTCATTTAATAGTTATTTTAATTTTTAATTTTATAGTTATTTTAATATGGGTCATATAACTCTAATTTTATATTTAATATATTTAATGACTTGGTTGATTTCATTGCCACATTTTTTAAACTGGGCAGCTTTCAATATATTTCAATATTGTATTCGTGCAAAAGTATGTAACAGGTAGAAGGAAGCGTTTCCGACCCTATAAAGTATATATATTCTTGTTCAGGATCACTAGCCGAGTCGATCTAGCCATGTCCGTCTGTCCGTCTGTCTGTCCGTCCGTATGAACGCTGAGATCTCGGAAACTATAAAAGCTAGAAGATTGGCATTTTGCATGCAGTTTCTAGGAGTTCCTACGCAGCGCAAGTTTGTTTCAAAAAGGTGCCACGCCCCCTTTAACGCTCACAATCGCTTATATACGATTTTAAAAATTTAAATATTTCGGAAAAGTAAAAATGCAGTTTTATTGTGTTTATCAATACCTATCGAAATGTAGAAGACATTTTTCAAATCGGACAATTCGTTAAAAGGTTATGCGTGATCAAAGTTTCTATCTCCATCTCCCTCGCACTCCCTTTACCTGAGTAACGGGTATCTGATAGTCGGGGCACCCGACTATAGCGTTCTCTCTTGTTGTATTTAATATTTCCATGTGTTTTCACATTTTGAATGATCGTGATTTTATTGGGAAAGGTTTTAAACTGGGTAGCTTTCCTTATTTTTAAACTTTGAAAATGTTTAGCAATTCTGTCTTACAATTTAACAAAAGAACAAATATATTCTCCAAAAATCAAATGACACTATACCATAAAACCAACCCAACTTAAACACCAAGGGCATCCAATCGAGTATACAAAAGGAAAGTCGGTCGATCCTGAAAAGGGGGTCGGATACCAAATAAAAACCAACCAACCAACTACAAACACCAAAGTTAGGCATTCGATCAATCAGTTAAACAGCTAAGGAATCGGCCGACCAAAATTGGTAGGTCGGATTAATGCAAAATATAAAACCCAAAAAACCAACTCCAACTTACAAACACCAAAGTTAGGCATTCCGATCAATCAGTTATAGGCAGCTATAAGATATAGTCGGCCGATCCTTATAAAATGGAGGTCGGATTGATTGGCCAAATATAAAACCCATAGAAAATCCAACTCAACTTACAAACATTAAAGTTAGGCATTTCCGATCAATCAGTTATAGCACTATAGATAAGTCGGCCGATCCCGGCCGTTCCGACTATATACGCGGCAAAGGAAAGGGGCAAAGTCAATTCGATATCTTTAAAACGAGAACAGTTCGCGAGAAACAGACAACGGCAACAGACGGACACGGCACGGACAACGGACAGACGACATGGCTAACAACTCAGGAGGTGATCCGATCAAGAATATATACTTTATAGGGTCGGAGATGCTCCCCGCGTGCACACTTTGACCAAAATTATAAACCCGCAAGGTATAAAAATAATAATTTCCCCTTTATTTAAAATAACTACATTCTTTTAAATTAATTGGGTTGAATATAAAAATATATTTTTTTTGTTTTGGCTAAATTTCCTTCAAAAGCTATGTTTGGGAAAATGTTTTTTTAATATTAATAATATAATCTTCAATTTTCTGCACTTCTGTATTTATTAATTAAACCCTAGCTCACATCGTTCTAATATTAATCATATGTAAGCATATACATTACAAAGTTACAATAAAAAGTATGACCGCCATGTTATAAGTTTAATTAATGTTGCACAAGACATATTTCAACTCTCCACGCCGAAAGTCCTTTGCCCTTCGGGCCTGACACCGAATATCTAAAAAAAAAGAAATGGCGGCCAGGGGGATGCAAAACTTTCACATTTCGCGCCCAACGTAAATTATGCAAAACTTTCACCCTTGGCCGTCACATAACAAGGCAGGCAGGCATCACATGTCACAGCTTAAATGAGTTACCCCATCCGTTTCTCCTCCGATTTTAATGTTGGTGCAAAGGAAATTTGTGCGAAAAAATAAGTTTCGAGTGCAGGGAAAATATGCGGGAAATGATAAAGTGGGGTGACGAAAAAATGTCAGGATGGGCGATGGGAGTTGCATTTTACAGCCACTTTGGCAGGCGACACGTTGACGAGTTGAATGAAGGCGTTTATTGAAATATGGCTCAAACCGTATTGACTCAAATGCGATATGCCCCTTTAATCTTGGCTCCCGTATGCGGGCTATGTGACATCAAAAGCCGAGCAAAACCAGCAACAGTCTCGAACAGGTAAAAAGTCAAACTCATTGAACATTCAGGGCGGGGAAGGTGGAAATGGGGACAGCGTGTCATCAGCAGGGCGTTGAAATCCAAGCCATGCTTTCAATACAACAAATTTCGCTTACATTCCCCTCAACACACGGTAGTGTGTGTTCAAGATTATTATGCAGAGCTTCAGCAGCAGGAAACTCAAATATGCTCTCTGTACCAAGGATCCTAACTCCTGGCCCTCGTTTTCCCTCCCCATTTTCCTCACCACACGCTGTGCAACAATTTTTGCTGCGCACGAGGAAAATGGTGTATGGTAATAAGTTAGTGCAATGCATACATATATGAACGTATGTGAGATGAGAATATTTTAAGGATTTTCTTACTTTATTTTTATTCGCACTTTGATGTTGCACTCGCCGAGTTACATAAAAATTATGGTACTATCAAGCAAGGATACCTTATCCTAAGAATTTCAAGAGCAAAAGATTAGTAGAGCGGTGAGTGCACTGTTTTATTTTTAAAGGTTGTAATATATAATACCTATACCTATGTATATTCTCCATTATGTTTCCTTTCTTTTATTTTTAAATTTACATTTTTTCCATTAAAAGAACTTCAAAATATATATAACTGGCCAAAATATTACATTTTCAATTTCCGCAAAAATTTGTATTTCAAAAAAATCAAGATTAAGAGAATGTGTAAAATGGAATCGATAAAATTTTATTAATTTTTTGGACACTTTCTGTTAAATTTCTCATTTATCCATTGTCATCCTTCATATTTAATAATGTCAATACCATGACATTTACCCATGGCATTTCCATTTCAGTTTAACGCAACACAATTACTTTTAATTATTTTATTATGTAAACATTTCGGTGGACCAGTTCACAGCGGACACCCGTGGAAACCCATTTAATTGATATAAACATTGTAGTTTAATTGCCTTTAATGCCAAATGAACCGGTTGACTTTATTACCAAACAGTTTGACGTGTGTTTTTGTTTGATTCGATGATGTTTTTTAATTAAAATTCAATCATAGTGGACCATAGTAACGGGGAAATGTGCAACGGAGCGTTGTTCCGAATGATATGCAGATTGTGGTTAGTGGCGAGTTGATTAAATCGTGTCATAGTATACGGTTCTGGCGGGGATTAGTGCATTAAATTGTTGGTAAATTAGCGTTCCTACAGCTTGTCATTTCCGATTCGTGATCAGGAGAGAGGCTAAGCGACCCACATAAGGGAAACAGGCTCCCCTAAACACCCACCACACATCCTGTGGAAAGCCCACTTGCATTAGGCCAAATCGTGCGTCATTTTGGGCATTAAAATTAATCCATGGACACGCAAGGATAATCGCTTGGATGACACGTTTTTTATGGCTACCTGGCGCCTGTGAGCGAAACTATGGCCGGGATTTTGAGATGCGAACGCGTGACTAAGAGGTCTACGAGAACTAGTGCATGTTACGTATACGCCACCTCAGCCACGTTGTTCTTTGTATGGCAAATTGACTGCAGTCGCTGCAAATTTCAATTTTCAGCGCCATAATTGGTCATCTAATTATAGTAACATACTGGCACACGAGGCCTGCCTGGGCATTAAAAGTAATCGCCTCTTATGAATAATATCCCCGGCAAGGACTCCACCCTGCACTATTGAAATGCTAATCATAGGAATGTCCTTTGTATATATACGTATTATATTTTCATATTTTCGTTCGTTTTCTTAATTTCTCGAATCTCGTGCAAGTTTGTTTTTCACTTGAGTGCTGGCCAAAAAAGAAGTGCATGTACGTGTGAGAAAGTGGCAAGTGTGAAAACTGAGGGGTCACCCGACTACGTCACGCATGTCCTTGCACGGCAATGTGAAAACTTTTTGTAGATTTCTCCCCTGCTTTCGGTTAGTCTGCTAGTTTTTTGCGCAAACAAAGGTTGTGCATAAAACTAATTAACTTTGCTATTTGCCGACTGCAAGGGGAATGTTTCTGCTTCTGTTAAATTTGTTATTTGCTTTGAGTAATCAAATTAGAATAACCGTTTCGAATGCGACAGAAATGTATGAAACTGATCTGTCGTTTAGATTTTAGATTTTGCTTCTGGGACTGCAGTTTTAACAAATAAAGATAACATTATGATGCGCTGCGTTGTTCCTATAAATGTATGTCAAAACCAGAAATAATTAAGTTTCCCTCAAGGCCAATATGAAATAAAAGTAGTTGGCATTCAAACAGTATTTATTTATTGGAGTAAATAGATAAAAATTTCAGATGGGAAAGATATGACATTTCTCAGAACATAAATTTAAAATTATCCTCCTGGGAAGCCGCAAAACGATATTGATAAAAACTAAATGCGAATACATTTGGTCTTAATGAAAGTGTCAGACTAAATTAAATTCATTTTATTAAGCCATAACAATTCAAATTTTAAATTGTTTCAAGACAAACCGAACCATTTTGAGCTCTCCATTTTCAGATAAAGCCCAAAAGAATGTCATGAAATATAAGTTGTCGACTTTTAAATAGTGCCCACCATCATACTATTAGTCCCCAAACACCACAAACATTTTCGCGTTTTCATCCCATGCAACCAATTAGCGGCAAAAAAATAGATCGAAAGCAAATGCAGAATAAATATTTTCGTACATAGACAAACAGCACACAATAGGCGCAAATATTTGGCAACGAGAAAAAGAGAGCATTAAAATAGCAAGAGTTTCGATGGGCAAAATCGATAGATGACCCCGCAACTGCAATCTCCGCTGTCCCACAGATGTGGCCAAATAAAATGCTGGGTAAACAAATTCAAACAGCTACAAAGCCAATTTAGATGGCTTCGGCGCCCTCGGCTATTTGGCTGGCTTGATTGAGCCATGTCCGCCGGCCATATCCGCATATCCGTGTGGTCCTGCGAGGGATTTTAATCATGCACGTATTTTGAAGCTTTTCCGCTTTCCAGCCACGAACGCCATAAATATCCATCAATATGTGAGCAAGCCACTGTCGGATTTCTCCGCGCCGTGAACTATGAACTCCGCTGGCACCCGAGGTGAATTGGCTGCAAAAACAAAGAACTGCCATTAATATATTTATGTGTGCAGAAGCCACATAAAAGCGTTGCAGTGCACACTTAATTGCACAAATTGTGAACTAGATTTTATCAAATTACAATGTTTAGTGCGCTCTGTTGTCTCGTTAAAATTACACACATACAGCTATTTGCGTTGATTATAATTCGAGTAATAATTTAAGCGAATTATCACTTTGTTGTCGGTTATATTGAAATTAAATTGTAAATTGCGTTGTAAAGAAAAACAAAAATGTTATTAACGAATTTAAAAACAATACAATTTTTTTTTAAGGAAAAACAATTTAAATAAATTTACGCAGCTGACTGTGTAAAAAGCAGCAAGGAATTAATTGTTTAAAATATTTTTTATTGAAGAGATAGTTTTTAAAAATATGGCAGTGCTTTTATGGAAATACATGAAAAATATTTCTTAAATCAAGTAAGTTGGTAACTTTTTAAACCCTAAGTTTGTTGAATTCGAGAATTAAAGAAATACTTGCCAAGCAATACATTACATACCTTGTGATTGGCTGAATATATTTTATGTCTGCCACAAAGTTTAAAATTTGTATTTTTGAAGATCTAAGTTTGGTACTTTATTATTTTTAATAAGACATTTTGGGAACTCACAAAATCACTGCTTTTACAATCCTGTGCTTGTTAAGCAACACGTTTTATTTATGGCAAAACCTCAAACCAAATTCCACCGAATTTTCGTGTCACTCTTACCTTTTGCCACATACTTTGCCACAGTCTGCTCTACTTTGGCTCCTGCTATATTATTCACTTTGTCTATCTCAGTCTGGCTCAAAAACTTAACCCTATTCCGTGAGCCCTACTCAAATATCCTGGGGCTGCGCCCGACAAAGAAAACAAAAAATAAAAAAGGGGAAACAAACACAGCAAATGTTGCAAAGCAAAGCTACAAGAATGGGGCAAAAAGTGTTAACAAGCAGCGTATAAATTATTAATTAAGTCGCTCGGCCGCTCAGTCTCTGCAATTTGCTATATTAAATGAAATGCAACTGAAAGAAGGGCATAAATTTATATTCTCTGGCATTTGACATAAATTTCATTTATATCCATGTGAATTGGTCTCTTGCAGAGGCCTAATTATTTAATCAATATATGCCCATAAATATTACACAGAGCTCTCAGGCATCGGGACAAGATATATGAATGCCTATTTACAGGCTGGTGTTTGTGTGGCCCCAATTGGTTCAATTAGTGAAAGTAAAACAAAAGTTGAAGTTCCCACAGTGCTAAGCTGCAAGGGCCACCATATTTCAGGCAGGAGCCCTACAATTACAATGAATAAAGCGTCGAACATTATAATTAAAGGTAAACGACTTAGTCAGACAGTTCCTGAAAGCCCCAGCACCTGACAACAATTTTATGTTATTCATTTAATAGGGGCTACAAAAATAATGTAGTTTTATTAGTTTTAACTTTTATATTAGGAGGACATTACTGTCATATTTCCATTTACAATATATTTAGTTTTAGATAATATTACCGGAAAACTTTAATATAATATGTATTTGTCTTTATAGGGACATTGGTGTATTTCTTTCTCCCTCCCAAGCAATCCCCATGATTCATATGAATAAAATCCGCATTTAAATATATTGTGCTCGACTTTTGTAACCAACCACTTTCCAAAGCAAACAAATGAGTTGGCATTTCATGTGAAATGCTATCAGGCTAGTCTAAATCTTAAGCCTCAGTTGGGGGCGAATCCTCGTGGCAGCTTTGTAAATCGCTTTGCTGGGGAAAGGCCTCTACTATCTTTACACAATTATAACAAAAGCGCGACCTTTATGCACATGTCCCTCAGTTTCAGCCCTTTTTCCGACTCCGACTCGAACTCCTAGCTCAAGTCTACCTGGAAAAACGTTTCGTGGCAAAACTTGGGCACTAAAAATGCGTGCGTGCCTTGGTATTTTCTTTTTTTATCGATTTGCATATCTAAATTTAGTCAGGCGACATATAATACCATACCACACACAGTGTATGTTCGCATGCATATATAGTATGTTTATTATATACATGTGGAGGCCAGGGAGCACGACCACACGCACTAATAAATATTGCATTGTGATACTGGGAATGGATTCCATTTAGTTTGAGGAGTCGTGGCTACCGCAATTAAAGTCCTGCCGCCATCTGCCTATGCCCATGCCAATACCTTGGGGCTACAATTAGATTTTGGTGTTAGGTGTACAGTCTGACCACATGTATACTTACACTAAGAAGAAAAAAACGTTGAAACGAGTAACTAAATACCTACAACAATACCATTTAACAATGCCAAATAATGGGCGTCAGTTAATTCTGTTCTGTGTAGAATGTACCATTTTGTACAGAAGGTAAATTTTTAAACACTTTTTTACCTTTAAAATTTACTAGATATGAACATATGTTGATTTTTTTCTCTGCGGATTATAATTTTGTTCTTAAATTTTAAGAAACATTATGTCGTGATTTTTAAACATGTATGTACAATTTCGGAATTCAGTTTTAATTTTATAAAAATCAGATGACAATATAATTTAGCTGACAAAAAAACGATCGACAAATTTATCACTTAACGTACCTTCATTCTTTTTAAACATATATGTATACAAATCGAAATATAATTATTTTAATTTTTAAGTTTTTCCGGCTCGAGGTCAACAATTGAAAAATTTTTAAATAAAAGTAATTAATTTAATTTAATTTAATTTTTTATTTTTTCCAATATATTTCGGTTGCACTTCGGCAACCGTCTTCAGGGCAAATAATTTTACACGTCTGCACCGTCGGACGTGGGATTATTTTATAGAATATTAATTTTTTAGCAAAGCTACAAGGGTGTATATACGCTTCAGCTTGCCGAAACTAGTTTCCTTTATTATTTTATTTAAAAACTATTTTGTATTTCATGTTTATGGTGCACAAGACAATTGTTGTTCACGACCAAATAAAACCAGTTCCCAAATTTAAACAGAAGCGGTCTTCTCACCCCAACACTAAGATTGTTTCTACAACTTCCGAAACATCGGTTATTTAAGTCATCGCTTAAAAGTTAACTATTTATGTGAAATTGTGTACTAGAGTGTACAACAATTCTTTGAGTGGACGTGAAAACACGACCTTAGATTGGCCGGCAAATGCCTTGATCACCTTGAACCGCCGCCCAAGGGAGACACAAGGATGTAGGACATCGCAGGAGCAGGCAGCAGGATGGAGGCCATGATAAATGAGCTACGTTAACTCATGTGGCAAATGTGACATGTGCTCCGGCATTTTATTCTTTGTGTACCTGGGCCTGTGTGTGCTGATTGCCGTGTGAGTCCGTGGAGAGACCAGCGCTAAAATTACCATACCGCAGTCCCCCGACATCCGCCCAGTAGTCTTGGCCTGGATTAACGTGGCCCACTCGGACCTCGGACATCCAATCATGCCCAGACCCCAAGTCCGAAAACCAGAAGGCTAATAGGTCAGTTTAGTTGGCCCTTGCATGAGAATTATGGTTAATTTTGGCTGCCACATTGCGGAAGTTATTAACTCGTTTGATTGAACTTGGCCGTAAGTGATTTCGGACGTGTGGTCATGTGCACCCAGTCCAAGTTGATGGCTTAAGTTTATTAAACAAGTGGGCAAATTTCCATTTTATGTGCAGGGCATAAGCAAGATATTGATATTGTTACGGCAGCCGGAAAGGAAGAATCTTATACGAAAGCAAGGCAATTAAGTGTCCACTCTTAGCTGGCTGAGATTTTAATGAAATTCTGCGTTTTGCGACAAGAAATAAACTTTGGCTCATAAATATTGCTTGTTATTTAATACCTCAATATATTATAATTATTTGGTTGAATTTCGCAAACTGTATGACTTTTGATTTCAGAAGTCTTTTATTAGGGGAATTAAGCTACTTTAATAATAAAACGGCAATCAAAAGACGAATTATCTTTGAGCAAGAGTTTATTCTTATTAAAAGTTTTAATTTAATTCTTGTATAAGAATTAAAGAATAATTTCTTGTAGAAATTTCTTCTTGTTCTTAAATATTTTAAGAATTAACTCTAAAGGCTTTGTTTCAGCTCCTTTATATGTATTATCCGGCTTACGTGATGTTACTTTAAAGAAAAATGTGTAATTTCGAAGATAAATTTTATCTTTCGTTCGCTTGTTTTCAAACTTATGGTTTTTTTTATGTTGTGCAGTTAGTTTGATCTGCAAGAGTCCGTCAAAGCTATATTATTCAAAGTTAGCCCCTGCTCTGATTTTTCATTAGTTCTCCACTCTCCTTTGAGAAACTTGGCAATAATAGCTAAGGGACTGTCCCTCGCCCGCCTGTCAAATATTTGAACAAAGCCCAAGACGCAGAAGTCTCGGCGCTGAAAAGTATGCAGCAGACAAAAGCTCATTAAGAACTCAGACACAATCCCCACCAGCACCCACTCCCAAGCCTCCGGCATCACAACCCACTCCTGTCACATCCTTGTTGTCTTCGTCATCATGTCCCCGCACTCCGTGTTAAGTGATTTCCATCATTTGCGCCAGAGGCACATGCTGGGGAATTCCAAGTTGGTAGTACCAGCGGCCTAAGCCCCTTCTGCTCTTCGCATGTGTTCAATTCCGTCTAAAAGCCGCCTTTGACTGTTGTTTTTCTGAGGCCCCGACAATGGGGAATTAATCCAAACATAACACACTATAACCAGACAATCTTGAAGTGCGAATATGTGCGGGCTGCTGGTGTGTTGATATCCCTATATCATTTAATAATTGGTTGCTTTAACGGGCTTATCTTTTTCAGCGGGTTCGCGGCGTGCGCGCTTATGCAGACACAAGGCGATTGAGGATTCCATTGAACTGGCTGCCGGGTTAAATTTGGTGAGTGGAAAACTCTTCTTTCAATCACAATGGCAGCACTTACTTGTCCAAAGCCCAACCAGCTCAAACAGATCTCTGAATGCATTCGCTGGCAGAGAATCTCGTACGAAAAATATAAAAGTAAAGTGCGAGCCATAAAAATGCAAAGCACCAACAAGCAGTGCACGACTACAGTGAGAAAAAGCTTAAGAAAACTTAAAATTATAACTTAAATTGTAAATAAATATTTAAAGCATTGTTAACTTTAAATCATAAACCAAACAAGAAAGGAAGCAAACTTCGGCATGCCGAAGTTTATATACCCTTGCAGTTATAATAATTATTCAGTGTATTTATTTGGTCAGAAAGAAAATGACAGCCATCAAATCGCGTAAATTGGCCTTATATTTTTATCATGTTAATATATAGTAAATGAACCTATTTAATTTTATCGGATTGTTGCTAGTTTCAGTGATATTTATTTCGAAATAAAAGATAAAGATAAATACAATTAGAATATATATACAATTATCTTTTTACAATTTATATTATATCTATTTATTTTATTTATTTACAATTGAGCGCTTATTATATAATAGTTATATTTCTTTACAAGCTATAACTGAGGAAAATTCCATCATGATGACTATATGGTGTTTCATATATGAGGGCGAGGGTTTCCGGAATTCGAGCATCAGTAAATATCCAATCAATCTGCGTAAGGTGTTTTGTTGTTGGAGAGCTGTTTGTTCCAAAAAGGTTATACGCATTTAAAATTGCCTCCAGAGAATCAGTTCTTAAGTATCTGCAAATATTAAAATCTCCTAATATTACCACTTTATTATTATCTATTCTGCGTACTTTTTCGACGTCAGCTTTAATTTCATTTCGAAATCTTGTAATAGGAAATCTAGGACTCCTATATACAATTAAAAATGACGTGTCAAGAAATTTAAATGCAATTGATTGATAGGTGCTCATCGGGCTTATTGATTTAGTTGTTTCGAACAAAAATACAACATTTTGCGAAATACTCTGCTTAGCATAGATGAGTATTCCGTTCTTCCCAATACCATTCAAACGATTGCTATCTATTCTCCTTATAATGTCAAAATCTCTTATATTATACTCTTCATGTGGAAGAGTCCAGGTTTCAACAAAACATAAAAAGTTTGCGGAACAAATAATTTTGTCGTTGGCAATATCTTCGTGATGAGCACGAAGAGACTCAACATTGTGGTAATACAATGAGATGGCATCATTTCTATTGAACAAGAATTCGTATTGCGTAGTCAAAGCCTTTTCCCCTCTTAAACATTGAAGTTCTTCTTGGACATTTGTTGCTCCAAATCTAGTTGGAGGAACAAAGTCTCCTAAAAGGAAAAGACCCGATGCGCATGTTGCCCTGCTGCATCCTACGTAAAGCGAAGCTCGCTTAATGCCTCTTTTAAGATGCACTGCGACTTTGCTGTAGGTTGCTCCTTGGCTTTTGTGGATGGTAATAGCCTCAGCAGGAACAACTGGGAATTGCTTACGATCAATCGAAGAATGTCCTGAATTTCCGCACTGAAAAACTCGGGCTGTTTTCTGAATGGGAGTCCAACCGGGATTATCATTCCTTCGAACTTTTGACCTGGCTATGGCCCCAACCGTAGGATCTGAAAACTTTATCCACAGTCCTGTAACTATATGGGAGCCGTTAACCATGCAATGGTCAATTTGCATTAATTGGCCAGTTGCACCATTTACTAGTCCGTCATTTGTGTCTATATTGACGGTAACCATATACTTTGCCGTTGTTTTTAGCTGAAGAATATATGGTAAGCCCTGGGTTTCTGAGGTTTTCATATTTTGGGCCATTCTTAACGTCCTGACTCTATTGCTTTCTGACATATTTGCTGATTTAACAGTATCTATGGCAGTTGAAAAGAACTCTTCAGTCTGAATTTGGGCAAGCTTAAAGGTATTATAATGGGTAACCTCATCATTAGAGCAGAACAAATGAATTGCGTCATCAGCAACCTCGGTGGCTGAAACAACTCTTTGCCTAAGAAGCTCTACATCTGCGTCTGTCATATTAGCCTCGGACATATTATTTAATGCCAAAGCAAACGCGTGATCGTCCCGTTGTCTCATTATTTCAGTTAACTCAAAAAACTTAAAATTATTCCAAAGGTTAGCTCCGGCAAGAATGTTATAGGGGTTATTACTATTTTCTAGGAATATCCACCGATCCCCAACTGGGCTAAGCTGCTTCAGATCTCCAAACACTATTATTGATTTTCCACCAAAAATTAGATCTTGAGTTCTAAAAATTTGTCGAAGTCTTTGATCTAAATACCCAAGCATTTTCGATCCGACCATGGAAATTTCATCTATAATAATTAATTGGATGTCAATTAACTTGCAATGCAAAGTGTTTAAAGAATCATTATTTAAGGGTCTTAACGGACCCGAAGATTGATTAACAGGAAGGGAGAAAACGGAATGAAGCGTAAGTCCTCCAATCCCAAAAGCAGCTTTTCCAGTAGGAGCACAAAGTAAAACCTTTGCAGAATCAGTTGCCCCAGGAAGCTTATTCGCCCGCCACGTTATAGACTGATATATTGTTGAAATCAGCCTACTTTTTCCGACTCCAGCACCTCCACCAACATATTCATAAAAAATGTTCTTTGCTGCAACATTATGCATTACATGGGCGTAATACTGGCGTTGCTTAAAGTTAAGCGACCTAGTAAGGGAGCAAAGTGTGTCTTCAGATACCAAAGGAGGAAGTCTAATAAGTTGAAGTTCTCCATCCTCTGGGTTATTTTCAATGTCATCTTGGAGTACATTTACGTTTTGCCCAACGTTTGGTACTGCCAAGGCTCTAAACTCTTCATCTAGGTATTGGGAGGCAAGCCCCTCAGCAAGATGACTGTTTGGTTCTCTATCAAAATTTTGCAATTCTTGAAGAACCCTCTCCAATTCCATATCATCAAACACATCATATTGCTCTTTGTTGGCCTTGATTATTTCAAAATTATTTCTGAATGTACTTTCATTGTCATTTAAAATAAGTTCCGATTCCTCACTCCTCCACGGAAAGAAAAGCATTACATGCTCTCTAAAATAATCAGATGGGGAAGAGTTTAAGCTAAAGCGAACCCATCTAAGAATTAAGGCATGCTTACGCCTTTTCACACTACCAGTCCCATCTAGCAGTGCGAAACATTGTTCAGCAATGGCGTTTTCCTCATCTGGTTCCAAGTCGATCGGTTCATCATAATCTTCGTTGGACCTTTCTGTTCGAGAGTTGGACTTGCCGAATTTGTACCAAGCCGCAAATTCTGCAAGACATATTGACTCTAATTGTTCATGCCTTTGTACATACCGATCAAGTAAGTTTTTCTCAAAGATATCAGTGGAGTTTTCAGGAAGCTGTTCTATTTCCCTATTAGATCGCACTATCCGCACTCTTTTATCTGGATGGCAAGTGTTAACAAAAATATTTCCTTCGCTAGCCTCTGACATGTGTAATCCCAAAATGTTGTAGGCTGCTTCTTGGGCAGAAATCTCTGTAGCGTTAATGAACTTGCTCCCGAGATGCTGCAGTTTTCTTTTAACTGAAATATTTCCGTGACTTATTTCAGTCATTGCTTCGCGAAGGAGTTGCGACACTCCACGGTTGGATTTGTTAATGTAGTTAACTATATAACTACAACACGCGTACGCATCTAGGATAAATTGAATATCCATGTTTGCTCTATGTAAGCCCAAAATATTTTTGTTGTAAGCATTTAACAACCTGTCGGAAAATTTGCGACGAAGAAATATCTGAGGTTTTTTTAGGCTGGAGCGAATGGCAAACTTATATTCTTCAAATGTAGTATCAAGGTGGGTCAGGAAAAGGTTAAAATTATTAAAAGTGCCTGCTTCTTCATCGGAACTAGACTTTAAAAGCTCTTTAATTTTTTTAAACAATTCTTTAGAATGTTCAACATTGGTTTCGTTTTCTTCTAATGGATATAACACCAATGTTTCAGGCATTGGAGGGTATGGCATATTGAAGCGGCAGAATTCCTGGCCACGCAGCTCTCTTAAACATGAAGAGCTGTGCTTATGGCGCTGGTATTGAATAAATTCTTGCAATTCAGGATCTTCTCCGCTAGTAGTAATAAACCGATCAACAAAACGTATAACTTGATCGCAATTCTCTGCTCCGTCCAGCCTTGGAGCTTCAGAAAGCCAGTACATGCCATGAGAGTGTGGCGATCCCCTGTGCTGAAACTCGATCCTCCAATAATAGTGGACTAGGGTATATTCGCCAAATATCTCAGAACTTTTGAAAACTTTCAGCAATTGTCGGAGCCTGTAGTCAAAGTAACGGGAGCATGTTACTGGGTCAGATCGGATTAAGCGAGCTTTTTCGGTACTCGAAAGAGCTGCCGCTTCGTCCTCATTTATATTTTTGCCATCCACCAAAAGAGAAATAATAACTAACAGCTCATTCCATCTAGATTCAGCAGCGGAAAGAGTTATGAAAAATGTAGGCAACCCAAATTGTCTTATCATGGCAATAACTTTTTTTTTTCAGCCTCCCAATGAGCTGGGGCGGAACGTAGACCTTTAAGAATATGATACCCGTCGTCATGCTGTACAAGTCTGTCAACAAATGATTCATCCCTTATATTTGCAGCAGTTACCGCACCTGACTTTTTTCGTAGGGCGATGGAAATTGTGTTTTGAATTCGCTGCATCTCATAAAACTTGTACATATAAAGGACTTTAGGTACCACTGCACAACGACGGTCGTAGAAACGAATCTGTGATCTAGCTTTCTTTGCATAGGTCACATTGGCCTTAAATATTTCACCGCAAGATATAGTTGGGAACGAAAGTTCTTCCGCATCTTCATCTAGGGTTAGGTTTGTTGGACGGCGGCCTTCCCCAGGGGCCAAAGCAATACGTTCGAGCTCAGTATTGTTATTTTCTAATAAAGTTTCATGACCGCCTGGATTTAGCTCTTCTTCTTGTTGATCGATTTGTTGAGAATAAAGCTGTTGTCGCAATAGTTGTTCAACTTCTTCTCGATCAGATTCATCTGCGATAAAAGGTAATTCTTCCCTATCGCCAACTTGGTTAAGCCAGTCATTATCAAATATGATATTGTGTTTTCTGTACAGTTCAGTGTTAACTAAATACCGTACAGCTTCAAGGACCCGAGCTGGTCGAATAGTTTCTGTCATAAAATTATGGGAGTATTCCAGTTTCCTTTTAAGGTGAACTTGGATTACATGTGTGGAATTAAACGATCGGGGAAGCGCACTTACAGTGTCTGGGACAGAAATAGGAACATTTACCACCGCTCCTCTTATTCCGCATTGCCTTTCATATCCTAAGGAGATAATGCGCATAAACGGAATTCGAGGAGAAATAAGGCGCTCTTCCAGACACGTTAAGTTTTTAAGGCACTCCGGAATTTCTGGAAAGTCTAAGCCATTGGAAAGACAAAGAGATGGTAGTCTGCCTTTGGAAACAGCTTGACGGCATGTACTGCAGAATAGATATATACCGGACGGACTCGGAAATTTCCTACTTAAATAAAATGAGTTGCCTACGTTCATATTGGGGAACTTAGAAGATATAAGAAATTGATTCAAACCACTTACCTGGGATGAAAACCATGTTCCTCCACAGCATGTACATATTTTTGTTGGTCCGTCCTTAATGTTTCGAAGATATTGTTCCCGCGCAGTGTTTCGGCTCCTCCGGCGCTGTAATTCCCGTTGATCCTCCCTTTCATCTGCGGAAAGTTCAGCTCTAGCAGCAATATTTCGCTGCGACTGCCTTAAAGATTCCGCCTGACGATTTTGGGTACTGCTCCTATATGTGATTAATCTTTCCGCGGCCATTTCCTGAATTTGTTGCTCTCGAAGCCTCCGCTGTAGGCGTGTCTCCCGGCTACGCAATGTGTTATAGTGCTGCTGATGCGCACGAGTTATGGGGTTATTCCTAACGATCCTGTGAGCATCAGCGTCCCTTACGCGCTCTGGTCTGCGATTTTCTTCAACGGCCCTCCAGGTAGCGCGATTAGCAGTATTTTGTGACTGCTGTCGTCGGCGCTCCTCGGAGTTTGCCCTGGCAAGAGCGTGCGCTATAGCGTCCTGTTCTCGCTCTGGCCTGCGATTTTCTTCTTCCGCCCTCCAGGTAGCGCGATGAGCAGTATTTTGGGACTGCTGTCGTCGGCGCTCCTCGGAGTTTGCCCTGGCTAACGCGTGCGCTGCAGTGTTTCGGTCCTGCTGTCGTTGACGTTCCTCGGAGTTAGCTCTGGCCTGAGCGTGAGCTATAGCGTCCTGTTCCCGCTCTGGCCTGCGATTTTCTTCATCGGCCCTCCAGGTAGCGCGATTAGCAGTATTTTGCGACTGCTGTCGTCGGCGCTCCTCGGAGTTTGCCCTGGCTAACGCGTGCGCTGCAGTGTTTCGGTCCTGCTGTCGTCGACGTTCCTCGGAGTTAGCTCTGGCCTGAGCGTGAGCTATAGCGTCCTGTTCCCGCTCTGGCCTGCGATTTTCTTCATCGGCCCTCCAGGTAGCGCGATTAGCAGTATTTTGCGACTGCTGTCGTCGGCGCTCCTCGGAGTTTGCCCTGGCTAACGCGTGCGCTGCAGTGTTTCGGTCCTGCTGTCGTCGACGTTCCTCGGAGTTAGCTCTGGCCTGAGCGTGAGCTATAGCGTCCTGTTCCCGCTCTGGCCTGCGATTTTCTTCATTGGCCCTCCAGGTAGCGCGATTAGCAGTATTTTGCGACTGCTGTCGTCGGCGCTCCTCGGAGTTAGCTCTGGCCTGAGCGTGAGCTATAGCGTCCTGTTCCCGCTCTGGCCTGCGATTTTCTTCTTCGGCCCTCCAGGTAGCGCGATTAGCAGTATTTTGCGACTGCTGTCGTCGGCGCTCCTCGGAGTTAGCTCTGGCCTGAGCGTGAGCTATAGCGTCCTGTTCCCGCTCTGGCCTGCGATTTTCTTCATCGGCCCTCCAGGTAGCGCGATTAGCAGTATTTTGCGACTGCTGTCGTCGGCGCTCCTCGGAGTTAGCTCTGGCCTGAGCGTGAGCTATAGCGTCCTGTTCCCGCTCTGGCCTGCGATTTTCTTCATCGGCCCTCCAGGTAGCGCGATTAGCAGTATTTTGCGACTGCTGTCGTCGGCGCTCCTCGGAGTTAGCTCTGGCCTGAGCGTGAGCTATAGCGTCCTGTTCCCGCTCTGGCCTGCGATTTTCTTCATCGGCCCTCCAGGTAGCGCGATTAGCAGTGTTCAGTGCGCGTTCCCTAGCTCGAACTCGATCACTTCGCCTTCTGACAAGGCGTGCTGCCGTATTTCGCGTGCGTGCGTCCTCAGCTAGTTCCAAATTACTTGCGCGGGTCTCGGCAATATGTAAGGCATTCCGGGTCCTTATCTGCGGTGCATTTTGACGATATTGGGCTCGGCTGCGCCTCAGTGCGGCTTGGCGGCGTTGTTCCTGAGATAAAGAAGATACGCGTGGCATTCTCTTTTTTTTTGCTGTTTAAAAAATCGTAAAAATAAAAATTTAAAGGGATTATACGTGTTTGTTATTAAAAAATTTTAAATTCAGGGAATTTTGAAATTGTGATAAAATGATAAATTTATGTACTATGCCCCGTATTTGGTTTACGGTTGATACATACATAATTTTATAATTTTCTGATAGATAGACAAAATACTGCAATTGTTATTATTTAATTGTGGAAAATTGTGGAAAATATAATGTGTATTAAAACAGCAAAGGGAGACAGAAAATTCGGACAGTTAATTAACAAATTAACGGAAACTTACCAATTATCAATTGTAGGAGATATCACTTTAAATCACTTTTTAATTTAATTTTTCACTTTTGAATAACAAAAAGTACACAATACAAGTAATATAGGCTTCACAGAAACAGGTTGTTATACGGCGACTGTTATTTACAGACTAATCCATGGATTAGGCATACGTGTCAATATAAAGGCTGGTATTTTACCTGTTGACAGCACAAAGGTCAACCCTTTTTGTCACGAAGAATCCCGTAGTGCAGAAAGGTGCAGGTAACTACTTTGATTATGCAATTAAAGGATTGTGTACGTGTACATTAGTGAATCAGTTACCTTACCATTTGACCTGTATGATGTAAATCAAGAATTGGAAAAGTCTAGGTAGACTGGGTTGCAATATGAAATCAAACTATCGGGTTGTATATACCTGCCCTTGATTCATAAATGTAAAAGTAAATTAAGGTGACTTTCTGTAGGGGCGTAATAACCTGCATAGTGTTCGGCAATATTTGTAAAAGTTTTAGTATGTAGGGTTACAAATAAATATAAAATAAAACTATCAGAGAAACCCTTAACCAGTCGTGGGGTATCAAACTTTAATACATAAAAAAACAAGAAAGGAAAGCTAACTTCGGGCGGAGCCGAAGTTGATATACCCTTGCAGAATACTCTGTAAATTATATTCTCCAAAATTATTCATATGATGCATTCTTAATACTCATAAAAAATCCCAACTTCCTAACTTTAAAAACACCAAAGTTATGGCATTTCCAATCGTTCAGTTATATGGCAGCTATAAGATATAGTCGGCCGATCCTTATGAAATTTGGTATGTCAGATTGATTGGCCAAAAATAAAACCCATAGAAAATCCCAACTTCTTAACTTTACAAACACCAAAGTTATGGCACTTCCGATCAATCAGTTATATGGCAGCTATAAGATATAGTCGGCCGATCCTTATGAAATTCGGTATATCGAATTGATTGGCCAAAAATAAAACCCATAGAAAGTCCCAACTTCTTATCTTTAAAAACACCAAAGTTATGGCTTTTCCGATCGTTCAGTTATATGGCAGCTATATGATATAGTCGCCCGATCCCGGCTCGTTCCGACTTATATACTACCTGCAATAGAAAGACAACTTTTGGGCAAAGTTTCGAGCAGATAGCTTTAAAACTGAGGGACTAGTTTGCGTAGAAACGGACGGACAGACGGACAGACGGACAGACGGACAGACGGACAGACGGACGGACAGACGGACGGACAGACGGACGGACAGACGGACAGACGGACATGGCTAGATCGACTCTCCTGGTGATGCTGATCAAGAATATATATACTTTATAGGGTCGGAAATGTCTCCTTCACTGCGTTGCAAACTTTTGACTGAAATTATAATACCCTCTGCAAGGGTATAAAAAGATCTTTGTAAAATAGATGACAGATGTTTTGTATATTTAAAATAAAAAATAACTGAATCTGAAATCTGGGTATCTGTTGAAAGGAAAAGATTATGTCAGTATGCCAATCTTATTTGCAAGATCTATATGATTTGTATACAATCTTAAAACATATGATTTCTCCAAAAATGTCAGTAAATGTTTCAAAACGTTTGCCTGTTATTTAATGATCATTCTAAGACATCTATATGATATAGTCTTAAAATTTTTATAAAATTAAAACTATTATTCTGAGATTGCTAAAATTTACTATATCTTGGAGTATATGGAAATATTTTAGGAAACGACAAAGTTATAGTTACGAACTGACGGAAGATGTATTCGAATCGCCTGATATAACAATGAAGCTAGGTCGATTTTACTCTCAAGTTTTCGGTCATTTCTATGAAAGCTATATGATATTATTGTCCGATTTCAATAAAAATTAAAACGTAAATCTAAAATATTCAAGATTTACTATATCTTGAAGTATATTTATTTAAATTATTAAACATCGAAGTAATAATTTTTTTCTCATTTATTTCATATAATTGTTCCGATTGTTCCTATGGGAGCTATATGATACTGTCATCCGATTTTAATAAAATGAAAACCGTAATTCCATAGTATTTAAATATTAACAAATCCTGAAGAACAAAAAAATTCTTAATACTCATAAAAAATCCAAACTTCCTAACTTTAAAAACACCAAAGTTATGGCATTTTCAATCGTTCAGTTATATGGCAGCTATAAGATATAGTCGGCCGATCCTTATGAAATTTGGTAGGTCGGATTGATTGGCCAAATATAAAACCTGTAGAAAATCTTAACTTCTAACTTTACAAACACCAAAATTATGGCATTTCCAATCGTTCAGTTATATGGCAGCTATAGGATATAGTCGGCCGATCCTTATGAAATTTGGTAGGTCGGATTGATTGGCCAAATATAAAACCCATAGAAAATCCCAACTTTCTAACTTTACAAACACCAAAGTTATGGCATTTCCGATCAATCAGTTATATGGCAGCTATAGGATATAGTCGGCCGATCCTTATGAAATTTGGTACGTCGGATTGATTGGCCAAATATAATACCCATAGAGAGTCCCAACTTCTTATCTTTAAAAACACCAAAGTTATGACTTTTCCGATCGTTCAGTTATATGGCAGCTATATGATATAGTCGCCCGATCCGGCTCGTTCCGACTTATATACTACCTGCAATAGAAAGACAAGTTTTGCGAAAGTTTCAAGCAGATAGCTTTAAAACTGAGGGACTAGTTTGCGTAGAAACGGACGGACAGACGGACAGACGGACAGACGGACAGAGGACGGACAGACGGACGGACAGACGGACGGACAGACGGACAGACGGACATGGCTAGATCGACTCTCCTGGTGATGCTGATCAAGAATATATATACTTTATAGGGTCGGAAATGTCTCCTTCACTGCGTTGCAAACTTTTGACTGAAATTATAATACCCTCTGCAAGGGTATAAAAAGACCTTTGTAAAATAGATGACAGATGTTTTGTATATTTAAAATAAAAAAAATAATAATAACTGAATCTGAAATCTGGGAATATGTTGAAAGGAAAAGATTATGTCAGTATGCCAATCTTATTTGCAAGATCTATATGATTTGTATACAATCTTAAAACATATGATTTCTCCAAAAATGTCAGTAAATGTTTCAAAACGCTTAAGCTGTGTTGATTTGCCTGTTATTTAATGATCATTCTAAGACATCTATATGATATAGTCTTAAAATTTTTATAAAATTAAAACTATTATTCTGAGATTGCTAAAATTTACTATATCTTGGAGTATATGGAAATATTTTAGGAAACGACAAAGTTATAGTTACGAACTGACGGAAGATGTATTCGAATCGCCTGATATAACAATGAAGCTAGGTCGATTTTACTCTCAAGTTTTCGGTCATTTCTATGAAAGCTATATGATATTATTGTCCGATTTCAATAAAAATTAAAACGTAAATCTAAAATATTCAAGATTTACTATATCTTGAAGTATATTTATTTAAATTATTAAACATCGAAGTAATAATTTTTTTCTCATTTATTTCATATAATTGTTCCGATTGTTCCTATGGGAGCTATATGATACTGTCATCCGATTTTAATAAAATGAAAACCGTAATTCCATAGTATTTAAATATTAACAAATCCTGAAGAACAAAAAAAATTCTTAATACTCATAAAAAATCCAAACTTCCTAACTTTAAAAACACCAAAGTTATGGCATTTTCAATCGTTCAGTTATATGGCAGCTATATTGTTCCGATTGTTCCTATGGGAGCTATATGATACTGTCATCCGATTTTAATAAAATGAAAACCGTAATTCCATAGTATTTAAATATTAACAAATCCTGAAGAACAAAAAAAATTCTTAATACTCATAAAAAATCCAAACTTCCTAACTTTAAAAACACCAAAGTTATGGCATTTTCAATCGTTCAGTTATATGGCAGCTATAAGATATAGTCGGCCGATCCTTATGAAATTTGGTAGGTCGGATTGATTGGCCAAATATAAAACCTGTAGAAAATCTTAACTTTCTAACTTTACAAACACCAAAAT
This sequence comes from Drosophila rhopaloa, assembly GCF_018152115.1. Classification (NCBI taxonomy): domain Eukaryota; kingdom Metazoa; phylum Arthropoda; class Insecta; order Diptera; family Drosophilidae; genus Drosophila; species Drosophila rhopaloa. The sequence goes on along the minus strand of NW_025335142.1, from coordinate 1,959,395 downwards.
TATGGCATTTCCAATCGTTCAGTTATATGGCAGCTATAGGATATAGTCGGCCGATCCTTATGAAATTTGGTAGGTCGGATTGATTGGCCAAATATAAAACCCATAGAAAATCCCAACTTTCTAACTTTACAAACACCAAAGTTATGGCATTTCCGATCAATCAGTTATATGGCAGCTATAGGATATAGTCGGCCGATCCTTATGAAATTTGGTACGTCGGATTGATTGGCCAAATATAATACCCATAGAGAGTCCCAACTTCTTATCTTTAAAAACACCAAAGTTATGACTTTTCCGATCGTTCAGTTATATGGCAGCTATATGATATAGTCGCCCGATCCGGCTCGTTCCGACTTATATACTACCTGCAATAGAAAGACAAGTTTTGCGAAAGTTTCAAGCAGATAGCTTTAAAACTGAGGGACTAGTTTGCGTAGAAACGGACGGACAGACGGACAGACGGACAGACGGACAGACGGACAGACGGACGGACAGACGGACGGACAGACGGACGGACAGACGGACAGACGGACATGGCTAGATCGACTCTCCTGGTGATGCTGATCAAGAATATATATACTTTATAGGGTCGGAAATGTCTCCTTCACTGCGTTGCAAACTTTTGACTGAAATTATAATACCCTCTGCAAGGGTATAAAAATATTTTTAATATTTAAATTATAGAATGATTTAGTCTTATCTTAATTTCTTATCTTATTCTTAAGTTTCTTTCAGTGCAGCTGTGTGCATATGTATTTGTAAAGGTGCGGGCTAAGTCTTGGAAAACTTTTGTGTGTTTAATTTCCGGCTGCTTTAATACAAGTTCAGTCGGGCATGCACTTGAGGCTTGGCGAGGATTGGCGAGCCTGACGGACTCGAAGGCTCCCAAGGAGCTGCGTGTCCTGTGGCGTCATGTCCTTGCGGCTTATGACCCGCAGATTTGCGGTCTGTGGCAAAATATTTATATAGAAATTAAATAGCCTCAAAGCCGTTATTACTTAAGGCAAAGGCAAAGGTCAGTGAAGTGTGCGCCTCCGACCTCAGAAGCCCCGTGAACCATTGAACTGAAGGTGAAGCAAGTGGGGCCAGTGGGGCTAGCAACTCTATTCAATTCATGTAATTGACGTCCTTTCATCCAGATTACGAGGATCAACTATGGGCAGACATGGGAAATCAATTCGAAGGGCCGTAATGTACATTTGAATTTAAATATTGCCTTGTTAGCGTTATAAAAAGTAATCCACATAAAATGTGGATAAAGAATTAAGAAGGTTAGAACTGAGAAATATAAATGAAGAGATTAATTCTACATTTAAAAAAAAAAAAAGAAATAAAATGGAAATAATGGCTATCAGGCAGAAAAACTCTTTTAAATTTTAAATTTGTCCTACTTAGAACTATAAAGCTCATGGCATAATGCAACTCTTGTGTTGGGTACAATATTTTTCCATTATTCCAAAAAAACACAATACAGCATTTTTTAACCCTCTCTAAGTAAAAGTCCCCTAAATGTATATTCAAAGATAGATCTTAAGAGTATCTGATTGGGGGAGTTTGCCCTTGTAGGATCCCCTATTTTCGTTTGGCTTGCTCCCTTTTTTGTAAACCTGAGCTTAGCTTCTGGATATATATATATACTTAAATTCAGGTATCTGCGTATCTATCTGCTCCTATATAACCAGGGCACATTGTTAGGACAAACGACCCTTGAGATATATAAATAAACTGCCTCAAGATTAGTTTAAATGGTTGGCGACGTGCCTTTGCCCTCGTTTCGCAGATGCAGCTGCAGCTGGTAACTGCATCCTGCCAGGAGGGGTGACATCCACTAATACCTCCTAGCCCAATGCCCTCAGTTATTACACTGATAAAAAATATATAAGGGTACTTTTTTTTTGTACTATATTAGACTTGTCTAAGCTAAGTTATAAGTTCATTTAGAACGCAAATAAAAAAAGTTTGATTTTATTACAAATTGTAAAATCTTTTATTTCTAACAGTCCTCAAAATATTGACAAAAGTCAGTCAATAAACTTTGTTTTCAAATGAATAATTATTAGTCTTAAATTAAGATTGTATTTTCTACACCGACAAAAATGTTGGTGATGAACTATTTAATATTGAATTAAAAAAAAAAGTTACCCAAAATGATTTTTTTTTATGTTAAAATAATTGAGCTAATAGTAACTAACTAACTATATTGTACTTTCAGTATAAAAGAAATGTTGTGTGTCAAGAAAACAATCGAAAAATCCAGAACTCTTTCTATAGATTTTTTTTACAGTGCACATGTGTGTGCGTATGTGATTGGCGTGTGTGCGAATGTAAAGTGGCGCTTATTCTAGCACTAAGAGAGAGAAACCAACACAAAAAGCTCTTTGGCACTCATGTCCATGAGGGGGGAGGAGGGGGGCGAGGGGTTTTACAGGGCAGGTTACATGGCATAGGGGCAATGCGACCCCCCACCTAGCCACCCCCCTCTCAACACGCCCATTATGCTCATTATGTGCTTTGGTACTTGGCTCGTTTTTGTCTTTACTTTCTCAGTGTTGTTGCGTCTTGAACGTCTTCTCCTCGTGTTTGTTTGTTTGTTTGTTTGCTTATCTTGTTTATTTGCTTTTGTGCCAAATTATTTGTCGTAGCTTGTTCGCTGTTCTTATGCTACTTGTTATTTGAATGCTTATTGCTTTTTCCTGTTATTCTCTTGCTGGGTTTTTTGTTTTTGTTGGGGAAACCCAAGAATTTTGATTGTCCAGATTTTGTAAAGGAAATCCCCGCTTGCATTTTTAGATGTCAAAGTTCCGTTGGTGTTTAAATAGACTTTACGATCCACAATATACAATTCAAACTATTTATAACTTATTTATATTAAACGACGAATACAGTAGTTTACAAATATTTTTTAAATAAATTATAAAAATGTAATCCAATCAAAGAAATTAGCGAAAATATTTGAATATTCAAGAATGGAATCAGATGGATCGTTTAGCTTGATTATGCTACTTGACAAGCATAATAAATTAAAAGAAACAATTTGATTTGAAATATATTCTTCGATATTGTTATCTTAAGCCCAGGAATCGCCTTAATTCAACTCTTAAGCCAATATCTCCGTAAGCCGCTTGCCCTGGGCCCTTGTAAAAACAACAGAAACCACCAGCCGAATGGGAAAAAGGAAAATAAGAAGAGCAGCTTAAATGACAGACAGATCCCAGTTCCCCCAGCGAAACCAGAGAACGAAGCGCAGCGCAGCGGCCACTTCAAGAGAAATGTCCAAAAAATGTCAATTTATTACAGCGAAATCAGCGCTGGACACACGCAGCCAACACGCGTGACCAGCAGCATAAGCCCACCCAACTGCCCGCTGCCACGCCCACCTCCTGCCCCCAAAGGCCCATCTCACCATCCAGGGTTTTCCCCCACTGACTGTGTCATGTGTATAAATACTTTTTAATCTGAATTATTACGGTCTGCAAGTTTTTCTTTGCTTGATTATAATTTATTCACATAAATTTTCATGATGCATGGCATTTAAGTGGCAGTGACAGGACCAAAGCATTCGAACTCTTCCCTTCGACATTTTAGGCGGCCTCTCGAACAAAAAACAAATCCTTTGCAAAGCCCTTTAACGAAACTGAACAAAAAATAAAAAGGGCGCAACCTCGAAAAGTTCGATCTGAAATTGGGATCAAGGGGATTGCTCGGTTCGATTGTTTAATTACTCAAACAATCAATGAAATGGCAACGAGTGTTGGCTATAAATAAATAATACACAGCTGATGTTAAGAAACAGACACAAAGTATTCAAAACATAAAGTAATATAATAATATTGAACATTTTAAAATCTGAATTACGACAAATTATTCGATGCTTTTATTTTACATTGAAATATTCAACTTCTAATAATTATTGTATCACAACACTCTTCTTAATATAAACATTTTAGTTTAAATAAATTAAATCCATTTATTTATGACTATTTGTCAATTCTTATTGAAATAATTACCAGATAAAAGTTAATTAAAATGGAACAAAATATAACAGCCCATAAAAAAAAGTAAATCGTGAAACTGACTGATATATTTACAGGTATATGTGTCAACTTGAGCTTCCAGTGTTAATATTATGACCGCAACTGTGTACTCAGTATTTGCGGGCGTGACACACTTCCGCTCCACTTTAAGGGGCTGTGGTCGCGGTCATCCGTGAATATCCACCGCAGTTCATTCATTCAATTTTAATTATAAATAAAATATTAAAACGAAACTTTTTCAGAAGTGTTCAACTGAAAATATGTTGCACAACCAAACAAGTTCGAGTATGTTCCCCAAAGTCAACATGTACGACTACCAGATGTTCGATTTCTGTTCTTTTTTCTTCGGGGAATATAGGAACAACAATATGGCTCCTCTTCAATGTTTCTGAGCTCGACTATTCTGTGTGTTGGCCAACATCGTCATCGAGCTGACCCAAGCATATTGTGTACAGAATGTGATACCATGCAGACAAACACCGGAATTCCCCACCACCCCCTATGAATGCACCACTAACTCGCCGCCCCATCCAAGTTCCCATTCCCAAGTCCAACCGCAATTCCTGCTCTATCTCCACACGACCGTTGCACATTTGCACTTTGTCATTTTGCGTTAACTTTGCGCAAACGTTTGCACCGCAAACTGTCAAAATGTGCAATTAGTTGGGTTAAATGGCTCACCTCAGCGATGAATCATAAGCACACACAGTAGATTTTGGGTAAATGCATCCTTGATTATATACACTTAATAATAACTGAAGCTCCAAAAAAAATCGTTATATTTTTTTAGATTTTTAAAGGTTAAGATATAGAGGAAAGCCACCAGTTTTTAAATTTGTTCGCGTGTAAAAATAATCAAATCAATTATTTAGTTATTTTAAAGATTATTCCCAAAACAACCTGTATTATTAACATTTATAGTCAGTTTAAGATTTCAATTCAATATATAATAAAAACTAAAATTTATATCATAAGTGTATTAACAGGGTCAATATTATCCAATGAAAGATTACTGTTAAAAGCTCTATTGATTTTTAATTCAATTATTAATAAATTAGGTCGATAGCATATTTTATTTCATTATTGTATTATATCAAGGATACCTACTGTATCTAACTTTTATTGCCGTTATGAGCGCTGCAGGCTGGCATTCCGGCTAAAATTTAAATTAGGCAAAGCAATCAAATAAAAACAGACCTGGAGATAGGAAAACTTTTATTTAATTACTCTTGGCTGGCATTAATTAAACGTGTACGTTCGATTATTGGAAAATTCTCGGTCTCCAACAGGTCGTCGTCGTGTGTCAACTATGTCGTCGCGTGTTCCACTTTTCCGAGCAATAAGCTGACTTAAGCCTAAACGGCTTAGCGTCCCTCTGAGTGGTTTGCCATTTGGTGAGTGCCCGCCGCCTGTTTGTGTCTATGTCTGCACTTCCATTTTAATTGAAATGCGAATGAACTGCACTCGACTCGACTCGATGATCTCCATCTCCATCTCCATCGCCGTGCCATTCCACTCCAAAACACCACCTGAATTCCTGCAGCCCAGCGGTGCATTTGCCCACCGTGTTATTTAATTAGGCATGCCAGCATGCAGATTGCTCTTATTGCCAGCCCTGCCAATTTCCCAATGCAATCTGCCAGTAAACTGGGTCAAGTGCCCTTCTTCAATTACCACATTTGCCGGGCCATACATTTTTGGTCTATGCCATGACATTTTAATAACTCTTAATGCAACAGATTATGGTCCATTATGGCCTGCGGGCAGCAAAGCTCATTATATATGGATTTCATTTTACACAGATTTGATTGAAGTGCAGGACAATGATGTAAATTCAGGATGAGCAGTAATAACAGAGTTAACTTATTTAAGCCCAACTGCATATTGCATAGAATTGGCACACTTAGAAACTACTTTTATAAAATTAGTACCTGGTTCTCCAAAATAATAACACGCCCATAATTAATGCTTAACATACTTATAAACGTCTGTTTGAGCGAATTTTATTTGTTTGTTCTTTTAATAACACTTTAAAGATGCCTTTCCCACTGTGTAATACGGACAACTCTTTTAGAACAATGGATTAATTTACAATTTGTTGAGTTGTCCACATTCATAATTTGTAGAGCTGCCTTCAACACAACAATGCCCCCATTTGGCCGCCCACAATCTTTATATATACGTGGTTATACTATATAGGATCCGTTAAAAGCCAGGAAAATTTCAATGGGTTTAATCAACTTTATTTTTGCTCTTGTCTTTTCTGTCACTGGAAAGTTCGTGACTTCGAACAATGGCGCCATGGCAAACACTGACGCCCGAAAAATCGATAACAAGTTGTTTGTAATTGTTGCTTGTTGCTATTGTTATTGTCGTTGTGGCTAAAGTTTTTATTGTCATTTTGTTTACTGAGGTTACTCGTTGGTCTGTGACCGAGACTTGTCAGTTTAACGCCAAATTTAAATATTTTCCCTAAAAGGTTTCTTTATATAGGCATTTAAGTCAGTAGAGTGGCCTGAAGGTTAGTTTAAAATTAGGTAGGCTAAATAATGAAGATTTATTAATACAATATTTTATGGAAATTGACTATTTTCTTAAGATAATTTACAAACATATAATAATCAAATAATGAAATCAATGAATGTTAAATTCTGCTCTTACCTTTTAACTAGTCGCCAGCAGCCGTAATTTCCAATTACTCATCCTGGAAAATAGTTGCTATCCCATTAAATTTAATGGAATTTTCAATTAACTCTACCCAGCTTCAAAAGTGTTGGTCTAACATCTAATTGGATTGCCGCTTGATTTGGGGAGATTGCAAATTAGGGCATTAAAGCTGATCCAGCACAGAACGTGCTCGAAATGTTTGTCGGTCCGAGAGATATTAAGTATCCGACATGTGGCCACGACCGCAACAAAAGCGCCCTCCCAAAAGTATGCAAATAATGTTGGTTGTAAATCCCCCCACAATGTCAACTAATTTAAATGGAGGCAAAAACTAGCAGCAAATTATTAAATTGACTGAACGAGTCGCACCAACAAAAAAGATACAAAACGAAGATACAGCTGCAGATACGGAATATGAAAAGTTGCTCGGGTAAAAATATGAAAAAGTTGGGAGCGTAAAATGAAATGCACAACGAACTAAACTAAGCCAAAGAACAAAAAAAGGGCTAAGGGAAGGGGGATTGGTTGTGTTTCGGGTTAGTTGTTGGCTTGGCCTGTCAGTTGGCGCCGTTTCCGGCCGCCAGACGATGGCAGGATTAACTTTGGCCAAGCTGCAGTCGGCGGTTTGTGTAAATTTATGCCCCGGAAGGCATGAAGGATATCAGCGGGGAAGGCCAGGAAGGACTCAAAGGAAGCCCGGTATGAACTGATCTATGGTCAGTAATTTCTGTAGTCTCTGCCCTTTTTTCTGAGCTTTCTGCTTCGCTCAAAAAGTTCTCATTGAGTTAACGTTTTTTGACATTTTCGGTACACCACCCCGAAACAAAAAGAAAGTCGAACCGGCGTTTAAAATAGATTGAGGTCAATAATTGTCGTGGCACATGTGGGAGGGACCTGGAGATGGGGCCAAGGAAAACACGTATACGCTATATCGGCACCAATTTGTATATGAGACCCATTTACAAGACCTCTTCGTGGCCTTCCCTAGTTTCTATGCCTATTACTTTTGGTACGAGTATCTGCTGTCTTGGGGTTTATTTTTGTGCTTTATGGCCAAAGTCACGTAAAAATCGAATAAATGTATAATGAAGACCCTGAATTTGGGGGTGGGCATCCCAAAGCCACTGAGTGCCCGCTTTAGTGGGATTGTCTGTGTTTTCTGCGGTTTTCCTTTGGTTACAGGGGAAAAGGATAGAGAGCAGTCTCACTCATGTCAAAGTTTTTCACTGGCTTTTCCATATGGTTGGAATAAGCCGTTCAGGCAATCAACTTTAAATTGACTGCGGTTTTGTTCCGATGTTTTCTGTATCTTAATCTGTAAACTTTTTCTTAAAAGTATTTAAATAAATTTCCCTAAGCAGCTTATACGAGTTTTCTTAAACTGCTTTCAATATAAGCCGATTATATGGTACGTACCGATAAATACATATGTTCAAACATGCATTCAACTCATATACATACATATCTAATCAGACCCAAATCACTGTTTCTCAAAGGATATCTATTTATTCTGAAGTTTTATCCAGAGCAAAAGCGGAAATTGAATTTTTGCGGTTTGAATTCATTTCAGTTAGTGCAATGGCCTTTGCATGTTGAATAAATGTTAGAATATAGCCAAACTTGTACCTACTTGAAAACTACATATACATTGGCCGAAACGAAAATTGCATTCCTCCCAGACTTGGCCACAAGCTGACAACCACAACAGCAACAACTACAATGGCAACAGCCGAAATGGCAACAACAGCAGCCATCGGAAGACAGGCAAAAGACAGCCTTTGACAGGCAACAATAAAAATTCGTTTGGCCCATTGACTGGCTGACTGACATTCGGTTTTTGGGTCTGGTCTAAACCTCTTACACTAGGGTACATCGAGTTTTGCAGACTTATGTGTTCAATTTTTTAGCCAATATGTTCTACGAAAATTGAATTCCAAAATGGCTTTTAGTCTTTGTCTTGGTAAAACCTATTTTAGATACAAATAATGTCTCCATACAGGAAGGAATACAAAATAAGTTAATATACAATTTTCAAAAACATTTGTGTGCATTTTCGGGAGTTCATATTGAAGAAAATATTTTAATTATATTAAAGACAGCTACGTTATAATATTTTATTTAAAACCAAGGAAATGAATTTCTGCATAACATAATAACATGCATTTATAAAGGTTTCAGAAGTGCGGGGAACAATAAACTATTTATTACAATAAATCTATTTTTTAGGTGCTTTTGTTTCTTTATTATTAATTTACGTTAAGATTTGTACAGTTTACTTAAAATATTGTTTTCAAAAATCATAATCAACCCTACCATTTTTTGACAGTCAATTGAACCTAAGACACTTGTCCCTATAATTCACAAAAGCACTGCAGTCAACTAATATTATAGAATTTCACAAAGTTCCAAATACGATTGAAATTACATGGAAAATTAAAGTTTTTCTGTGGCAGTCGTAAATCGGTTCCAGGAACCTTTATTTGGCAACTGACATTCACGGTTAGTTGTGCACGCAGGTGGGCGTGGCCGTTGGGCCGCAGCAATCCAATATTGCCACATCAATCACATCCTATATGTACGGGGCGAGTGTTGATGGAGCCAAGTCATTGGAAACGACAATCAAGTGGGTGACGATAGATTTTTATTTCAGATTGTGCCGCGCGAATTGCTTTCGCCGAGGTTAATTAGTTTTAGGGGGTGCTGTGAAATTGAAATTCAGCCTAATAGTTTACTGGTGAGTTTGCTGACAGAAATTATTTGGGGCCAGGAAATAGACATTCTGAGCAGACAAGTTTTTTCATTGCTGACGAATTTGTATACAGTTGCAGAGGGTATTATAATTTCATTAAGAAAATTTGTAACGAAATGCAGATGACTTATCCGACCCTAAAAAACATACACACTCTTGATCAGCATCACCTGAAGAGTTTATCTAGCCAAGTCAGTTTCTACGCAAACTAGTCTGTAAGTTTTAAGACTATATGAAATAAACTTTCCTAAATGTATTATTTCTATTGCACGTAATATACAAAATAATAATACAAATATTAGTAATAATAAAAATATCAAAGCTTCGTTTTTTAAAAGTACGAATTTTAGAATCGTTTTTTTAATTTTATGAAAGTCGGGCCACTATATGATATGGCTACCATAGGAACGATGGATAAATTTATCAGAAAATCGACATGTCTCTATTGTTTATAAGCATACAAATCTAAATTTAGAATACTTTATTTTAATAACACTTGCAAGGCCAAATAAACTTCGGTTTGTCGAAATTTGCTTTATTTTCTTGTTAAATGTGATATTGAAATTATTAATAAAACCATTATTTTTAACCAATCCTTATGGTCAGTTCTCTCGTTTGAATGGTAAGCTACAATTATGATTTAAATTGCGAAATTATATAGCTTTTCTCAGCTTAAAACCTTCTTTAAGCTTACCATAAAAACGAGAAAACTGACTATACGGGGAAACGACAGTTGTAAATAAAAAAGAATCAATAAACAAATTATTGGGATTGTTGGTGTCTTTTAAAATTTTTATCTCAACAAAATATCAATTTGGAAATGATAATAAATATAAACACAGCAAGATATTAAGCCAGATCGGCCTTTGAAGACTTAGAAATAATACACTTTCCTTATTATTTTAAATATGTATTTTTGAGAGATGTACAAACATTTTATAGGGGAACTACCTAAAATAAAAAATTGTCTTGTTTTTAGGAGTTTTTTGGCTCAATGGAATGGTCAAATAAAAAACTGTTGGCTGCCGATAATAACCTTTAACGAATTTTTTTGATTTGCGGAAAACATTCTCCCGAAACAGGATTCTGAAAATGTCTCAGCAACAGTATTTTCCATTGTTAGGCCCAACAAGCGGCATATATTGCCCAAGTGGTGTGCCACATAAATTAAAACGTTATTCTTTGTACACACTTCTTTGCAGTTGTCGTAACATGGGCTGCGTCTTTGAAGCGGCCAAAGAGCAGCCCCACAAACCGAGACGCAAGCAACTCAGGCGAAGCCAATGCCGTGGGAGAGCAGCAGCGGCGGGGAGCGGAGGCAAGGCCGCTGCCAGAGCAAACGACAAGCCAGCTGAGGACATCAAAATCAAGGATAACTATCAACAGAACCATAAAACCCAAACCGAAACCGAATCCGAATCCGAATCCGAAACACAAACACAAACAGCAGCCCAAGCACAATCAGAGGCTGAAACAGAAACAGAGGCAGAAACTGGGCCCGAACATCTAAAAGCGACGGCTCAAGTGCTTTTAACGATACGGCAGGCACGTCAGGAGAAGAGCCAGCGCGGTAGTCAAGTGGCTGAAACGCACAAGGACGAAGGCGAGGACGCGTTGGCGAGGCGGGGCTCCGTTGTCGATACGGCTGCCAGAATCGGAATCGATATTGCGGCAGCAGGCAGGCAGCAAATCGCCGAGCGGGATGAGGAGCGGGATGAGCGTCGGCAGCATCATGCCCGCCGGCGAAGGCGCCACCTGGCGGATCCCGCCGGCGGCCCAAAGTCCCAGGCCCCGGCCGCAATGGCCGGCCTCTCAGCGCTCTCCCTGCACATCCACGCCCTCGCCGCCCTAGCGAAAACGCTGCAGAAGCAGGACGAGAGTCCGCTGGACCGCCAGCCACTAGCCTACCGGCCGTGGCAAGGACATGCGTTCGCCGAGACCCCCCTGCCCGCCACCATGTCGGCGGCCCTCATCGCCAACGTCGGCGCCACGGCGGCGGCCACCTCGGCGGCCGCCCTCCAGTGCCTTGGCCAGCACTACAAGCACTACAGCCAGTCGATCAGCTTCTACGCCGCCTCCAGCGTCATCCTGATGCTCTGCTACCTGACCACCGCGTCCACGGCGGCTGCCACGCAGTCGGAGACGGGAGTCCTCGACAAGCATCCGATGTGAGTGCATTCCGTACTCGAACGCCTAGTTGCGCAATTCGCCTGCATTTTACTCTTTAATTGAACAATACATTTAGTTAAATATGAAGGTGATACAACGTGTATTTCCGCTTCCAATTCCCTGAAGCAGACATATACATTTTTTCAAAATTTAATATCAGATCTATTTATAATCTCTTTTTATCATAAGCCAAACGCCAAGACCTAAAAATTGGTTATCGAAATAGACAACAGAAAAAGTTTTTATCATAAAGACTCGATATCGTTTAACACAAAACTAATATTTAAATGTTAGCATTGTCAGCGAAGGCTCGGTAAAGTCTAATCTATATTAATATAATTGTCTATAAATTAGTTGTAAACTTTCTTAAGTAATCCATTAACAACAAGCCATCATTAGTTAAATATTCTCTTATTTGAAATGGTTTTGAATTATATGCAAAAGCATATAATTAAATTAGCATTTTAAAATATCTCAAAAAACAAAGTCAAGTGTAGAACTTAGAGTTAAAATCAAGGCGAATTGGTTGCTTTTCGGAACACACCCATTTTATTTTATTACCCCTGAGCACACACTCTGCCCCTCTATTTTCCTACCCATATATCTGTATCTCCACATATCTATCAATCTGTATCGCCTGGTAATCCTATCCACAACACGTACAAAAATTGTTCTATTTATTTTTTTCTTTTTGAAATTCTTTCAGTCATGGCATCGATTGGTCGAAGTAAGTTAATGCACACCTTCTTTCCTCTCTAAAAAAAAAACGAAATCAGAGAATATATGGAAAAAGAGCAAACTAGAGTTTTTGGTTTCGTCTTTTACCCAAATTATGAAGTTTCGTTTTGGCACTCACAATACTTTTTTGAGTTTATTTGATATCCCGTTGAGGTAATTGGTTTTTCTCAGCTTCGTTCTGCTGACGTTATGCATGCAATTTGAAAACTATTTTATAATTTGCCCAAACTTAAATGCTTCACAAACTACTTCATGGCAAATCAATAATTTTCAGACTCTAAGCAATTTGTCGTAACAAATTTCTTGTTATCAAAAATAAATTGGCTTTGCTTTCTAAATAGGAAAGTTATTAATTTTACTGCTTAGCTATGATTTAAATGATATTATCGTTTAATTGGATTTCTTGTTCTACTAATTTATCCACAAAATAACAATCTTCCCATTTTAAACAGCACACAAAACTGTTGTACATAAAAGATTTCTTGGGAAAATAACAAAGTTTATATTTTGACAATTACTAACACAAAGTATCATAAATGGTTTCTACAAATTTAAAACCAATCTTCTGGTGTTCCCTGCAGATTCGACGAGTCCAGTTCGGATAAGGAGATATTAGATTTACTGCTTGAGAAGAAGCGCTACGATAAACGATTACTGCCGCCTGTAAATGGTAAGAAGTTTCAGAACTTATCCGTCATTTCCACATTGTTTCGATTAAATTTCCAATTTTCCTAAGTGGATAGTGTGGGGAACAATACTTAGTTTTTGTGCTATTAAAAGTCGCTGGAAAGTCGCGGGATGTTTTCAGACTTGGTTGCCAAATGACAACAAGCAGACAACCATTGGAGGAGCCAGGCCACGACGTATGGACACTATAAAATCAATTAAAGTTAATGGCTCCACTGCCCTGGATGCGATGCACAAAAGAAGTGGTCACTTTGAGGGTGGGATGGTCACTATCTTTGGGCAGTCCTTCTATACAATGCAATTACATTACTTTCGATATGTTTATGCTTTGGGAAATCATTACATTACATTGTTGGGACAGTTTTAAAGTTTTATACTTTGTTATTCAGGGGATATCTTAAATTTAAAAAATATAATGAGAAAGAGCATAGCTTAAAGCTAATTGTTTTGACCCGAAATTGTTCAGACTACTATCCTTCAATTTTTGCAGATGAAGACTTTTGCTGTGGTTTGCAATCGCCCGATATGGCAACTAATCAAAATGCACGGAGACCACACAATCGCGGTTGGTGTCTTCTCTTGGACTTTTATATTATGGATGCACTTTATATCTGACATTTTAAGTTTGTTCTTGTTTTTATAGAGCTAACTTTCTTACGAAATTTTTTTTTTTTCCATCCCCAATATACTTTTGTAGGTCAGTCAAACTGATTTAGATTGTTCTTACATTTTTCTTACATTTAATAAATATAATAATGATTACATTAAAAAAAATAAACAAGAAAAAATTAAAACTGTTTCACAAGTCTAGTCATTCTTTCTTCCTATGTATTCCTAAAAAGTTTTAATCAAAAGAATTTTCGTTTTCGCAATGACGGTAGATTTGTCTGAAATTGTAGTTTTTGTTCCCATTTCAATTGGGGTAGCATTCATCAACCAACATTTCTTCTTCGTTTGGCACTTCTCTTGATTATCTTTAAGTTATATTTTTAGTAGACAGCCACTCTCTTTTATTTGATTGTTGGTGACTAGAATTTGATTTTCTTCTGGCACTTCTATGGCATTTCAATAATATATTTTTATAGTAGACCACTATTGTGCTTAAATCCTTTTTTAATAGGCACTCTGACAGTGAACGTGAACGTGCTGCTCCTGAGCTTAGCATCGCCCGATGAAAGTAGTTTGGTAAGTCCAAGGACAATTGGAAGTAGTATGCTTTTTACAGAAATGGTTGCTTGCAGAAATACGAGGTGGAATTCCTGCTGAACCAGCAGTGGAACGATCCGCGACTGCAATATGGCAATAAGTCTCATTACGACTTCTTAAATGCTCTGCATCATCATGATAGCATCTGGACGCCGGATACGTATTTCATTATGCATGGCGATTTCAAGGATCCCATCATACCAATGCATTTCGCTTTAAGAATATATCGGAACGGGACCATTACGTACGCAATGAGGTGTGTGTCTGCTCTGCAGCCCGATTTGAATATGAATGAATTTTTTATACAAAACCGGAGACGAGGCCGGGCTAAGCGGCTTTAATGGCGCCAGAAAATGCAAATTTTCGCTCAAAGTTCATATTCATTAGGGAGAGCAAGATGACAGGCAGGGCGGCAATATTTTTTTATTCTCTCTGCTTTTTTCTGCTGCTTCTTTTGCTCAATTTTCCACAATTTTTATTTCTCGCTGGCTAGTGGAAAATTTGAGGAAAGGGCGCACAAAATATGTAAGCTAGCCGGCAAACATACGAGGCTGTAATGAAAAATAGCGCAAGAAATGGAGAAGGCAACGTAGACGAATAGAGGAATATAAGTAAAAAGTAAAAAGTAGGTATGTAAATATTTGGCCAGGTACAAAGTACATATATCCCAAGTCCTGCCCAGCTAAACATTCAGGCTCGTATGTCAGTTGCTGGGGAAAAAATGAGAGAAACTTTTCACAATATGGCCACCATTTGTTGGATGCTCATGTTTGTCTTCTTTTCCCCTTTTTCGCTCGGCCCCCTTTTTTCCAACTTGTCTACATTTTTAATTCAACAGAACTTTTCCAATTGACTGCATAGCGCAAAAGTGTCGTCCAGCAATTAAAATAAGTTGCAGTTGCCATTTACTTTCCCAGCTTTTTCTGGTCCAGCATTTCCCTTTTCCTGTTTGCATAGCCGACAAGGAGAAACGTCGGAAAAACTTGCTGGAAAAGCGACAGCGACACGGGTGGAAAATTATGAATTGATGCTGTTGAACAAAGCGAGATATTAAGTGGCAAAGACAAGCATGAAATTACTCGAGGGCAAAATTCCAAGAGTTATGAGGTCAAAAAATGAATCACATCCAAACGTTCCAAAAATATTTAAATGTTGAGAAATCATAAAATGCGTGTAAATATATTTTCCTTGTTTTAAGTTTAATCCACATATACGAGAGAGTCAATTGTAAAAGTGGGTTATCTATATATATAGAATCATAAAAAATACGAAATCAATAAAATATTTATCTTTGGGCCGATAGAAAATTCTTTATTCGACATTTGAGGCTTAAACTGGTTATAACGCTGGCGAAATATATAATATTTTAGAGATAATTTCTTAACATTATTTGTCTTTTTCTTTAGACGTCACCTGATCTTATCCTGCCAGGGAAGTCTTCACATATTTCCATTCGATGATCCAAAGTGTTCCTTCTCCATGGAGAGCAGTAAGTAGAAATATATTCCTATTACCACCAAAATTACTTTTATTAGTCAATAATGTAGCATTTAATAAGGGGGTACTCTTGAGGCTTTAGATATTTTGGACGTAAAATAAAAGCATCCAATATTTCAGTATCCTTTTTTTAAACAATTGCTTATTAACATTACAAGAATACAGAAAAAATTACAAAAATTTAAAAATCAAAGGCATTGTCAGCTTTTGAATTTTGTTTACAAAATCAGTCACCACTGATTGAAAAAATAAAACAATTTTCCACCAATTAAACAATTAAATATTAAAACTTTAATTTTGGGATGAGCGTAATTCCAGACATAGGAGAGGCTTTAAAGAAGGCTCAGCTTTTAAAATTACCCAAGTACTAAGTGCTAAGTGAAAAGTGCATTGCTGAAGTCAAATAACTTAAAATTCATAAACGAAAAGAATAAAAGATCTCTTTTCAATTAGTACATTAAATCGTTAAAATATTGAAGAGCTCAGAATCAAGACGTCAAAAACAAATGCTCAGAGTAAAGTATTTTTAAACAATACATTTGAAGAGCCTGCGAGGAGGATTGATGTATAAATAATGTGACAATCCCAAAGTGTTGAAAGGGAACCTCAAGATGTTGATGTTCTGATGATAAAAAGATGGGCAGGCGAGCGTGTTGACTGCCACTCAGGGGAAATCTTTGCCTCCATCTGCATTTGTCTGTGTGTTTGGCTGTGTGTTTATGCAACAATGGAGGAGGCGATGGTGTCTAAAGGGGCGTGGCACCAGCAAAAGGAGGGGGGCCGGGCCTAAACGACAAAAGCTGACAAAGTGACTAACAAGGCTGACTGCCTGCCACACAGACAGACGCAGACAGTCAGCCTTGTTCTGGGCTTTTTGTCTTTACATTGTTTTCGAAAGTTGTTTCCGGTTCCCAACCCAAGCCAACCCAATACAACCCAACACAACCCTCTTGGAAACATCGGCTAAGAACGTGAGCAACATCGTAAATTACTTTGAGAGGATGATGATGTCGGTTCCTGCCGAGATTTTCATCTACGAGGGGGAAACATCCATCGAAGTGTAGTGCCTTTTGCCTGCTTGTCATGGCTTGTTTGTCAAATATGATTTAATTTGCTGGGTCTGGGCCCGAACCCAGACAAATGGCTCAGACAACATGTATTTGCGTATCTCTGCCTATTTACATTAATCTAATTAATTAATAAGGGGATGATGGGGATGAGGGGATTGGGAATGTAATCCAATTGTTTCTAAAATATGAACTCTCCTCTCGTCCTTGTGCAGTTTCCTACGAGGAGGCCCAAATCAAATACGTCTGGAAAAACGATGAGGACACTCTGCGGAAAAGTCCTTCGCTGACCACATTAAATGCGTACTTGATCAAGAATCAAACAACGGCCTGCGATCAAAACAGCTGGAGAGGTAAGTCGTTGGGATCTCGATTCGCCTCGATTGCCAATCACTTCATTTGCTTATACTTTGTATTAGCCAAAGAAATTACAACTGGGAAATTTTGCTCTTTAGTAACTGTAGTGTTTTCCGGTAAAATGGTATTTTTTGTATACAACATACAACAATTATTTTAGGTTTCTTTCAAACGGACCTCCTCAGTTTAGTACTCCATTCTTTGGCTTGGCTTTTAAAGTTAATTTTGTCTTGATTTACTTTCGTAGTCTCAGATTTCGGCTAGACTTGCTTTTGCAGCTTTTACATTTTAGCAAAGAATTTACAAAAATCAATCCAATGCCTATCTAATGGTCTACTCTTTGTCTACCTTCCCACTGCTCCTCTCTTATAAAAACGCTACAAAACAACCAACAAAAAATATCCAAAAACCAAAACAAAACAAATAATGCCCCTAGGGAACTACAGCTGTCTTAGGGTCGATTTAATCTTTACCAGAGATCGTGCATTCTATTTCACCACCGTTTTTATACCCGGCATTATATTGGTGACGTCGTCCTTTATAACTTTCTGGCTGGAATGGAATGCCGTGCCAGCTAGATCGATGATAGGTAACAATACCAAAATACCAACCAACCAATCCAATCAAACAAACATAACCAATTTTTGCCCTCGCTCTCTCTCTCACACTAAACCAAACCAAAAAAAAATACTCTTAATAAAAATACGTACTTTTAAGAAATTAACCAAACCAAAAATCAATTTTGTACGCCATTGAGAATTGATTTACTTTCCGCCTTTCGTAGCATTTGCCTTTTTCGATTGCCCTTCTGTAATGTAATTTGTACAATTTTATGATTTATAATTGTCACTTTGCCATTTCATTTTAATGCGGCCAAGTAGTAGCAAAAAATAAATACAGTGCCCCACCAAAGTATGCCCACACCAATGAGATCCTAGAGTTTAAGGTTTGCTGCATGGGTTCTGTTCCTTGAACATGAGCCATCCACTCCACTAAAAATCTGGAAAGCAAATCCCAAATTACCGAACCTCAATTTATGTTATTTAAGTTCGCATATTTTTTCCCCCTTCTCCAATCTGAGTATAGTTAGCCAACAGAAGCCAAAAGTCGGGAAATAATATAGGCTAGTCTAGGCCCTGAATTGAACTCCAAAAAAAGCATCCTCCAACAAAATAGGCAAATCTATCTATCTCTCTCTCCCTCTTTAACTGTCTGTCTCTGTGTGTGTGCGTGTGTTAACCTCTGGCCGAATTTGCATAATTCCGGCCTTGTTTCTTAAGGTAATTACAGTTGCCTACAGGTCGAGTTGACATTTACCCGTGATCGTGCGTATTATTTTACAACCGTTTTCATACCTGGCATTATATTGGTCACCTCGTCGTTTATCACATTTTGGCTGGAATGGAATGCAGTCCCAGCCCGGGTTATGATCGGTACGTAACAAAATCAAAACCAAAACCAAAAACCAAAAGAAGTTCCAAATTCTTAATGAAGCAACAGAAAACTAAACCCAAATCGAAGTCTTCCAATCAATGAAAAAACAATCCAAATCACAATTTAGTCGTTAACGAAATGTAGCGGTCCAGTAAGTTTTAGTCCAAATTTAAACGCAACCACGAGACAATTGGCCAAGCATAAATAATATAGAAGTGTTTTTAGCTTAGAACAGCTTAGGACCATTAACTCATTAAAATTCAAGTTTAGCTAGCCGCTCGATTTAAATGGATTCCTTTTTCATTTCGATCCATTACTTGGACTAATTTTTCCAATGTTGATTTTCTCATTTTGTATTTTCTTACTTCCTGCACTCGTATTTGGTAAACGCCCAACTTATTTAAGACCTTATGCATTGCATGACTTCTTAACTTAAACTAGGCAATTTTTGAGCTTTATTTTCTTTGAGAAGCTTTGGTGAAACCATGTACGAAAAATAAACTAAGGCATTCACCATACATCATGCTAAAACGAATACTTATTTTGGCATTACACTTGCATTAAATAAAGATTAAATTATTTACATATTACATATAAGTAATATTTTCAATAAAAAAATGCATTTAAGCAATAATTAAATAAATAAAAATAAACTAAATAATAATAAAAATCGAAAAAATCCTATTTTTATAAAGAAAAGGAAATAAGTTATGACTCTACCTATAACACCATTTAAAAACAAGAAAGGAAAGCTAACTTCGGGCGGAGCCGAAGTTGAAATACCCTTGCAGAATATTCTGCAAATTATATTCTCCAAAATCATTCATAATGCATTCTTAATACTCATAAAAAATCCCAACTTCCTAACTTTAAAAACACCAAAGTTATATCATTTCCAATCGTTCAGTTATATGGCAGATATAGAATATAGTCGGCCGATCCTTATGAAATTTGATATGTCGGATTGATTAGGCAAAAATAAAACCCATAGAAAATCCCAACTTCCTAACTTTACAAATAAAACCAAACACCAAAGTTATGGCATTTCCGATCAATCAGTTATATGGCAGCTATAAGATATAGTCGGCCGATCCTTATGAAATTTGGTAGGTCGGATTAATTGGCCAAATATAAAACCCATAGAAAATCCCAACTTCCTAACTTTACAAACACCAAAGTTATGGCATTTCCGATCAATCAGTTATATGGCAGCTATAAGATATAGTCGGCCGATCCTTATGAAATTTGGTACGTCGGATTGATTGGCCAAATATAAAACCCATAGAAAGTCCCAACTTCCTAACTTAACAAACAGCAGAGTTATGGCATTTCCGATCAATCAGTTATATGGCAGCTATAGGATATAGTCGGCCGATCCCGGCCGTTCCGACTTATATACTGCGTGCAAAGGAAAGAAGGGTGTGTGCAAAGTTTCAATTCGATATCTTTAAAACTGAGAGACTAGTTCGCGTAGAAACAGACAGACGGACAGACAGACGGACAGACGGACAGACGGACAGACGGACAGACGGACAGACGGACAGACGGACATGGCTATATCAACTCAGGAGGTGATCCTGATCAAGAATATATATACTTTATAGGGTCGGAGATGTCTCCTTCACTGCGTTGCACACTTTTGACCAAAATTATAATACCCTCTGCAAGGGTATAAAAATGCAATTTAACGACATATTTTTCGAAATATCACGTGACGTTACGCTTAAAATAATAAAAATATATATGTGATATGAAGAAATCAAAATATAAATAAATAAATAAAAATGTTCGGCTGAAAATTTAATACAAAAACCAATTCCATGTGATGGATCTTGAATTTGAACAGTTTTACTTAAAAAATTTGTATTTGTAATGCATTAACGAATCTAAAAAGGTTTCTTAAAAAAGTTTTAAGTTGGAATAATTTCAACTCACCTGATTATGTCGAGTGGAGCATAGCTAATGCAATTAAAGTGCTCTATCCCCGGGATAAATTGAGAAAGGGAAACCGGAATGAAAATAATGAGAGAAGCGCAAAGGGAATGTCAGCCGAAACATCAGTATCCTGCGTCGTTGGCAGCTGCTCCTGGACAGGACACCCAGGAACACGGACACGGCCGCTTTCTGCTTTTCTGGTATTTGGCCCGACTTGTGGCACATTTCACATCCCTGCGATGACGATGATGATGACGTGGAGCGGTGGCCGCATCACACATGATGATTTATGCATAAGCCATATGGGCAACATGGACTAGGCAAATAGAACAGAAAGCTCTCTGTGCGTGTAATGCAAAAACTACAAAGTTAAGGCAGGGACGAAGGACTATCAGATGAGGGTTATAAAAAGCTTAGTGCTTGACCTGTCTTTAAATTGCAACAAAATATTTTACATGAAGACAAACCAGAAGAGAAAAACTGCTGTAAAATCCACCGAATGGTCAAATATAAACGGTGTCCTGAATACTTTGTTTTTAGAAATGCATTAATATAATTAAATAATAACAAGCTTTTAAACACGAAAGTATTTGTTAAACTTTTGTACTTATAAGGATCCCTACTTCTTAAAACTGCCAAGACTTAAATGATTTTTTTGAAATATTATCATGACAAAACGACGACAAAGCACTCAAATAGCATTGAAAAAATCGAAAAAGGAAAGGATAATTCCATTTCTGGCTGTCATTGTCTGCCCAGAGCAAACACAATCAAACGACATTTCAATGACAAAAGGAAACTAAATAAATAAATAGTCAAAAAACGTTGAAATGGCTGAAGGCAAGCGCTGCCGTTTTGTTAGTCAAAGTGCTGACATGGCACATTGGTCACAAACCCAAATTTACTGAAACAAATTGCAATTATTTTTTCAAGAGTTGAGAAAAAGTAATCTATTATTTCCATCAAGCATTCACCAGGTGATTGGAAAACCATAGTGCTACATTCAAAATTGTCTACCCGCCCTGGAAGTTTTATAAACCAGATAGGCGTTCGCATACAAAACATGATAGTCATCATTAATCATTTTGTAATAGAGCTTTGGATTCTAAAGATCCACTGGTATAAAGTCTTTTAAATTGAAAAAACTATAAAGCTATAAAGATATATGCCCTTTAAGACTTCCAAGTTAGGTATAATAGTGATAGTAAAGATGATTTGGAGACACTTAAATGTAATTTTGCCTATGCTATTAATAATATTAATAATATACGTTATTTTTTGTTTGTGAGTTAAAGTTTGTCCGTGTTTCCGAGATTCTTACAATATAAGCGGTGATTCAGGTTATTTTTATTATTACCTGTTTTGAAACACATTGACTTTTATCGGGACTTGCTAGATGATGCCAAATTTGGATTTGCAACCAGTGTGCATTACATGCATTTTACAGAAGCTCCTTCTTAGCATGGCAGCATCTTTTGCCTCATTTGGGACCCTCTTGCCTCTCGAGCTGTTCCTCGAAGCATTCGCTGTTGAGTGCAGCGTAGAGATTTCCCTTATTTTTTTTTTTGTAACGGAGGGCGGATACCGAAACGCTGGCAAATTGAAAATCGATGGGGTTCGTGGATGCAGCGAAGCGGATTCTGCTGGAGCTCCTTGTAGCATGCGAAACCAGTTAAATTCCGCTGCACTCATTGGCGAATTGTTGACGCAACTAATTAGGCAACCATGATTGATAATGTCACAAGCTCCATTTCCATTGGCCAATTGCATTTTTATGACGAGCAGTCATGAGATGAATAATTAAAATTAAATGTCAGCATTAGCCTTGATTAATCTGATTCGGAGTTGAGCTTCGCCCAGCGGGGAATAAATTGATTAATGAAGCAAAGAACTAACAGCACTATTAAATATTAATATTATTCATAATAATGGTGTTTTAAATTATGATTTAATTAATTTCTATTCAAATAAAAAAAAACGCTTTTAGATGCCATAAATCAAAATAATCATATAAAAAATAACTTTTTCTTCGATTAATAAATAATAAATTATGAAACCAAAAAATGAAAAAAATGTATAAAGTGTAAAACAAATAAATAAAAAATGTAATATAACACAATAATAATTTAATACCTAAATATAAACATATAAAATAATTTAATCAACCAAATTTAAACTAAAGATTTTAAAAACAT
Organism: Drosophila rhopaloa; assembly: GCF_018152115.1. Classification (NCBI taxonomy): domain Eukaryota; kingdom Metazoa; phylum Arthropoda; class Insecta; order Diptera; family Drosophilidae; genus Drosophila; species Drosophila rhopaloa. The sequence goes on along the minus strand of NW_025335142.1, from coordinate 1,936,660 downwards.
CGAGTTTCTCCATAGATTTCTATAACACTTTAGAAAATATAAAGTAAATAAGTCGAATGCTTAGAAATAATGCCCTTCATAAATTTAGTAGCATTATTTACTTTTCCTTAGCTTTTGCACATTTTATGAACCACAAAATGAAACAAAACAAATGAATTGAACACAATATGTTATAACGGCTCCTGCCCGGGAACCGGACGATAAAATGGAAAACTTTTGTACATATTCCAAAACTAATTAAACAACTCAACTAAATGCCACAGAACATACAATACATATACATCCACATCCTTCCGCCCCCTAAACCCCGTTTGCCCCCGCCCCAAAGTATGCAATGCTTTTCAAATTACGTGTCAAACGGCTAATGCAAGTTTCTCTACAATCCACAATCACCAACTTGAAACAACTTTTCAACAACCGGGCGAAGGCGTGACAACAATGCTGAATTTCTTCACTACCTCGAACGGTTTCCGGAGCACTCTGCCGGTTGTTTCCAATTTGACGGCGATGAACGTGTGGGACGGCGTCTGCATGTGCTTCATTTACGCCTCCTTGCTGGAGTTCGTCTGCGTCAATTATGTGGGGCGAAAGCGACCCCTGCACAACGTCGTCTATCGGCCCGGCGAGAATCCCGTAACACAGGTAAATTAAATAATCATTTAATCCGATTCACACCACCAGGCAGCCCCGACCCGAAAAAAGCTAATTTCGTATGCATTTTGAAAGCAATTAAATATGAATTTTACATGAGCGTGCAAAGCCAACAAAAAATATATACATATATATAAACCAAACAAACAGAGCAAAAGAAATAAAAAAAAAATAACACACACAGCGAACACGACAACCAACATTCGTACTATATAAGTTATTCAAGTTATTTGTTCTTCTTTTGTTCAAGAAGCCAGAAACACCTGAGCCCAAGTCATACAACAGAAAAATATATATGAAACTCAGTCAAAAACAATTCGATTACCGCCATTGTGTTGCGTCCCCTCTTCCTATCTGTCTCTCTTTCTCTCTCTATCCGTCTATATCTCTCCTTTTCTCTATCTGCGTATACCCAACTATTGATCACCTATCCAGTGTACTGTCCAGTCCTATTTAACGGTCTTTAGTTAATAGAACCATTGCCATATTTACATTATCAACTACAAAATGCTCGCTATAAAAACTCACTTTGTGTTGATCCCAAACTTAGCATTTTGTCTAACAACTTTTTAAAACTATACTAAACGTAAATTTGTGTGTCCTACGAATAACGAAATGACTTAAACCGAAACATTCCCCTTGATTTTTGTTCTGATTTGATTTTAATTTTTGTCCATTATCAAAATACTGTCTATGTATGTGTATTAATTGTGCCGATGCTCAGTTGTATTATTTGTTTGCATTTTTATTAACCCAAGAAGTGACATTTTCCTTGAGAAGTGCCAACAGCCCATCCTTTCCCCTTCGATCAAAATATAAGCATTTGTTTTCTGTTTTGTTTTAATTATCTCCTAAATGTTGTATAATACAATCGTTCGTAAGGAAAACCATGCGTTTTATTCATCTCCAATTAGCTTGCAAATATTTTAACAAAACCCAAACATAATATGAATAAAAATAATAAAATAATTGAAGCGTTTTACATGCCCGTAGGTAGGTATGTTTAATTATGTTTTTCTTGTTTTCTACAGATAAAGAAGCAATAAAACAAAAATTGATTTTATAAAATAAAACCAATAAAGAATGCATTTTCTTTTACGTAGGCACTTTTCGAATTAAGAAAAAAACGTTTTATAATGCACGTTAAGCATTTTTTTGATGTGATTTCCTTTTATGGGAGTTCATTTAAGTGGCATGTTATTAAAAATGATTTAAAAAAGCCTATTATAGACCTCTAAAATGAATACAGCCATAATGCCACTTAAATCAATGCCAATTTTTAGCCCCATGCATCAAAAACTCCTTTTTTCAACAATAAAACGCCTCTTATGAAAGAGAGTCAAAAGACGAAGGCGAAACCAAATAAATCGAACATTGTTCCCAATTTTAGTGATATGCAACTATTCGAATACCACCATCCAAATTTAATTTACTCTCAAAATTAGCAGCTAAGTGTGAACTGAATAAACAATAACCAACAGAAAACCAAAACTAAACCCAATCAAATGACAACCAAACCAAACTTAAAGTGTGTTTTGAGTATGAACATTGTTTTGTGTACATTTTTGCAGCGTCTTCCAGCAGTACTAAGCAGGATCGGAGTAATTCTTGCAAGTCCTTTGGTAAGCTATCAACCACAACTCATGCACCACCCAGCCCCGCCCCTTGAGAAAACAGAAAACTTTAACAAAACCATTTAGCAGCAAACAGCAGCAAAAAACCAACTAAACACACACAATCCAACTAACACACACACTAGAACACACCCGAGTCCTTTTCCCCCTTTCCCGACCAAACAGCGAAAAGTAAACCTAAGAAAAATGGCATGCGAATTTCGCTTTGATGAAATGCATTGAACAAGTTTTGTTTCGATTTTGGTTTTTGTGTTTCCCAAAACCGTGTTTAATTTAATTTCGCGCCAAACGGAAAACCAATGAAAATAACAATAACTATAATTCAAATTTAAATAATTACCTAGTAGATTCGCACTCGCTTTCAATGTATATAACTCCATATTTAAAACGATAATTATTTGTATAATTTATTTATGATTTTTCGTTTTTTATCCACCATAAACAAACTCGTAATGTACTTAAACACCTGACAGCCAATTCTATGCATACATGATATGCGTAACATAATTGTTTTTGAAGAATCTATTTCCACACAATCAACTGCAGAAACGACAACTACAACCACAACATATAAAAACTCATAATGAAAAATAAATGAAAAAATATATATCAATAAAACACACTTTAAGGTCACTTACAATTGGGAAAAATGTTACGAGAGAAAATTGTAACAAAAAAGCGAAAAAAAACGATTACCAATTAATATGGAAAAATATTCTTTCTCTTTTTACTTATACAAAAAATTATATCGAAAAAGCTATAAATCAATTCTGTTATTTGGCCCTGATTTACATTTTAATTTTAGTAAATGAATTCTGCCTTGAACAAATATACGTTTGAATTAAGTTCTTTATTGATTTTCTGACACGCCCTCTACCACTAATAAAACAAATAGTTCTTTGGCTTACTCAAACAAAAAAAGCGAAATATGGTGCCGGAAATGTTGGTCACTATTATTTATGATACTAACAAGTAGTAGCTGAAGCATTTTTGTTATTCGTTATTTTGTGTTGTCTGTGTTTGCTTGAAAGCTTTTTGTTTGAGCGTTTGGTTTTATTGCATTTTGTGCATCTGTATGTTTCTCAAAAAATATAAAAACACTGAATCTATATACTAGACACCAAAAACATCGTTGAATGCTCTAATGGGTATCAATAAAACTGATTTAAGAGTCCAAGTACTTTCGCAATTAGTCAATAGAGATAGGCTTTTTTTGAAGGGGTAATATAGAAAATAAGCAATAAAATATTTGTTTCCTTTTACTAATCAACTATTTTTTAAAACGCCTTTTAATGGAAACTAGTTTTTTTTAAAGTTTTTTTCCATCAAAGTTTTTTAAAAATAACATGAATAAAAATCGACAGTTTTTTTTAAGCACATTGAAATTGTCTGGTTTGATTTTTGTAAATAAATGATGATGATAAACATTCGTAAGAACTTGAATTTTAAGTTTTCTAGTGCGAAAGGTAACAATTTAAAATTGAATTCCCAGCCAGTTGGGGAAGTTTAATAAATAAATAAAAAGAAAACAATACCCACTGATTTGTGGAATTATTTAGCCAACCTAACTTACCTTTTCACGACAACAGCTTAAATCCAAGTAACCTCTCTTGATAATGCCCATCAATTAACCCAATTACTGTGTGGCCTTCGATTATCCTGACTAAAACCACCTGTGTGTCTCTCTCCGAAAATTGTCTTTCTCTTCCTCGCGTTCGAAACAAAAAACAAACACTATAAAGAAAACAAAGCTCAGAACCAATCCAAAACAAAAAACTATCCCCATTCAACCAACCTGCTCTGTAGGAAATAATCGAACGCGAATTTCATGCCGCTTTTGTCCTCCGAAAAGGCAAGCGCCGCGGCCACGCCGGCCATGTCGATGATGGGCGGTGCCACGCCCATGTCCGGTGGCACCCCGGCCGCCTCCTCCTCGGTGGCCACGCCCGGAACGCCAAGGACCACCGATCCGGAGGAGTTTTTCGGCGGCGGCATGCGATGGCAGGAGGCGCACGGCGGAATCATTGGAGCCGCGGTTCAGAATCTGCGGGCACGCTCGATAAAGCGGAAGGCGGCCAGAAGTCCATCCACCTCCGTATCCCCGAATCCCAGTGGACGGCCCATTGAGCATATATACGAGGAGCCCGGGGAGCCACTTCCGGTGCCACCAGCACGAAGGTGAAGTTCAAGGACGAGGTGAAGGAGGAGGCGGAGGCGGAGTCCTCGTCCCTGCGCCGATCGGTGGCCACCAGTACGCCGGCCCTGGTGGTGCGGATCGAGGCCGAGACCGATCTGGAAGCGGACCCGAAGCCCGCCCAGGATATGGAAATGACCGAGCGGCAGTTGCCCCTGCCGCTGAAGCCGCCGCGCCGGAAGACCTCGCGCTCGAATTCTCCAGCCTCGGTTTACGGCGAGTGCAGTGGCACGGATGCGTTCGAGAATGCGGACACTACAGTGAGTAGAGGACGCGGCAGATTCGCCACCGAGACTAACCATAAAATCCACCAACAAAATACATTCGTTCTTGTTGTTGTTTGCACAACCGACTAATAACTAACCATAACAATGTACAGAAGCCGGAGCCAAGAAAATCGTCAGCAAGAGGAAAGTTGGCCCCAAGGCGAACATCGAAGTTCGTCCCTGGCCGTGTGCTCCCCTCACTAAACTTGATTGCCTGCGGTTATTTTGATTGCCATTTGCCTTTTGCCATTGCCAAAAAAAAACACCCACTAAATGCACCCAAAAACACCCTCAAACACGCACACTCAAAGTTGGATTTTTTCCCAAAACTTGCAATTGAACTTTAAATGAAAGACTAACAATGACTAACAAGAGTAACTGCATTAGACATGAGCAGTTAAGAGGAATTGGTGGCCGAAGGAAACGATAGGTTAAGCAATTAGGGCTGAAAGCCAGACAAAGTTGTCTTGCGAAATCAAATGCAAGCAATGAAGATGTTTTCTCAACTAATTACCCTTAGACTAAGTGATTAAGTCATTAGCTTAGAGCTTAAGGGGTTATCAACGCAGTTTAGCCTTATTCAGTGGCTTAAACTGTTAACTATAAAAACATACATTAAATTAAATCGCCCAAATAGATATTTATTCGAAAGATAGGCTATTTCTGATGCCACCAAAACAAAATCCCTGTTTTCTTTACTTTTCCAATGAAGTCAAGGTCAACTTTAAAAGCTTCTTCGTAGTAATTTGCGGGAAAACTTAAGTGATAGTTTTTCAAAATTGTTAACATGAAAACTTACGAGTTTTTTTTTATATTATGGCGAAAAGTCTTAAACCCAACTTTTCGTCGTTGAGATTTGCAACCAATTTCCATCGCATAAATCACTAGAACGCCCCCCAAAAGTGCCCAAGTAAATCAAACTTATCGGAATGGAGGAGGAGAGCCGCCATCAAGATAGGAATGCAACCGCCATAAAGCAAATAAAACCGACTCGAGAGGGCGTGACGAAAGACCGTGCTCCAGCAAAACTATTTTATGGGAAATTGTGAAACGCTGACGACGACTTCCGACAGAACCAGAGCACCGGGATACGAAGTCCGTGAAGGAGTTGCAGCGGACAGAAACGGAAAAGCGTCAACAACAAGGTGGCTGGGAAAATGTTTTCCACCATTAGCATGTAAATTAAAAATGGTGTACGCGTTTAAATTGGCGCCCGGCCAGGTGGACACCGGGATGACTGTGCCGCAACAGGACAACATAATTATTCATGAGCGCCCCAAAGTGGAAAATGCCGTAATGAGCCCGAGAGCACCGGAAAAACCAACGACACGGGAATGGAACACAAACAAACGGCAGCGAAGGATGCTGCGGAAAAGCCGGAGGAAGAAAACGAAAATGAAAATGAAAACGAAAATAAAACACGTTGGTACATGCATCATAATAGCCGAAAATTTCTCGAAAGGATGCGCAAGGATTTTCAGCGGAAAAGTTTGAGCCTGCCATTTTAAAGTAGCACTTTCTCCTTCGGGAGACTTATGCAAATAAGGAAAGTTCGTCGAAAAGTTCGCGAGGAAAGATACATCTACTTCACACGTTTTTCCAATGCTAATTGCACTGGGCATATAAATCTTCGCTTGACATGCTTATCTCAAGTGTTTTCTCCAGTATTGTGTTAATAAAATTAAATAGATAATTGGGGACCACTTAACTTTAAATATATGGGAAATCATCATACCCCTAAAAACATAACTCTTTTGATTTTTAAATATTTGAAATAGTTCCTTAAAATGAACTTATTTTAAAACAAATGAAATACACTACAAAATAAAATAATATAGCTAGAATAATTGTTCATATATGATCTATATCCGATTCTTTGTACAGTCGTACACAACTCTTGCAGCAACGGTCATTTAAAATGCCTTGTTGATTTTGGAGAAAATAACGAGAAGCAGAGTTCTGGCACAGCTACCGTGTTTAATTTAGGTCAGCCACGTTATCCGGCTCTCTGGCTGCTTAAACACACCCGCATAATACATCTTACCTAAGTAACTGTTTCCTCCCTGCCCGTTTCCCCGTTTTCCCATTTTCCCATTTTCCCGGCTTTCCTATTTTCGCAACCCCTTCAGCCACCTTTGGCTGCATTTGTGCACTCGGCAAATGGCCGCCAGCTGCTGGCAAACGAAGACAATTCAGCTGCCTCCCGACCACCCAACCGCCCAACCACCCAACAGTCCCCAATCCCCCGGAAAATCCCCTTTATTTTCCCCCTGCGTCGTTGGCGTTTTCAGATGCAACTTGGCAGTACGTGCCACTGTAGCTGCAATAAATTGTAGCATACTTGCGAGCGGACGCAGTTAATTTCTTAGCCTGCCACCTACGACCCATTGGACTATTTATAAACCGCTCACAAATTTTTGATGTTAATTAAGCTTACAACATTACAACATTCTTAGTAACAGTGTAGTTATGCAATTAAAAACGTTTTCTGCTGAAACAATTAAAATTGCAGCGAAAAGAGTTATATTTCAGCTCAAAATAAATATTAAATGCGTTCAACTTGTATTGTAAGATATTACATGTTCACCCTTAGCTATTTTTTCAATGTGTGCTTATATAGTGAAAGGCCTGTATATAGAGTACCAGTCTAAAGGCTACAAGCTTTGTTGTGTTTTTACCCCAACACCTCTGCCTAATAATATCCAATATAGAGCACGCTTTAGCCCACACAATGAAATGCACTAAACTCAACCGAAATGTACCTAAACTATGTATGTGTTCATGGCCAATCATTAAATATACTCGTATTCATAAATAACCGAATGCCACCCGAGAAAGCATTATACATCACACTGAACCTACAACAAACACAATTACACATTCTATAACAAAAACTTTCAAAAGAAATCAAAGCGTATTACAGTTAGTGTTTTATTTAAATTTGAAATTTAAATTCTCATCACATTTGTGCCAATTTTCATTTTTACCCACTTAAAAATAAAAACACAGCAAAATTCTCATGCCATTCTCATATCAATCGAAATACAAAATTCTATACAAATTGCTATAGCTTAAACAAAAATAACAAATGAATACAATACTGTACGTGCAAACAATTAAGTAAAATTTGACATAAATTTTTAAAAATTCAATTAAATTGCGCTGTGGTTATAAATAGACTACCATGTACTAAAATCGAATTTGCTCTTCTTTGCTTTTTCAACTGCTGCCACTGACAAAAATAAAAAAAAACATAATAATAACATTTAAAAGCCCGTAAGTATATGACCTAACAATCTTAAACATTTTTAAAAATTATTTCTGTAGTTAAATTTGTAAAAGCATTTCAAGCGCTTTTGTGATAAATTTCGTAGTGATATTTTTATTGACTTTCAATTTCAATTTTTGTGCCACATGTTTAATAAACTTTAATAAATAAAATATTTTTTCTACCTTTTTTCATATATTTTTAACATATTTATATGCTTTTTGCTGGGTTTTTGCAAAAACTGACTGCAAACAACCAAAATATAACCAAACTGCAACTGCCAAACCAATTTTACGTTAATTTTTTCGTATGCGTATGTGTGTGTATGTATGTGTAAATAACTCCTTTTTCACAAATTGTATTTGACTTGTAAATTGCCAACTTGTTTGCCAACCACCACCATGGCCCAATGAAAATTAACGAATAAGTTTTTTAAATTTACCGCCGTCTATCAGGGCGAAAAGCGACGAGATGCCGGGGCCCCGAACGAAATTGTGGCATGCACCACCTGCGGCGGCAGCAACAGTCCGTGCACCCATTCTGCGAACAATGGCTGTGCCACGGAGGTGAGATTATCCCTTGATATCCCCCAAAATCATATTCGAAAATAAGTTTCTCTGACTACCATAACTATTACACCTGGATCTTTAAAAGTCGTTTGTCTTACTGTATAAATTAACTAGATTACAAGATTATATTTTATTTGAATCTTCATACATTTTTTTATTCACTTGCTGCCAACATAAAAGAAACCTTCAAAATGTAATTCTTTGAACTTTTGTTATAAATTTTTAATCTGATAACAAAACAGCAACACAATGAATATTTGATTAACATAGATTTTTAGGCATATCATAAGCAAACAAACAAATATATTTATGCAACGGAGAAACTAATTTTCAAAACAAATTTGGAAAACTGTTTACAATTTACAATTTATTTTTCAGACCTGCTTCGTTCAAGTGCGGAAAAAAGAGCCACCCCATCCGATTCGAGTGGCCAAGACGATCGATGTCATCGCTAGAATTACATTTCCAACCGCTTATGCCATTTTTCTGATATTCTTCTTTGTACACTATAAAGGATTTTCGTAAAATTAAGCAAAACACACTAAAAATAATGCATAAACATACATATATAGATACTTGAACACGCTAAATTGCCGAAGCAAAGCCAGAAAAGCAAGCTCGAACGCCGAGAGAATGCATTATTCTTAAAGTAATTTGTAGAGAAACATGCAAACTGTCATGAAAACTCGTTTGCTAAGTTCTAGGGCCTTGCAAAGTCATCTAATTTTAATGTAACAAAGGGAAACACAAAGTACATCTAACGATTATTACATTAACGATTATTTAAATGGCAACAACATGACAAAACCAGTGATAAAAACGTCAAAATGAAAAATTAGTTTATACTGAGTTGTTAACGGGGACAAAACAAAAATGAATAAGTTGTTAATAATTAATATTTACGAGAGTTAAATTTATGCAAATGAGCAAACATACGAAAGAAACATTTTCGACTGCCTTTTTTAAAAATAGTAGAAACAAACCAAAAAAAAAAACTTTAAATTAAATTTGCAAATTTTTGCATATGCTCGAAAATGCATTAGTTAATTATACCAACCAAAGAAACACTGTCTAGCAATTGTAATATATAATACTTAAACAATTTATTAAGCAAAGATATTTATGCTGAAAGTACCAAAAAACACGATCCAAGAAGATAAAAAGACCTAGCCTATAATTATGAAATATGAAACGCAAACCAAACAGCTTTAAGGCTTTACCTATTTGAGTAGTCGAAAAGATGCAAACCTGTTTATACACCTTTACATAGATGTTATATATTTACAACAGCTCTAGTCAAATATTATGAAATTAAAACCCAGTTTTGTTCCACTCAATTCGATGAGTTGAAATGCCTCCGCATATGTCAAAGAGTAAACAAACAGAACACACAAATTGTTAATCATCACACAGATTTTTACATTATGCTATATTGTATATAATATTTATTTATATGTTTAGTTAAATTCTGTTTATTTTTTCAATAAATGTTCAATTGATAAAGCAGAAATTTCTCTTATCGCATCACAGAAATTCGTAGAAATGGAACCGCCGCCAAGTAGACCACAGAATAAGCTTTCCTAAACAAAAAATCAGGTGAAATAAAAACATACGAAATAATTTGGTTTTATAAAAATGTATTAACCAAACAGACTTTTGTACACCGTCATTCATCTTATTTAATACATCAACGCCTTTTTAAGTAGCAGCAGGAATTGCCTAAAACCTTTTATTAATATACATATCAAAGCTCATAGAAGAAACATAAAAGAAATCTAACTTAAATATTTACAAAAATATATGACAAGAAACTTTATAAAACTCTCATTAGTAGCTATGAAGCATATGCCAACCCAACTATAAACTCACAAAACTAACACCCAAGTATTTTAGATAAAATGTATGTCGCGAACGATTTGCAAACGTTTGAGGGCAAATAAAATATTAACAAAACCCAAAGAAGCACGACCTAAAATCCAAACAAATTTAAGCCTAAACCAAATTTAAACCTTGTGATAAACAACACAACAAAAATAAACTTAAACGAACCTTTGCAAACGAAATTTTAGCGAAATTAATTGAGAGCAGGTTATTGAGGGCCACCGTTACCAATTGTTTAAACAATATTATCTATATAGAACACAATACGCGTATACACAAATGCTTATTGCAAATAAATAAATTTATGAATTTAGAGATTTGTAGATTTTTTGGGAAATTTTCTTTTCGCCATGTTGCAAGCTCTTCGCAATTATTTCTTATTTAACAAAAAAAACTAAAATACAACTAAAAGAAAAGAAAACCCAAAGACAAGGACAATCTTTTTGCAATTTACAAAAACATAAAAGTTAATCTGATGAAATGGAAGTGCTAAGTAAACTTTCGAACAAGCAATGCCGAGCAAATCTGAATTCTTTTGTAAAATTAGCTGCTTAAATACACAAAAGCTGAACTCCAAATTTTTTGCGTCCAAGGATAAATATTTTTTTGCGAAGAATGGTAAAGGGTATGAAATGTGAGTAGAATTTGCTGAATATGTGGCCAATATAAGGAATGTACAAATAAAATACGATAAAGACGGACCCTTAGAAACTGTATTCGATTCGTTTTTGAACAGCTTAACCAAGTAACTTATTTAAATGTTAGTTAGCAATCGATTTGGGTGAAGGTGCCTTCTTTGAGAATATTAAAAAACAACTTATTGATTGCTTAGATGGTTTCAAGCGAAACACAGTTTGAGTTGTTATGAATGGGAACCCGACCTATGTGCCCTATAACGATTTCAGTTTGGGATTGTTTTTCACTCCTCACAAGCTAAACTGCTGATAAAATAAAGTAGAAGCTAAACCAAAGACCAGTAACATTATAAAAATATATTTAAAAGAAATAGATCTAAAAATGAATCCATAAAAGTTCACACTTAAAAAAGCATTAATGAATTTAGCAAAAGAGAAAATTAGTAAAAGCAACACGAGAGATTTAAATGCATTAAGAAAATCTGTTAAATGTACTCATATTTTATGAGTGGTCATTGCAGATCACAAAACACTATTTAAATTCTCAATACCACAAGTTTTATAATTTGTAATTGCTTTGAACCAAATGTAAATATTTATAAAACAAGACAGTTAGTAGTTAAATAATTTTATCGATAACTTTAAACTAATTTTTAATTTTAATAATATTTGCTAAATCTATGCCAGTCAAACTGAACTGTTTGCTAAAGATTTGTTAAGAAAATATATATAAAAACGTTGAAAAAAGAAAAACAAGTTAAGCCATTGGGGCAATTTCTGTTGTCCAATTTATTTCACATACGAGTAGATTTCTTAAAGATCAATTCCAAAAACCAAAATCCCCACAATGCTACCAAACGCAATAATTATAAAACAAACTTTTTTATAATGCACAATCTTGAGCATAATAAAAACCAATTTACTAACATTGCATTCCAGAAACGAACATCATGTAAATACACCAAGTACATAAACCAAGTAAAAAATTAGTTATTAACGAGAAAATATTTGAAAAAACGAAAATTGAAAAACAACAAACGAACAAAACCAGAAAACTAATAAACAAAGCAGCTTCGCATTAATAAAGATCGTCTCAATCAAAAAACGAATAACAATTATTAAATAAATTTGAAATATTCCAAATTTTTTATTAGGATTGGGAAAAGGACTTGTGCCAAACACTATATTAAATTAAACAAATAATTTGTATTATTTGGGTGGTAGGTATAGTAGACTTATAAATAAAAAATAGTTTTTAATTAATTGCTTATACTACAGATTGGATATTTTTATACCCTTGCAGAGGGTATTATAATTTTGGTCAGAAGTTTGTAACGCAGTGAAGGAGACGTTTCCGACCCTATAAAGTATATATATTCTTGATCAGGATCAATAGGGGAGTCGATATAGCCATGTCCGTCTGTCCGTCTGTCCGTCCGTCTGTCCGTCTGTTTCAATACCGTTTGCGAGCTCAGTTTAAAAGCTAGCGATCTGAAACTTTCACAGTCGTCCTAAAACAAGTGTACGCAGATCAAGTTTGAAAACCGCCCCGATCGGATGTCTATATCCTATAGCTCCCATAGGAACAATCGGATATAACTTGCAAGAATGGAAGATATTTCGCGCAGTGTAAAAGCTATTGACATAAATCTTTCCAAATCTTATTTTTTTATACGTACCTTGATCAGAGTAAAAGCGCGTGACGATCGGACGTCTATATCCTATAGCTCCCATAGGAACAATAGGGTGAAATCGGTCCAAATTTGATGATTATCAGAATATTTCGCGCAGTGTGTAAGCTACTAACATAAAATTTTCCAATTCTTATTTATTTACGCATATCTTGATTAGGGTAAAAGCGCTTGCCGCTCGGAAGTCTATATCTTAAAGGAGATAGGAAAAAGAGTTAAAGGCTGCGAAAGCATCCCTTTTTTCTATTTGTATATGACATTTTTGCAGTATAAAAGCAATTGACTTGAAACGATGCAAATCTAGTTTACTTATGTATACCTTATTCCTTTCGCTACTTTTTCACTTTTAGCAATTTCGTCAAAGTCTGCAAGAGTATTAAAACTTCGACTTGCCGAAGTTAGCTTCCGTCCTCGTTTTTATTTAAGATTCCTATTATTGTTATTATTTTGTATTACCGTGGGATGTTATGCAATCTACAGAGATTTCTGTCAAGTATGAAAAGATATATCTCTAAATTCCAACGACAATCATGTAAGAATCGTTATAGATTGTCTTCTCTTCCTCTTTTTGTAGTTGTTAAACCTCCAGCAACAACAAGGCATAAATAACTAAAAAGGCGCGTTGCGTTTTCAGGTCAATGCACACGAGTCACAGACGCAGTCGCAGTTGCCGTTAAGACGGGACATCGGGACGGGACAACCCCTAAAATCGAGCACCACACATGAGAAACAACCTGCTCAGAGAATGACAACTGAATGCACTGGGGCTACCACTGCTACTGCACTGAGAAAAAATTAATTATCCATAGAGTGCCTTTTATACATAAGGTAAAGATACTTCCGAAGTACTTTGCAAAATATAATCAAAGGACAATGTTTTGATATGTATGCGTACATGTTTAATAGCAATAAAGTTATATCGATTTTCCGATACATTTTTGAATGTATATCAGCAGCCTTTTTAGTTAAATTAATTCTGAAATTTTAAAAAACATCTCGGAATGTGTTCTTATATTTCTAATTAACATAAAAAAGAAGATATAATTTGTGTATTTAAAAGGAATAACATATCCTCGAGTATATTTAAAAATTTGTAATTCAATTTTTTAGAATTTGGATTTTTATTAATATATTAGTTTAGGGGTTAAACCGAGTAGTAAATTTCAACATTATTTTGTGCTTAAAATAAAAATGAAAAAATTGTTTTTTTAATATAATAAAACGTATTACTATTTCATAAAGTACAGACGTAATATAATAAAACGTATTACTATTTCTTAAAGTACAGACGTAAGGGCCGACCCTTGCCAGAGAAGTCAGCAAACAGGTTCGACCAAAAGGTTCAAACTCGGAACCGGCAAACGAGGACAAGTGTTTTGACCCGCGCAACAGCTTCCTTCCGCCCCGCAAGAATGGCAACTGTCTGCTGGCTCTGAGAATGTGTGAGGGTACACAGAAAAAAATTTGTATAACTTCTTAATATTCAAGAAATAATTTAATGTCATTTTTAAATATTCATGATACTGAAAGCGTTTTAAGTACAATCACATCTTAAATTATTGGAGTGGGTGAATCGATATTATCCACAACTATAACTTTTTCCTTACAATATCAGTTGTGAAAGTTGGACTTTATTTATTTTGGTGCACGAGTTTGAGTTGAACTGGGATCGGGACTCGCTTCGCTGACTTCTGCACCTGCAACAGCAGCCGGCTGCTGTTGATGATGGCACGCGGTAAAGGTAAAAGTAAAGGTGAAACGCCGAGGAAGGGGCAAGTTCTACCTGGATGCAGTTGGCCGTTTGTCGTCTGCCGGCTTCCACTTGTAATTATTCTGTTCCTTTGCAAGTAAGTGGCCCAAAAGGTAACAATCTCCCCTCTTTAGGCCTTGATGCAAACGAATTATATTTGTTTCTGTGGCGGCAAAATACGTTACAATTTTTAGAGGGTGTAGAATGAATCGAACACATGTGAATTGATCTTAGGAAATATTTATGTCAGGGTCAGTCTGTGGAGGAGAACATCTGTGTTTAGGTTATAACAAGGAAACAATAGGAAAACAGCTGATGCTGACTGCTTAAATTTTATGACAGACCGTTTGAATCTAATAGTTCATAATGAAAAACTGAAGGACCCCAGAACCTCAAATCCGATAATGGAATGAGAAAAGCAAGGTGAAAAGGTTGCCACCCAACACTATTGGATATATTTTTTATAAACAAAAAATAGATGAATGTAACAGTTTTTATTTTGAACAAGAGCATATTTTGATCATTTGTTCTTAAATTATTTATTATTACGTCGTAATTATAATAAAAAAATTAATATGATAATAAAAAGACTACAACTATAATGAACTTCGACCGTAAACTATTCCGTATTAAAATTAAGAGGGGACAGTATGAAACATTTTTTTTGTTTATTTTTAAACTTTTGAAGTTATGGGCAGTTTATTAGTGATCAAAACTTTAAAACCCTCTCCTGAAAAGTTGCCATTTTCAAAGGTGTACAGGATCCTGCAAAATCTACTGGACGAATCGTTTTGAAATTTTGCATAGTACTTCTTTATTAAATTCCTCAGGAAACGCTGTCGAGTTTTTTTGTTTTTGGGAAAATGTATTATTTTTACAACTTTTGACTTTCAAGTGCCTTTAAAAAAAACTTAAAATATTAAAATTTCGACAGCGTTACATGAGGAAATTTGTCCTTTAAATAATGCTATTGGTTTTTTTTTCAATTTAGATGATTCTGTGATTACTATGTACACCGCAATCCACCTTTTTTTCGAGGTGCCGCCGGAGATTGCCTATATCTCACTTACTTTCCACTATTTTTTGTGCAAATTTTCACATACATTGTTTAAATGTGGTAACAAAAATTTTACTGAGACTATTCGTATCGCCAATTTAAATTCGTAAAAAATTGCTGATTTTGCAGCGAATTAACAATACCCCCGTTAAGTTCTGGTAAGAGCATAGTGAAAATTAAAAAAATATTGATTTAATGCATAGAATCAGGACATAAATGAGCTAATGTGGCTTTCATTAGGACACCCTTTACCATATACATCACCCACTGTCATCTAACCCTGTATGGCTGACCTGCAATCTCTGCTCGGCAATCAACAATAAAACTCAATCATTGCTTGAGCACTGAACTCGACCACAATGAACTTGGGCCCCGAGTTGTGTGTACGCCCCTGTCATTAAGAAATTTCCATATATGCGACACATGCAACGCCAGACAGCACCCCCACAAATAGCCCCCTTTTCGGCGCCTCCATGCCCCGCTGACAGGTGGCGCCAGGCAATTGCATGCAGAGCCTGCGAATGGACAAAAAGGACCTGCCGAATTAGGGGGCTAAGGCGAATGGGGAGGCGTGGCAATTAGTCGCTTTGTGTGGCCAACGAAAACCCAAATAAAAATTAATACCCACCAGCACAGGTTCCCACACTAAAAAAGGCAGTAATAGTAATAATAATCCCCCCGGAGAGTTGCTGGTGCCATTATAAGGATATTACGAGCATTATGTTTGTTTATTCCGAGCGCGGTGCCATACCGTGAAATCGCTGAACCGCATCGGCCAAGTTAGCCACCCCTAACTAACTCCTAGTCACCGAGAGCTAGTAAGTACAGGCTGACCCGCTCCAACTCCAAATCAATCATTTACATAATCGTCAAAGCCATATTCGCTTTTGGCCCAAAACGCTTCACAATTTCACGCGCTTTTTCTTTAGAAATGGGCAACTTGCGTGTTTATAATTGTTTTTTTTCCCCATTTGGGGGTAGGGTTTAGGTACTACATAAATTCTAGTTTTAAATGCAATTGCCTGAGCATTACTGAGCCAAGTTGTAATGACTTGCAAGAAGGGGCAGTTTGTCATATTACACAGATAACTTGGCACCTGCCATCAATTCCGCAGGAGTGGTTCCACATTTTCTTGGCAACTGTAATTTCTACAATGTGCTTTATGGGCAGTACTTCTATCGAATCGATTCCTAATGAGCTCGAGCATTATTGAATATTTGTATTGCCCAATCCTAATGAGTCCAATGGAAATTATAGGGAGCTTAACCAAAGGAGTTGGAGCCACAGTAAATATATACAAACGTCATCGTGGATCGATCTGTTTTTCTACCATACATTTTTAAGATTGGTTGATTGAAAACATACTGCTATAGAATTTCTATGTCTGTTACCTTTTATCTTAATAAAATATTTTTATTTTTAGACCTACACGTCTTTGTTTTTACGTACTTTTATTTAATAAAAACCAAAAAAAAAAGCCCCCAAAAGCCTGCTGCTTAATCCATTAGCACTATTTCTTAGATAGCATTATTTAACCCCTCACGATTTCGATCCCATATAGTTTTCCTCCCTCTGCTGTCCTGAACTTTTTGATCCTGGTTGAAAAAAATCTACTAGCAACAAATGTACAACTAATGGAAAAAATTCGAAAAAAAATAGAATCGAAAAGCAAATGCTGCCCATTAACAATAAAATACACGGCGAAAAAAACGGTGGGGGTGGCAGGATAGGCTGGGTGAAGGGTGAGGGCAGTATTGAGGGGGTGAATAAAAACAAGGCAGAAATTCGTTTTTTATGTACCGCTAGTTTTTATAGTTCTTTGTTGCTGTTGTTGGTGGCACGTTATCAACAATCTCGTTTTACCAAATAACGCAAAGTGCGCGTCATGGCATTGGTACACCGAGAAAAACACAATATATTAAGCTGGTTGGTGAAAGTTCAACATTTAATAAGGCCCTTTGGTGGGTTATTTTGTTTTAATGTTTTCCTTTAATTCAGAAACTTTAATTTAAAAATTATACATTCAACTTTACATTTTATTTTTAAGCAATTTGATATTTAACCTTTTGAAAATGAAAATCAATTAATTACTAACAATTTGGTCTTAATTCTATTAGCATTAGAACAACAAATTAAACGAGGTCAAAAGCGCTATTGATTAAAATACAAAATATTTAAAACATTAAAGGTTTTTTAACAACAAGAAACACAATTTTTCAAAGCTTGGACCCATTATTTATCATAATTAAAAAAAAAAGTATAATATATTTAGGTCAATTATCAGAATTTTTCTACACTAACCGAGCACATAGAAAATCCGCAAATGTGAAAACCTGCGGATAGATAACATTGAAATGGTTTTAGTTTTGGATATTTTTCCCAGTGTATTGCTGTGTTAGCGGTGGTTCCTGATGGTTCCTGGTGTTGGTGCTGCTGGCGGGTAGCACACGCTATAGTTCGCTTACGGAATAGCTGGGACTGCAACAAAAGAGCGAAGGGAGTGGTCGTGGTAGTGGTAATGGTAGTGGAAGTGGTAGTAGTAGTAGTGGTAGTGCTGGTGGTCGTGGCCGAAAGAGAGAAGTTCTAGAAGGCTAGGGCTAGTGGAAATTGGTAGGAACACTCGGGCGTTTATTCTGTGTTTTTTACTCAATTTCGGTGGTGGCTGGTGGTTGGCCAAAGACGGTGGGGCAGTCGTGGCAGGATGATGATGATGATGATGATGACGACAACAGGGGCAGGGAACCTACCCTCGGACGCTCTCTTTCCCGCAGCGCCAGGTGTGTCGTTGTGTGCGTTCCATCGGGCTCGTTTCTTTTTGCTTTAAAGTTTTGTGTGGTAGCAAATAAAATTTTAGTTAGTCACTTGCCGTCGTCAAGGATACGCCGTTCAGTTATTTGTTGTGCAACGTTGTTAGTGGCAACAACGATTCCTCGAGCAGGAAGGACCTGTGCCGTGTGGAGAATTTGAATGCGAACGGAGCGAAAGGCTTTCAGTGCCAGGCTCGATTCGAGTGCTAGCGACAGGGACAGCAACATTAGCACCTGTCTAGATCTAGAAACATTTTTATATACTCGTATATTATCAAGCCGGTAGGCGGCAGCGCAGTCAGCGCCGACTGCGACGTCAGCGTCGCTGCCTATCTCACCTTACATAGCCGCAAATTCAAATTTGAACTTCAGTCAAGTGTCAAAGCTCAAAGGATTAGCATGTCCTTGCAGCTGCAGCATGTGTGAACCAGTGAAGCTCGCTCAGAAATACCATTCCTAGAGCCCAATTACCTACTAAGTTGCCAAAAACTAAAGGAAAACCGCCAGAAACCCAAGAGGATCACCTGAAAAAGTGTAATTTTACTTCCGCATTTTGGAAAAGTATTAAGAGGTAAGCGATCTCAGGAGATCATCTCCCTAGATTTTTGTGTTTCTGGAACCCAAGATCAAGCTAGCTGCCTTTGAATCTTGGCACTGGGAGAATTCACAGTTGATTTTATTATTCTGTGGTTCTGCGGGTGCCAAAATTTAACCGACTGCTTTAAACAACAATTTTGAAACGCAAAATATATTAATAGTTTACACACATAAAATTAGCAGAGAGTTCTTGGACTTTGATTGAAAATGGGGAAAGTCTGAAAACTTGGATATAGGAAATGGGAAATTATAACGGTTATTTAAATAAAAAAATTATAATTTATATAAATATTTAAAAAGGTTAGGATGTTAAAGGAAAAATATTTGTAATCCACAAAAGTAGTTAGAGACTTCCAAGGCAACTCAAATTTTTTCTGAAAAAACATCCCAAATAGTTTCATTTATTACTCAAAAGTAAAATATATATGTTAAGTATGGAGATAAAATTGTATTTCAATAAAACCAAAGCAATCCATATTGACTATAGCAAACGTAACCAGTTTCTTACACTTAATTATATATTCGACCGGAAATAAAAGTCATGGCAAGCCATAAAAAAGTTTTATCACCACTTGAAAAAGATTTTTTCTTACGGAAGTTTGAGCTTCGACTTCTATAGTATCAAATCAAACAGCCATCGCAATATTACTCATACGCCCCCTGTACCAGCCCCAGTGAGCTGCTAACGTCACGATTGCGTTGGTGCCTCTATTTTCATTTTAGAATCCAATGCGCAGTACCCAAACAAAATTAATTTCACCCCAACACGCAACGGAAATATCGAGGGGGATTGCACAGGAGCAATTAATTGGGGCCAGGCTAAAATTGTGAAACAGTTAAAAATATAATATGCCAAGAGTGAAATCCAATCGCTGGCTAAACTTTAGAGACATTGAACTTTTGGGGGGTCAGGAGTATTTCTTAACTTGGCCAACAGGCCGCCCATAAATGTGTAATAAGGGGTGGCCATTTATTCCCTCGAAACAATTAAGTGCAATGCGGGGGCGGGTCAGAGTTCAGTAATTGACCTCGCCAAAGGAAATTTACATTTGAACTTATCTTGATTGGAAATTACATTTTTAAATGAACGTAGCCATGTCCAGGTGTCCACCGCAATCAAAGGCAGCACACACTCAAGGATATTACGCGGCAGGACGTATGGCGGTTGCAGACCGGTGCAGGTGGAAATCCTTTTGCAAATTGCTTTACTCATAACTCATTTCTCTAATATAAAAGGGGGCGTGGCCCATAGCTAAGGCCCCAGTTCAGAGAGAAAATAAATACTTGATGAGGGAATTCTGAAAACTTCTGTAAATTCCATTTCAATTGTAGTTCTGACCGTGTTTCTACTTTAATTTAGTTTTCAAAACATTGAATTATTTTAAGTGCTGCAGGGATCAATTTAATATTATTTAATTTAAAGGCTTCTTAATTCGAACTTTTAATAGAACAACAAAATTATATTTTTAATATTTTAAATATTGAATTTCCTTTCAAACTTCAGCTCTGATCTTTAAGATCTATAAGAAAAAGTGATTTCATTTTAAAAATCCAAACCATGTCTTTAAAGTAACACATTAATAAATGATAATGGTATGGTAGCTGTTTTTTAAAAACAACCTGTGAATTGAAAATAAAACAATGAACCCCAATATTCCAAAAGGACTTGCCTGTGTCGACGTTTTTCAGCCAAAACCAAACAGATTAAACACCTACGCTCTGTAATTTGTTCGCCAAAAATATTTCATCATGTGCCCCGACAATCTATACAATTTGAGCTCCTTCGCTGCATTTTCCGGCGGCATAAATTAGCATTAATTCATAAGTCAGTCAGGCCACCAATTGCAACGCAAAAAAGAGAAAATGAACCAGAAAGGAAAATGTTTTTCGGCTGGAGAACCGAATTTGCATACAAACTGCAAGGTCCGTACAACGCCCCCCGAACAGCAAATTATGTGGGGCCTAGTGGGGCCGTGAGCCGGGAAAAGGGGGGCTTAGTAGGCCTCGTAGGATTGCGATGGGATGGTGCGACAGGCTAAACGCCGGCAATGTTCCTGAATAATGGGCCACTGGCGCCAACTGACGTTGGTAGGCAATTTTCTAGGAATCTAGACGGGGTTGCATCGTGTCTATAGCCAAGTGTACCCACATATATTTATATATACATACACCATATAGGTGTAGATATAGTACGACGTAGGGCTACTGCATAATTTATTTAATCGCGGCAACAAATCTAAATTGATCGTTCGGCGTAGGCGAACACCCAGCTGAACCAACAAAATGTCTAACAAGGATATTGCATGTTCACTACATTTAACTGTGTTTTTTTTTGTTCGTTGCAGTGCCAATTAGCTAGAGAGGTTTTTCAACGGGGCAAAGGAATATGGCGCCACAACAACAGAACTCCACATTCATCGATGATAATCTGGACAGCTGTCCATCGCTGTTGAATCTACCCGAAAGCCCCATTCTTCCGCCGCGCCGATGTCAAAATCAAGACACCAACAATAATAATAATAATAAGCAGGCTGCATTCGAGGAGCGATTGGTGGACGAGTCGGTGGGGGAACCACCATTAGCACCACCTATAGCACCGCCCGAAGCACCACCACCACCAGCCCGGCAAGCATGCAAAAATAAACACGGCAGGGAAAACGGAAACGTTGGCCAGGCCGGTCGTCGCCACCGTTCCATTTCCCTCTACGGCGTTAATAGCACTGTGGTAAGTGCCTCCTCCTCCGGACCACTGCCCCACCCCCACCCCTCGCACTGGCCACCACACAACCCCCTGAAAACTCCCGACCCACACCCCTGATTTTCGGCTGCGGCAGCTACTGCTTTTCCACTGAAATCAAACAAATCATCTAATTGGGTGGGCAGGCACTGGCGTTAGTCATATGCATAAACAGGTAACCTCGAAGAGAACCTGCCGCTAGGACCTGTTCCTAAAAGGGGTTTGGGAAACCCCGATTATGCGTCCGTTTTATACAAAATCGATTGTATCTTTAAACTAGGTATCTTTCTAATAGGATTATATAGCTTTTTATAGGAAACTGAATTTTTGTTTGATACAAATATACCCAAACTTTGTAAGGAAACTCTTTCTTTTTGATTTTAGTATAAACGCAACTTATTAAAGGCCTGGCCATGGTCCTTTTTATTTCCTATAAAGGAACGCATTGTGTGATCATTGAACAAGTTTTTAGCTTAACTCCCATATATATATATATATATATATACATACATAAAATATAAATATATATAAATACAAGAAATTTATTCCTCATATAAAAGCAATGATGAAACTTTGTACATGTTCTTTTGTTCTTGTTTTAAGAATAGAAAGATGACACTAAGCTAATGTAGTCACAATTTACAATCAAGCAACAAAACTATTTCTTGAAAAATACATAGTAATAAATATTTTTAAAAATAAAATGTTATAATTTACTTAAAATTCTTGTCAAAAGCAAAAAACCCTTCACTTTAATGTTTTGTATATTTGCATTAACAATTATTTAAAAAAAAACTAGTTTAACAGGAAATGTATTTATAAGAGAAAGGGGACCTAAAATGTACTATTATTATTTATAGAATGACCCCACCAAAATCCATCCAGTTGGAGGACCCTGAAACTGCTTACCAAACCCCAGACTTTACTCAAGGCCATTTACACCATACCCGTCCCTGATTTCCGCTCTAAATGTCCTGCTAGCCTGCTTATTGATATCCGTACTTCCCCGTTTTTCTGGCGACTCATTAGGAACAGGGCCACAAGGAAATCCCCATCTGGATGGACGATGGCGAGGCGCGTTACGTATCGGGAGTGACGAACAAAACCACTTGCGATGACATAATCAAGGCCCTGATTGATGACGAACTGAGCAACGGCGATGGGTATTACCATTACTGCGGCAATAATCCGAAAGGTAAGTCAATACTACAGCCGATCCTCTCGTGACTGCTATGTTTCGTACATCACAATTTGCCTTTTTATTTATTTATGCTCCTTATTTACAATTACTTTTATTTCTCGTTTTGCGATTCTTTTGTTTCGATTCGTTTCATTCCATTTTATTTCTGCTTTCCCGGACGTTGGAAAAACAAGATGGCGGCCAGAGAAATACGGCGGCAGCATCGCGTGACTACGGCGATTACATTATAACGGAAAGTTGGGGCGGCATAGAGCGGAGCTACGATGGCAACATGGCCATTTTGCCCGTTTGGCGCGCTTGGAGTCGTGTACACAATGAGGTAATGGCAAGGACTAAGGGGAATCCCACCTGGCGTGCAGAAAAAAAAGGACAAAAAAAACACCAGCAAACTGGGCCCGAAAAAAGTCTACAGTGATTGCATAATAAGCGCTTTTTTCCTGGCGCCACACGCAAGCCAAGAAATGTGAAATTCATGTCGTTCTCGAAACCCATTCCCCCGGTTTTCTATCCCCCTTCCATAGTCGTCACACCCGCGCCTTCTATATTGTACCACTCGCATTTGACTTATGTTCTGGCTTTTCGTATTTATTTGTTTATGACGCACCGAGTGAAATCAATTTGCCTATTGGTTTTTATATTAAAGTTCATGTTTTCTATTCGGCTTAATTATGTTGTAAATTGTTTATGTTCCAAGCCATTAGGAATACGTACTCCTAATTGTTATTTGATGATCTTATCTAGTTAATGGACAGAAAGAGTGATGGACACGAGGGAATAAGTTAAGCTGATTTTATTGTTAGGCAGGAGGATTAGGACAATACGTAAAATAAATAGCTTTATTGACATCTCTAAAGAAACATGATTTTGTTTTTTTTTTACTCTAGAAATATTATTAGTTAATATTTTATTACTTTGTTTTCAAGAACGATATGTACATTAATAACCTAGTGGATCAATAATTTATTAAAATTCTATTATAATTTATTTTTGTTATTCGCTACGAACTGTATGAACTATATTATTCTTTTAAAAAAAAGGCCTTGATGGATAACGCTTAAGCATTATACAATTAATAGTTTAAACACAAAAACATTTTAAAAAGAAATCGAAAAAGATCTTAGTGTAAAATCATTACCCTAATTTTTAATCTTATTCTTATTACAGCTCCGCATATCATTGAAGCATCGAGATAACTTCAGAGATCCACAGACCATGCAATTAATACCCCATTCGCAACCACCCACGAGTTTTTCTATGATCAAGTGGCTAAAGAAACTTCTGCATCTTAAAAAGGAGAAGAAAATAATGCCAAAACCTAACAAGACACCTCCTAAATTGCCCAATAAACGGAGGGAGAGGAGTTTGCTTGGCCAACAGCAAGCGGTGCCCGACGACCTAGTACTGGTTTTAATGCCAGACCAACTATATAAGGGTACGGAAAATGCAGCCAAAGCCAAGCTGTATAAACTGGCCGAGAATCGGGTTTCCAAGCAGCGTCGTCGAAGGCGAAGTCGTCACGAGGTAACCAAAACTTCGATAGAAACATTCAGAACTGCGATTCCCAGCGAATGCAACAACAATAATTATAATAATTGCATAAAAAGGCGAAAGGATAAACCGTTGCGTAATAGTGTTCGCAATAAACTGGCATCCCTTCATGCCGATATGAATGTTCTCTATGAAAAGGAATACGCACTAACACGCGAGTTATCGGAAAAGTGCCGATTACATCGATTGCAAAACGAACGGTACAAGGGACCGGAAATGGAGGTATCAGTTGGGCAATTGCAACAAAATATCGAGGCTTATGCTGAGGATATTATCAAAACCGAGCACGAGCTACTCGAATTGAAAAACGATATAAGACACGATATATCACTGATCAATAATTTAAAACGTCTGACCTTGGAAGAAACGAAGGGAGGCACTCCTTTAAAACCACAACCCTCAAATGAAATGGAAAATACCCCTCAAGTTGCTAAAAATATGCTGGAAATGCAGTTTGTTGATAATATTTACGAGTTTTGCGATAATAATGCCAGTATGCTGGTATAATTCCAAATAGTTGTAATTTGTTAAGTTTTCTACCGAATAAATATACAAGTCAAATTTTATATTTGTATTCTGAGTTTTCTTTTAAATAGCTTGTTTGAAAAAATATAAATTTGAGATTTAATTTTTAGAACAATTTAAGGTGGCAAAACACAACGAGCTTATAATAAAAATTTTTGTGAAGTCTACAAAATTAAATCGACAGAAACAAAATTCATTTTGGAACGGTTCCATTTTTGTTCGTGCACATTTTGTTTTTCTTATGAGTATGCGATTTCGCTCATACATGTTTCTACAAATAAATCGTTCATTAATTTTGTAATACTCATTATAGAGCCCTACATAATTTGAAATAGTTGTTAAGGTAAGTTATTAAACTTATTACTGGTATAAAAGTGAAACTTTATCAAAGGCAACAATAAAAAAGTGGACTTCAAAAATAATTACAGTATACAAAATTTCGATAATTGCTCCGAAATCATTTATCTCATATTTTAAGCGAGATGGTATCTCGTCAGCTTGGCCTTTTCTAGCTTTGCTGGATTTTACCGATTTTTCACGAAACAGTTTATAAAATGCTTCATACATACTAATACATACATTAAATAAGTGTTGTTAAAAATATATATTTATTGTCACTAAAAATTAGTATTTATTTTATTTTTTAAAAGCCAGAGATTACCAGAGATTCAAATTTAACGAAAAGAGATTTATGTGACACACCTATTTTCACATTTTTCGATTTATAAGCATTTATTATGTAATTCTCAAAGGTGGACCAGCATTATACCAAAGACCAATATAAGAGATTATATTGGTCTTTGGCAAAACCAATGTATGGGCGTTACGCATCTTAGAGATTATATTGGTCTTTGATTATACCCTGTAAATTGATTTTTTAAATGTTGTATTTTTTTAAATAACGGTGCTATAAAATTTTGAAAAAAAACAACTTAAATAAATTGATTCATGTATTACCAATTTAATATCCTGTGCAAGGAAGCCAATAATTTTTATGTCAGCTATGGTGCTCGAGCCAAATAACTTTTAAACTTTATCTGCGTTGATAATAATTAAGTTAAGTTACGTCAGTGCGTTGCGTTGTTTTTTAACGACGTGTTTCATCACGTATATAAGATTGGTTTAGGTCACTGAAAAATGTCTACCAAAGACCTCCACCCGGTGAATTTTTTATTGAGCATTTCGTGCATATTGCAACTCTGGTCACATTCAACCCTCGCAGCGAAACAAAACTCAACAAATTAATAAATTTCTAAGGCGAAACGTCAACAATTTCGGGTACCAAATCAAAACCGTTTCTTCACAACGAAGTAGACCTAAATACAAAGGCTGCAACACCGGCATTTAGCACAGGCGACTAAATTTAATCGGGTTAATTAGGTAAGTGAAGATGGGTTCGCGAAAAGAGCACAGAACGTGGTCAAAAAGCCACATTTTCTTTCGGGGGGTGATTTTTTGTTGTTGCAGTACAGTGTCACTTCAGATTTGATTTAATTTCAATGAGTTACACAGATCGGAAAAATGATTTCCTACGAAAAAATCCACCTTGGCTGTAATTTTTTTTGCGGGGGAAAAGGTTGCCCTTTCGCCGCCTTTGTTGCAAATTCCGTTTAAGCCTACATAGTTGAAAAAAGCCCCCAATGATTAATGACTTTTTACGAACTCTTACATTTCCTACACAGCGAGAAATGGCACGCGGGCACCAGAAGATCCAGTCGCAGGCGAAGGCCTCCGAGAAACAGGCCAAACTGAAGAAGCAGCAAGGACACAGCGCCAACGACCAGAAAAAGGCGGCCCAAAAGGCACTAGTTCATGTGTGCGCTGTTTGCAAGGTGAGCTAGCTACAGTGAAACCTCCGTAGTGCCAAACAAGTGCGGCGGTTCAAATTCAGCAGTAGGATAACTAAAACTATGTATATGAAAAACTTATGGCGTAGCTTTAGCTTTGACAATCCGATCCCTATTCTAGGTTCGGGATAATATTTAGATATCGCTCTTTATTTATTAAGATTTTGTTTTTGAATGAAACAAATTAATCACAAAGAATCGAAATACAAGAAAAATGGAAACGTAATATTAATCCTTGTTGATCAATCTATCCATATTAAAAATATTCTTCAAAAATAATAAGTTTTTGATTACCCCATAAATGACAATAGCAATAGAACCACTTAAATATAGTCCGGCAAAAATCAAAAATAGTGTCAGTTCTTCTCACGGTTATAGGCTACAATCCTTACTTATTTTATTGTATAGATTAACTCATATCTTGTTTCATTTCAGTCGCAAATGCCCGATCCCAAGACTTATAAGCAGCATTTTGAGAACAAGCATCCCAAGAACGACATGCCCGAGGAGTTAAAGGATGTCTGATGGCATTTACAGGATGAATGTATCAAGATAAAGGAGATCGACGAGTTGCCTACCAGTACGAAACCTTTGCAACAATAACTTTACAACAGCCCAAACAAAACAAAAGCCTACAATAAAGCCGACGCCAAGAGGATGGATAATAGTAATAATAATTATATTTGCCAATGCAAGGAGAGCAGCTGAATTTTTTGTATACACACTGCTGGCTTTTGGTTTTGGTTTAAGTTTAAACATTGAAAATAACACAGTATGCAATTGTTCGATGAATGGATAACTACCACAATACAAAGCAACCTACCACATAGCAGAATAAATAAGAATGTTTTTAATTTGATATTTATTAGCACTGAAAGACAGCAATAAATACTCGGTGCTCCATTTTGAGTTGGGTTATGAAGATGAATTTTATACGAATAATGACAGAAATGAAAAAAGTGAACAAATCTTTTTGTACAATAAAAATTTTGAATCCTGTAAGTGAAAATTTATACACGCAATAAAAAATATTAGAAATAATATAAAAAATATTTCTTTTTCGGCACCACTATTTTAAAGCTTATATAAATAGATAATAATTATTCTAGAATTTGAAATTAACAAATACTTAAATTTGTTTTCCATTTCTACATAGTTAAGGTCAGGGTGCTCGTAAAGAAGAGAACACAATTTAGCTTTAAATTAATGTCAACGATCAGAAATTTATATATTATTAGACCAATTGTCTTGAACCACATTTTTAGAACAATTGCGGTTCGGTAAAAGAGGAACTGAAAAAAACGTAAACCCCTTAAATGTTAAATACTTAATAGGTTTGAGACTGCGCTAAGGCCAACCAAATTTCTGCACCTGCTTCTTAGCGGAGCATTTCCATAGTTCCATCTGGTCCCATTCAACCCTGGCAGCGAAACAAAACTCAACAAATTAATAAATTTATAAGACGAAACGTCAACAATTTCGGGTACCAAATCAAAATATTATCTAAACAAGGAACCTAAATCCAAAGGTTGCAGCACTTGCATTTATCAGAGGCTACTAAATTCAATCGGGTTAATTAGGTAAGTTAAGTTGGATTCGCAAAAAGAGCGCAGAACGTGTTCGGAAAGCCACATTTTCTATTGCGGGGGTAATTATTTGTAGATGCAATACACTTTAACGGCAGGACTGCGTACATTAACGATACAATCATCAACGATTGCGAAAACTACTTCCTGTTCAGAAATAGGCCTCGCAACTGGTGGGTGTATGTGGGTGGGGAAGAAAGTGAAAGTAACTGCGCTTCTGCCGCATTTGTTGCAAATCCCGTTTAAAGCCCAACATCAAACAAAGTAATTAATAATATTTTTCGCAAACCACTCTATGAATTTCCCTCTGTACAGCGAGAAATGGCACGCGGACACCAGAAGATCCAGTCGCAGGCGAAGGCCTCCGAGAAACAGGCCAAACTGAAGAAGCAGCAAGGACACAGCGCCAACGACCAGAAAAAGGCGGCCCAAAAGGCACTAGTTCATGTGTGCGCCGTTTGCAAGGTGAGCCAGCCACAGTGGAACCTCCCTAAGTACAAGTACAGTAGCTAGAAAGAGGTTAGCTGTTTATAACTACCAATAGTACAGTTTAGAAAGGTGTATATTATCCGTATAAACTAAAAATATATAAATTATTTATAACGACATTAGTCTCATATCATAACACAAGACTAAAGTTTGTGAACCTTGATTAAAAAATAACTTAGAAAATCAGCCATTCGCTGAATGGTTACAAGATTTATTAATTTTCGAATACTAACTGTATTTTTTTATTTTATCTAACACAATGTTAAAATTGTTTCACCATTCTTTGGTTTTTTTACGACTTTAACTTAACCAGAATTACTCGAGGTGATATGGTATAAATTTATATTTTTTAATCGTATTCTTCCGATAACTTAATAAATTAAATAAATTGTTTTGCTGGCTTGTGAATTATATTCCATTTAAGATTAGCTTTACATTTAGGATTAAAGTGATAATTTGCGAACAACTGTCAAAATTTAATTGTTATGATACAAAATCTGAATGAATCTCGATTATATTTCAGTCGCAAATGCCCGATCCTAAAACTTATAAGCAGCATTTCGAGAACAAGCATCCCAAGAACGACATGCCCGAGGAGTTGAAGGATGTCTGATGTCATATAAAGGATGAATTTATCAAGCTGAAGGAGATCGACGAGTTGCCTACCGGTACGAAACCTTTGCAACAATAACTTTACATTAAAACATAATTGCCAATGCAAAGGGCACAGCTGAACTTTGTATATACACTTTGCTGATTTTTGGTTTACACATTGAAAATAACACCTGCCCAAATGGTCACCATAATACAAAACAACATACCACATAGAAAGATAAATACGATTGTTTTGATTTTAATTTTGAATATCCCTAAAATACGACAAACATTTACTCGTGCTCCAATTTTGATTTGGTTTATGAACAACGATTATTACAATATTTTATAGTTTTATATACGATTTATGCCAGAAAAAATAAAACAATCTTTTTGTACTATAAACAAATGAGTAAATCATGTAAATGAGAATTTATAAATTAAATAAAAGCAAAAAAAATTGTTATAACTAAAAAAAACTTATTTCGCTGCAGCAGCATTGTCTTATTGCTAATGTCTAAATGGAAAACATTACCATTACCATTTACATTGTTTTAAGGGTGATGTTTTAAACCACAAAAACTTGATTGCTTGAACGTAGTCAAAATGTTATGATTTCTAGTCAAAATGTAAGTTTTCCGTGTACATTGTACAAACAAAAAGCACATATTGTTGAAAAGTTAAAAAAATAAATTTCGAAGTAGGAATATTCCCTGTGTCACCGTTTAAATATTTGCACTATTACAAGGGGTTTGTACGTTATTTTGCTGGACTCCCAGCTTCTCTGAACTCTCCCAAAAGTTTACTCGTCGAACTGGTTTTCTCTGCAGTTTTAGTGGGTGAAACTCCCTCAGCGAGCTGCATAAAAACCATGTCCTCCTTGGCTGGAAAATCAGCAAGTACAGTAATGCCAATGTTATTATCCGGCATCATTGGCGTTTCCTCGTGATAACCAAACCAATAGATTATGATCCCAGGCCCAAAACTGAAATGAAAACAAAGATATAAGATTTCATTTGTAATATTGCCAAATTACCATAAAAAAGTAGGAAAAGGCAGAGGAAGATCGAAAGGTGTCCCAACCCAATAAAATGCATAATTGGTATTAACTTTTAAATAAAAAAGGAGTAATTGAATCGTAAAGGCTGATATTCTCACCGATTGCAGTAGCTATGAAGCTGCTGTTGAATGTTAAACTTGTGTCCCTTGGTGTCCCCGAAATTGGCCTTGCTCTCGATCCAGTTGATCACAGAGCCCCTGTAAAGAAATGGCAGGATCATCTTAATGTCCGGCGTCTTGTCATATCCCATTCGTCGCAAATCCTGCTCGTCGTAGAAGTGGATACCCGCCTCCTTGGCCAGTGTCTTAAGCTTCAGTTCGTATTCCTCGCCGATGATGCGGCGACGCAAATCCGTAATGGAGCCCTCTTGATTGTCGCTGATCATGCATTGCTGCACATTGGCTGCCAGTCTTGGATCATCGATGAGATGAGGATGCTTGAGAAACCGCGAGATGTGCGAACGGTGGCGCAGCTTGTACTTCTCGTGCAACAGCATCCTGCAAAGAGCCACTGGATTTAGTCCCTCGACACAGGCCATTCGTATCAGCAGAGCGTTGTCATATAGGTTTTTCTGCTCCTCATAGCTAAAAATAAAGGGAAAACATTTTTGGTGGTAAGTGAGACATGGTTTATCTGGTCAATCCTATGGTGGATAGGACACCGTGATCTATGTTTTTATAGTGAAATTAATGGTAAAAGTACAAATGTCCCTTTCCTAAAGCAGGTATAGAACGTGAGATTTTTACAAAACTCGAATGATCTTTAATCGTTGTAAAACCGTTGATGTACCTTGTACTGAGGTTCTTTGTATAGAGTCAGAAAAGTTTAATAAATTATAATAAGGTAGGACATGCTTCCTGATGCTGATAAAGTGGCCTAATAACAGAAAGTAACAGATAGTTCCAGTGTTCGGTAAAGGGACCCAGGACAGGGGCACTTCCTTACATTTTTAATAGCTTCTTGCCCCTCTGGTCCTGCTTCCAGTGATGACCCCGCGACCTGTTAAAGAGCTCCGACTGCAGGATGCATGTCAAGGCCATCGGCTCCACGTCCTGGAAGAAGCGGTTCCTTAACTCAAACTCACAGTCGATGGCCAATCCGTGGTAGCCGTTGATGAACTGGCAGATCCTGGTGTACTCCACACAGCTCAGTATCTTCCGTTTCTGCTGCACATTTCCGGCCAATTCCGGGGCTTGAGACATTTTTATAATTATTTATAATATTACTCCGGCAAAAGCAAGAGTGCGCCAGAATAAACAGCTGTGCGGCGATTTATCGATTACTTAGTACTGTGACTTCAAAGCGATATTTTTCGACCTCGTAACTATCGCATATTAACGGAATTCTATAATACAAGAAGTACACAGAGTTCACAAGTGAAAAATTTATCAATAAAAAAACTGATGAACATGAATTAATCGTCGCTCTTTTAAAAGCAATCGGGATAAACTTCCAAAAAACCCCGACCTCTGACCATTGTCTGATTTTTGGAATCCATGTATTACAGGAATCTGATTACGAATAATAAGATCGAAGTTGGCAAAAAGAGAATTTTCTTAACCTTAAAAAATAAATTTCAAAATTTACAGAAGAAATATATATAAACAAAAAAAACTCAAAATTTGCAATACTTTAGTATTCGGTATTTTTTGAAAGTCGTCAAAAAAAACGCTGTAGAAACTCCAAATACCGAAAAATTAGAGTGCAAAATGGGTTTCCCAGAAAAGCCAACATCTATGTGACAATAATTGACAGCAAACAAGACGAATATATTAAGTTTTAGCTCCAAAAAATTCGTCCTTTGAGCAGCGAAAACTCGTTCTCCAACTGCATTGAGAGGGCAAGACTTATAAGGAAACCGCCCAAATCCTGGATATGAAGCCGAATACGGTGACATGGTGACATCATCCAACGATTCAAAAATGAGGTAGAAGTGGCGAAGAAGCGGAAATAGTCCGAAAAGTGAAGAAAAAGTGCGCCAGAATTAAAGGCCGAACTCTTCGCCGATTATGGGAAGACCGTTTCAGCCCAAACTGTTCGTCGTACCATAAAAAATCATGGGTACAAAGGCAGAGTCGCTCGCAAAAAGCCGTTGCTTGCTAAGCACGGCAGTGACGGCAAGACCATGGTTTGGTGGCAACCAAACACGGAGCTACAGAAGGAACACCTTAGACCTTAGACAATGACCCGAAACATAAGGCCCATAAGGTTAGGTCCTGTCAGATTTATAACTGTCCAAAAGTTTTGGAAACGCCTCCTCAATCGCCTATCGATTGAGAATTTGTGGAGTGAGTTGGACCGCCGTTTCCACAAAATGTCCATTTCTTCCATATCGGCCTTGAAGGAACGGCTTCAAGAAGAGTGTGCTAAAATTGGCCCCGAATACACAAAAAAAATAATTTAAAATATGCCAAAACGTTTAAGCGATGCCATAAAAAATAATGGCTATCATACCAAATATTAAATTAAGTTTATTTTCATGATACATTTTTTTTGTAGTTATATAAGATAAAACCGAATATTGAGTTTTTTTGTTTTTCTTTGTTTTTACTTTTAATTTGAAATAAATCCTTAATAAATGCACTGCGACTTATATTAATTTTTTGAATAGTTTTATTCCTTTCTTGATTTGTTTTTTATAACGAATGAAAACGAAATTTGCTTGAAAAAAAATGTTATCGGTTTAGGAATTCAAATTTAAATAAATATTCTTTTTGAAAATGCAGGTCGAATGCCAACCCTCCTGCTATTATGGTCAAAATACCGAAGCTATTTATGTTAAATTAAAATCCCTTGTACTTTTCCGACTTATATACTACTTGTAATAGAAACGGACGGACGAACTGACGGACATGGCTAGATCGACTCTCCTGGTGATGTTGATCAAGAATATACAAGAATTCATTTGTAGAAACCATCATGCAGGGCCTGAAAAAGGCAGTTGGGTGAATATCCTTATCAAAGGCACTAAAACAATTTTAGCTATAAAATTAATCATTATATAATTAAGATTATAGAGGCAAATGTGATAATTAAAAAAATGGCCAAATCGATAAAGTTTAAACAAAATAGTTAATTAAAACCCAAGTGTGCCAACAATTTTGTTCATGGATATTTGGTCCATTCTTTGGTGTTTTATTTTTAATAAATTATTTATAAAAGATAAATTAATGAAGTCACTTGTATTTAACATAAAATTAATGATTCTATCTAAAAATATTTTGTTTTATTTTAATATCAGCATATTAGAAGAAGAAAAATAGCCTTAAAGTTTAACATGCTTGCTGTGCCAATAATTAAGTTTGTCACTTTATTTACTTTATAGGGTGGGAAATGTCTCATTTACTTTTGACTGAAATTATAATACCCTCTCCAAGGGTATAACAAGAAAGAAAAGATAGCTTCCAACAGAGTCGAAGTTGATATACCCTTGCAGAATATTCTGTAAATTATATTCTCCAAAATTATTCACATGATGCATTCTTTATACTCATAAAAAATCCCAACTTCCTAACTTTAAAAACACCAAAGTTATGGCATTTCCAATCGTTAAGTTATATGACAGCTACAGGATATAGTCGTTCCGACTTATATATTACCTGCAATAGAAAGACAACTTTTGGGAAAGTTTCAAGCAGATAGCTTTAAAACTGAGGGACTAGTTTGCGTGGAAACGGACGGACGGACAGACGGATGACTAGGTCGACGCTCCTGGTGATGTTGATCCAGAATATATATACTTTATAGGGTCGGAAATGTCTCCTTCACTGCGTTGCAAACTTTTAACTGAAATTATAATACCCTCTGCACATCAAAATCAGATCTAAAGTAACACTTATGAACACACACAGAAGAAAGGCTGTTTACGTGTAATCACTGCTCAAGGGCTTTTGCAACTAGTTCACATCTTCATGTGCACTTGCGGATCCACACAGGAGAAAGGCCGTTCAAGTGTTCCCACTGGTTGAAGTCTTTTTTTTACGAAATTCTGTTCTACAGGCACACTTGCGGTCACACACAGGAGAACGACCTTTGCATACAATTCGCATCATCAGTTTCACTTGCGAATACATACAGGAGAACCGCCTTATAAGTGTACTCACTGCTTAAGGGCTTTTAAAAGTGGTTTCAATCTTCAGGTACACTTACACACACAAAAGAGTACGACAATTTAAGTGTACCCACTACCCAAAGACTTTTAAGTACAATTCATATCTACAGAAAAACAACCGCATAACACTTGCGAGAAGGACCATTTATGTGTTCCCACTAATAAAACTATTTTTTTCCGGAATTTTGAACCACTGATCAGAGGCACATTTATATTCAAAAGAGCACACTAAAATGTTTATGATCGACTCTTTAGTGATATTCAATTATAGATCCAGATTATTAATTGGTTCTAAACCTAGAGCTTTTATTCATATTTAGTTAAATGTGCAAAATAAAATGAAGTTTAAAACTCTGAATATACACAGCTTCTTATGTCTCTTAACCCCTCTAAAAAAGATGGAAACAATTTTTATTTCCTTGAGTCTACTGTTCTCTGTATGTTTAAATTTTCGTTTAAACAACAAGACATTTAATTGAATTTCCGATAGCATTAAAAGCACAATTGTCAGAACGCACATTTTTTAAGCAACTGTATTTTTTTGAAGCCACAGTTCATAATAATTTTATTACCATTTTTCATTAGGATTAAATGAAATTATAAGGTATTGCAGAAAGAAAAATAATACATATTACATACATATGCACCCAAATTAAAAAAAATAATATATAAAATAATTTCTTTGATTCCCCTAAATCCAAAATTAAACTCATTTTCACCATTTACTTTAGATTAGATATATTATTTTTATTATTAATCCTTACACTTAGCACAGGTTTACGATCCATTTACGATGCTAACACTTTTCAATTACTTGCGTTTAGCACATTTGTTTTTTATTTTAATACAACTATAAATTTTTATTGTTTAATTATGCATTTTGTGTGGTATGCCAATTTGTATATGTGTGTTCGCCATTTACCTTAACCTATAATATAAATAAGCCTGGTTTTTGTTTTGTAAATGCTATTCTTTTTTACCATTTGGAAGCAAAGATCATTAAAATTTGCTCGATTTAACAACAATGTATAAAATAATGACAAACAAACGTGCACAATAGAATAAACCAAATGAGATACAAAAGCGAATAATAAATAATTATTTTGAAAATAAATAAGGTGTTGGTGTAAAGGGGCAACAAACAAAATATGTTGTTATTGAGAGACTAATTGTTTTGGCTCTCTATACTAAGCAATTATTTCGAGTTGTTTTTTCAGCTCGGTGGTCAAACTTGGTTTAACAATAATTATTTTTAAAATGTGACCTCTTCCCGGCTGTAAGAATTCACCGGCTTAGTTCTAGGAGTAACAATATTACAATTTATTGGCTTAATGTTGATCTTAAGGCCGTGTAATTATTAATTTTACTATTGAAATGTTTTCGGCTAGGTCTAACTTTGTTCAGTGTATGTGTGTTTATCTAATGATTTCTTAAGCTTGTCAAGCTGAACATTCATTTTTATTAACTTTTGAATTGTTTGGTTCAGTTGATAATTTCGAATTATTGTTAAAGACGTTTGCAGGGATCGATTTAAAGGGACTTGACTAAACAATTAATACAGTTAAGTTGGTCGATCGAAATATTGCACCATTGTGATGTCTGATTTCGGACAAACTTTCATTAAATTCATTTCTTAAGGCTAAATTATTTTAATAGCAATTTGTTACTTGACTTTAGAGCTCATAGTTTAATGATATACAACTAATAGAATTCGTTTCTAATTTAATATTTGATTCTGTTTTGTTTTTTCGAAAGAAGGCAATGTAATGAGGCCAGCAATTTCCATGAAATACCACCAGCAACATTTAGATTTTGTTTTTTTTTTAAATATACTTGCTTAAGATACAGTAGAATCATATATAATTACGTACAGATTGATGGGGATGAGTAGTTGCAAGTGAACGGGAGACGGGGCAATGCTTGCTCTAATACTATTCTGGGAAAGTCTAACAAACACGCGTTTTAGGCTCTACCAAATAAAAAAATAACAATTAATACAATGCGATTATAGTGCTAGACATTGGGGGAAAGGTATCTAGTTTAGTCGATTAGATTTGGCTTCGATTGTGGATATTGTTAGTAGAAATGCGGCGGCGGCAACGTTTGCGAGGGCAACGTCGTCGGCTGCTGCTCCCATCAGACAACAGAATCCTTGCGAATCCTGCGATCGAAAGCATGTTTTCGGGGGAGAAAGAGACAATACAACAACAGTTCATCAGCAATGGAAGGGCTAGGAGTTGGATTAGTTTAAGGGGTTTTGCTGCTTAAAACTGTTTTCGCACCACATATAGTTCTCAGTCTGAGGAGCCCGCATAACGCCCACGCCGCCGCCCAGTCGGCGGTAGTTCATGCAGCCGCACAAACGCCACTGGTTCGTCTCCGGGTCGTAAACTTCGATGGTTTTCAGATAGGCGGACCCATCAAAACCGCCCACCGCATACAGTTGTCCATTTACAACAGCCAGGCCAACCTAAAGGGACACAATTTCATTCATTAAAATATTATTCGAAAAGGAGAGGGGGAAAAAAAAAACTCACCCCACTGCGACGCGAGGTCATGGCGACGATGGGGCTCCAGGTGTTGGTCAGTGGATTGTAGCGCTCGGCGGACGAGAGCTCCATGCAATCGTCCCGCCCGCCGACTGCGTAAATGTAATTGTTGAACACAGCACAGCCCAGGTGCTTGCGTCGCGTGGACATCGGGCTGACGGCCACCCATTTGTTTTGTCTAAAAAAATTGAAATTACGAATTTTAAATCATGAATTTGCAATCACATGAAGGTACACTGGAAAAAGAAACCGTGGAACAACTATATTTGGAAAAAGTATTTTTAAAACCGACAAATTAAATTTTTGACTGAGACTATAATGCCCTCCGCTTGGGTATAATATTCAATATAAAGATGCCTAGTATTAACAACAGAATGAATATTGCTTTTATGACAGCAACCAAATGTTATTTTACTTATTTACCTGGGATCATATCGCTCCACGGTGTTTAACGGGCACTGTCCATCAGAGCCACCAATTGCATAAAGGAATCCTCCAAGGACGGCGACCGCCACTCCCAGCCGTCGTGTGGTCATAGGGGCCACCTTGGACCACTTGTTTTCCTTGGGATCGTACCGCTCCACGTGATTCAAGCATTGTACGCCATCCTGACCGCCCACCGCGTACAGAAACCCGTCGAGCACAGCCACGCCGACGCTGGTGCGGCAGGAAGTAGTGGGCGCTACGTCGCATGACCATTGATTCGTCTGCGGATCATAGCGCTCGATGCTGTTCAGATAACTTTGACCATCATGACCGCCCACGGCATATAGTAGGTCATTTAATACGGCCACGCCCACTCCACACCGACGTTTGCTCATGGGAGCGACCATTTTCCAGTCGTTAGTCTGCGGATCGAAACGCTCCACGGAGGCTATGGCATCGCCGGAGCACCATCCGCCCACGGCGAACAACACTTCGCCGCGTCGAGTCGGTTTGCGCGGTCTGGTGCGTGGTCCCTGCATCAGCGGTCGCTCTTGAGGGAGCAGCAGATAGTTCTTGGCCTCGTCCACCAGATCCCGGCAGGCCTCATCACTGCGCACCAGGAGATCGGAGCCGACTGTACCAACCAGGAACTTTGGAGAGAGTAGAGGCAAACGGACGTGTTGAAGAACCTGAAATGAATCCGGAGTATTTTTTATTGAAGTGTTATTTTACTAGATTCTTGCATTATTATTAAATTATATGTAGGGCCCTTTTCAGAAAATGTAATTGGGTTTGCAATAAAACTGAAGTCGAATTCAGGAAACAACTAATAAAACAGTATTTACTCAAAGTTAAATGACAAAAGTACAATTATTTCTGAATACTTAAATATATTACCTAATAAAATTTTAAGCTATAAACTTTCTAAAATTATTCAGAAATTGTATTCCTCAGACTATATTTTATCCAACAATTTATCATAGACTTTAGCCATTTATAACTATTTAATTACTGACAAAATTTGTATATATTTGTTTAGAGCTTCAAAAAGTGTAAACATTTTAGATGCATAATTTAAATAGCTTACCTGTGCCAGGTGCTGTCGCCTCTCGGCGACGTTGTATTTGAGCCAGGACATGACCGCGTTGAAGACCTGCTCTTCGGAGCGCACATTTAGCTCGTCGCTGCAGATGATGTCCACCAGCTGGCCGACGGGCAGCAGCAGGAACTCCTCGCTCTCCATTACGTCTTGGAAGTTGTGCTGTGTAAACTTGTCGGCTATCCGCAGCAATTCCCGGCAGGAGTGTGTGTCGGCGAAGGCGCGGATGCCCAGGCAGTTGGTGGGGTCCAATTGCCGCTTGAGGAACTCGCAGCAAATGTCCTGAATCTCCACCAGTTGCAGCAGGCAAGCGGCGGGGAGCAGCGTCTGAACATTGGCCTCCTCGACGATAATGTGGGCGGTGTAACAGAAATCAATGAGCAGCTCCATGGCGTTCTCGTCGATGTCGCGTATGGTGACCTCCGTTTGGCGCGATTCTTCCAGCTCCCCGGTGAACATGGCACAAAAATAAGAGCTGCAGGCGGACAGGATCACTCGGTGGGCGAAGATCTTTCGCCCACCCACGTTCAGCACCACATCGCAGAGCTCCCGATGGCGGCGCAGCATATTGAGTTCCGTGAGCGTGACCTTCGGATGTTTCTCGGACGTGTGTGAGAGCCGGGCGGGCGAAGGCGGTCGGTCGACGACCTTCGATTCGACGGATCGGTCGACTCCCACTCCCGCTGATCCGACGGATCGGTCCACGCCCGTTGAAGAAACTTATAAATTGGAAACGGTAATCAATTACTATATTATTGTAATGTTTTAAAATAAAGTCGAATCATACTTAGGACTGCACTTACCGGTGGATCCCGCCTGGTCGCCCATTCTGTTCGCTGCTAAGCGCAGCGGGCCGGAAGCAACCCAACCCCACACGGCGTCTATCTGTAGATAAAATGGAGCAAAAAGGACATTAAATTATGGGTTACATTTTATCATATATACATATAGTATTTTGGGTTGATATTAGGAAGTTTATTAAAATCTATAATAACAATTATTTAAATCAACATGACAGGGAATTGTGAGCTGAAATTGTTCAAAGCAATATTGCAGTTTTTTAAATAGTTACTTTATTTCGGTTAGAGTAAAGATTTTTTAAGATTAACGGTTTAAAACGAGACAAAATTGTAGCTAAAAATAAATAAAGGTATTTAATATTGTGTCTTAAAATACCTAACATTACTGATTTTGTCTTTAAATTAGACAAATTTTCGTGTTTGAATTAAGTCTGGAACAAAATAACAATGAAAATTGATATTTAGGATTAACATTTCGGATTAGTTTTATCTTTCTTTCTTTATAAAACAAAACAGCACATCACATTAGTTAGAGAGTAAATCATAAAAATTCTGATTGTTTTTTTAAATTTATACAGTACTTTTATACAGTACTAATTTGGAATGAAATGTTACTTTATTTTGTTGATAACACATATCAAAGAGTTATTAACAACCGGGAAGGTAGTTTAAGTCATTGCTGAATTTTTATAGCAAAATTAACTATTTGGACACTGAGAGAGGCGACTCTGATTTATTTTACTTTTGCTCCACCAACTTTTGCACCGCCCACACACAGGCATGCTATGTAACACGCACACATTTACACTCTTGTATCCACAAACATTAAGATGGACCTTTTTTAAGAAAAATAAAAATAATTTTGTTAAAGTCGATTTAACGTATTTTGGTTGCTAGGTAAAAAATGAATACCTACTCAAAAATCCAAATAATAAAACATTAAGTTTAATAACTTCTTAATGAATGACGTGAAGGTTCATAATAAATTTTAAACACATTAGTCGATTATTCTGTTTATTTTAACCCGACTGAAAATAATATAGACATTATGAACTGACTTCTACTTCACTATAAACCTAATGAATATCAAGTTAAAACAAACTTAAAAATGAAAAGTAATGATATTTTTTAGTTTTTATTACAGGCACACCACAGGGGTAACCTGGTCCACCTTAAAACACACACACGCGGCCGATGTTGGTTTAAATGTAAATGTATATCTAGGAGTATATGTGGGTGTCACAACCTTTGCGTCTCTGTTCTCCACGGATACAAAGCACGTCCAGGGCCAGCTGCAGGCGGAAATTTTCGAAAATGCAATCTTGCGGCTGGCTTATAGCGACCACATCGAAGATTTTCCTTGCCCAAAATTCACTTTTTAGCAGGGAAAATTCGCTTTTTTGTGGCCTGGAAAAGTCGAAACACACGATTGGGTACGGTACGAAGGTATTCAGCGTGACCATTTACGTACGGTCAAAACAAACCCTGGGATTTTGGGAAAAATACTGAAAATGGTTGATACTGGACGGACTGAAACGGGCTTCCTAAATCGGAAAATATGGCAGCCCTTTTCGTTTTTAAAATGTACAAGTTTGGAAAACTTCGAGACATTTTAGGAGAGTTTTCAAATCATCTAAATATTTCTGCGGGGTTCTGGTAAATGCTACAAATTTTCTGATTTCAAATTCTTCGATAATTTTAAAAAAACTTAAGGCTATAAGGAATATGATAAAAAATAGAAGACCTTTTATTCAATTGCAAAGAATTTTTTGAAAAAAGCTATGAACCCATTTTTTAATTGCCTTTTAACATTTCTCTGGGAGATAAGGTCTCTATTAAGGGCACCCGATTTTTTTTATCAGAAGTATACATTTTTGATATTATTCTTTTAAATTTCTATGATGTTATTGGCAGTATTTTATTATTACAACCGTTTGCGGGGATATCACATGGCTTATTTGTCTTACTTTTCCATTTTACTCGAAACTGCATTTTTATATAAGATTTGTATTAATAAAAAAATTAAACTTAATTAATTTAAAAATAGGCTTATTCTCGGTTTTCTTTCTTCCCGGTAGGGAACTGGTTAATACAGATTATTAATATTTTTGGATTTTTATGTTTCAGATAAACAGAAAAGCTAAATCCGTCAGCAAGGTTATTTTTATAGCCACTTTTAAAATAATTAAAACAAAATAAAAATAAATGGTACAACTGTGCTTGCACTTTGAAGATTTTTTGAAGATTTTTTATTGAATATATTACATAGTAGAGGTGTCTTTTTTGGGAGTCTACTGTATTTAGGGTTTCTGCCTTTTTTGGAAGAAAACGGTATTTTAAAAATACAACCTGTTTTTTTGTTGGTATATTCGTGATAACCCATTTGGTATATGTGCACATCGGTCATACTATTTCTATACGCGACGCTGACAAGAAAGGAAAGCAATTTTCCAAAGGTTTAAAAGCCCATAACATAGTGCAAAATAGTAACTAAATTTAAGTGCAACGTGTAAATATATGCAAAACGGATCGTGATAATTTCCCAAACGGCGGTTAATTTGATATTGGAAAGTGCAAAGAAAAGTACGTGAACTGGGCAAGAAAAGAGAACTCAATAAAGTGAGACAGTGTGCGTGCGAAGAGTTTTTCGTCTCCCTCGCACTAAAGTGGAGCGCACTCAATTATTTTGTGGATGGAGTGGAACAACAACAACGACACAGCACCAAAAATACAAGCAGCAATAACACCAACAATAAATGCAGAAAATGTTAAGGAAATCACAAAGAGAGCGAAAAACGAGAGAACAATAACGAAAGCGTTAGAATATAATGCAATCGATGCATTAAATAGAGTACAAGTACAAAAATTGCATTGGAAATTGAAATTCGTGCGACAAAAGCGAACGATTGCAGAAATTTTCGAAACTTGGCAGCCATATTTACTACAAAAACAACGCCGTTGTAAAAATACGTGACAAAACGCTTCCACGAACACACACGCACTCAGTCCTACACCCACACACTTTTGGCATCACACACATCATCGCGTACTGAAAGAGTAAGATAGAGTGAGAAAGGGAGACGCGAACGTGAATTAACAAACAAACAAAAATATTTTGCGAAAAAGACAAACACAAAAAACCCAATAAAGTGTATTATATAAACAAACAGTGGGTCGATAACGAAATATTATGGAAATTGCACCACTAATCAATAACGCCGTCGCTGTCGTCACAGCCTCTGCTGCAGTCGCTGCCTCTGCCAGCGTTAACGTCACCAGCAGCAAGGAGAATGATAACGGTAAGCGGAGCACCAAATGACAAGCGGTACACAAATAGGTCTCCATAAACAGTACCAATTAAATGTTACAGCCTGCACCGTGAAACTCACACTGTTCCAAAAACAATTTTGATCTTCTGTAAATAATCTCACAATTATTTGCTCAAATTTCCATATACCATGTACTCTAAAATAAATCCAAATAAAAGCACAGTAGATAAACAAAAATCTCTCAAAAAGAGTCGATTACGATTACATTAACGATAAACAATGTAGGAATCATTATCTATTCTACAATGTAAATTTCTCCAAGACGCTTATTTATCGAAAGATAAACTTAATTTTTTTTTGTCCATATAACCTATCACCATTAAATTATATAGTACTTTCGTAAGACCCTTGAATAGGTTAACAAAATCGCACTAGGGAAAAATTGTACATTAACTTAGGTCCGGTTTCCCACTTTCGAGTTGCCAAACGCGATTATTGTACCCACATTGAGTTTAAGTTCTCTCCACACTTTCTCGAGTTTCCTAACGGTTGGCTTACGCGATATTTGTGTCCACATTGGGCTAAGTCCATACGTCATTTCCTTATATTTCCTTTAATTTTAAATAAGTTCTAAAAGAGCTGGGCTAGTGGTGTATGGAAATA
The DNA here is from genome assembly GCF_018152115.1 of Drosophila rhopaloa. Lineage (NCBI taxonomy): Eukaryota > Metazoa > Arthropoda > Insecta > Diptera > Drosophilidae > Drosophila > Drosophila rhopaloa. Next base: position 1,893,155 of record NW_025335142.1, on the reverse strand, counting down.
TTGTTGTTTAGTAGGCCAAAAATATCCTAAACAGTCTATTATTTAAAAATAAATCCAACAAAATCGTACGAAATTCTATTTAACTAAATTTTTGCTCATCAATAGGTTATCTTATTATTATTTTGTCGTTAAATGTGGCAGGTAAATTAGGTAACCTGGTTGAGGAACCATAAGAAAGTGTTGTGAAGGACAAATTTTCTTTTATTAAATCAGCTGCAAAATTCTTTTCCTCTTGATCTTTTGAAAAAGAGGCGCCTTCTTGTCTAATAGCTTAGTTACACTTACAAGTTTGCCATTGTTCTGGGAGTAAACGCAATCAAGCAGAACTGCCCTATTGCACTTCGCAAACTCGAGTATATGCGTGTAGGTGTAAGTGCTTTATATATATATTTGTTTTAATTTGCAAATTAATACTAACAAAATAAGATAAAAGAATACCAAAGCTAACAAAAATAACTTAGTACTATGGCTAAAAGACAGGACAATTTTGGCACTGATCGTATATGCTATGGGTACTTGAAGTACTTCGAAGGTATCCTCCTGCATTCATTGTTTTTTGTAGCTCGTGCTTAAACTCTAAAAATACAAGTTTGACACCAAACGTCCAAGTGTAAATAAGGAATACGGGTACAAGTTAGTATAAGTTCTATGTGAGAGGATATGTGTCGCTCTAAAAAACCAATTTAATTTTAATTTAATTTATCTCATGTAACGATAATCGAAATTCAAATATTTTCTGTAAAAACCTTTGACTTGCTTAAAATAAATAATATAATAAGGATAAACAAAACTAAAGTGAACAAAAACTACTTGCCATCAATATGATGTACTATGATTAGTATGACGGCAGGTAATTTTTCGATTACGAAGGCCCCAATGAGTCAAATGACAGCTTAAGCAACGACAAACTTAAAATCTACATATATTCTCATATCTTTTTTTCCAAGTTTTTTTGTTGGTGGTGATAGTTGTGCAGGATAGTCGAGTGAAAGCTCGAATGTCGAAAAGAAATCGAAAATCTTATACCGTCATTATGTCCCTACCCCCAAACCTTTTTAATGGCAACCAGTCTTAATTTTATTTTATTTTAGTTCTCGTTTTTATTACCTAGGGCTTACGCTGAAGTCTTAAAATATATTACAACATACACAGCATAACACTTTTCAAAATACAGTTTTATAATTTAAAATTGGGTGTTTGAATTGCATTCATAGTAGCTAATAGTTGGGGCTTCAGAAGTCGGACTGTGGATCTCAGTTTACATCGCACAAAAACTTGCCCACGCCAGCGAGTGTGCATGTTGCAACACTTTTCAACGGAGGTCGCTGAACTGCGCCGTGTGTTTTTTTTAAAATTGTGTTTTTGGAGGCCAAGCGAACGGAGTACGACAGCAATAGCATAGTAATAGTAGTAGTGTTTGGCTTTTGTCTCACTGTTGTTGCGCAATTGGCAGCACAGATCATTGGCCAGGCGGCCATCCAACGATTGCGATTACTCAGCAGTTCGTCAAGGTGCTCCAATAGCATTTGCTTCAAATTCCTAGACAGCTTGGCAACCAAACTAAAATGATTATTTTTAGCCACTTACAGTTGGTGCTTATAAAATCAAGCAATTCACCTTTAAAGGCAAAATAGTTCTTATCACAATACTTTTCCATAAAATTTCAATATATTTAACTTTTAAAACTGCCAGTAGTAAAACTCTTTTAAGTAACAATACTTCTGACAACATGTTAGTGTCATTTAAATTATAGAACTGCCGACTCTAAATTTAAAACCTCTAAAATACTAAAATTCTCAAAATTAATTTATAATTGACTAGTTATAAGGGAATACCTTTTGCAGAGGATATTCTTATAAAAAGCTGGAGTAAAAAAAATGTAAAGTTTTTGTTTTCATAAATTATGATCTAATCACCAAATTTTATTTAATTATTGAAGAGATCTTAACCAAATCTCAATAGTTTTTGGTGTCATTTTAATAGGTCATATTAGTTCAATGCAATTCAGGTTTGGATATATTATTACTTGTGCAGGTACTGAACTGAAATTTAAAATGCCTTTGACACCAACCAGGGTCGCATAAAAGGTGAAGGGAAAAATAAGTGATATTTTCGAGAGTTTTCCGTTGTTCAATTACCTCAAGGGTGTTTTTATTTTTCACTATCAATTTCTTGGTGTCGTTGCTTATCTTCCAGTGTTTGCTTTTTTTCTATTTCAAGTCAACAATCTGGCGTTGCTCGCTTCGCTGACGTTACAAAAAGTGCTAAATATCAACAATAACAATAACCACCACAGCAGCAACAACAACAATAACAACCATAGCCACAGCAGCGATATCAGACAACACGAGCAACAAAAACAGCAGCAACCACAACGACGAAACCTCGATATTAAGAGCGAGAATGATGTATTGAACCATTTGTTAAAAACTGGAGCTGTTTTCACCAAAACCGCCACTCCCACAGCGCCCATTGCCATTGAGAGAAAGAAGCAGTCGCAGCAGCAGCAGATACATCAATATGCACAACATCAGCAACAGCAGCAACATAGCAGCGCACAGAAGCAACGCCTCAACTCATCCATATCATCGACCCATTCATCAACATCAACGAACTCGTCCTACGGCAGCTCATCCTCGGAAGATGCTGCAGCCGCATCTGCAACATTGGCAGCATCTGCCACACTAGCACCATTAACACCAAGAACAAACACCGCAAAGGCGTCCAGCATTAAATTGCCAGAAAAATCGAAAATTCCGTCCGATATACTTGATGATCTGGCCAGTCGATTTATAATCAATGTACCGGACATGGAGCTGAATAATCTAATACGAATGTGTTTTCAAATCGAGCTGGCCCACTGGTTCTACTTGGATTTCTTTTGTGCCCCCGAAACTGGTGAGGATGGCGAGACCCTGAAGTGTATCCAGCGAAAGCTACCGACGGTGGGCATTAAGCAATTTGCCATGCAGTTGTTCCAAGTGAGTGTCGGATTTGTTGTTTTATTTTTCCACAAAATCTGTAACTTGTGTATTTTTTCCATCAGCACATTCCCTTCCTGAACAAACATTTTGGCACCGTGGATCAAATCCTGGACGAGTGGAAGAACTACAAGCTGTCGGTGCCCACATACGGAGCTATTCTGGTTTCCGAGGACCACAATCAATGCTTGCTAGTCCAGTCCTTCTTTGCACGCAACTCCTGGGGATTTCCCAAGGGCAAGATTAACGAGAATGAGGATCCAGCACATTGTGCCACGAGAGAGGCAAGTCGTGGATTGTGCATGAATTAATTTGACCTGCAACTTTGCTAAATATAATGTTTGCATTCTTTATTAACCCCTATCGACTCAAATTTTTTATCTGTGTTAGGATTATCTTTTTTAACCTATGGGCTTGTGGGTTAAAGATTAAGATTACTTAGACTTAATCAGATTTTGAATTTGCTGCCAGAAAACAGAGTTGAATGTATCTTATAATCTTATTTTTCTGTTCTCCATTTTGGCGCCTGCAGGTTTATGAGGAGACCGGGTTCGACATCACGGATCTCATTGATGCCAACGACTACATCGAGGCTTCTATTAACTATCAGTACACGCGACTGTACGTTGTGCGTAACGTACCGCTGGACACACCTTTTGCGCCACGCACCCGCAACGAGATCAAGTGCTGCGACTGGTTCCGCATCGATTCGCTGCCGGTGAACAAGAACGATGCCATATCGAAGGCCAAGTTAGGCAAGACCTCCAACTCCTTCTTCATGATCATGCCGTTTGTGAAGCGCCTGAAGAAGTGGGTGAACGATAG